>NC_140583.1:976879894-977511308 GCF_964204655.1 Triturus cristatus
CCAGATACGGATAAATCTGGTGGCCTTGTTCTCAGGTGCGCTGCTACTGGCGCCATGCACTTTGTGAAAACCCTTGGCGCCGATTTTAGACCGAAGGGTAAGACCTTGAATTGGTAGGGGCGCCTTGCCACCATTAAACGTAGATACTGCCTGTGCTTGAAGTGAATCGGAAAACAGGCATCTAAGAGATCTAGGGATGCCATGTAGTCTCCTTTGCGTAGCATCAGGATGATTTCTTGAAGTGACAGCATACAAAACGATATTTTCTGATGAATTGGTTTAGGCCTCTCAGGTCCATTACCTCCCTTCATTTGGAAGTCTGCTTTTCCTTTATCAGGAAGAAATGAGAGTAAAATCCTTTCCCTCGCTGTTCCGGCAGAACTTCCTCTATCGCCCCTTTCACAATAAGAGACAAGATTTCTGCCTTGAGGGCTGAAAGATGCTGCGGTTTCCTGTGAACAGGTGGTTGATTCGGGGGCTTCTGTATGCATTCTAAGGTATGGCCTTGATGTATCACGTCCAGTACCCATCTGTCCGTTGATATCGACAGCCACTATTGATAAAAAAGAGGTAATGGTCATTTTTGAGGCATGACAAGGTGGTGGGCTCCCTAGTAAAGTCACTGTCTCCGATTGGAGTGCTGTGATTTTCCTCTCGCAGCAGACTTCCCTCTGGGCTGCTGCTGGTAGGAAGTGTTTGAATAACGAAACTGCTGGTTGATCGAAAACTGGCAGTACCCCTGCTGATTGTAAGGTTGGTACCTATTGGACTGGTAAGAAGATCTCGGATTGTACTGGCCTCTAGAACCTCTTCCCTGAAAGGACTGGAATCTACCTTGTTGCAGAGAGCCCAGCGCTCGTGCTGAGTCTGATTTGATTCCTTGGAGAGCATCGTCTACATGCTTGCTGAAGAGATTCTCCCCGTCAAAAGGCATATCCACAATCTTTGCCTGGACTTCCGGCCTGAATGCAGTGGCCTTTTTTTTTTTTTATAAACTCTTTTTATTGGCATTTGTAGTATAAACATTGCATACATTTCCACAATCGAATTTACAGTAGATACGAGCCCTTGAACCGGAGTGTACTGGCGCTGCTTGTATAATCAGCAGAGCATGCAGGCATATAATGTTATGGTCCCAACCTGATCTCTGAGTTGGGAGCCGGCTAACTAAGCCTATGCTGAATGCAGTGGCCTTTAGCCAGCCTTGTCTCCGGAGTGCCACTGCTCCGGCCATCTGTCTAAACGCCACCAACAAAATGTCCATAGCTATATCGGTAGATTCGGAGGCTGCCCTAGCCCCAACTTGTAAAATAGTGGTCACTTCTTCCTTTTTGTCATCTGAGAGATGAGCTAATAATGGTACAATGTCTGACCACATTTGTCTATTGTTAACTACTGATCAGAGCTAGAGCCTTTGATGCTCGAATCAAGCCGCTGCCATCACTGCAAAACTTTTCCCTGCGCCATCCATCAGTCTTCCTTCCTTGTCAGGGGGAGCTGAAGAAGCAGAGACTGGGTTTTTGGACCGTCTCTGTGTCGTCTGCATTACCACTGATTATGGGCGCGGATGCCCTATTAGGCATGCTGGAGAAGACTCTGGGGCTCGATATTTCTTCGCTATTCTGGGCACCGAGGCTGCAACCAAGCTGGATTTTTCATTATCTTCAAGCCCTCGTCCCAGATATGACTGATGATAGGAACTGATCTAATAGACTTTCTAGATGATTCTTTGAAGTAATAGAGGAAACAATCCGTTTCCTGTACTGGTAGTGGAAGATCAAACCCCTTGGAGGCCCTTTCCATGATGTCGTGGAATCCTCCAATGTCCTCCGGTGGAGAATTTGCCGGTGCTGGCGACGGAGACGGCGTCGTAGGCAAGATATATTGATACCATTCGTCACCCGCTGGATCCTCCTGAAGAAGTTCCCCTTCTTCTGGCTGGTCTTCTCCATTTCTCCAGCACTCTCTGCGAAATCATCTCTAATTGTAATTATTGGAGGGGAGCGTATTTTTTGCACCGTAGGCGGAGGCTGAACCACCGAAGCTTGAGCTGCAGGCTGAGAACCGCCTGAGGTATTCGAGGCAGGGGCGTTAGCCCCAGGAAAACTACGATAATAGTAATTGATCATGTGTCGGTAATCAGTCACTAGAGGAACAGGCATCGAAACGGACTCCTCCCTCACATTAGGATGTGCCTCCTCTTTATACTCTTATGACTGTTGGAAAGACTCATATCTTTTGGAGCTGGATACTGGACAGTCTTTAAAAGAAAAAACGCCTTGACCTTCCCGGCATTCTTCGTCCTCTGAGTCCTGGCTCTTAATTTGTAGCTGTGAGGGGCTATAGGCTACTCCAAACGACCCTTCATCCTCCGATTCTTGAAGGGGAGAAATTTTTGTACAAGTAGTAAATTCCGTGGTTTTCTTGTCCGTCGACGGTGGAAAAGTCCCGATAGAGATCAATGATCTTGCCATTGGTGACTTAAAGGTCGCCGTCGACGGAGCTCCCGTCATCGGTGCTCCCGCCGACGAGG
Source organism: Triturus cristatus (assembly GCF_964204655.1). Lineage (NCBI taxonomy): Eukaryota > Metazoa > Chordata > Amphibia > Caudata > Salamandridae > Triturus > Triturus cristatus. Next base: position 976,882,428 of record NC_140583.1, read on the forward strand.
TTGATGACAAAGAAATTCGAATGGTCGTCAACAAACCTTTCTTCAACGGCGTTGTCTTTGTAGCTACCGTCGACGCCGCTGTCGTCCTCGAGATTGTTATCGTCGACGATGTAGTCGTTGTTTTCACAGAAGCAAACGCCGGAGACGCTCCAGTCTTCGTCGACGGGGCTGAAGATACCACTCTCGTCTCTGAAGACTTCTTTAGAGGTGTATGAGGCAGAGAAGACGCCTGGTCTTTAATTTTTTGCTTTTTAGCATCCACTTTCTCTTCAGAAGTATTTGACTTCCGTTTTTTAGAAGATTGTGCCTTAGAATCATCTTCTGAGTCAGTCTCTGAGGTGGCCGCCTTTTTCTGAAGCCACAACAGTAAACGTGCTGCTCTGTCCTTTAAAGTCTTGGCAGAGAAAGTTCTGCGGTGCTTGCACTCCTTAGGCACATGTTTTGGATGCAGACAGTACAAACAATCTTTGTGGGGGTCTTCAGAGTATAATCTGGCCTTCCCACAAGATCTGCAGGGCCTGAAAAGCCTCTTTTTAGAGCCTTCAGACATATTTAGACACATGATGAAAAACAGTACCTTCAATCCAGAAGAAAAGACTTGTAGATAGAAAGGTCAAAAGTTCACCCAGGAACCACCTGAGCAAGGCTCAGGGAGACTCTTTCTCACACGACGGCGGTTGGAGATCTGAGGTATGATGGCTCTGCTGGGGAGTGCAATGTCAGGGCTGGCAGCCGATTGGCTGAGTTTTGGACCACATAATGAAGTTAGGTTACCAAACAATATACTTCCCTATGGGTTTTCTATGCAGTTTTGTCTTTTACTGCTATTGTTATTCTTTTACCGTGAGACTCCCACCATGACGACGGGGAAGATACAAGCATGTGAATCTATGAAAGATTCAATACTGGAGAAATGGGCAAATCTGCTCCTTGCCATAGACCAATGTCCAGACATCATGTGAGCACACGGCCATCAACTTATTCTGAATGATAGAGCTAGGACCTTGCCATGTTTCACACCTACAGTGAATCAAACCTATTACCTGTGGTTTAGATACATAGGGATATAGAACTATACATCTTTCAGCTCAACGGTATTCCTGAAGTGTTTGCTTCTTAAATCTACCAAACCCGACATCTGTTGGGAAATTCGGTCAAGTATAGCCCTCAATCTTGACTTTAAATAGGTCATGTTTACTCCCTTGCCTTTATGTGACTGTTGGCTCTTTACGTGATGAATCAATAATTGGTTATATTGTGCAGAGTCCAGAGAATCCCCCCAGAAGTGTACAGGGCTTCTATGCAAAACCAAAGTGCTCCATTTGTGGTATTGTGGTCGAGCAGCCATAGGGCTAACACAGAAAAGTGTAAGACATTTGTTATTCACACAGTGATTAATAAATGACACACGATTCAAAAAGGAGATCCACACCAATTTTAGAAAAATAAGCTTCTTTCTAGGTTTATTTGAAGATCAAGATCTGTTACAAGGAGAGTACATTTTTCAAAAGAAATACTTTTCACTTGAAAAAGTGGACACCTAGCGACAGTTTCAGTTCAGCAATATTAACCTATACAGGATGAAAACAAGAATGCAGTTTTGTAGGTAAGTACACGACTTGGGGGTTTCCAGTCAACACAAGGCAAGGTTCAAGCTAGCACCAAGACAGTACCACCAGCGGCACATGGGCGGCTGCGTGCAGAGGTCAAATTCGGAGTTGGGTGCCCAATGTTAAACAATGGAGACTGGGGGGGTGATTGTAGATGCGCTGTTTACAGGTAGGTAAAAGCGGTGTCGGGGTCAATTTCCTGGGGTTTAGGCAAGCGCTGGAGGGGCCACAGGGCAGCACCAAACATACACCCTCAGCAGCACAGGGGCAGCTGGGTGCAGAGTACCAACATAGCGTCAGGCGCCCAATGCAAACCAATAGATGAGATAGGTTTCAGGAAAAGACTGCAGGCTCTGGCCAGGAGTCCAGATGAAGTAAACCATTGGTAAGTACTGATGCTTAGGAAAGTAGAGGCACAGTTGGTTGAGCTCCCCAAGACCCAGGGGCTTCGGGTGCAGGGGTGTCCTTAGACGCCAGAAAAGGGTTACAGGAGCAGATTACGGTTAGGAGGGCGGGGATTGTCGTGCAGAGGTACCAGGCGTCGACGTGGAGTCTGGCAGGGGTCAACCTTGCTCTGAATCGCAAGAGAAACTTTGCACAACTGGTGGGGTACTTGCACTCGGGCCGTGGGTGTCTGGTGCAGAGGTGGGTCCGGTGGCAGTTTTGCGGTTCCTTAGGACTCTTGGGCTTTAAAGATGGTTTCTTCTGGCAAGGTCTGCTGTCCACAGAAGTTTTTGATCTTTATTTACAGGCAGGTAGTCCTCCCTAGGTTTTGGAGGTCGCTAGGCCTGCAGGACGAGCCAACTTTAGCGGAAGGGGCCAAAGGGGTTTAAACTGGTGGCTACCATCTACTGCCAGCAGCAGAGGCTGGGTTCCATTACAGAGGTGGCAAGCCCTTTGAAGCTTCCCTCTCGCACACTGTGCCTGCCTGGAGGAGGAGGAGTGATACCTCCACCCAGGATGGGCTTGGTTTCTTACCTCAGAGCAAGGGATCTCACTGCATGGGTCCAGAAACATGTCTGGTGGTGAAAGGCTGCCTAAAGCCAGTCAGACCACACCAGGGTTGATAGGTTTTCAGAGAGGTGCCCTCTGGGCACATGTTCTAATGACATCAGTGTGGGGTTGATGTGAGAAAGTGCCCTCTTTCTCCATGGTTGCCCCCACTTTTTGCTGAATTGCTGATATGCTTTGACTGAGTGTGCCCTGGGCTCCTGCTAATCAGGTACACAGGGCCTATGCTCTTTCCCTAAAACTGAGTTGTAGCCTACACCCAATTGGCATCTCTGGCCACAGGTCAGCCCCTGGTAAATGGTACCACAAGTATCCAGGGCACTGTGACCAGAAAAAGGCACCTAAGGGCTGCAGCACTTATTGTGCCACCCTTAGAGGTCCTGTATATTCACACTAACACACCGCCTTTGCAGGCTGCGTGTTTTGGTGCAGAGCAAAGTGAATAGTCGAAATGGCACACATGTGCCATGGTTACAACCCACTGCCTGGCATACATCAGTCACCCCTCGAGCTGGGTGCACTATACCAGTGGTGAGGGTACAGGTTCATGAGCCCTGTACCCCAACAGTGTCGAAGTCCATTCTTAGGCATTGTAAGTGCAGTGCTGTCATTCAAAGTATATGGTGCTGGGAGCTTGCCATTACGAACTCCACAGCACCATAATGGCTACACTAAAAACCGAGAAGTTTGGTATAAAACTTCTCAGCACATTAAACTCACACTGATGCCAGTGTGGGATTTAATGAAAAATGCACACAGAGGTCATCTTAAAACGAACCTACCACTAGTGTCCAGGCTGAGTGGTTGTTTTCAGCTGTCACCACCAGACATGTTTCTGGGCCCCTGAGTCGAGAACCTGCTGCTCTCTGGGGCCTGAAACAATGCACATCAAGGGACAAGGTGCCAAGTCTCCTCCCCCAGGATGGGCAGGGTTCACGAGGGGGAAGCTTCAAAGGCTTGCCGCCTTTGTGAGCTTCCCCAGGCCACTTGCTGCGTTCACCAAGTGGTCCCCACTGGTTCTGACCCCCCAGTTTGGGTGGGAGAAGCAGCGGGGAAAAATAAGTGAGGAAGAGGTGTGCCCACCTCTGCCAACTCCACCACTCAGGTGGGGGAGGCGAGGTGAAGCAAAACTCTCAGTCCCCGCCATCTTGCAGATGGGGGGGGGGGGGGGGGGGACTCAGAAAACCAGGGACAGGCTCCTGGCATAATAGGGAATGTACCCACCCCAGGGAATGGACCCATTGGTCCCCACCTTTTTCCTACTTCTAAAACCCCTAAATCTGGTATTTAGGAGCACCCCTGAACCTTGCTTCCTCAGACAAGAAAAAGGACAGAACAGACGTGCAGAAGCTAACGAGAGGAAGACGCCCACTGACTTGGCCCCAGCCCTACCAGCCTGTCTCCACCTTGAACCTGCCCTGCGAAATCCCGGTGAGTCCTGCAGCCAGCAACCTCGAAAACCCCGGATGACCTGCCTGCATTCTACCCCAAAGACTGTCTCCAGTGAACACTGGATTTGTTCATCTGCAACCATGGCCGGAGCTCGAGTGGGCAAGCAGTAAGAGGAGGTCCCCCCGGCGATCTTGACCTGAGATCTGGCGACCCCCTGACCAGCCTCAAGCCTCCAGCCGTCGCCTGCAGCCTAAATCCAGAAGGTCTCTCCAACCACGACCAGGAGCTGGTAAGAAGATCCGACCCCAAAAGGCACCCCTGCACCAGACGCCCCACGGCCTTGGGTGGCCAAACCGGTCGTGCCTAACCAACTCCCAACTTACCTCTCCAAGTGGTGGTCGCATCCAGAAGAACAAGTTACTTACCTTTGGTAACGATATATCTGCAAGAAACATTAGTTATAGATTCCTTACCTTCGAATTACCCCCAGGCGTCAGATTGGATCCGGAAAGTTTTTTGTCAGCAGTACCTCCGCGCATCGGAAGGTGGCGTAGGTTGGCTTCGCGTCCGTCATCGTGGTCCTCGCCGGGATGACGTCGCAGCAGCTACTTAGACGCCACCCTCGCGTGCTGACGTCAGTTCTTTCTTTTTACGCGCCAGCCAGCGCAGATCCGGGAAGAGTGGTACCTCAGTAATTTTTTTACTAACTTTTTCTCGATTTTTGTCGACTTCTTTTTTTGAGTTTTCACTCCTAAGGTGCACCTTCTCAACTTACCTCTCGAAGTGGTGGTCACACCCAGAAGACCTTCATCCCGAGCCTGCAGTGCTTTTGCACACTGGAGACTCCCCATTGAAAGCTACAGGGCTTCAGACGCCAAAACAGCACAATGCACACGGCCGCATCAGTGCCTCTGAGGGTGCAACATTTGTGCTGGCCTAAACCCCCATTTGCCCTGAGCATAAGACCAGGAGCTTTGCTCCCACAACCCAGTGGCCTGCTCGTCCGCAGCCAACATCCGGAGGCCCCCTATCCCCCATTGGATAAAATTGGTCCTCAGCACTCTGCACCCAGCCTCCCTAGTGCTACTGAGGGTGTAACCTGAGTGCATCCTTGACCCTGCGGGACCCCTGAGTTTACCCCCAGAACCTCAACTCCCACTACCGAATACTTACCTCAAAACCGATTACACTATTTTCCTCCATAGGATAACTTTGACCTTTTTTCTGTGAAAAGTTCTTTAAGTGTGGAGTTTGAAAACCTAAAGGAATTCTTTAATATTGTACTGTTTAACAAAAACGATTTTACGACAGGAAATGTCCCAGAGTAGTATCCAGGTATACTACTCGGTTTAAGAAAAGTAATCTCAAAAGTAACTTAACTATAATCTTATTGAAAATCCCATTCAAAGTATATGTACTGTATTCTGAAAAGCATTATCAGTAACACTACTGTAATCAAATCAAAGTACATTTTCAATTGCAATCCAAACTGTTACAATCTGTATATTTACTGCAAAGTATTTAATGACTTACCTGTGCCAGGCTTGCTTGGTTGTAGGAAATAAAATAACTAAAAGAATATTTTTATACAAAAACAATTGGTCTGAAGTTCAGTCTCAGTGTGTGAATCATTTGCTGAGTGTGTACAACAAATGCTTAACACTGTCCTCTGATACTGCCTTCCTGCTCGACCACACTACCACAAATAGAGAGTGAGGTGCTATCTAACTTGACCTCTGCCTACCTTTGGGGTTCCACTGGACTCTGTTCACACTATACCTCACTTTGGTATAGTATATACAGAGCCAGCTTCCTACAGTTCATTATTAGGAGCTTTTTGGTACCAAACATTCCTGGGTGCAGTGAAGCAAATCATTGTGCTGTGTAACTCTGGTATCCAGCCCATGTACACTCTAATGCTTCCCTGGCACTTACATTAAGGAATAGACTCCAGTTATTGTAGGGGCATATCTGATCATGCAGAAATGCCCACACCTGAGACCTAGTGCACACTGTGTTATGGCTTGTAACGCCAGCTAGACGAGTGACTTACCTATACCTTAGGTAGTGCTGCTTGACATGGCACACAGGCAGTGTGCCATATTGACCATGTCCTTTTTCTCTGCACTAAGGCATGCAGGCTGCAGCTGCAGTTTGCATGGCCTTGGTAAGAGGTCCCTAGGCACCCCTCTTCAGTCTTAATGCCCTAGGTACCAGGGGTACAGGGGGGTCGGTTTTAGGGAAAGAACACGGATACTGGGAACCTGGTTAGCAGAGACCCAGTACTTTACAGTCTGAGTTGCATCAAAAGGCAGGCAAAACGTGGAGTGGTACTGCAACAGAAACCCACTTTCTCACAGACTGGTAGTTCATAAATCATTGCATTGAGGAGCAATGCTCAGGCACACTTTTCTCATATAGAAATGTGTTCTCTTCACTTTTTCTTTTCTCTGTTGAACAAGTTATTTAACTTCGGTCACACTTTTTCTAGTAGAGAATCAAACAAGCCACAGATTCCTCACCTTTATATTTCCCAGGCACCAGACTTGAACAGTAAATGTTTCAGCAATACCTCTGGGCACAGGTAGGTGCCCTCACATTGCTCTGCAATGACACGGTTCTGCCCTGGAAATGCGCACGGTGCCTATGTAGGCGCCACTACCTCACGCTGACATCATCTGCTTTTGAGACTGCCCGGGCCTCCAGATGCAGAGCCCTAATAGCAAACTGGTTGCTACTACTGTGTACATTTTTAGACTTGGGATCTTATTAAAGAGTCTAATCACAGAACGGGGAGGAAGGGAGGGTCGGTGAGTAACCTGCAGCTTGATAGAGTTTCTAACAGAAAGTGTGTGACTAAATGTAAGTAACTTGCACTTCAGATAGAGATTCCTCACCTATTGAATAGATACCAAAGCAGCACCTATTCTCAGGTGTGTCTGTGTATGGACAAATCACAAAGTCCTGCAGAACCAAGCAAGCAAAATGCCCCTCCTGGTGACCTTAATGTGAGAAAGTGCCATCTTTCTTGCATGGTATGCCCCCACTTTTTGCTAAATTGCTGAATGTACTTTGACTGAGTGTACCCTGGACTCCTGCCAATCAGGTGCCCAGGGCCTATGTTCCTTCCTTAAAACACACAAACTCCAAATTGGCAAACCCTGGCCACATGTCAGCCCCTAGTAAATGGTACCCTAGGTACCCAGGGCCTTGTGACCAGGGAAGGCCCCTAAGGGCTGCAGCACTCCTTGTGCCACCCTTAGGGGCCCTGTACCCTTACACACACACACTGCCTTTGCAGGCTGAGTGTCTGGGTGCAGGACAAAATGAAGAGTCGACATGGCACACATCTCTGTGTGCCATGCCCAACACCCACACTGCCAAGGCATATGTCAGTCACCCCTCTGGCTGGGTGCCGTATGCCCATGGTGTGGGCACAGGAGCAGGAGCCCTGTGCCCCTACAGTACCCAGGTCCATTCCCGGGCACTGTAAGTGCAGTGCTGCCATTTAAGAGTACATGGTGCTGAGAGCTCGTCAAACACGAGCTCCACGGCACCATAATGGCAACACTAAAGACTGGGAAGTTTGGTATCAAACTTCTCAGCACATTAAACCCACACTGATGCCAGTGTGAGATTTAATGTACCAAGCACCCCAGAGGGCATCTTAGAGATGCCCCCTTACAACTAACCTACAATTCACGTCTGCTCTGAGGCTGCCCAGGCTGCCACACAGCAGACACGTTGCTGGACCCCTGGGTGGGAGAGCCCCTGCTCTCCCGGGCCTGCAACAATGCACATCCTGGGTGAGGTGATAAATCTCCTCCCCCAGGATGAGCAAAGGGAAGCTTCAAAGGCATGCCGCCTCTTGGAGTTTCCCCAGGCCACTGCAACCCCCCACTCTGGCGGGAAGCTTGGCCGGAAACCCCATACAAGGACAGGGGATGTGCCAACCTGCCCACCCCACCCCTCAGGTGGGGGAGGCGAGGTGAAGCACATCTCCGGGCTCTCGCCATCTTGAAGATGGGGGGCCCTACCCCATCAGGATTAGGCTACTGCCCCCCTCCCACAGGAGAGAGGCAGGATAGGGGGTGTACCCACCCCAGGACAAGGACCCATTGGTCCCTGGCCTTCACCTACCTGTAACGCCCCTAAATCTAGTATTTAGGGGCACCCTGAACCTTCCTTCCCCAGATTCCAGATAGAAAACTACAAGAAGAGCAAGAAGAACAAGGACCTGCCCTGCAGCTGCTAAAAAGAGAAGAAGACACCAACTGCTTTGGCCCCAGCCCTACCGGCCTGTCGATTCTCGAACCTGCACCAGCGCGGCATCTCTCGTGGCCAGCAACCTCACCAACCCCGGAGGACCTGGCTACCTTTTGGCTCTAAGCCCCTGGGTCTCCCATGAGTAGAGGCTCTACTCAAGAAACCTATTTTTAACCCCTGGCAGCAGCCTGGAACCGCGGACCCAACACACTCTGCACCAGCCAAGCCTGGCCAGTGCCGGAGTGGACAAAGACCCTGAGGACGACCCCACGGCGACTGGGACACCGAGTCCGGCACCCAAGGACCCCCCTCGACATTCCGGAAGAAGCCTGCAGCCTCAGAACAGAGTGCCACCCCAACCGCGATCAAGAAGAGGGTAAGATTTCCGACATCAAAAGGCACCCCTGCACCCGGCGCCCTGCGGCCCCCTGTGCCCAATCCCGGGGTACCCACCTAACCTACAACTACCCAACTTACCTCTCGAAGTGGTGGTGGCACCTGAAGCATCCTCGTCCCCGAGCTTGCAGCCTTTTTCCAAACCGGAACATTCCCATTGACTTCCATTGAGCGTCCGACCGCTCAAAAGCACCCTGCACCCAGCCGCCCGAGTGGCCCTGGCAGTGCACTCTCTACACTAACCTACTTCCCCACTTGCCCTGAGTAAGTGACCAGGAGCCCAGCTCCCACAGCCGCGTGGCTTGCCAGACAGCAGCCACCAACCAAGGCCCCCCCCCTATCCCTCATAGGATAACATTGGGCCTAACTCTCTCTGCACCCGGCCGTCCTGAAACCGCTGAGGGTGAACCAACTGTACCTACCTGACACTGGGGCACCCCTGAGTCTATGCCCGGAATATCAACTCTGCCAGTCGAGTACTTACCCTTAAACCGCTAACTTCATTTTCCTCATAGGGTAACATTGACTGGCTTTTTCTTCAAAAATCTTTTAAGTGTGAACTTTTCAAAACTGCAAATATTCACCAAAAATCAGCCAAGTGACAAAAACGAATTTTCTCACCTGCTCCTAGGTGAGCTCCCAGTGCTGGATCTTGGTGCCCATCCCTGACTCTGAAAAGTGTCCACAACTATACTTACCTCTAACTCATTTTTCTCCCATAGGAAACCATTGTCTGCTTTTCTGTGAAATTTCTTCTAAGTGTCTATTTTTGCAAATTTGAAATATTCTTTTAAAATCGTACCATTTCTGCAAACAAAATTACTTATCTGTTTTTGATAAGGACCCCAGTCCTGGGTCTAGGTACCCAGTCCTGGATTACTAAAGTAACGATAAAGTACTCTACCTGCAATTTGAATTTCTTGCCATAGAGATCCATTGAATGTTTTCTTTGAAATATTTTCTAAGTGCTAACTTTTGAAATAGCTAAATATTATTTAAAAATCATTACAGTTATTAAGTCGACTTTCATCACTTGATTCTGAATACTGACCCAAGGCTGGATCTAGGAGCCAGACCTGGAATTCCAAAAGTAATCTGAAAAGTAATTTATTACAAATAACCTGAATTTACCATTGAGCTCAATGCATTGTTATGTTTAAGAAATAGGATTGTTTATTGCAACCAACTGTGACTGTTTACATAAATTTATTGCTTAAGACAAAAGTATTTATATTCAACCTCATTCTGAGAAAGTATATTTTTATCCCCTTTGTGGTTCTAAAAATAAAACCAGCATATATTTTATATATATAAACCATTGGCCTAGAGTTCAGTTATTGAGTGTGTGAAACCATTTGCTGACTGTGTACAATAAATGCTTTACACTGTCCTCTGGTACTGCCTTACTGCTCGACCAAGCTACCACTTTTGAGAGAAAGGTCATACCTAACTTTGACCTCTATCAGACTCTGGGGGACTGTGGACTCTGTACACCCTCTACCTATTAGGGAACAGTATATACAGAGCCACTTTCTCACACTTAATCATCAGGACAATAGTGCTTTGTGAACGTATGGATGGAAGCCCATGTAGACGCCTGGCAAATGTCCATTACAGACTCCAAATTCCAATGGAGTAGTAGCAGTTTTTGCCCTGGTAAAATGAACATGCAGTCCCTCCGGAAGATGCTTTTAAGCCAATGAGTAGCACATCTTAATACAAATCACAATCCAGTTGGAGAGATGGTTTTCTTCTGCATAGCTTTGCCTTTTGTCGCTTCAGAGTATCTCACCAATGGCCAATTGTCCACCCTGTGTTCTTTGGTACCATGAATATAAAAGCTTAGAGCTCTATTGGAGTCCAAGCGATGGACTCTCTTCCTTTAGAGGGGTAAGGCGGAGCATGGAGCGCTGACAAGGTGATGTTTTGACTGACGTGGAACAGGGTCACAACTTTTGGCAAGAAAGATGCTCCTGTCAGCAAAACCAGCTTTCCTGATAAGGTGGTGGTGTACGGTGGGTTAACACAGAGCTTGAAGCTCACTCATACCACACCAATGCTACTGTGATGAGAAACACTGTCTTGAGGGTGAAAATCGCAAGGAACAACTTTGCAGCTGCTCAAATAAAGGGAGAGTGAGGAAACAAATGTTGTAAACCTTTAAAAAAACAGCATAATACCTGGAGACTTAATAGAATGAGGGCTGATCCGCCAACCACGGATGCCGAACTCAATGAGGACATTAACCACCTCTGGAGGAAGGTTGAAGATTTTCAGCTGGCACAGCTCAAACTCCAAGCATAAAAGTTGGAGACTGCAAAGGCTCGAGTGCAGAAACCTGTCCTGCTTCTGCAACAGCAGATCATCTCTGAGAAGCAAGCCTGATCGGAGGACAGATGCTCAAGCCCAGGAGTTCTGAATACCATACTCTCTGTAGCCATTGTGATGACTTAGGCCCAGTCAGTCCTGATCTTCTTGAGAACTCCAGGCAGGAGGGGTATGGACAAAAAGGAATACAGGAGAGTCCTGAGTTTCACTGGAGGTGGAACATGTCTCTGAGCGATAGATCCATTGGAAACCCCAAAGCGCAGAATTGCAGCCACTGCATATTATCGGTGGTGGCAAAACGATTGAGCCAAGGGTCTCTATTCGCGGAAGAGACCTTGTGCGCTACCTTCGGGTGCAACGGGCACTCGTGATCTGCTAGGAACCAACAGCTAAGCTCGTCCACTCTTGCATTCAACTATCCTGCAAGGTGATTTACCACCAGGATATTTTCTAGGTAGTCCAGCCACTTCCAGAGGCACAGGGCCTCCAGGTGCAGGGTCTGTGAGGCCACTCTGCCCAGTTTGTTACTGTACCACAAAGCAGTTGTGTTATTTAGCATATGTACAAGCTTCTTCTTGATGGATAGAAAGAAGGCTATCAAAGCCAAGCGGGTGGCCCACAGCACCGGAAGGTTGATATTGAGATCAGTCTCCGCCGGAGACCGGAGACCTGAGGCCTTTGATCTCCACCTCTCCTAGAGAGCTACCTCAACCCAAATGCTATGCATTGGTCACCACTGACCGCTCTGGGTAGGGAAGAGAGAGAAGTCTACAATGACCTTATCGTGGTCCAGTAACTACCTCAGCATATCTCTTTCAGTCTCCTCTGTAATCCGAATGTGGTTGGAGTGGTCCCCTTGATGTTGTGCACAGTGAGACTTTAGATCCCACTGCCGAGCTTTTGTACACCACCTCGAGTGCTCCTCAAGCAGGATGCAGGAGGCCATCGGTCCCAGCAGACTCAGAGTCGACGTCACTGAAATGCAAGACTGAGGCTGAAAGGTTGGAATCATAGCCTGAATGTCTTGAGCACTTTTACAGAGGAAAGTCACAAAACAGTGTCCAAAATGGCTCAGAAGGAGTCAATTGTGACTGGGCACATTGGCAGTGAACCCCAAAGATGACCGGGCGTTTACCATAGTCTGGAGGTGGTAAACGACTAACTGGGGTGGGCATGCCTTCAATAGCCAGCCAGTCATCCAGGTAGTGGAAGACTGGCATCCCTGACTTCTGAACTCGTTAAAGCGTGTTAAGCAAGCTGTTTTACCATATGTAACCCCCTTTTATACCAATGAAAGGACACCACACAGATATATATTCAAAATATATATGTATTTATATGTATTTATTACTCAAAGTATCCCCTAGACTCTTTATGAGCACAGGAGCACAAATCGTTAAACAAGAAAGTATTACAATATACAGAAGTTGCACTTTATATGGATAGGCCCTGGTGGCTGATCAAACCATATACTAAAATAGTGGTATAACTACCACGAACAGGAAAGGGAAAAGGCCTAGGGCCTCTAGAATCGCTGGGCCTACAAGGAGCTAACTTCAGTTAGTGACCAGCAGGTCCACGGGTCGCGTGTGCAGTGAGGAAAGTTACACGCGGGCTCCCATAGGTTTTCAATGGGTGCGTAAAAGTTCAAAAGTTACTGCTAGAAGGGTCTTCTGGATGGACTACGAACTTGGGACTTAAAACACAGACACTAGAGAAGTTTCTCTACACTTGGGCACCGGAGTGCCAGCTTTACCTCACCCACAGGAAGCGGGTGCATAGGTCTCGAAGTGCGTCGGGTTTCGTCTATCTGTTCAATGGAGCCTGATGACAAAGATGCTGCAGGCGGCCGGTCCAGAAGAGATGCGGTGGATCCAAGGGTGGATCGGAGTTGTAGAAGACCTGAAAGCAGATGGGACAGTGTTCACAGTCACTAGCCAGTGACCGGCGTGGCACCAGGCGATGTCGGGTGCAAACAGGTGATGAGGTGTAGCTTGTCTCCGCAGCCACGTGGTCCCTGGAGGTCGACGACGTCCAGGAGTCGGTTCACGAGCTGTCCCACGCAGGCTCTCGCTGTCGGCGGTGTCGGCGACTCGAAGGAAGCAAACAAGCCTTGGCAAAAGCAGAAGTCGTGAAGGATGAAGAAAGCTGATTGTTCTGACCAGCAAGGTCAGAGGGGCTGCTCCTTTGGAGGGCAGCAGGGGCCAGTCTGGAGCAACCAGACCAGCGTCGTAGATTTCAAGGTTCGTCGCCAAAATGGCCACTAGCCAACGGGCCAGGGACCGGGCAGGCGCGTCGAGATGCAAAGTGCAGAGGGGCCCCACGCAGATCGTGGAGATGCTGGAGGGCTCACCTTTGGTGCAGATGCTGCTCGGATGTTGGGCTTCTCAGGACCCAAAGCACAACTTGGAGGGAGCCTCTGTTGTCGCGCTTGCAGCTTGTCGTGGGTCTTTCAAGATGGCTGGCTCCACGTGTCTCGGTGCCTCCACGGGTTCCTTCTTTTCAGGGACTGTGGATCGGGCGGTGAGAGGTCTGGAGGTCCAGGTCTTGTCGGGCTCTGGGCTCGGGCGGGAGGCGGCGGCGGCAAAGCAGACGTCGAGTAGCTGGTTGGTGCTTGCGTTAGCAAGATGGTCACTCCCTGACCATAGGGGAGATTTCCTTCTGTCCTCTGTGCAGCAGAGCGTCGAAGTTCCAGTCTTCTTCTTGTAGTTAAGTTGATTTCAGGATGTCTGAAGTCTTAGGACACAGCTCCTACCTTTAAGCGGATTCTAGGGGCCGGACTACCTACTAGGTCCCTCCCTAAGGGTGGGACCAGGAAGGGGGGTGGTTACACCCCCAATCCTTTGTCCAGCTCGCCCCAGGTCCGGGGCTGGTGTGCCCCAGGACCGGTTTGAACTGGCATATGCACCGAGGCTCCATGTGAGCCTCAGGCATGTCTGATTCCATTCAAGCCCTACCTGACCAATACACAAAATCCTGTCTGGGGTGGTGCACGCACCTCCCCTGGCAGGAAACCCTTTGTCCACGTCTCCCAAGCTGGAAGGACTCCCAGCAGCAGGAGGACAGACTTGTGTCTGTGGTGGCAGCATCCATTTTGTGGAGCTGAGGCTATGTCTGATTTTACCCGGGTTTCAGGTACTGTACATGTCGTGTCCCTCTAGAATGGTGGAATGCTAACCCCGTCGCCAGAACTGGCGAGGGGTTAGTATTCCAATTCGTATGACACCTTACTCGACATGTTTTGATAAAGCCAAACCAAAGATAGCATTTAACCGCGAGGTTCATAATGCACTTAAGAGTATATGGTATGACGATATCTGGAAACGGTAGAAGGAAGTTGTTCCGACCACTGCAGACAGGCTCAGCTCATGCCAGAGCACCATCTCACATGGAACCAAGCACTCTGCCTTCAGGATTGTTAAGGCCTGCCATAGGAGTGACTTATAGGTTAACATGTGTCCCATTTAAGGTTAGGTATAGGTATACTACACCTAAGTAAGAGGTGGTTACACCAACTTACCCCAGCTGAGTGATCAGCCAGTTGTGTCAAATTTGTCAGGCCAGGGGTGGCACAATACATGCTTCAGCCCCTGGCAGGCCTTAGATACACCAATGCCCTGGGTACCTAGTGTACACTGGTACAGGGGCTCACAGGGTGATCCACGTCCAATTGGTTATGCACCTAGAGTGCATAGTGTCAATTTAGTAGAGAGAACAGCAGGCTGGGGGTCTGATTAGCAGGCCCACAGCCTCAATATGTCAAAAACCAGTGAAACAAAAAGCAAAAATTTGGGGTGACCATAGGATAGCAGACCCTACTCTCCTACAACGTGTGTATGGAAATAGCTGACCTGCAGGTCAACTCCACCATACACTCTCCAGGTTCAAGATTAGACAAGACCTGGGCCAGTGCAAACATTCTGAATTATTCCTTCAGGAAGAAGGCATTTAGAGGGCACACGTCTAAAATAGGAAGGAAGGCCTACATTCTTCTTGGGCACCGGAAGGTAGCACGAATAACCGCCATGTCCTACTTCAAGCATGGTCACCCTCTCAATAGCCCCTAATTGGGCAGAGTCCCATCAAAAGGCATGCCCATGAGGGATGACTGGACGCTGCCTGAAAAACGAGTAGACTGCAGCAACAGGTGCCAATGGCCTGCCAGATGGAATTGGTGGTGTCAAAGCAACAATGAATTGTGAACTTGGGCGCGTCACAACCATCTTGTATAGCCTGGGCAAGACAGGTTGGAGATCTTCAGGAACACAAGGAGGACTTAAGCCACCAAATTCCCCAGGGTGTGTTAATAGCACCTCAGGAGGCAATTGGCATATATAGATCTAAGGGGGCCAGGCTGTTGGATAAGTAGATGCTCTTTCCAATAGTTCCACCCGTTTTTACTTTGGGAACGTGTTAGGGTTAATCTTGCTTGCACAATCAAGATTTCAGAGGAGGGGTGCTGTGATAAAACGCAGGGTCACCTGGGGCAGGGCAGTGGCGTTGTGTAATCTGGCAATTGACTGGGGGACCAGAGCAAGGTTTGGCACATGCCTCAACAAGATGTCCGCAAAGGCCTCATTAAAAAGTAAGAGGTCTCAGTGGATGTTTTCCCCATCTGAAGGAATAATTGTACTGGAGGCACATCTGTCACCCTTAAAGGTGAAAAAACATGTTCTCACATTTTGTTTATTAACTCCTTGGCTGCCAACGGTGATGCCATTTGACAGCATACCGGATGGAGTGGGCGTCGACTGAATGCTCAGCCTCATCGTAGACAATATCTTTTGTCGACCAAGGAGTTAAGATCCTTGGCAGCAACAAGGTTTTCTATAAAGATTTCTCCTTAGTTTACCTCATTTTGGCATAGCATATACAGAGCCAGCTTTCTACAGGTGGGACCAAAGTTGATACTTAAATGTATCAAACAACTTCCTTCATTAAGTACGATCTGATTTTGAAGCCAAAATAATGTCATATGTAGCAGTGTGCAACTTCTACAAAGTTGCCACTTTGTTGCCTTCAATCTCCTGTGTCCTTAACTGTTACAGCAGGAGCCTCAGACAGCTTTCTGTCCTCCTAGGGAGACATGCCAACCACTAACAGAAAAGTAGACAAGAGGGGCTTGCACTGGAGAGAGTAGGAAGCCACAGGTGTTGTCTCAAAAGGCCACCTTTAAAAGCTGAATCTGTCTTTGAGGAGCAGATGGGGAACATTTGGGAGAAGAGTAGCCCTATTGTTCAGGCAGACTAGTTTGCACCTGGGAAGCAGAGGGGAAATCTGTTGTCAAACCAGGTTTTCAGTGGCGTGTATCCCCCTTGGTAGCTACACCTCTGGGTTGGGCTAGGGAGCTCTGGAAGCCGAGAGAAAGATTCTGCCATGCTGGGAGTGGGCAGAATGATGCATCGTGGGGTAGCCAAATGCCACACCTCCCAGGAAGTGGGCATCAGGAGGGAGGAAAACTGGAAACCCTTTGGCTACCAATCGCATGCTACCCTAGGGGCATTTTCTGAGCATAAATAAGCCACTCAGGGTACCCAGAACTCACATCTCAACTGGCCTGGAAGAAGTACAGAAGGACTGCTCTGCCGCACCATGGAACCAGCAAAGAGGGACTGTACTGGCATGAACTGCACCTGTTAAACTTAGCTGCTAGCAAAGAAGAGGTAGTCTGCCTGATGTATCCTCCTCGTAAAAAAGAAGTTTCCAGAGCCAAAGCAAAGAGACTTCAAGGGTCAGTTGGCTGACCTCCTGTTTACAGCACAAGGCTACAACAGCTGAGAAGCTTGCTGGGGTAAGTTGGTAGCCCCTGAATCTTCAGACCACCGCCAACTGTTCCAGTGCAGCATTTCACCAGGACTCAACGCTCAAACTTGCATGCAAGTTTGCTGAGCCCAGGAGAGTTGCGAGAGTGCAAATTGGTCACTAAGAAGCAGAGTTATTGCCCACGTAATGATATGGCTGTGACCGCAATACTGGGCAACTGGTAGGGTAGTAGCGACTGGATTTCTAACAGCACTGAGAGGACTTCAAGGGGTGTTGGCATTGTCACAAGGACCGCCTCACCCCCTTCGTGGACAGAGTACACATAGGAAGACCCCTGTCGACCACATCACATCCACAGAATCCTTGAGCACCTTCAGCATTTTTCATACCTTGCATCAGGACCACGTCCATAGAAATGTATTGCAAAGGAGATACAGTGCCTAGAACTGCTTTATCTGTGGAGGTAACGGATTCTAAGGAATTTGCTGGTCTCCCCGACTGACTCCCCACTGGAGTTGGTTGCCTAAAATGACTAAGTGCCTACAATACAACAAGCACGTTTTGGTGAAAACTCTTTAAGTGTCAAATTTGTTGAATGTATCCGTGCTTGTTCCCGGTTTGGAGAAATGCTTTGATTTAGTATACCTTGATAATTTCATATCTCTGTAACCCTCCGGTGGATCTTTTTAGTTGGTGTGTCTAAAATACAGTTTATTTTTATAAATGGTGTCAGATTTCTTGAGTGCATTTATTCAATTGTTTTGGTGCAGTTTAAATGTATTACACGTGTTCCTTTGTGTAAGCCTTGCTGCTCAGAGCGGAGTTAAAGGTTTGACAAACGAAACCTACTGTCCCTAAAGTGGTTGAGTAAGTATTACACAGTGAAGTTAGCCCAACCTTACCATATAATACATCCCATTCCTTCACAATTGGTTTCTGCATTTTTATTTCTGTTTCAATATGCAGAAAATATAATATGGACAAAGAAGAATTTGTCTTTTTCAGTTCATTTTTCATCTAAACTCAAGCTAGCTTAGAGTCAAAAAATGTTCTTTTTTTTTTTAGAGGAGGTCTCTTACAGAGTCCGGCCTTTGATACAATACCCAGAAGTCAGATGTCATTGTTGACACTGCAATGTGAAACCTCAAATAGTCTTTACTGCAAAACTGCATCATGCTTCAAAACTTGGTCTCAGCAAGAAGACTACAAAAACTCTGCCATCTCAGAGGTACACCATGGGCTCTGCCTAGGTGTTGTTGACCCAACTGCCATCCACCCTTCCCCTCCCCACCCTTTACATCCAACTACTCACCTGGCTCTTGAAAGCATCAATGATGAACTGCAAAGACTGCGGCTGCACACATTCTATGCACTTCTGCACCACATGATTTCCATTTTGATCTTTAACGCACTTCAAGACGTGACCATCCAGCTCCCGAACCATCTCATTCTACCGAAGAAAAAGACAAAGGAGGCACCACCAGCATCATCATTTACAAACAACAAGGCATGAGCTGCAGTTAGAACTTGAAACAGAAGCAGCACAGTTAGAAGTCTAAACGTCATGATATAGGAGTCTAACATCTCCGTTCAGACTGAATGTGCATTTAGGTAAAAACTCTAGTCCATGTACTGTTTCCGCTACACTTGCTTATATCCTTGAAACACAATCCGCAGTGAGACTGGACAAGACCGCAGATACTAATGCAACAAGTAACAAAGTTATAAAATGTCAATGATCATTCACACAAAGTTCTATCTACTTCCAGAGTACAGCAAATAAACCATTTGCCATACAACATATATATCTGAGCCTGGCTCAGGCTGCTGAGTAAAGGCTATAGATTTATTTACAGAACAATGTTCTCAGTGAGGGCAAGTGTGTGATCCATCCATGCCAGACAAGGAAAAAAACAAAAACAAACTAATTAGAATGCGCTACTGCATATTTGAAGTTTCCCACTACTTTAAAAAACTGTTGCTACTGTTAACAAGCTCTATTTAAAGACCTCAGGAGGGATGTAAGGTTTACTAACCCTATCCTGTGTCCTGAACTACTAAATGCAGTGACTAACGCATCAAAGCAGTGAACAGATAGAAAACTCTGCCCAGACATCTGCTTGCGTACAAATTCACATTTAGAACTAACAAAGCCTTGAACATGGTAGCTTTCCAACTGTTACTTAGCAGATTGACCCATTTACTACTCAAAGGCGCAATTTGCCAACTGGGTAAAATAGGAGTCTGGCACATACAAGACAAGAAAGAAAAAAATTCACAAAGAAAGAAGGCACAAACACTTGTAAAACACAAAAAATAGGAACATGAAAAAGTAGTTTAAAGTTGAAACTTACAATTACCTGCTGGTCCGGTGGGATAAACTCTAGGGCCTTCTGGATAACCCTGCAACCGTACATCTGTAATGCCAATGACAGCACGTGCCCTCGGATGCGCTCAGCCAATGCCAGCTTCTGTTCCAAGCTGCCAAACTAGAAAAAAGCAAAATAAAATGGAAAAAAAGCCTGTTGGCTAGCACCCCAACATAACATGGAAAGATTCCCCTAGGAAACACTAGTCTTACTTAGGGCAACAACATGAAAGAGCCACTACCAATTCAATTATAAAATGTTCGTAATGTTTCACCTGCACCCGAGTGAGACATTCTACAGTTACACTGTGTACCTTAGTTGTAAAGTTTGATATAATCTTAGTTTATTTCATTTTTATAAACTATAAAAAAAAAAACAGAACATATGTTTAAAAAGATGTAAACCTATATGAAAAATTGAACCACAACTGGATGACAATGCAATAAAACACCATCCATTGACAACCTCTGGGAATACATTTATAAAAGCAATACAAAGTGCACAAAGTATAAGCAAGTATAAGTTTTTTCACTGCCAATGTATACTCTTACCTAAAAAATCCGAAGTTTTCTCCAACTTTTACAGCAGACAGCAAACATCTGCACACCAAGTAACAACTGAAAGTGGATATAAGCATCAGAAAGAGAAGGGGCTTCGGGCTATAAGCTTAATGCCCAGAAAACGCAAGTGGTTCGATCCACAACAATGGCCCCGTCCGATGCACCAGTGGTTCAAAGTGCTCAGTATTTAGGGATTTTAATTACATCAGCAGTAGATAAGTTGCCCGACATGAACATTTTGCCTATTATAGACTCCGTTGGCCTAACTCTGCAAAGACTAGATAATTTACATCTATCGATCTTTGGTAGAAGGAATGTCCTAAAGATGTTAATCTTACCTAAATTTCTTTACTTATTTAGGACTATCCCATTAGAATTTGCTCAGTCTAGTCTTGTCCGTGCGGAGAGATGCTGTAGCAGATTTCTTTGGGGATACCGCCAGCCTCGGAGGTCAGCCAAATGGATGCAACTACCACTGCATAGAGGTGGGTGGTCTGTCCCTAATTTGTTGTTATATAGCTGGACAGCTCTATTGCATCATTTGGCTGTTCCACTGTTTGGTGATAGAGCAACACTTCCGCTTTGCCGGGCACCCTCTATATTTGAAATTGGATTAGGAGAGGAG
Source organism: Triturus cristatus (assembly GCF_964204655.1). NCBI lineage: Eukaryota > Metazoa > Chordata > Amphibia > Caudata > Salamandridae > Triturus > Triturus cristatus. Next base: position 976,902,748 of record NC_140583.1, read on the forward strand.
GCCAAGGGAATCTTACCATCAGTCCTCGAACCTAGTTACTACAAAAAAACTAAGTTTAAAGTAATTATCTCAATGTACTCAGTGTGGAGGAAGGTACGCCGTAGATGGTCCATTGCTAATGTTAATTATTTCACCCCTCTGTCGTCAGCTAGACTGTTACCCTCCATCTTTCAAGATCAAACTACATTTCAGTGGAGGCAGCTTGGTATTACTACTCTGGGCGATTTAGCACATGAGGGCACTATGGCATCTTTTCTTTTTTTGAAAAATAAGTTTAGTTTGGCTACTCATGAATTCTTTAAGTATCTGCAGCTTCGGTCCTATTTAGGTAAACTGTCAGCCAATACTCCTACTCTGTTTGCTAAGCACAATCTTATGGTTATGATCTTGAAGAACTCAAGGATAGGCCCGCTCTATCAAAACTTACTGCTCGGCCTTCCTGACGATCTCTCTCTTTATAACATCAAATGGGGAACTAAGCTAGGTAAGACTAGTATAGATATTACGCATTCATTGGAGCTGTCTAGCACGGTATTAATCTCAGGGAGCCTGCGCTCCCAAAGTTATATGGCCCTATTTGATCTTTACTACACCCCAGCTAAAATATCTAAATGGGGTGGTAGGGGCCTTTATAGTTGTCCGAGATGTGGTCTACCAGCAGCTAATGATGTACATATGTTTTTTGCCTGCTCAAAATTGGCTCAGTTCCTTCAAGATGTTCAGGTATTTATGAACACAAGTCTTAAAATCCCAGTGGAGCTATCCCCCGAATTAGTTATATTAGGTTGAGAGACAGACTATTCGGCATTAAGAGCGAGCCATACTACAGCCCTAATATTTATAGCTATGTCTGTCATACGACTGTGTATTACATCGGAATGGGTTAGCTCTACCCCTCCTACCTTTTTGAATTGGAGAGCAAGGATGTTAGCCCTCCATAACTTAGAATCAGCTGTGTTTATGAGGGGTGGTAGGAGAAGACGAGAGAGAGGGGTAAGAATTTGGGCTCCTGTAACGCAATGGTTGAATAATTGAAGGATATATTTAGCCTTATTACTGCACGAATGTATTTTTTTCCCTTTCTCTTTCCTTCTCTTGTTCCTTCTTTCTTTGCTTATTTCTTTTATATAGTAGCCAGTGCTGCTACGCGTTATGTATAATTTGTCTTCTATTGTCTTAAAAAAAAATTTTGTTCTCATTCTCATTTATAGATACCTATGATGTATTAATAGGTTATGAATCATTGTAATGTCTTCAAGCTGTTCAATAACATTTTTTTTTTTAAAAAAACAAGAAAGAGAAGGGGCCAGTCTGCAGGATGTGTAATCCAGGAACTTTAAAACAAGACTCTAAAATGTGTGCCTAACACCATCCATAATAGTGACAGCTGTTTCTAGTAATATTTTGCCACCCTTGGTCCCTTCTGACTTACAGGGTTCCCTTTGTTCCTTTCACAGACCTTGTGAAAGCAGCATGGGTAGTGTACTACCATAGGGACAGCAGTACAAGTTGGAATCCTTCTTGTAGGGAGCTGGCTCTGTATATGCTATACCAAAATGAGGTATAGTGTGCAGAGTCCAGTGGAACCCCAAAGACAGGCAGAGGTAAAAGTAGATAGCACCTTGCTCTCTATTTGTGGTAGTGTGGGCGAGCAGTAAGGCTTTATCAGAGGGTAGTGTTAAGCAAAAGTTGTACACATTCAGGCAGCAAATGATGTCACACACTCAAAGACTGAACTCTAACCAATTTGTTTGTATAAAAAAATATTCAGCTATTTTATTTCTTCAACAAAGCCAAGCGTGGTGATGGATGTCTGACTCAGGAGTGGTTTAAATTTGGTGGGGGGGGAGAGGCTGGGGGCTGTTGGTAGTGTGTTTGTTTTTTTTTGGACAAAATCGAGGGTGTGCCCCAGGGAGATAACAGAGCACCCATTTGTTGGATGTTATCCTGTACCACTGATGAAGATTATTTTAAATTCGACCTCCAATACAGGATCGTGAAGAGTGGGGGATAGTCGGCACTAAATTGTGATCACTGTTTCCAATTAGAATCCCTTCTGTGGGCAGATAACCTTCCTCTGGTTGAATGTTTATATGCAGCCCCTGGTGGTGGTCTATATTGTTGCTTTGTGAATACTGAGGCACTGTCTCCGGCCAGACTTGTCTGCAGGGTTGGTAACAGCCTCTAAAAGAGTAAGCTCCTCTGGCTCCCCGAAAGGGCTGCCTCCGAAATTGTCGAGTCCCCAGTGAACTTGCGGTATCCGCGTCAGCTTTGATGGACTGAAGTTGATCATCCACGTGTTTTGTCAAACAGCGACTTGCTGTCAAAGGGCAAGTCCAATATTTTACTTTGGATCTCGGAGCAGAAGGAAGTGGATTATAAGTACGAGTTACTTACCTTCGGTAACGATTTATCTGGTAGAGACGATTCTAGACGCAGATTCCTTCACGTAGAATTATCCCCAGGCGTGAGACTGGATCCGGAAACTTTTTGCCACAGCATCCCTGCACGCCGGGGGCGGGGCGACATCACGTGACTCCGCCCAGGCGTCGTCCGCGTACAGGACGTCAGCGAGTTCACATAAGACCCGCCCCGGCGCGCCCACGTCAGTTTTTTTCGGAGAGCTTGTCCGCACCACAACGTGGAACCACCAGATAAACTGTGGGAGCATGGGAACAGTGTGCGAAAAGCAGAAAAATTGGAAAGAAACAGTGACTAACACCATTACCAGGGTAGTGGCAACACCGCAGACCCCAAGGGCAGGGAAAGAAGAAAGAAGAACAAGCAGAAACCTGCGCAGCCACCCTGCCTGCACATACACAACCTCCCATCCCTGTGCCCCGAAGGGAAGAAAAGGCATAAAAGTAATGGGACACATAGGAAGCCCACCTCCCTCATCCTGAGCAAGGAAGGGGACCAGTCCCAAGACCGACAGGGACAACAAACCACCAAGCCAACCCAACCTGGAGGGCAACCACCCACAAGGACAAGGGCAAGACATGGCCAGAGGACCCTCAAACCAGAGAATAGCAATGGAAGGAAGGGAGGGGAGGGAGGACAAGGATAGAAGCAATCCCCCCCCAAACCTGGGGTAGCCAGAGCAGCAGGGCACTGGCGCACCGAAACCCCATCCTCCAAAGAACCAAGGGAGGAATGAACCGCCCCCAGACGGAGCCACCCGTCAAGAACAGGGAAGGCACTCACAGGAAACACAGCCCTCCCCCACCGGAAGGCAAGTACCGAAGACCAATCCAAGTGTCCTCGCAGAACAGGGGAGGAAGGGCAGGCCGTGAAGGAATCTGCGGCTAGAATCGTCTCTACCAGATACATAGTTACCGAAGGTAAGTAACTCGTACATCTGAGAGACTACTAGCCGCAGATTCCTTCAAGTAGAATAGATACCCTAGCAATACCCCCTGGGAAGGAGGGCCTGCGAAAGGACCCCACCAGCCAATGCAGAACAGAGGGCCGCACAGGGGACCAGATCTGTGGACCAGGTAGAGCCTCGCCCCCACCAGGCTAAGGGAACCCCCACAAGCAGAACCCCACCGACCCCAAGGGGATGTAGGAGGGAAAGAAGGATGAAGCGGCTTGTACACTCACAGCAGAGTAACCAAGGGTAAGGGCTGAGAGGCCGAAGCACCCCATTCCCCCACAAGGCAACATAGCTTCCGTCGAATGCCAAGACAGGAAGACGGAAGAAGAAGAGGAAAAAGAAGAAGAAGCCTAGAGAGCCCAAGGAAACTAGGGAGAATGCGGCGAGCCCACTCCAGATGGAGAGCAGCCTACCAGCCAGAAATGCCAGCAGTAAAGGCCAGAAGCAAGACGAACGCCTGAGGCCCCAGGAAGGCCAAGTAGGCGACGCCTGGCAAGAGAGAACACAGGGACATCCCAGACCGCAGAACGGGAGCAGGGAGAGGAGGAGAGGCCCGGGCCACCACCACGAGTGGACGTGCACATGACCTCAGGAAGCAAAAGCAACCTACGTAAACACCATGGAGAACAGGTACCCGAAGGCGACCAGAACCCTCCAGCAGAGCGCAAGCAATATAACAGCTACCATAACCCCACATAGGGCACGTGAAGTCCCAATATATGGGAACCCTCTTTGGAAGAACTTCTGCAGCAGAGGAAGAAACAAAAGAACCACGGGGAAAAAAAGCATCCCCGCCACAGCCTTGACAGCAGCCCAAGCAAAGCAGAAAGCCCAATCTCAGGGCCAAGTCTGTGCAACAACTCTTGCAGAACTCACAAACACAACCAAAGGGCCGTCCAGCAGCCAACAATGCCAAAGTCCCAAGGAGGGACGTAATCGGCCAGGAAAACATACTCCACAACCATAACCGCCGGCCTAAGAAGGCCCAAAATGAACCCCAACTCAGAAGTCACTGAGGAGGGGAGGGAGGAGGAGGACGGAGCCCTGCCAAGCGCCTCTGGATGGCAGAGTCGGCCGGGGCATGAAACAAGAGACTGCCATCAAATGGGAGATCAATGAGCCTCTCCCGAATATTTTCGGGGAAGACGCCGTCCCGAAGTCAAGCATGGCGACGGAGGGCGACTGAGGAAGCCATGGCCCAGCCCAGCGCCTCAGACGTCCAGAGCGGAGCGGAGAATAACCGCCGCAAGCTCTCGGCCATCCAATGCGTGGTGCGCAAATCCACCTGAGCAGACTCCTGGGACCCAGCAGACCCAAGACACTCAGCCGAGTCCCACAAACAGGAGGAAGCCCTAGCCAGCACACACAAGGTGTTAAGGGCCCGCAGGGCCGCGCTGGTCTAGGCGAAAATGTTGTATCCCCAAGTGTCCACCAGCGGGCCTCTCTGGACGGCGGAGCCAACAGGGGCAGCAGGGAGGGAAAAGCAGTCCTCAGAAGGGGACTGGCGGCTGAGGGGTGAATGGACAGGCACGTGGCGTCGGAAGGTGCCGATGCAGAAGATGCGGAGGCGCCGGGTACCCGGAGGCAGGATGCCTCCAAGCCCCTGTCAAGGTAGAAAGGAGCGAACCCTCAAAGGGAAGAAAGATTTCCCTCCCACCAGAGCCCTGGTGGAAGACCTCCAACAGATGGTCCGCCGGAAAGTGAGCCACCGGGTCACCCATGCGTAGGATGCCCACAGCCGTGGACACAGCGTGAGCGAAAGCCGCATTCGTAGGGCCCCGCGGTGGAGAAAGCAGCTCCTCTGTGGGCGACAGCTGCAAACGAAGGCGGCCGTCCCCGAGGCCAAGCGGGGCGGGGCGGGCAAGGGCCAGACCTGGAAGTCAGGGGGAGCCGAAGAACGAGGGACCTGCCGCTCTTCCGACGAACACCCCTGCCTCAGAAAGGGCGGGGAGCCACCCTTCGACGCCGGTGAAAAGGACACCACACGGCGACCAGTCTCCGGGGAATACGACACCAATATGCAGCCTGCCTCCGGAGATGGATTGTCCGAAGACTAATCCGCGGTACGACCCCTGTGCGGATCCGTAGAGCCTGCTGCTTGAGGCAGGACACCGGCGCCATCCGGCGTCGCCGGGCAAGGGACCTCCAAGTCACCACGCACCGGAGTACAGCTGGGGCTGCACCGGCACCGGCCCAACCCCTGCCGAGGCAACCCCTGTGGCGGCGCCAGGGATGATATAACCTCCGACTCGCCCTCTAACGCCGCTGACAGGAGGTACGAGAGGGGCCCACCCGGAAGCGACGCTCACGTGACATCGGAGAAATTGGGGTCAGCCAAGGTATCAGCTAATGTTGGAAGAGGGGTGACAGGTGCATCATTTAATCGTGGAGGCTGAGGGAGCGGTGTAGGTCTTTGCGAAAATGGCACAGGTTTGTGGCATAGCAGTCGCATGTGCAGATGGTGGGAGCCTGCAGTAACAGTCTTGGAGCATACTTTGCAAATTGCTCATTAGAGACATAGGCATTTGAATGGAAGATTATCATTAATCATGCACTGAATACCGGTCTTGGTATTGCTCGTCATCATCTTTGAAGTCTTGGCATTTGAGACGCAGTTGGGATGGGCTACGAGCCACCCCTAAGGTAGGTCAACACCTTATTTGGAAAGGTGTGGGCTGGAAGAATGGTCTCTGCAGAAGACGTATCCCCTACAGGGATTAAAGATATGGAAGAAATGCCAATTTTACAGCAGTTTTTGCTGTTGACAATGTCGGCTGGTCCATTGTCTATGGTTTCCTCGTCCGCTGCATCTTAGTCCTTGACTCAGTCATTGATGGTATAATTGTCAATGGCACTGTCAAAGGTGTCATCGCCGACAAACCCATCATGGACGGTATCAGCATGGATGAACCCATCGTTGATGGTATCATCGTCTATTGTGGTGTCAACGTCAAATGGGTTTGAGACCACTAGGACTGTGCAATCACTGGTAACTTGAGGGGGTTTCGGAAGAATCTTCGTCAACAGTCGCTTTAGTATTCTAGCAGTTCTAATCATCGTCAAGGATAGTGGTGAAGAGGAGACAATCATAGGAGATAATGCAGTGGTAAACGTCAACGCTGATGTCGTTATTGTAGACGCTGTCGTCGACAAAGTAATCAGACAGGGCTGTCCGACGTGAATACAAATGTGGAGCATAAAGATTTCGTCTTTGACGGTAAAGACTATAAAGCACGTTTGGGATACGCTTCTTTTAGGGAAGGAGTGGTAGGTTTGGAATCAACCTTTTCTGAGGCAATCTTTTCCTTTTTTAATGAAGGAAGGCCCTCATGCCTCTTTACATGCCCAAAGGTGGCATGTTTAGACTTTATGGCCAACGAAGGTGCCTCTGAGGAGACTTTTTGCTTAGATCTTTCACTTTTGAGGGAAGTTGAAGTCAGATGAAAGCAAAATCCTTAGCTTTTAGCTTTTTTTTGCTGTCTCTCACCTTATGCTCCGGACAGAGGGAATATATGCATGCATTATGTGAGTCACCCAAATGGAGCCTTTTTTCCCCACAAGTGTCACAGGAGTTGGAACATGCTGTCCAGTCAGAATATTTATGTAGTAGAATTAAGAAATAGTCTGAAAGAAAATTACTCTGAAGAGCCGAGAGAAAAATAGGAATCTTCTTGAGCTCTGCTGAATTTTCTATATCACGACGCGCGGTAGAGAATCTGAGGGACTTACCCTCTCTTGGGAGTATTCTAGAGCGTACTGTTGCCTGATTGGCTAAAGCTTGTAGTATGGTCCTTTTTAGGTCGAACCTAGGCAGCGCGCATGCGCTGCACTAGGAGATGACCTTTAGAAATTGGTCAGCTCTTTTCCACATACTCGTGCATGTGGCAGCATCCACCTTGCGCTAGTGAGCAGCGGCGCGCGTAGGTGCCATCTTTTTTTCCTAATGAGCTTTCACTTTTGTGCTTTCACACACACAAACACACAGCCAAATGTATACACCAGTGCACATATTCACATACTCACAATTACATGGCCACCTGTTTACCTGTGAGGCAGATGCCCAACAACATCCCCATAAAGGAGACCACTTTTTTTTTTTTTATTACTGTTGACAAACATTGCCCGCAGCAAAGACAAATGCATGCACCCTTCCAAACGTTGCAAAACACTCATATTGCTCGTCTTAAGTTCAAAACTGCACTGATTCGCAAAAGTAACGTAGGCCACATTTTAGCCATCTAATTTGGTAACAAGGGCCACTTTTATTTTGGTGCCCGGGTGTGAGAAAGTGCCATCTTTCTTGCATGGTATGCCCCCACTTTTCGCTGAATTACTGAATGTACTTTGACTGAGTGTGCCCTGGACTCCTGCCAATCAGGTGCCCAGGGCCTATGTTCCTTCCCTAAAACAGAAAACCCAAATTGGCAAACCCTGGCCACATGTCAGCCCCTGGTAAATGGTACCCAGGGCCTTGTGACCAGGGAAGGCCTCTAAGGGCTGCAGCACTCATTGTGCCACCCTTAGAGGCCCTGTACCCTTACACACACACACACACACTGCCCTTGCAGGCTGAGTTTCTGGGTACAAGACAAAACAAAGTCGACATGGCCCACATCCCTGTGTGCCATGCCCACCACCTACACTGCCATGGCATACATCAGCCACCCCTCTAGCTGGGTGCCCTATGCCAATGGTGTGGGCACAGGAGCAGGAGCCCTGTGCCCCTATAGTACCCAGGTCTATTCCTGGGCACTGTTAGTGCAGTGCTGCCATTTACGAGTATATGGTGCTGGGAGCTCGTCAAACACGAACTCCACAGCACCATAATGGCAACACTGAAGACTGAGAAGTTTGGTATCAAACTTCTCAGCACATTAAACCTACACTGATGCCAGTGTGGGATTTAATGTACCAAGCACCCCAGAGGGCATCTTCGAGATGCCCCCTGAAACCTAACCTACAATCCACGTCTGGTCTGAGAGGCTGCCTAGGCTGCCACACACCAGACATGTTGCTGGACCCCTGGGTAGGAGAGCCCCTGCTCTCCTAGGTCTGCGACAATGCACATCCTGGGTGAGGTGCTAAATCTCCTCCCCCAGGATGGGCAGGGGGAAGCTTCAAAGGCATGCCGCCTCTGTGAGCTTCCCCATGCCACTGCAACCCCCCACTCTGGCGGGAAGCTTGGTCGGAAACCCCAAATAAGGACAGGGGATGTGCCAGCCTGCCAACCTCACCCCTCAGGTGGGGGAGGCGAGGTGAAGCACATCTCCAGGCTCTCGCCATCTTGAAGATGGGAAGCCCTGCCCAATCAGGACTAGGCTACTGCCCCCCTCCCACAGGAGAGAGGCAGGATAGGGGGTGTACCCACCCCAGGACAGGGACCCAATGGTCCCTGCCCTTCACCTACCTGTAACGCCCCTAAATCTAGTATTTAGGGGCACCCTGAACCCTCCTTCCCCAGATTCCAAAATCCGAAGAAGAGCTAGAAGAAAGAAGACCTAACCTGCAGCTGCTAAGAAAAGGAAGACATCAACTACTTTGGCCCCAGCCCTACCGGCCTGTCGACCCTCGAACCTGCTCCTGCTCCAACCCAGCATCTCTTGTGGCCAGCAACCTCACAAACCCCGGAGGACCTGGCTACCTTTTGACTCTAAGTCCCCTGGGACTCCCATGAGTAGAGGCTCTACTCAAAAACTACTTCTAATCCCTGGCAGCAGCCCGGAACCGCAAACCCAGCACACTCTGCACCCGCCAAGCCTGGCCTGTGCCGGAGTGAACAAAGACCACGAGGACGACCCCACGGCGACTGTGACCGAGTCCGGCACCCAAGGACCTCCCTCAACACTCCTGAAGAAGCCTGGTGCCTCAGAACCAGGTGCCCCCCCCCAACCGCGATCAACAGAGGGTAAGATTTCCCAACACCAAAAGGCACCCCTGCACCCGGCGCCCCGCGGCCCCCTGTGCCCGATCCCGGGGTACCTACCTATCCTCCAACTACCCAACTTACCTCTCGAAGTGGTGGTGGCACCTCCAGAATCTTCGTCCCCGAGCTTGCAGTCTTTTTTTCTAAACCGGAGATTTCCCATTGAAATCAATTGAGCGCCCGAAGGCTTAAAAGCACCTGCACCCAGCCGCCCGAGTGGCCCTGGCAGTGCAACCTCTACACCTATCTACTTCCCCCCCCCCCCCAGCCCAGCTCCCACAGTCGCATGGCCTGCTAGTCAGCAGCCACCAACCAAGACCTAACTCTCTCTGCACCCGGCCACCCTTGTGCCGCTGAGGGTGAACCAACTGTACCTACCTGACCCTGGGAGACCCCAGAGTCTATGCCCAGAACCTTAACTCTGCCAGTCGAGTACTTACCTTTAAACCGATAACTCAATTTTCTCCATAGGGTAACATTGACTGGCTTTTCCTGAAATTGCTTCTAAGTGTGGACTTTTCAAAACTTAAAATATTCACCAAAAATCAGCCGAGTAACGAAAACGAAAATACTCACCTGCTCTTAGGTGAGCTCCCAGTGCTGGATCTTGGTGTCCAGCACTGACTCCGAAAAATACTTACAACTGTACTTACCAGTAATTTTCTCCCATAGGAAATAGTTGACTCTTTTTCTGTGAAATTTCATCTAAGTGTCAATTTCTGCAAACTTTAAATATTCTTTAAAAATCTTACAATATCTGAAAACGTAATTACTTACCTGTTTTGGATAAAGGTCCCAGTACTGAGTCTAGGCACCCAGTACTGGATTACAAAAGTAACGAGAACATACTATACCTGCAACTTGAATTTTCTGCCATAGGGAATCATTGACTGTTTTCTATGAAATATTTTCTAAGTGTCAACTTTGAAAATAGCAAAATATTGTCTAAAAATCATCACAGTAATTAAGTCGACTTTTATGACTTGATTCCAAGTATTGACCCAGGACTGAATCTAGGATCCAGGCCTGGAATTCCAAAAGTAATCCTAAAAGTAATCTGTGGCAAATAACTTGAAACTTCCATTGAACTCAATACATTATTGTGTTTAGAATTGTGTTGCCTATTGCAACCACTTGTAACTTTCTACAAAAGTCAACTGCATATTGCAAAAGTATATATATAAAGCATCTCATTCTAAGAAAGTATATTTTAATACCTATTGTTGGTTCTAAAATAAAACAAGCATATATTTTTTATATATAAACCATTGGCCTAGAGTTCAGTTATAGAGTGTGGGAGACCATTTGCTGGCTGAGTGTGTGCAACAAATGCTTTACACTGTCCTCTGATACTGCCTTACTGCTCGACCAAGCTACCACTTTAGAGAGTAAGGCTATATCGAACTTTATCCTCTGCCAAACTTCTGGGGACTGTGGACTCTGTACACCCTGTACCTATTTGGGAACAGTATATACAGAGCCACTTCCTCACACCGGGTCTATTTTCCGTCCAAGTCCGACTCTGTTTCTGTTCAAGCACAGACGGCAGAGGGGATACAAGTTGTTCTCACATGTTGCTGCGTTGAAAGCTTTTTCCAACCGCTTCATTTTCTTCCCCCGCTGTCCGATATTTGAGCCCAGACCACAACTGGATACCATTTTTAGGTTGCTGATTAAAGCCAGTTTTCCCCACAGGTCACATCATGGACGAGGCACACAGTTTTTGTCAAGAGAGCCGCTACTGGCAGAAACCGCTTTACAGCGCTTGCTTGCAAGAAATTAGTTACTTGATCCGCAGCCTGCTTTATGCCAGCTTTGTATTTATAATATTCAAGTGGTAAGTCAGACATTTAGGCCAGGAGGAATGCAGAAACCGTAGTTGAGGTTTTTTTCCAGTGTTGCTTTAATGTTCATCTCTACAGTGTTTCAGGCATTTCATAAAACAATCTTCCTGCCGCTCTCCACCCTTTCCAGGGTTTGTATGACCCTGTATCCTACCAGATGACGCACATCCTTTTTGGAAGCCACAATGGGATAATGATTATCTGTACTTGGTACTATTGTGAAGACTTAATCTAGAAACAAACTGCAATGCCACACAGGAAGTGTGGTGTGCGCTCGCGTTTGTGCTGTGCTTCAGTGTGCGCTTCCAACCAATCTCTTGCATTAAGGAGAGCCACGCGCTCTAATTCAGTACACGCGCTCTCGATAATCAGGGCCCCGCAGATGGACACGCGCGTCCTAACAACAAGCATTAGCATAGGCAATAGGTCTCGTTTTTGGGACCTTATAAGTATTTAGTTATGCAGCACAATATCCCTGGTGCAACAACATCAACTTTTGCAGAGCTAAACACTTATAATGTCCCAAAGGCGAGACCTACTGTCTATGCCAATGCTTGTTTTAAAAAGACACACAAAGGCTATAAAACCTATGGTTCATTGCCATTCTATCTATTGTAGTGATACACATTGCTTTATCATAGTAGTGTGGGAATCCCACTTCAATGAATGGGAATGATTCAAGCATGTGAATCTATTAAAAATCCAATACTGGGGAACTTTCCCTACAGAAGAAAGACTAGGGATCTTTTACATATTTAAGGATTTATCAAACCAATTTTGTCAAAACAATGCTTTCTCTTTGGCTTTGAGCCTCCGGCTTCTCTCTCTCAACTTTGCGAGTCTTTTGTTCAATGTGGAGTATTGATGGTCTCTTCTTCGGCAGAGGTTACGTCGGTCGGATTTCCTTCACCCTCCTGTACTCTGTATTGCCTTTCCTAGTTTAGGTTGGACTTGAGAGTTTGTCTTCTACAATATCTTTGGTTTTGGATTGAAGAGGCTGTTTGTGCTAGGTCTTTTCTTTAATTGCTGATACTTTTGGTGACTGGGTGGTTTTGGAATGTTTCAACTTCAATTGTTTCGGCTCAGTACCCAACTGTGCTTGTGGTGTTACAGGACGCTTGTGGTCCTCATGCAGCTTCTTTGATGCCTAACCTTTTTAATGTCAATTCTTTCATAGACATCAGAAGATTCTCATTAGGCCAGTTTGGTTCCCTTTGTGTTCTACGTGTCACTGGAGACTTCCAGCTCTACTGGGGAGTATGCTTCCCAGTCTGTGCCACTGCATGGTTGTGAGAAAGTGCCTCCTTTCTGCATGGTATGTCCACACTTTTTGCTGAATTGGTGATGTTCTTTGAGTGTGCCCTGGGCTCCTGCTAATCAGGTACCCAGGGTCTATGTTCCTTCCCTAAAATTGCATTGAAGCCTAAACGCAATTGGCATCCCTGGCCACAGGTAGACCCCTGGTAAATGGTACCACAGGTACCCAGGGCACTGTGACCAGGGAAGGCCCCTAAGGGCTGCAGCACTTATTGTACCACCCTTAGAGACCCTGCACCTTTTCATTCCCACACTGCCTTTGCAGGCTGCGTGTCTTGGTGCATAACAAAGTGAAGAGTCGACATGGCACACATTGTGTGCCATGCCTACCAACCAATGCCTTGGCATAGATCAGTCACCCCTTTAGCTGGGTGCACTATACCAGTGGTGAGGGTACAGGTGTATGAGCCCTGTACCCCTACAGTGTCTAAGTCCATTCTTAGACATTGTAAGTGCAGTGTTGCCATTAAGAGTATATGGTGCTGGGAGCTTGTCATTACGAACACCACAGCACCATAATGGCTACATTGAAGACTGGGAAGTTTGGTATCAAACTTCTCAGCACATTAAACCCACACTGATGCCAGTGTGGGATTTAATGTAAAAATGCACAAGAGAGGGCATCTTAGAGATGCCCTCTGAAACTCGACCGACTTCTAGTGTCCCGACTGACTGACTGCTTAGGTTGCCATCAACAGACATGTTTCTGGACTCCTGGGTCGAGAGCTTGCTGCTCTTGGGGGCCTGAAACAATGCACATCCTGGGACGAGGTATCAAGCCTCTTCCCCTAGGATGGGCAGGGTTCACGAAGCGGAAGCTTCAAAGGCATGCCGCCTTTGTGAGCTTCCCCAGACCACTTGCTGCTTTCAGCAACTGGTCCCCACTGGTTCTGCCCCCTACTTTGGGCGGGAGAACCGCCGGGAAAAACAAGTGAGGGAAAGAGGCGTGCCCACCTCTGAGCAACTCCACCCATCAGGTGGGGGAGGAGAGGTGAAGCACAACTCCGAGTCCCCGCCATCTAGAGGATTGGGGAACCCAACCAACCAGGAACAGGCTAATGCCCACTCCCACTGGAGGGTGGCATAATAGTGGGTGTACCCACCCCAGGGAAGGGACCTATTGGTCCCTGCCCTCTACCTACCTGTAACGCTCCTTAATCCAGTATTTAGGGGGCAGCCTGAACTTTTGCTTCCTCAGATCCAGCCTGACAACAAGAAGAAAAGACGACGGACCGAACAGCCGTGCAGCCAGCTAACAAAAGGAAGACACCCACTGACTTGGGCCTCAGCCCTCCTGGCCTGTCTCCCCTCAAACCTGTTCCTGCGAAATCCTGGTGTGTCCTGCAGCCAGCAATCTCAAAAATCCCGGAGGATCTGCCTGCCTTCACTTCCAAAGACTGCTTCTCCCATGAACACAGGATTTGTTCAACTGCAACCTCTGGCAGTAGCCAGACACGCAAATCCGCCCCACTCTGCACCCGCCATCCACAGCCTGAGCTCGAGTGGGCAAACACCACGAGGAGGTCACCCCGGCGATCCTGAACCGAGATCCGGCGACCCCTGACCTGCCTCAAGCCGACGCCTAAAGCCTAAATCCAGAAGGTCCCCCTAACCGCGACCCGGAGCTGGTAAGAAGATACGACCCCAAAAGACACCCCTGAACCCGATGCCCCATGGCCTTGTGTGCCCAAAAAGACGGTGCCTAACCAACCCCTAACTTCCCAACTTACCTCTCGAAATGGTGGTCGCATCCAGAAGTCCTTCGTCTCCATGCCTGCAGTGCTTTTGCAAACCGGAGGTTCTCCATTAAAAACAGGGTACCCGACCTCTTAACAGCACCCTGCACCCGGCTGCCCTAGTGTCGCTGAGGGTGCACCTTTGGTGCTACTTTGTTTCTCCATTTGCCCTGAGCTAAAGTCCAGGAGCTTTGCTCCCACAACCCAGTGGCCTGCTTGCCAGCAGCCACCAACCAAAGCCCCCTATCCCCCATTGGATAACATTGGGACTCAACACTCCCACCCAGTGCCGCTGAGGGTGTAACAAGAGTGCATCACTGACCCTGGGGGACCCCCGAGTCTAACCCCAAAACCTTTACTCCCACAGTCGATAACTTACCTTTGAACCGATAACCTGTTTTTCCTCCATAGGATAACATTGACAATTTTCTTCCAAAACGTTTTTAAGTGTGGAGTTTGGAAATCTAAAAATATATATTTTTTTAATTGCACGAGTAACCGAAACTTATTTACTTACCTGTTTGCAGGAAATGTCCCAGTGCTGAATATAGGTATCCAGCACTGAGTCAGAAAAGTAACGTAAAAAGTAACTTACCTGTAATTTACTGAAAAAGCCTATTCATTTCAATGTACTGTATTTGCGAAGTATTGCAACCTACTGCATCCCTTGTAAATCAAACAAAGTACAATTCCCATTGCATTTTCAAACTGCTCTACTATCAGCAACTTATTACTGTAAAGTATTTAATCCTTACTTGTGCCAGGCTTGCTGGGTTCTAAAAATAAAACAGTATATGTTTTATACAAAAACAATAGGTCTAGAGTTCAGTCCTTGAGTGTGTGAATTCATTTGCTGGCTGTGTATGTACATCAAATGCCTAACACTGTCTTCCGATACTGCCTTACTGTTAGACCACTACCACAAATAGAGGGTAAGGTTCTATCTAACTTTAACCCCTGCCTACCTCTGGAGTCACCTGGACTCCAAACACCCTATACCTCATTTTGGTGCAGTATATATAGAGCCAGTTTCCTATAATGGTGAGCCTACATTTGTTTCTATCTAGCTGTCACCATCTATGGCTGGAATGTGGCACATGCCTTTGAGCCCTCCAATTAATGATCCCTCAGCAAACAGAGGCTACAAGACCTCGTGGCTGTCCTTTTAGGAGAATTTTAGGGTGACAGAAAAAAACCAGAAAGGAGTGTGATCCATACTCTTTTATTCTTTGCGACACCCGGTCGATACCCTCGTGGGTCCCTCTGAAACACTTTGGCGTATTTCAAAGTTTTTCTTCAACATCTGTCAGTGGTTGAAGAATATTCCTGTTAATCCCGCGTTTCCTCTGGATTTCCCATTTCCTGCTTTTCGACCAAGAGTTCACGCCTGTGCTTCCAGAGTCAACCGCAGAAAAATAGAATCTAAAGATGGCACCACAGAGGGGCTTCTAAGGCATACGCCTGATGTCATACAAGAGCAGACCTAGCACCAAATGGTTGCAGGCAATGCTCAAAGAAAAAAACAAAAAAGGAGATTATTCATGACCCAAGCACTAAATGGTAGAATAACGCACAGCATGTGAATCCAGAAACAATTCACACTGCAAAATATGCAGTTAACAGTATCCATCAGAATAAAATGCTATTTAAGTTAAGACAAAAAGCCATACCACTCTATCCCCAGAGCCTCTGAGCAAAATATATATAGGTCTCCCATTCAGGACTTACTTCAAAGAATTTCTGTATTACGTAGTTGCCAAACACATCAACCATCAGCTGGTATGCTGCCTGTAGGATCTCACTGAAGACCAACTGGCGCTCTGCTGGTGTCGCTCGCTCAAGTTTTAACTGGATAAATCTAGAGCCAAAAAGAACATCCAGGATATGATTAACAAAAAAGAAAAGTCCGTCATTTTATCAACAGATGGACACAACCAGCATTAACACAAAAGAGCTACAGAAGTTGAATTCTTAAAATTCAACTTTAGTATTAGCTTTATTTACTTTAGCCCTGCACACAGACATTTTGCAGAAGTTCTCCATTTTATGTGTCTTACCTTGGTCTCTGATTACTATAGCATATATAGAAAAGATACACACTAAAGGAAATTTTTCTTGCATTGTGTGACATGCAAATACACGCAATAAACAGCAGTAAATACTTAAGTGTAGGAGGGGTGATCCTTACGTGATGGGCATTAACTAAAATTGTTTATTTAAATCCAAGAGTGATCAATGTGAGCATCAATAATAGAGCCAATATATAAACAACTACTGGCAGGTGGTAAGAGTTCACTTCCCCTTGGCTGCCCAATACATTTCAGAAAAAGGACTATGATCCAACAATGCAGATAAAGCCTCAGGTTCCTGAATTCCATTGCCTCACCTTGCAGGACCTCAAAGCATGCTTTACCATTTAGAAAGTTATGAAGACCAGCATCTTTGCTAATCTTGCAGACAAGCTCACCATCTCTGGAGGTTCTCAACACTCACAAGCCAGGGCACCATCATACTGCAGACTAAAATGTAGAAAAAAAACAAAACAGTAGGCCTTTTCTATTTATGTGCGCAGGATCTGGAACAATATCCACGTATCTATCAGGACCAGTTCAATGCTGGCTCAGTTTAGGAAAGAGCTGAAGACTCGCCTCATTAAAGAAAACGCCACAATACTTTTTGTTCGGTTTGCTCAACAGAAACACCGTAACAGACATACATGGCAGAAAAACCATGGAAAGTCAACCAAACAGTGTCGGTTTTTAGGTCTCGCCTAGCTATTGCGTTTACGCAATCGCTATGTGAGACTCTAGTAAAGGGGCATTTCAAAGTGCTCCCAAAAGTAGATTGCATGACGAGCACGCGCCGCCATGCAATCCGTTTGGGGGAAGCGCTTTAGCCCACTGGCGCCCTCGGCATCTAACTTCAAAGGGTCCGCTCCCCCGCCTGGAATGCGCTCCCCCGCCGCCAAGCGCGCGCGCGCCAGGCTCCGCCACGTCACAAATTTGCTTTCACTTTTTGTTTATTTGCGTATCTATCCTTCTCATTCGTCCTTACATTATCCCTCTCGAGCCTCTTTCGCTTTCCTGATTTCACACCTCCCCCTCCTTTCATTGCCGTTCACTTTCTTCCGTGCCTTCTCTTGCCCACTATTCTCCTCCGTCGTCTTCCGCTATTCTTTCTTCCTCTCTTTCTCCATATCATTGTCTAAACTCATTCCCGCGTTCTGTGTCCCAATCCATCTATCCGCCCCATCCCTTTATCTCCCGTCCGCTCGAAACCACACACACTCTTGATTTACACTCTCTCGTTTTCTTTGTGTCTTGTTCTCCTTTTGGTGACCTTTTCCCCACATTTACCCTTTACTCTATCGTCTCTCTATTTCTGTTCCTTTCCGTTTTAACTCACGTGCTTCACTTTTCTTATTCTTCACAACTCCCTCTCCTGGCCACTTTTCTCTTTCTATCTCACAAACACACCCCTCCCCTCTGGCGCCCCTCTTAACTTCTATCCTACGTCATTCTTTAACGTTTGTACATCTCTTTAAACACCCACCTATCACAGCTACACCAACACGCCCCCTACACCGCACTCACTCTCTCTTGAAACACACATACAGAACCACACGTACAGATCTCTCTTACAAGTGCATGTCAAGTCTTGCCCTAAGAAACACAACCCCTAAAATGCACTTATGGGTCACTCCGCCGTAGGCACCTCTCCCTCACTCGCACACTTCATTTACAAACAGCTTACCCGGCCACATATCTTCTTTACACATTTTCTACCACGCATTGTATATCCACACAACATACACACATACATCTATTTCCGACACAACGCTCTCTTACATAGTCTCCATTTAGACGTGTAGCGCTTAGTGGCTCACATTACTCTTAAACACATATATATCTCACTTGCAGACCCCCGTTGCACTCAGACCGCTAGTAAACAGGCATCTCCTTACCACATAACATCCTTACACAACAGACACACAAACGCACACATGCACGCACATCTCACTCACAAGCACACATTGCTTCAAAAAGCAAACATTTCCCTTACACCTGCACATCCCTTAGGTATACACCGCTTTTAAACACAAATACAGTTCTCTCTATCTCTTTATTCCGTTTAAAGACACTCACCTCCCTTACACACATACACAACTGCATTAGTGTAGCAGCGCGGCAGTAACTGCACTTGCTCGGTACATGACAATCTCGTCAGACATGTGAGGTGTTGTCACACAAGGTTGTGAGACGGCACCTCGAAGCGTGGAGAACGCGACGGGGGAGGTGTAAATTGCGGTCCTCCGAAGTTTGGCGCCTCTCAGTCAGAGGCTTCTGTTTGTTATTGTGTTGGTGCGTGCTTTTTATCGTTTTTCGGTGTTAAGTGCACGCTTGCGGGGCGCGTGGTTGGCACGAGCGGCAAGAGAAGCGGCTTTTCTCGCTCGCTTTGCGCCTTTTCGCCGCCGGAGCTGAGGCGCCTCTGTGCGCACGGGTCGCAACCTCCCAGGAGGGGGGACGCCGCTCGAGGGAACGCGCCAACTTTGTCGGTGGCCACGACGGTGGTCTAGCTGTAGCACAGAGGGTCGGGGGCCACAGCGGTTTCCTGCTGGGGGAGGCGGCTGAGGGTGTTTATGTTTGGCCACACCGCTGCTATCTTTTATATTTCCAACAGCCATGAGATTTTTTTTTTAGCGCCGCACCACACTCTGAGCTACCTCGTGTCGCTTTTTACCAATGAAAGCCGTTTCCTTAAAGTGAAAGGCCAAGTCTTCCATGCGGGGTTTCGTTTAAAGCTGGAGATGACCAAAAACCTATGTGGCGGGTACACATTCCACTGAGCTGTCTTACCAGTATGTATTCCAACCGTCTCCTTTTCATGATAGATAGGTTGATGGCATTTATGTGATGTAATGCAGTTTGCTAGCAATGTAGTACAATGCTATGGCTTATGGTCACCTTTACAAAAGTGGTTATTGTGTAATTAACTATCTGAAGAATCAGAATATCCGCATTTTACCTACAGCTTCCAATTTTTGAAAAGTGTGTGATCCTTTGCACATCACCATATCACCCATGCCAACGTCCCTTATCCAGCAAATATGTACAATTAGAAACAAGTTATCTACAAAACTGGCCCATAACACCCAAATGCAGGTCTCCATCCTTTAGGTGCAATGAAATCTTATCCTTTAAACAAGAATGAAGTCACATTTCTGAAAAGAGAAAATAAATTACAGAAGCAGTCTATTATGTTTGCAAAGAAATAGCACCAGCTGCAACCCACATGCCTACGGAAACAAGCATTTGCAATGCAATAGGCATTTGCGAGAGTTTGAGCTATTAGCATTGTAAATGACAGTGCCTTTTATTTCGGTTTTAAAAAAAACAAACTTAAATAAAAAGCATCGTCATTTACAATGCCAATAAGCTCAAACTCGTATAAATGCGAGACCTATTGCATTGCAAATGCTTGTTATGTTAAAGTAATTTGATGGCAGGAGCTGCCACTGGAAGAAATTCTCTATGAGCATTTTCTTTACTTCTACACTAAAATGTCCTCCTATTACGAATCCTGGAGCCCATTTTAACAGCAAAACTTTCACCTTTAAAAGGGATTACCTCTTGCTACACATAAAAAAATCAAACTAAACACACACTATCAACCACATTTGGCTGAAAATCTGAATCTAATTTTCCACAAAGAAAAAGCAAAGAAGAAATATATAAATATCACGCCTTACATTCAGAAATTTTGACACTGCTGGTTTCAGGAGTCCAGAAGGTTGGCAAAGGTGATGCAAGGGAGGCCTCACCATTCTTATCACAGTTGAAATACAGTGGGACTACGAAATAGTTCAACTCCCGAGCCACAACATGCAACACATTCGAATAAAACTCTGCCAAGTAAGCGCTTATTCAGCAGACACATTATTCTTAATGAACACTTCTGTTCCTCCCGGCCAAGAATTCTACCCATTAATTAATGCAATTTTCAAGCTAGTAGAATCCACCCTTACGCCAAGAGGCAACTCTCGGATATTATGGGGAGATTTTAGTACACAAATCTCTTATACAATGTTAAAAGCTTATAAAAACAAGGAGCTGGAAGAAATTTGGGCCATTCCCAACCTTTTCTTTCCACCTAAGATAAAGGTTGATAAACGTGGAAGAATGCTCTTGGAATCACTGAATGGGATAAATTGCGTGATCCTAAATGGAAGAATGGACAGATGTTCTGGCTGCCTATACCAGGGACGGGTTCAATAGCTTTTCAATTATTGACTACATTATAGCCAGCCATGACTTATTTCTGAAATTTACGTTCCTAAAAGCAGAATTTGTCCTAGATAGCAATCATGCAGCACTATATACTGTAGGAAGCTGGGTTTCTGTTGCAGTATTCAGCAAGTGGTCATCAGGAGGTAGGGAAACTGGTAGTCAATTGGCTACCAACCGCATCCTACCCTGAAGGCATTTTCTAAGCATAAATAGGGCACCACTGGCACCCAGAACACAGATTTCTTAAGGCTGGAAGAAGGACCCAAGGAGGACTGTCCTGCTGCATAGTGGAACCAGCAAAGAGAGGCTGCACAAGCATAGACCTGGTGACTAGCACAGAGGCACTGTGCCTGCTGTGTCCTGATCATGGAGAAGTTGTCTCCGGAGCTCAGCCAAAGGAAAGAGACTTCAAGGGTCAGGTGGCTGGTAACAGCACAGCTGAGAAGCCAGATGGGGCAAGTTGGTAGTCCAGAATCTTAAGACTGCCACTGTGCAGCTTTAGAGACCAGAACCAGATACTCAAAGTTGCACCAGAGTTTGCAGATCCCAGGAGAGTAGTCGGAGCGCAGCTTTGTTCCCCAGAGTCGGAAATCTCACCAAGGGAAGGATCTGGAAGTGACCGCAATACCTGGTAACTGGGCTTCTACCAGCAGAAAGAGGGTTGCAAGGAACTTCAACCATGTGACTAGGACTGCCTCACCCGCTTCGTGGACCAAGTAGCTGCAGGACGACTCACGCCAACATCACATCCACAGCATCCCTGAGAAACTTCAGCATCTATCATCCTATGCATCAGGACCACCTTCAGAGGAATCCATTGCAAAGGGGATTAAGTGTCTGGAACTACCTGGAGAATGTCATCAATGGAGGTAACTGATTCGGAGGGCCTTGCTGGTCCCCAACTGGCTCCCTACTAGAGTTGGTCTCCCAAAGTGACTTTACGTGACTGCAGTACAACTAGCGCAACTTTTTGGTGAAAGTTTCTACGTGTCAAATTTGTTGAATTTGCCAGTGCTGGTTGGTGGTTGAGTGAAATGCATTGATTTACTATACCTTGTAAATTATATATCTCTAGAACTCTGCGGTGGATCTTTTTTGTTGTGGTGCCTAAAAATACATAAAAATAAATATATTTTTGTGACTTGCATTGGATTTCAAGTGTCTTGTTGATTTCTTATTCAATTGTTTTCGTGCTGTTTAAATGCTTTACACGTGTTCGTTTGTGTAAGCCTTGCTGCTCGGAGCAGCAGCTACCCCAGGTTGAGATGAAGGTTTGACAAACAAAATCTACTGGTCGGGTTGAATTACAAGGTGAGGTTGCACAACCAAAGCATATAATACACCCCACTTACTCACAAGTCACAATAGGTGACTTGAACAAGGAAGGTTGGTCAAGCAAATGCAAGAATGCCTAAATGGCAGATAAGTAACCTTTAACATTGCCCAGAGCAGAGCTCTGCTGCGCCACAGCAAGAACAAACAAGAGAACTTGGAATAAGGGGACAGAACTAGGATCGATATGCCTGGATGCACACCATGCCACAAACTTGTACCAACAGAAGTAATGTACTATCTTTGGGAGAAATGCCTGGCTGCCAACATCAGACTTGGGGAGTGAGGTAGAAACCAGTCAACTGTCACCGCTCAATTTCCAAGCATGAATGCAGAGCATGCGCAGGTTCATTTGCTTAAACGTTCCCTGCAGCTGCAACGGATGATCCTCAAGAATGACAGTCTGAACGGAGGACCAATGCTCATGCCCAGAAGCTCGGGATACCAGACTCTTCATGCCCAACCAGGAGCAGCAACAATGGCTTGGGCCCAGCTGATCCTGATATTCTTGAGAACTCTGGGCAGAAGTGGTATCGGCAGAAATGTGCACAGAAGGCCGGCGTTCCACTCAATAAAAAACAGTCTTCAAGGGAGAACCACCTTGGAATCTCCAGCAACAAAAGATGCTGAAAGGTTGCACTGCCAGTGCCACTCGGGCGGCTGGGTGCAGGGTGCTTATGAGCCTTCGGGCGCTCAATTGATTTCAATGGGAAATCTCCGGTTTAGAAAAAGACTGCAAGCTCGGGGACGAGGATTCTTCAGGTGCCACCGCCACTTCGAGAGGTAAGTTGGGTAGTTGGAGGATAGGTAGGTACCCCGGGATTGGGCACAGGGGGCCTCGGGGCGCCGCGTCCAGGGGTGCCTTTTGGTGTCGGGAAATCTTACCCTCTGTTGATCGCGGTAGGGGGGGCACCTTGTTCTGAGGATGCAGGCTTCTTCAGGAATGTCGAGGGACTCGCCGTTCGGGAAGAGAGGCCTGAAATTGAACTGTGTGTCCAGGCCCCAATGAAAGGGAGTGTCTGACAGGGAGTCAAGCTTGACTTCAGCATGTTGAAAGTGAACCTAAGCAAATGTAGAAGGTCCGCAGTAGTCTGGAGGTGGGAGAGGACTTCCTGGGGCAAACCTGCCTTGATCAATCAATAATTGAGATAGGAGAAGAATGGAACTACTAACATCTGCAGATGTGCTGCAACCAGTGCCATCACTTTAATGAATACCGGAGGGGCGCTGGTGAGGCCAAAGGGAAGACTGGCAAACAAAGTGCTCTTGTCCAACAGTGAACCACATAAGGCACCAGTGGGCTGGCATGCAGAAAAATACTTCCTGAAAGGTCCAACGCCACCATCCAGTCTCCATGGTTCATGGATGCAGGACCTGAGCCAAGGTGAGCATTTTGATCGCCTCCTTTTTAGGTCTCGCCTAGCGATGCAGCCCATGCCCTGCACGCCTTGGCGAGATCTATTGTTGTCGGTTTCTTGGCCAAAGGGGGACAGAAGATGTGCACTCCCGGACAGGATGTGCACGTGTACGGCGTCTCTTTAGGCCACTCGCGGGACGCTGCTTTGTGATGGCGCCCGCTCCTCGCAGGGATCTCGCGGGCTTGTCGCGCGCGCACCACTTGCGGGCTTCTTTAAAGTTGTTTTATTGCTTTTCTATTGAAAATGTCTGTCTGTTATATGTTTATGAAAAATTGCATGATGATTTACATCCATGAACTGATATATTCTGAAATAGATTGATTATATGAAGAAAAATCGGCGGGCATACAGTTTTGTAGCAAATATTGACACTCCCTGTCTCCTGCTCTCCGTGCTTGCCCAGACAGGAGATGTACACGCCCAGACAGGAGATGTACACGCCCAGACAGGAGATGTGCACACCCGGACAGGAGATGTGCACACGTATGGCGTCTGGTGCTAAGAGAGAAGCGTGCGAGCCACAGCAACAGAGCCAGCTCATGGTCACACATGCCTGCGGCAGGACTGTGGCCGCGCTGGGACATGAGGTAGAGGTCCCCTCTGTGCATAGGCAAAAAAACCTTTTGGAATGGCTTCGGCTTTTCAACCAAAAACGTGCACGCATTCTATTGCCTTCAATGACAACGCGTGCACGTGTGGAGATTCACTTGCGGGAGCGCGCGGCGCCATATGGTAGCAATTATCCCGCAGCCAGCCGCTCGCTCCCACAAGTGAATCGCGCAGGCCCCCTCCTCTTTCCCCTCCCCCTGCTGCCGAGCTTGTTTTTTTCCTGTTTAGGTACATTTGCTTACAATGGCGGTACTCACGCTTTAGCTTTAAACATCTTAAGCTAACGCGCGGGTGCCGCGATTGCTTCATAAGTATAGAAATAGGAAAAAATACATATTCTCCATTTCTTTACTTTTGAAGCAATCGCGGCACCCACGCTTTAGCTTCAGATGCTTAAAGCTAAAGCACAGGTGCCGTGATCCATTTGGAATGCAATAGCTCTCGCATTTCTGAAGACTTGAGCTAATGGCGTTGCATTATTATTAGCAACGCCAATAGCTCAAACTTTCAGTAATGCAAGAACCATTGCATGACAAATGCTTGGTCTTACTGCAATCAGTGCTCTACATGCTGGTAGCTCTGTCCTATGCAGACTGAGAAGTGACTGTGTGGGGCATGCATCTGTAGCCGAATTCGTGTGTTGGATTGTACATGCATATGCTAGTAGGTGCGCACACAGGAACAAAGGATGGGGCTCCTATGCTAAAGGATCAGTGCCTGCTGTTCAGGTTACACCAAGGATTACATTGTTGGATCGCAGGTGTAAGTATTCTCAAGTGTGCGCAGTGAAGGTCTAGATCTTCATTAGCTGTGGTGACCTTAGTGCCAAAGGATTACTACACAGCACGTGAACCACGAGCAATTATAATTTTGCATTCGCGTGTTAAGTTTTCAGGTGCTCGAAATTGCTCACCACGTAGCTCAGGTTGTCCAAGCGATTATGGGCTAGTATGAAACAGATCATCACAGAGCCTTCGTAGAGAGTAGTGGCAAATCTTATTAGTTTTGTACAGCAACGCAAAAGTGCGCAACAGACTACTATAAATAGTTTTCCACACTGCAAAGCATTTATCTTTTCGTACGCTTTCAGGAGTGCTGTAAGCAAGTATTGCTTGTAATACAGAGTAATGGCATTCAAAGAACCTCAGATATGTGAGCGTGCTGCTTTTACCGTAATTCAATGTTGCCACAGTACTGCAAAATGTTGTCATTACCAAAAACACAGTGATATTTGTATTTTCTAGGTTTTCCAGTTTCACAGTGCAGTTGAATACTGTTCAATCAATTATAAACATTTGAATTTCGGCAGGCAGGCAGGCTACTTCTTGACTTCTATTTTTTTTGCGGTCCCTGGTGAGCCTCATATTAAGTGGAACATTTTTTGGGGGAAAGGGATGTGTGGTAATCATATTGAAGCTGGATGTAAAGGAACTCCATCGTTCTTGGAAGTACATATTCACGTATAATTTGTGAAAAGAATGGTTATGTACCTGAAAGCCACTACCAACATTTTATGGTGCAACTGAGGAAGCATTTCAGCACAAACAAATTAAGTGTTGGAAATATGTGCATTTTATTTAACTAGTTCCTACAGCAATTGTTTTTTTTCTTAACTCTTTGGTGTCATGGCTTTGCCCTTTCCTGCGTTTGCTCTCCATGTCTGGTCATGAACCTATAAACGTGCTGCTTATAGTATGCTTTGGTGCATATTGGTGGCCAGGAACATTTCCTGGTAAACGCAACGGATTGAAATATTTGCCTTTTTATATACCGGCCTTTGTAACCTTATCGTTATTTGAGTATTTCGAGTAACTCGGAATATAAAAGGTTGTGAAAGAATTTGCCCACCTGAATAACAAAGTAATAAAGCTTGTTGGCTCAATCTGTCAGTTACTTAAGTAACTTGCTCCCAGTAGACACCATAGTAGTTCAATTATATCTGATCGCAAGGATGCTCATTGTAAGGCCAGAATAGTCTTGTAAGATCTACAGCATAGTTGGTCTGAAAAGTCACTTAGGACGTGGTCATCTTCACACCATAAAGTATCATTGTGTTTTACTTTTTCTTGTTTTCTATGAGGGGACTTTTTTTTACATTTCCTCCGGATAGTCATATGTCCTAAACCCCCCGTTTGGATTTCCAATTTGGTGTTTATGTAATCTATTGTTCTTCTTTCTAATGAATTGATCTTAGAATTTTCTTTTTTATTGCCAGACTTTTACATCGTTTTGGTTTTGCTTAAATACTGTATCGCATTCCTCTCCGAAAGAAGCTTACTGTGTGAGTCAGATACCCGGGTTAAATCTAAGATTTGTGTCTGAA
Source organism: Triturus cristatus (assembly GCF_964204655.1). Classification (NCBI taxonomy): domain Eukaryota; kingdom Metazoa; phylum Chordata; class Amphibia; order Caudata; family Salamandridae; genus Triturus; species Triturus cristatus. Next base: position 976,928,913 of record NC_140583.1, read on the forward strand.
ATCTGCTTTGTGCAATTTAGGAACCATGTTATTTTAATTTTTATGGGAGCTCTTTCCTTGCTCTCCACAGTAATTAATAATCCAGACTCTCACAGTCTGCCACTCTGCACAACTCTGCCATTGCAATAGGTCTAACATTTGCAATTTTGAGCCATTTAAATTGTAAATGACAAGGCCTTTTATTTATTTGTTTTGAAAACCTGCAAGCCGTGCGTAAACACACACTTTGTACTTATAGTTCTTGCTTGAAAGAAGCAAGGCTGGCAGTAAAAGAGGCGCAGTTACTGCCAGCCTTGCTTCTAGTAAGTAAGTACTATAAGTACAAGGTGCGTGTTTGCGCACGGCTTGCAAGTCTTCAAAACACAAATAAAAGGCATTGTCATTTACAATGCCAACAGCCAGGCCCGGCTTTAGGGGAGTGCGACTGGGGCGTCCACACTGGGCACTAACCTGGGGAGGGGGCACTGTATTTAGCAATAAACTACAATTTAAAAACAGCTGCAGAAGAGTTCCTTGTGCGATCAGATTTCAGGCAGCAATAAAAACGTCAAGAGAACTCTTGTGATTAATGTTCCTGCTAGAGAGAGAGAGATCAGAGTTTTGTCTAGTGCAAGCTTTGACTCCATAAAGTAGCACAGTGGGTTAAATATGCCTGCTGCAAAGAGCGCATACCATGCAGGCCACAGCTCGGTATTTTATGTGGATAGCTGAGTGGATTACTGCTTTTGTCAAAGAGATCCTTTTGTTACCGCAGTTCATAAAATAAAACTCGAATATAGAATAATGATTGTTACGAACTGCATGAAAACTGAATAAAATAGGTTAGGATGTCCTGGTTTTCCCCCAGTCTTTCATTATCTATTCCTAATTTTGACTGAAAATAGTTTTTTTTGATTAAATATACCTTATTAGTAAAGCCAGCCTTTACCAGTGCTTTAAAACAAATGAAAAGTATGTAAAAGGGCCTATGGAGAGATATGGGGCACTTTTGCCCAGAGGTCCGTGGTCATGAACGAATCCGAGGAGATGGGGAGGGGGCAAAAATGATTGTCACACTGGGCACCAACAGCTCTAAATCTGGCCCTGCCAATTGCTCAAACTCTCGCCAAGACCAATTGCATTGCAAATGCTTGTTTTTAGATGGGATAATGGTTTTATTGCACACATTTCTCCATTCAGAAAAGGCAAATGCTACTTACCAGTATGCATCTGTTCTTGGCATGTAGAGCTGCAGATCTACACACTGTGCATAGATCGCCATCTGGTGTTGGGCCTCGATGTTTGCAGTTGTTTTTCCTCTTGGAAAGTCTTTGGAAGTCACGAGGTCTGTGACTCCTCCTTTGGATCGTATTGCGCATGGGCTTCGGCTCCATCCATAGATTGTTTTTCGCCAACAGGGAAAGGATGGAGCGTAGTAATAAACAGTGAAGATGCCCATGTGTGTTGTATGTAAATAAGATAAACTGGAACAGATAGAGGTAGCCAGGGAGGCGGGTGGGCGTGTGTAGATCTGCAGCTCTACATGCCAAGAACAGATGCATACTGGTAAGTAGCATTTGCCGTTCGAGGCATATGAGCTGCAGATTACACACGGTGCATAGATTATATAGCAGTACCCATCCCTAGCGGCGACCACCAGTATATCTGTTGCAGTGGTTTGAAACAATGTTTTGAGTACAGCCTGGCCCACACTAGCTTGTTGCTTAGTTTGCACATCTACACAATAGTGTTTAGTGAAAGTGTGCGGTGTTGACCATGTAGCTGCTTTGCAGATATCATCTAAAGGGATGTTCCCTAAAAATGCCTTGCAAGCCCCTATTTTACGTGTAGAGTGAGCTTTAGGGGAAACAGATAGTGTTCGTTTTGCCTTGTAATAGAAAATCTGAATGCATTTGACAATCCATCTAGCTATCCCTGATTTGGAGATGGGGTTGCCTCTGTGGTGGTGAGAAGGAAACGAACAGTTGTTTTGTCTTACGAAAGGGTTGTGTTCTCTCGATGTAGTAGAGTAAGGCTTGTTTGACATCTGTGTGGAGAGCTCTTTCTGCAACAGTTTGTGGTTGCGAGAAGAATACGGGTAGTTACACAGATTGGTTTAGGTGAAAGGGAGAAATGACATTAGGGAGGAATTTTGGATTAGTACGGAGAACTACCTTGTTATGGTGCATTTGCAGAAAGGGTTCTTGAAAGGTGAGTGCTTGTATCTCGCTGACTCTTCTGAGAGAAGTGATGGCTACAAGAAAAGCAGTTTTCCATGTTAGGAATTGAAGTTCACATTTGTGTAGAGGTTCAAAGGGAGGCCCCATTAGCCTTGTGAGACCGATGTTAGGTTCCACACCGGTGAGGGTGGCACTCTTGGGGGAATTATTCTTTTGAGGCCTTCCATGAAGGCTTTTATGGCAGGTACTCTAAAGAGAGATAGATGTTGCCTGTTTTGTAGATAAGCTGGTATGGCTGCAAGTTGCAGTCTAATAGACTTGTAGGCTAGATTGCATCTTTGTAGGTGTAGTAAATAGCCTATGATGTGTTGAATGGACACATCTAGGGGATTGAAGTTATTGTTGTGACAATAGATCACAAAACGTTTCCACTTGGCTGCGTAGCAAGCTCTAGTGGTAGGTCGTCTAGCTTCTTTAATGACGTTCATACAGTCAGGGGGAAGATTTAGGTAACCGAATTCTAAGATTTCAGGAGCCAGATCGCAAGGTTGAGCTGAGCTGGATCCGGGTGCCTGATCTCTCCATGGTTCTGGGTTAAGAGGCATGGAGAGAGGTGTAATTTTTGGTGCGGTACTACAGATAGTTCCAGCAGTGTGGTGTACCACGGTTGTCTGGCCCAAGGTGGAGCTACTATGATGAGAGTGAGGGAGTGTTGTAGTTTGCACACCACAAATCTGCCTGACCACTTCATCCATATCGCATTGCCTTTGGACAATGGGTGTGGATATCTGGCGGCGAAGCTTGGGCATTTGGCGTTTTCGTGGGTGGCGAAGAGGTCTATCTGTGGATGCCCCCACATTTGAAAGTACAGGTGAATAACTTGTGGATGGAGTTCCCACTCGTGGATCTGTTGTGTTTGTCTGCTCAACAGATCTGTCATAGTGTTTTGGACTCCAGGGACATGTTGGGCTAGGAGAAAGATCTTTTGGGGTATGGCCCATCTCCATATGCTCTGTACTAGGTGAGAGCTGCGGAGAGTGTGTGCCGCCTTGTTTTTGTATATAGTAAATGGCTGTCATGTTGTCAGTGCGGACTAAGACGGCCTTGCCTGAGACATACGTTTGAAAGGCCTTTAGGGCTAAGACTATGGCTAGTGACTCTAGATGGTTGATGTGGAGCAACTTTTGTTGAGGCGTCCACCTGCCCTGCATGGTGTGATGTAGTATGTGAGCTCCCCAGCCGGAGAGCGATGCGTCCGTTGTCAGTACTATTTAAGGAACCGGTTCCAGGAACGGTCGTCCTTTGTGGTGGTCCACCACTGCAGAGAGTGATGGGCACGTGAGGCACTATGAATATGCAAGAGGCCATCATTCCTGTAAGTTGCATGAACACTCGAGCTGGAAGAGAGTGTTGTGGCTGAAATTTGACGCGGAGAGCCTGAATGCTTGCTATCCTGGCAGGACTGGGATAGGCTAGCGCTTTTGCGGTGTCTATGGTGGCACCGAGGTATTGTTATACGTGGGATGGTTGCAGATGGGACTTCATGTGATTTATTGTGAAGCCCAGGTCGTGAAGTAGTTGGATAGTGGCGTGAGTGTGTTGTACACACTGGTTGTATGAGTTGGCTTTTATGAGCCAGTCGACTAGGTATGGGAAGACATGAATGTGTTGTCTTCGCAGGTGTGCTGCCACTACCGTTAGGCACTTGGTCAACACCCGTGGTGCTGTGGTGACTCCGAAGGGGAGCACCATGAATTGATAGTGTTGACCGTCCACTACAAATCTGAGAAACTTCCTGTGAGCGTTGTGAACAGGAATGTGGAACTAGGCATCCTTGAGGTCGAAGGTGGTCAGGAAGTCGTTTTGGGAGAGCAGTGGAAGTACCTGCTGGAGTGTGACCATGTGAAAATGGTCAGTATATATAGTGATTTAGGGGTTTGAGGTCTAGGATGGGCCTTAGAGTGTCTTCCCTTTTTGCTATGAGAAAATATAGGGGGTAAACTCCCATATTTTGTTGGTGGGTAGGAACTAGTTCAATCACACTCTTTTGTAGGAGGGAGATTACCTCCTGCTTTAGTAATGCTAAATGTTCCTGTGACATTGGGTGTTGTTTGGGGGAGGGTAGATGTTTGTTCGAGGCAGTAGTCTGACCGAATTATTTGCATTACCCATTTGTCTGAGGTGATGGTAGTCCAGACATTTTGGAGTCTGCCCCCGACCGGAGTGGGATGGTCTAGGGGGGAGTGGAGGGAAGTCATTGAGTAGGGGTGGAGGCAGAGCGGGAGGTGTTTGTCTTGCCTCTGCCGTTATTATTGTTGTCCCTGTAGCCGCCTCTTTGGTAACCCCTTGTAAAGGTGGATTGGGTAGGGGCTTTATAGGAAGTAGAAGCGGTGTCAGAGGAGTAGCCTCTGGAGGTGCTTCGAAAGGAAGAGCGACGAAAGGAGCGCCTGGGAGGGTGTGATTGTAAGGCTCCCATAGACTTCGCTGTATCTGTGTCTTTCTTCATTTTTTCTAGGGCCTCATCAACTTTTGGGCCGAACAGATGTTCCTGGTCAAAGGGGTGGTTGAGGATGGAAGCTTGCACCTCTGGTTTGAAACCTGAAATTCGTAGCCAGGCATGCAGACGGAGGAGGACGCTGGTGTTAATTGCCCTAGAGGCGGTGTCAGCTGCATCTAGGGCACAGCGAACGGAAGTGTTGGTGATAGTTTTACCCTCCTGGATTAACTCATTGGCTCTATTTTTATATTTGTCAGGGAGGTGTTGCATTATGGCTTCTAGTTCATCATAATGTGCCCTGTCATATCTTTCCAAAAGCGCTTGTGTGTGTGCGATGCGCCATATGTTGGCAGCCTGGGATGCAGTGCGCTTGCCCGATGCGTCCAAGAGTTTGGACTCCTTATCAGGAGGTGGTGCCTCACCGGATGCCTGGGAGTTTGCACACTTTCTTGCAGTGGACACTACTAGGGAATCTAGTAGTGCTGGCCCTCTGATGTAGGGGGGTCTGTAGGGGCGACCTTATATTTTATGTCTATGCGAGGGTTGATGACCCTGGCTCTGACTGGGTCCTTAAAGACCTCCGGCGCCTGCTTGATAACGCCTTTGAGCATGAGCAGGATGGAAGTGGCCCTGTGTGCTGTGTCGAAGGTATCTAGGAGGAACTCTTCCTCCACGGGGTCAGTATGGAGATCCACCCCATGGTAGTGTGCAGCCCTCTGGAGTAGTTGGTTAAACCCCATTGAGTCCAGGGCTGAGATCTTAGGGATGTCTGGATTGTTATAGACGTCCCATGGGTCTGGGGAGCCTGTAGGAGTGGGGTCCCCTGTGGGTTGGTCATGGGGCTCGTCCCCTGTGTCATCATAAACAACATCATCATCATCATCCGGAGAGGGTGTGGGGGAATGATGAGGTGGGGGTGGAGGAGCTGGTGGAGGAAGGGGTGATGAAATTCTCAAAGGGGAGGTAGCAAAGTCTTTCCTCTTTGGAGGTGGAGCTGGGGCAGGCTTGTCCAGCGGTCTCTTTTTGATGCGGAGCATCAAATGTCCAGTCTTAGGGTCCTTGACCAGTGTTTTTTGCAATTGATCAGGCCTAAATAGTTCTTCAGTGAGAGGACGATCCGTCTACACCGAAAGCGTCGGGCCGTAGGTTTTTTAGTCTTGGAGTCTGCATCAGTTCGTTGTTTTGAACTGTGCAGCTTCGGAATGGCTGGTTGTTTACTCAACTCCGAGATGACTTTCGGCTTCGAGGTGTGGGTGTCGATGTCTTTGTGTTTTTTGCTCGGCTCCGGGGACGGTGTCGGTACAGAGGAGCTAGTGCTTGTTTTCGGCGCCGAGTGCTTCGGTGTGGAGCTCGGTGCCGAGGAGGAGGCCATTTTCTTTTTAGGCGTCGGTGCGGAGGAGTGTTTCTCGGCACAGACTGCAGGCTGGCTCGAGCTCGAGTCACCAGAAGGCTTGATAGGCTTCTTTACCGGGCCCGAAGGCGCGGTGTGGGAAGCAATGTCCTTGGTGGTGCCTAGGCCCGAGGGCGAAGGCGTGACCGAAGCCTTTTTGGATGCCGTGGAGGGTGTGGGGTGGGGATGGATGTTGGTACTCACGACCCTCTGTGCCGGAGTGATGTCCTAGACATCCGAGTCGTCGGCCTCGGAGGCGCTGACGAGGCCCTCTTTGGTGTGCTGTCCTTCTGGAGCGTCGACGCCTTCTCCGAAGATGTCGTCTGGGATCGCTGTCGACGAGTGTGCCATGGTTCTTCTTGCCCTTCGGTCTCGAATGGTTTTCTTGGACCGGAAGGATTTGCACACCAGATAGTCTCGAGCCTCGTGTTCAGGGGAGAGGCATAGGTTGCATACCTCATGGAGAATGGTGTGGGGAAATTTGGACCCACAGCGAGGACACATTTTGAATGGATTCCTTTCCATCAGCCAGGACCAGAGCTTGGGTAGGCCCGAAGGCCCTCGTCGACGACTGGAATCGAAGACTTGGATAGATGAGAGCCGCGTCGAGTGTGGAGATCGCGATCGAAAACAATACCGCGAAAAGGGGGAAGGACTGCGTGCCGATAGAAGAACTGGAAACTGTTTGGAACCGGAGCGCGAAGATCACATCCGAGCCCGATGGCGGAAAAAAACAATCTGAGGATGGAGCCGAAGCCCATGCGCAATACGATCCAAAGGAGAAGTCACAGACCTCGTGACTTCCAAAGACTTTCCAAGAGGAAAAACAACTGCAAACATCCGGGCCCAACACCAGATGGCGATCTATGCACAGTGTGTAATCTGCAGCTCATATGCCTCGAACAAGTCATTTCTACCGCCATTCAAAGAGGCAAGAAATGTTACCTCCCTTGTTGACCTGTCCTACCACTGTTACAGAAAGGAGGGCTTTCCGCAAAGTGTTGGCGAAAAACCCCAAAAACTCATGTCTAGCAACCCGTGGCATCGGAGGGTGTATGCATGAAGAATCTTGACACTGAGACGATCAAGATTGCTGGGTTTATACTTGTCGAGCACTCTGTGTAACAGGGGTATCGGTGGAAAGGCGTAGGCAAATGTCCTCGACCAGCTTATCCATAGGGCATTTCCCTGCGATTGCTGATCTGGTTGCCTGGGCGCGAAGCTTTGGCATTTTGCATTTTGGCGTGTTGCAAATAGGTCTATTGTGGGAGTTCCCCATCTCCGGAAAAGCTTCTCCGTTTCCTGGCCATTGAGCTCCCACTCGTGCAATGCCGAGGTCTGCCTGCTTAGCCAGTCTGCCTCCACATTGTCCTTCCCCGGTAGGTGAATTGCCAGTAGATCTATCCTGAGAGGTATGGCCCATCTCCAAATCTCCTGAGCCAGAGAGGAGAGAGGGAACGACTGTGTCCCCCCCTGTTTGTTGATGTAGAACATTGCCGTGGTGTTGTCTGTTTGAACCAACACCCTCTGGTTGTACAGGTGCCTCTGGAATGCCTTCAGGGCTAGCAGGATTGTTTTCAACTCTAGGTAATTGATATGGCGAACCGCATCTGCTGGAGCCCACAGACCCCTCACTCTGAGGTTGTCCATGTGCGCTCCCCATCCCTTTTGCGATGCGTCCGTGGTAATGGTCATTGTTGGGTTTGGTGGTGTCAGGCTTATCCCTGCGGTCATGTTGTCTCTGTTCCACCAAGTTATCTCCTCCTGCACTGCGTGCGTAACAACCACTAGATCCTCCCAACTTCCGTTTGCTTGTGACCATTGCTGTTGTAGCCATTCCTGGAATGGTCTCATGTGCAGGCGTACATTCGGCACCAGCTGGATACACGACTTCATCATCCCCATCATCTTGCTCACTGACCTCACTGTCCGAGCTCGCCCCCTCTGGTAGAGTCGCGTCTCCTTCAGTAGGGCATCTGTCCTCCTGTCGCTGGGCACCACTGTACTGTTCAGGGAGTTGATTTTTGCCCCCAGGAAAATCTTCACCTGCTCCGGTTCCAGCGATGACTTCCCCCAGTGAATCGAGAACCCCAGATTCGTGAGTGTCCGTTACGCGTTTTGCGTGCCTCTCGCACTTCTCGCGTGAGTTTGCCTTGACCAGCCAGTCGTCTAAGTAGGGGTAGACGTGTATCCCCTGCCTTCGTAGGTGGGCCGCGACCGCCGACAGGCATTTTGTAAAAACCCTTGGCGCCGATTTTTATCCGAAGGCCAGGGTTGTGAACTGGTAGTGTTCCTGGTCGATGTTGAACCTTAGAAGGCCCTTGTGTCTTCTGTTTATTGGGATGTGCAGGTAGGCATCCTTGAGGTCCACGGTGACCATGAAGTCCCCGTCTCTTATTTTGGGCAGTACCTCCTGCAGCGAAGTCATTTTGAACCTTTGCGTTCTGATGAACCTGTTTAGGTACCGCAGGTCCAGGATGGGTCTGAGGTTTCCGTCTACTTTCGGGACCACGAAGTAGTTTGAGTAGACCCCCTTGTTGCGTTCTCTGAACGGCACTGCCTCTATGGCTCTCTTTTCTAGAAGTTTCCGTGTTTCTTCTCTGAGTAGGGCCAGTTCTTGAGCCGATCTCTGCCTTCCCTTTGGTTTCCTGTTTGGAGGTTTTTTCTCCAAATCTACGCAGTATCCGTACTGCATGACGTTCAGTATCCACTTGTCTGTGGTTATACGCCGCCACTCCTGAAGGTAGAACCTCAGTCTTCCGCCTACTGGTGTTGTATGCTCGTAGGCTTTTGATTCTTCTCTCCCCCCTGATGTTACTGTTTTGCGCCTCACCCTTGGGGGCATGTCGAGGGTAGGCGTCCTCTTGCGTGCTGAGTCACTTTGATGAGGGCTGGTCACCCCCTCTCCTCCTCTGGCCACGTCCGTTCCCTCTCCCGCGAAAGGACTGGCCCCGAGGTTGGTACTGCCAGTTTTGCTTTTGTTGACCTTGTTGTCCGTGACTTTCACCCTGCTGGAACGTCTGGTGCGACGCCCCCTTCTGGCTTCCTCCCCTACCGTAGGGTCTCCTCGAGGGATTGCCTCGCCTCCTTCCCCTCAGCTGTAGGGCCCCCATGGACCTCGCCGTTTCGTTTTCTTTTTTCAGCTGGGTGAGTTTCTCGTCTACTGTTGCTCCGAACAGTGTCTCTCCGTTGAAGGGGGTGCTAAGGATGTTGTTCTGCACCTCCGGTTTGAATCCCGAGATTCTTAGCCATGCATGCCTTCTCTCGGTGACCCCTATGGACATTAGTCTTGCTGAAGTCTCTGCCCCGTCCAACGCCGTCTTTATACAGGAGTTGGCGATGTTTTTGCCTTCGTCTACCAGGTGCGAGGCTCTCTGGCGGTATTCTTCGGGGAGGTGCTTTACTAGCTCCACCATCTCGTCCCAGTACTGGTGCCTATTGAGGAGTGCATTGGAATTCGCCATGCCCCAGTGCATTGCGGCGTTCCTCTCGACTTTTCTTCCTGTGAGGTCTATCCTCCTGCTCTCTTTATCAGGTGGTGGGCCCGAAGTTGCTGGTACGTTGGCCCTTCTCCTGGCCGTGGAAGCTATGATGGAGTCGGCGGTGACGCTACCTTTGATGTAAGGGGGGTCCAGGGAAGAGTGCTTATACTTCCTCAGTCCTGGGCGTGATCGAACGGCAGGTCGCTGGTTCCTTGAAGGCTTCTCTCCCCTGATTCATCACACTTTGTAGCATGGGAAGGAATTAGCTCCTCGTCTGGATGGGGAGCAGGGTCTCGAGGAGAAAATCTGCTTTCGGCTTCTCTTCGTCGAGTTTGACGCCGAAGGCTGTCGCTGCGCTCCTGACCACCATAATGTACACCCCGATGTCGTCGGGTGGCGAAGGCCTCGAAGGGTACGTGTCCACGGGCTCCTCCGGGTTTTCGGTGTCGAGATCCTGCCATTCGATGTCGTGGCTGGTAGATGGCGCCGAGCCGTAGAACGACTGCTGGTCTTCTTCCTCGGCTTCGCCGACATAATAGGTCTCGTCTTCCATCTTCGAGATCCCTCGTCAGCCCCTCGGTGTCGAATTCGTCCTCGACCACATCCGTCGGTGGAACCGTTGGAATCTTGAATTCCTTCATATTGGCGTCGAACTCCTTCTTCCTTTGAAGGATGTTCTCCATTTCGGCCTCGAGCCGCCTCTTCTTTTTCTCAATCTCGGAGATGCTTTCGGCATCGACCGCGGGTCTTTTCGACGAAACTTGCGTCGACGTCGACCGTTCTTTCTGCGTCGATCGTCCAGTTTCCTGGGTTGTCTTCGACGACCCTTGCTTTTCGGCGTCTTTCGGCACCAGGGAGTCCTTTTCGAAGGATCCGCTCGGCCTCTTGTCCATGCTTCCCCCTTTGGTCGTCGAAGTTTTCGGCGCCGGGGCTGCCTTCATGGACTTTGACTCTGATTTTCTCGAGTCACCCTCGTGTTTGAGGTATTTTCTGTTTTGCGCTCGACGATTCTCTTACCTAGTCTTCTTTTTTCTTGTCGGTCTCTACGACCGTGAAGTTTTCGGCTGCCTCTGCGACGATGTCCTCATCGTCCGTGGAGAGGCCCAGATCGTAGAGCGACGGGGCCTTACCCTTGCCATCCATGCTGGCGTTGGCTCTTCTCTGCCGATCTCTCACCCGGAGCGTCTTCGGCGCGAAGGCTGAGCAGGCGTTGCAGTCTTTACTCTGGTGTTCGACCGGTAGGCAGAGGTTGCAGACCGGATGCTGGTCCTTCTGCGCGAACTTGTGGTGGCAGTTTGGGCAGAACTTGAATGGCGTCTTGTCCATTGCGCTCAGGGCCTCTGAGTGCGCATTCTCCAAGGTCGAAGAAAAAGGCGCAGAACCTCCTTTCTTCGCGCTCCTGATGAAATCTCTTCCTTTCCTGTGATATCTTCGTAGTATTTATCGACGAAACTCGCTTTTCTTTCTTCTTCCTTCGATTGTAATTCTGGAGCTTCCCAATGACGATCCAGACCCAACGGCGGAAAAAAGAATCTGAAGATGGCGCCCCAAAGGTGGGACTTCCGCAGGAAGCACGACGACGTCACGGGAGGTGCACCAAATGGTGGGTCGTCGCCGCCCACCTGGGCTACATAAAAAAAAAACCAAAAAAAAAACAAAGGAAAGACTACGAATCTGGGCCCAACCACAAGATCACGGAATAATGCACAGCATAGTGAATCCAGAAAGATTCACGCTGCAAAACAAGGACCTAACAGATTGATGAACAAAGTACAGAGTATGTGAGTCTCAAAGGGCAAACATGTTTTTATCTGTAGCATTCTTCCAAGAAGGCGTTTTCAACAGAGTAGCTGATCTAAACAGTTCTTGAGTTCTGAACAGACGCTGACAACATGGATGATGGCTTTGAAGATATAAGCTAAGAAGTGGAAAACAATCCCATGAACTGACAGGCTAATGCTGTGCAAATGTGCTGTCTTTTCCCAATCATGTTTTATGAATTCTATGTTAAGACCGGAGACGAGGATTAGGCATCACTTTCTTCATTTATTTACATCCAGCAGCTATTCAAAGCATATAACAGAACAAAAACAACATCTCCCATGATGCTCTAGGAGGTAGAACTCAGTCCAACAGCCAATCAGAGTCAGATCCCTTCTATGACTTCCCCAGAGGACAATACCTTCCTCTTTCTTCGTTGCTCCAGCAGCATTAAGATAAGTGATTTTGAGCTCTCTCTTTGTCACCATATTTGTACTTTGTTTCACTGTTAATGGTAATATTCACTTAACTGTGAGCTTGCGTTGCCTAGGTTTTAAATTTGGTGACCTTTTCTTCCTTGCAGTGTGGCAGTGGGAACGCCTTTTGTTTACTCTGCAGCCGCTCTCTGATCCCCCAGGCTCTGAGGCGTGGTGCGGTTTTCAGACCACCAGGAGAGCCCGGCCTACAAATCCGACACACGCTACGCATCTCAAACACCCGCGAAGCCACTGCGTCATTAACCATTGCGGAGTCTTGGTGAGGCCTGGGCGGCCGTAATGTCCAAGGGGGAAGGTTTTCAGCCTAATTAGCTACAGCGTTGTGATCGGGGAAATCCCCAGGTTGATTAATAGAGTCCCTGCCTGGAGCGAGACACCCATATTAGCAGGTAAGAAACGTTGCAACTATTACCAGAGTGACCAGACCAGGCAGGTGTATTGACACCCCTGAGAACATAAAGGGGAGGAGTGATCCCAGGCTTAAGGCCCTTTCAATTTTGACCATTTGTGGCTGATATTAAACATTATTCAGGGAATCCCTGCTCTAGTCCTGAATGTCCTACTCTGGCAATCAGTCTGATCCCAATACAGAGAACTATGATGATTATTATTATGAGGAGGAGGAGGAGGTTACCTACCTACCTACCTACCCTCCCCATAGCATTTCTGCCAGGTGATGGACGTCTCCATCTTCAAGGTAGTAATACATGCAGAGGAAAGCTGAACAATTGCAGGCCCGGTGCAAACAACCCCTTGGGCAGAAGGAAGACCTGTTAGGGCCCCGGGTCCAAATACCTCTGGGGCAGCTCTCCACATCTTCCTCAGAGCACAAGCGTAAGCACGATGGCCAACCCAGGGTGGATTTGGGTGCTTTGCATGCCTGAAAAAGGCCTTCATGCGAGTCCCAGCCCGTACCTACGCCTAAGGGCCTTTCTCGGCCTCCCATTTATCCTGGGGACCCAGCCAACTTGGCATAATCACCACCAATGTTGGATGGAGATGGGGAGCCTAGCAGGCCCTGGAAACAGTCTTTCACGCTGGCAGCGGATGTTCCTGCACCTGGAGATACCCAGGATCAGACCTCAGATATGCTGAACCCGGATGACCTCCTACACCATAGATCGGCTGAATGGCCTCTGGCCCCTAAGGTGGAGTCCTATATAGCAGTTCGGCTGCGTAAACCCCTAAATAAGGAAGTCAGAAGTTGCCTGAAGGCGGACCAGTATTAGAAGAGAAGGTGGCACTCACACCGGAAGTGGACGCGAAGATGGCCACATTCTTGGCAAAATTCGTGAAGGATCTGAAATCTCTCTTGGCGGTCGTGCCAAGATAAGTTATAGGATATAACAGGACCACTAGCCAAAATTCTAGACATGGCTGAGGACGCAAAAGCGTCAGGTTTCCTCATATCCCCTGATGTGCTATCCAACTGGGCGCAGAGGGCGATAGTTTTCCTAGGGAATGCAAATTGCGCTCTCTCAACTGAGAGGAATAGGTCCTTGTTAATCAAGATCGACCCAAGGTTAGGTTAACTTTCGACCTCAGATGCCGGCCCCACGGCTGAGGGTAACCTTTGCACAATCCCTTTGTAAAGGAATAGGGACAATGTGTGAATACCTTCAACGCACTACATAAGGCCCATAACTCCATCAGAAAGGTTTTCACCAACATGTTTCTACAGGAGCAGGTTGTGGCAGGGGGCACTCGACCAGCCACGCCTACCACCAAGCCTCCTACCGAGCTATAGAATCCCGTAGAGGACAATGGCAGTACCTGGCCAAGTTTGGGAATTTCTACCGAACAAGAGGGTACCCCCGCAAGAGCGGCGGCAGAGGACAGGTGTGAGAAAGTGCCCTCTTTCTTGCATGGTATGCCCCCACTTTTTGCACAATTGCTGATGTGCTTTGACTGAGTGTGCCCTGGGCTCCTGCCTTTCAGGTACCCAGGGGCCTGTGTTTCTTCCCTAAAACTGCATTTAAGCCTAAACCCAATTGGCATCTCTGGCCACATGTCAGCCCCTGGTAAATGGTACCATAGGTACCCAGGGCACTGTGACCAGAGAAGGCCTCTAAGGATTGCAGCACTTTTTGTGCCACCCTTAGAGGCCCTGTACCCTGACACACACACACACACTGCCTTTGCAGGCTGAGTGTCTGGGCGCAGAACAAAAAGTCGACATGGCACACGTGCCTGTGTGCCATGCCCACAAACCACTGCCCTGGCATACATCAGTCACCCCTCTAGCTGGGTGCCCTATGCCAGTGGTGAGGGAACAGGTGCATGAGCCCTGTACCCCTACAGTGCCCAGGTCCATTCCTGGACCCTGTAAGTGCAGTGCTGCCATTAAGAGTATATGGTGCTGGGAGGTGGTCATTACGAACTCCACAGCACCATAATGGCTACACTGAAGACTGGGAAGTTTGGTATCAAACTTCTCAGCACATTAAACCCACACTGATGCCAGTGTGGAATTTAATGTAAAATGCACCACAGAGGGCATATTAGGGATGATCCCTGAAAAACGATCAACAACCAGTGACCTGACTGAGTGGCTGCACAGGCTGCCACCACCAGATATGTTTCTGGACCCCTGGGTCGAGCGCCTGCTGCTCTCGGGGGCCTGAAACAATGCACATCCTGGGATGAGGTGCCAAGCCTCCTACCCCAGGATGGGCAGGGTTCACGAAGGAGAAGCTTCAAAGGCATGTCGCCTTTGTGAGCCTCTCCAGACCATTTGTTGCTTTCAGCAACTGGTCCCCACTGGTTCTACTCCCCCACCTTGGGGGGAGAACCGGCGGGAAAAACAAGTGAGGAAGAGAGGTGTACCCACCTCTGCCAACTCCACCCCTACGGTGGGGGCGGCGAGGTGAAGCACAACCTCGAGTCCCCGCCATCTTGAGGATAGGGGGACCCAGCCAACCAGGGACAGGCTCCTGCCCCCCTCCCACTGGAGTGTAGCAGAATAGGGGGTGTACCCGCCCCAGGGAAGGGACCCATTGGTCCCTGCCCTTTACCTACCTGTAACACCCCTATATTTAGCATTTAGGGGCACCCTGAACCTTCCTTCCTCAGATCCAGCAACGACAAACGAAGAAAAGGACGAAAAGCCGTACAGAGCTAACAAGACGACGACGCCCACTGACTTGGCCCCAGCCCTACCGGCCTGTCTCCCCTTGAACCTGCTCCTGCAAAACCCCGGCGTGTCCAGCGGCCATCAACCTCAAAAACCCCGGAGGACCTGCCTGCACTCACTTTCCAAGCTGCTTCTCCCGTGAGCACCGGACGTGTTTCAACTGCAGCTTCTGGTGCCAGCCAGAAACCGCAAATCCAGCCCACTCTGCACCCACCGAGCCCGGCCCGAGCTTGAGTGGAAAAACACCACAAGGAGGTCCCCCCCGGCGATCCTGACCCGAGATACGGCGACCCCTGACCTGCCTCAAGCCTCCAGATGATGCCTGCAGCCTCAATCCAGAGGACCCCCCCTAACGCGACCAGAGCGGGTAATAAAATCAGACATCCCAAGGCACCCCTGCACCCGACGCCCCACGGCCTTGTGTGCCCAACCCAGCGGTGCCTAACCAACCCTCAACATCCCAACTTACCCCTCGAAGTGATGGTCACTCCTGGAAGATCCTCGTCCCGAGCCTGCAGTAACGCCAGTATATTTTTTATACAAAAACAATTGGCCTAGAGTTCAGTTCTTGAGTGTGTGAATTAACTTGCTGACAGTGTGTGCATCAAATGCTTAACACTGTCCTTTGATACTGCCTTACTGCTCGACCAAGCTAACACTTTAGAGAGCAAGGTTCTATCTACCTTTAACCTCTGCCAAATCTCTGGAGACCCTTGGACACACTGTACCTCACTTTGGTGCAGTATATATAGAGCCAGTTTATTACAACGGGACAACACCTCCTTTAATTCCCCACAAGGTGAGTGTGCATTTTCAGGATGGGGTCTCAGTGGGAGGCAGGTTGGCACTGTTCCCGCAGGCTTGGGAGTCCCTAACGTCAGACCCTTGGGTACTACAGATGATCAATGGTTTCCAAATAGAGTTTTATGATTCCCCCTTTCAACCTTCCCGTCCTAGACCCCGATACTTTCCTGGGGAGCACATGCATCTGGTAGACGCAGAGCTAGCCGGTCTTTTGGCGAAAGGGGCTATTCAGCATTCTTCCCTTCATTCCAAGGGTTTCCTTAGCAACCTATTCCTGGAGGAGAAGAGGGGCATGGTGTATCGCCCAGTCATAAATCTTCGGCAATTCAACAAGTGGGTGGTGTATTGCCACTTCAAGATAGAAGGGGTACACCTCCTCAGGGACCTTTGAGAGCCAAGTCAGGATGGTCCGACTGGACCTTCGCGATGCATAACTCACGATTCAATCTTTCCGCCACATGTGCGGTTCCTCCAGTTACAGTGGTGCTCACAAATTTTCAAGTTCGCATCTCTCCCTTTTTGTCCATCTTCAGCGATGTGGTGCTTCGCCAAGGTAATGAAGCAGACCGTGGAACATTTGCGCTCTTTGGGGATCTGAATGATAGTCTATCTAGACGACATTCTAATCATGAATGAGTGCTCCCAGCAGCTAATTGCACAGTTGCAGTTGACAATCGATTTGCTGGAATCCCTCGGTTTCATGATCAATTGGGCGAAGTCGCTACTTTTTAGAACTCAGCAAATATAATTTATGGGCTTCGTGGTAGATTCGGTGAAGGCCACATTGAGCCTCCAGTCTCGTAAACTTTCCAAGATCAGGCACAAACTCGAGCGAGCTCTCTCCAAATCCAACATTTCCTTATGTCATCTGGCTAGTATCGTAGGCCTGCTCTCCTCATCGATACAGGCCATGTTCCCGGGTCCCTTACATTATCACGCTCTGCAGCGGCTAAAGATCTCCCATCTGTGCAAGGGCCTCACTTATTCTCAATTTGTTCCCCTCCCGGAGGAGGAGAGGATGGAAATTCAATGGTTGATCGCACATATGGAAGCCTGGAACGGTTGTGCGATTTTCGGTTCCAAACCAGATACTGTGTTAGTCAGATGGCAGCGGCCCGAGTTGGGGGCTCGCTGCAGGGAGTTTGCTACAGGAAGATGGTCTTCCCCAGAACGTTCTCGTCACATAAACTGTCCAGAACTCTTGCAGGGTCCTTTGCGGTAAAGTGTTGGACCAAGGACAGAGTTCAATGCTGCGTTCTTCTTAAGATGGACAATGTGGCAGCAGTACGCTACGTCACTCATCTCGTGGGACATGGTCTCAGAACTTTTCAGATCTGGCTCAGGATCTTTGGGATTGTCTGACCAACCAGATTGCGTTGTCAGCGAAAAATCTTTGGGAACGTCCAACCAGGGGGCAGATTGGCACTACCGTCTTTGGTCTGATTCGAGCCTCTGGAAACCTTACCCAGGGGTGTTTTAAAGTCTTGAGAAACGATGGGGCTCCTTCTCTAAAGCAGATGTCAGCCAAACTGGCTACCCTGTTGTGTTTGATCTCCTTCTGTAGAGTTTTGAATGTCAGAGTCCTGGATTTGACAAGTAGAATATTTACTCCTGAAGGGGTTACTTTCCATTTTTCTAAGAGAATGAAATCTAACTATAAGGTGCTGTGTTATCCTTCCATGCCAGATGTCCCAAAGCTATGTGTGGTAAGAGCTCTTAAGGCCTATGAGGCTATGACAGATGAAGTACGCCCACACGGCGAAACTCAGCTCTTTACTGCCTTTATGAACCAACACAAGGCCGTATCCTCGCCTACCACTGCCTGTTGGGTCCACTGGACTGGTTGCAGGAGGCAGGGATTGACATTTCCAGGTTTGGCGCTCATTCAGTATGGGGCGATAAGGACTCTAAAGCATTTATGCTGGAAGCGCGTTTGGATGACATTCTCAATGCAGCAGACTGGTCTTCCGATTCTACCTTTAAAAGGTTTTATTTTAAACCAGTATAGGAAGCTGGGTATCTGTTGCAGTGACCCCCCCACCCCCATTTTTTGCCAGACTACTGATGCACTTTGACTTGATGTGCACTCGGTCCCTACCAATCAGGTTCCCAGGGCCTGTGCTCTTTCCCAAAACTTTACCATGTACCCCTAATTGGCACCTCTCTGGCCACATGCCAGTCCCTTGTAAAAGGTACCATGGGTACCAAAGGCACTGTGGCCAGGGAAGTCCTCTAAGGGCTGCAGCACTTATTGTGCCACCCTTAGGGGCCCTGTACCTTTACACACACACTGCCCTTGCAGGCAGCGTGTTTTGGTGCAGAAAAAAGTGAAGAGTCAACATGTCACATACCTGTGTGCCATGTCTACAAACCCACTGCCCTGGCATAGGTCAGCCACCCATCTAGCTGGGTGCACCATACCAGTGGTGAGAGTACAGGTGTATGAGCCCTGTACCCCTTCAGTGTCTAGACCAATTCTTAGACATTGTAAATGCAGTAATACCATTAAGAGTATATGGTATTGGGAGGTCGTCAATACGAACTCTACAGCACCATAATGGCTTGACTGAAAACTGGGAAGTTTGGTATCAAACTTCTCAGCACATTAAACACACACTGATGCCAGTGTGGGATTTAATAAAAAAATGCACACAGAGGGCATCTTAAAAATGCCCCCTGCCAAACGACCCAACACTAGTGTTCAGTCTGAGTGGCTGCTCACCAGCTGCCATCACCAGACATGTTTTTGGACCCTTGGGTCGAAAGCCTGCTGCTCTCGGGGGTCTGAAACAATGCACATCCTGGGACCAAGTGCCAAGCCTCCTTCCCCAGGATGGGCTGGGTCCACGAAGGGGAAGCTTTAAAGGCTTGCCGCCTTTGTGAGCTTCCCCAGGCCCTTTGCTGCTTCAGCAACTGGCACCCACCGGTTCTGACCCTCACTCTGGGTGGGCGACTCGGCGTGAAAACCAAGTGGGGAAGTGAGGTGTGCCCACTGTTGTCAACCTCACCCCTCAGGTGGGGGAGGCGAGGTGAAACACACCTCTCAGACTCCGCCATCTTGCAGATGGGGGGACTCAGCCAACCTGAGTGAGGCATATGCCCTCTCCCACTAGAGGGTGGCATGATAAGGGGGTGTACCCACCCCAAGGAAGGGACCCATTGGTCCCAACATTTACCTACCTGTAACGCTCCTAAAATTAGTATTTAGGGGCAACCCCGAACCTAGCCTCAAACAAGAACTGACCAAGAAGAAGGACCGAAGAGCTGTGCTGAAGCTAAGAAAAGGACGACGCCCAGTGACTTGGCCCGAGCCCTACCGGCCTGTCCCCACCTTGAACCTGCAGAAGCGAAATTCTGGCGTGTCCTGCAGCTAGCAACCTCAGGAACTCGAGGACCTGCCTTCCTTCCACAGAAAAGACTGTCTCAGGCATCCTAACTTACCTCTCCAACCAGTGGTCACCTCCAGAAGATCTTCATCCCAGAGCCTGCAGTCTTTGTTGAAACTGGAGAATCCCCATTGAAATCAACAGGGCACCAGACGCCAAAACAGCACCCCCCACGCAGCCAACCCTGTGCCGCTGCGGGTGTACTTTGGGTGCTAACTTGGATTCCCCTTTGCCCTGAGCCTAACACCAGGAGCTTTGCTCCCACAACCTTGTGGCCTGCCCGTGAGCAGCCATCAACCATAGGCCCCTATCCCCCATTGGATAACATTGGGCCTCAGCACTATGCACTCGCCCGCCCTAATGCCGCTGAGGGTGTTCCGAGAGTGTATCCTCGACCCTGGGGAACCCAGTTCTAACCTCAGAATACCAACTCCCACAAATAAGTACTTACCTGCAAACCGTAAACTTCATTTCCTTCCATAGGAGTGCATTGACTGCTTTTCCTTGAAATCTCTAAATGTACAGTTGGTTTGAATGAAACATTGAAACACTGTAAATGTACTAAAAGTGAATTACCTTTTTCGTAAGAAATGTTTCATTGTGATATCTAGGGACGTCACACTGATCAGCAAAAGTAACTTCAAAAGTAATTTAAAAAGTAGCGAGCACACTAATCTGTAAAGTATCTGAAAAGTAATTTCAAACTGTTGACTTGTAATTCAACCAACTGCATTTGAACCTGCATTCAACTGTAAATCACTGCAAAAGATTTTGAAAAGTATGATTTCACTTACCTGCACCAGGCTTAGCTTGGCTCTAGAAATAAAATAACTAAATAACATTTTTGATACAAACAAATTGGTCTGAGTTTAGTCTTTGAGTGTGTGACATCATTTCTTGCCTGAGTTTCTACAATAAATGCTTAACCCTACCCTCTGATAAAGCCGTACTGTAGGAAGCTGGGTCTGTATATACTATACCAAAATGAGGAATAGTGTGCATATAGTCCACTGGAACCCCAGGGGTAGGCAGAGGTAAAAGTAGATAGCACCTTACTCTCTATTTGTGGTAGTGTGGGCGAGCAACAAGTGTAAGAAAGGCCCCTCTTTTTTCATGGTTGCCCACACTTTTTGCTAAACTGCTGATGGACTTTGACTAAGTGTCCCCTGGGTTCCTGCCAGACAGGTACCCAAGGCTTATGTTCTTTCCTGACTCTACATTAAAAACAAAACCTAATTGGCACTTTTTGATCACAGGTCAGTCCCAGGTAAAAGGTACCATAGGTGCCAAGGGCACTGTGGCCATAAAAAATGTCATCCAACCAGCCACTACAAAACAGATTACAAAAACAACAACAAATCTTTGCAAGCACATAGAGAGATGGATGTAGCAAAAGAAAGGGGTGAATTTATCAAGGACATTGTCGCATGACCTTCCTCCAACAAACGCATTATTTGATGTAGATGCTGCAACCAAACCAGTGAAGCACAAACTGCTACAAGAGCTCAAAAAAACCTTTTCACCTGAAGAATTTTAATTAGAAAAGGTGTTCTCATTGAAAAACTGCTGCTGTTGTGGATTATATGTCACAATTACAAAACTTCAGAGAGTTTGTTCACTGTTTTACAGATATCAAAGTCAGTGTAGAACCTGAAAGAACTGCACATTGACAGTTATCTTGAACTGTCAAAGAATGTGAGACAAATTTCTACAAGTGGAACATCTGACCTTGCCTGCACCAAAATTCGACACCTGTAATTGCAACTTGATAAATTCTGATCAGCAACATCAAACAAGATAAACTTGGAGAAGTTAACTCGCTAAAACATTGCTGCTGCTTCAGTGTACACTGAAATTCAAATTACTGCAAGTGGAATGATTGTCAATGAGGAGTTGACGCCTGCAGAGAGATTCAAAAGGTACGGGCCATACTGATCAGGAGCAGCCTCGGCAGGTTATGAGCGGTGGAACGGGGACTCAACGGGCCGCTCCGGATAGTGATCAAGAAATATACAGCAAATGGGAGGAAATTGACCTTCATGTTAGCCACATCTAGAGTTTGAAATGGCACCCATCGAGTCATTGTACTGTCAAATGACAGATATTATTGTGCTACTTAGATTTGTTGCAATGTTCATAAGTCAAGGATTGTAAGAGTTATGGATATAATATGGAATAGGCGAGAAAATACAGTTGATCCCGCTTAATATTATGTACAAGAAACTGGACCCAGAGATGCCCAGTGTTCTTCTCAGGGCACGTATTCTTACAGGTGAAGACACTGAGCAAAACTGGAAAAAAGCTTGGAGCTGAACTTGTGAAGTTTCTAAAAGGATTTGCCGAGACAGAAGAATGGGACTTTAAAGACGTAGAAAAACACATTGTGCGTGTGTGGAGAACGAGTTCTGTCACACATTTGACGATCTTCGGTACAGTGAGTTCAAGAGATCAGTCCCACTAAGTGACCTTCCACCGGCGTCGTATTCTGTGCATGACACATTAAAAGAGCGTTCTACATGATCAGAAGATGTGTAAATGTTTTGGATCATGCACATGTAGAGTCAGATCCGTGCGAATTTGTTTGGGAAGATATTGATTGGGGTGCTAAAACCTACAAAATTAATAAAGCCTCTACCCTCAGAACATTCAAGTACATGTACTTGCATAACCTGTGCTACAGAAAGATGTCCCTGTTGATATGCTCTTCTCAAATGTTCAACATTCTGTAAATGTACCATGAGCAATTGCCGAAACAAATAAAGGGAACTATGAAAATGTGTCTAAAACAGGATTAATAAACTTTTTTTCATTTTCAGATCATGTATACATAAAAGGAATACAAACCATTATCATTTGTTTCATTTCTATACATGTCCCTTCTTCCTCTATTAGGGTTGTTCTGAGGAGTTATTTTCTTTCTCTATAAAACTACATGGCTCCCAAAACTTATGTTTCACACCAAAATGAAGTATATAGGTCTCATGTGTAGGAAGCCGGCTCTGTATATACTATACCAAAGTAAGGTATAGTGTGTACAGAGTCCAAAGAATCTCCATAAGCTTACAGAGGTAAAAATAGATAGCACATTACTCTCTATTTGTGGTAGTGTGGGCGAGCAGTAAGGCTTTATCAGAGGGTAGTGTTAAGCATTTATTGTAAATGTTGTAGACTTGTAAAGCGCACAGCTGCCCCAGCAACGGGGCGTCCCGGCGCTGTAGACCGCTGGGGAACCCGTCCTGGCTATCCCTGCGATATGGTCCCTTTCTGGGTATCTCCACGGTGAAACCAGGCATCCCCGGCGTCTGTGGGGGGCCGTTGTAGAGATGAGGCAAGCTTAATGCCCAGAGTTGCCGAGTGTGTTCCTGGTTAGAGTAGGTACCGAGGCGAGAATTATCAAGTCTGTTTTGACCCTGGTCCACGACCCTGGCGCGTCGGGAATTGAACCCTGGTCCCTGGCCGATTCTCTGCTTACGGGTCTGCCGCCTCTAACCAGTGAGCCACACCTCTCCACGTACACACCAGGCAGAAAATGATGTCACACACTGAAAGACAACTCTGACCTACTGTTTTGTATAAAAATAGTTCTTTGTTGTATTTTATTTTTGGAACCAAGCCAGACTTGGTGCAGGTAAGTAATGGAAAATGATACTTACCAGTATGCATCTGTTCTTGGCATGTAGAGCTGCAGAATCTCACACTGTGCATAGATCGCCATCTGGTGTTGGGCTCGGATGCTTGCACCCTGTTGTTGTCTTGGAAGAAGTCTTTGTAGTCACGAGATAGGGGACTCCTCCCTTGGACGACAGTGCGCGTGGGCATAGACTCCATCCTCAGATTGTTTATCGCCATGAAGGGAAATGGAGTTTGTAAGAAACAGAAAATATGTCCATGTGTAATGTATCTGAGTAAGATAACATTAGAACAGATAGAGGTTCCAGGGAGGTGGGTGGGCGTGTGAGATTCTGCAGCTCTACATGCCAAGAACAGATGCATACTGGTAAGTAGCATTTTCCATTCGAGGCATATGAGCTGAGGAATTCACACTGTGCATAGACTGTAAAGCAGTGTCTCCCCTAGCGGTGGTCACCTGTATCCGTTGCAGTGGTTTGAAAAAGTGTTTTAAGAACAGCCTGGCCTACTGAAGCTTGTTGCTTCGCCTGCACAACTACACAATAGTGTTTGGTGAAGGTGTGTGTGGTAGACCATGTTGCTGCCTTACAAATGTCTTCTAGGGGAATGTTCCCTAAGCATGCCATGGAAGCCCCTAGTTTGCAGGTTGAGTGTGCTCTAGGGGGAATTGTCAATGAGCGTTTAGCTTTCTGGTAGCATATGTGAATGCATTTAACTATCCACCTGGCAATTCCGGCTTTGGAGATCAGATTGCCTTTATGAGGGGGAGAGAAAGCTACGAACAATTGGTTTGTTTTCCTGAAAGGTTTTGTTCTATCAATGTAATAAAGTATAGCTCTTTAACATCAAGTGTGTGAAGAGCTCTCTCTGCTACGGAATACGGGTTTTGGAAAAACACTGGTAACTCTACAGATTAAGGTGAAAAGCAGAGATTACTTTGGGAAGGAATTTTGGATTTGTCCTAAGAACCACCTTGTTGCGATGTATTTGTAAGAATGGTTCTTGTATAGTTAAAGCCTGGATATGACCCACTCTCCTGAGAGGTGATTGCGACAAGGAAAGCTACTTTCCATGTAAGGAACTGCAGTTCACATTTGTGTGGAGGTTCAAATGGGGGACCCATGAGTCTAGTAAGGACAATGTTTAGATTCCACACTGGAAAGGGTGGCAGTGTAGGAGGAATTATTCATTTAAGGCCTTCCATAAAGGCTTTGATAGCGGGTACTCTAAACAATGACAAATGTTGTCTGTTTTGCAGGTAGGCGGCAAGGGCAGCCAGATGTAATCGTATAGATGAGTATGCTAAATTGCATCTTTGTAGATGCAGCAAATAATAAATGATGTTCTGAATTGAATCATCTGGCGGGTCAATTTTGTTATTGCAGTAAATGACTAATTTTTTCCATTTAGCTGCATAGCAAGCTCTAGTAGAGGGGCGCCTGGCTTCTTTAATAATGTTCATACAGTCTGGTAGGTAACGGGTAGGTAATCTGGTAGGTAACCAAACTCTAGGTTTTCAGGAGCCAGATTGCTGGATTCAGTTGTGCTGGATCTGGGTGCCTTATCTCTCCATGGTTCTGCGTTAGCAGGGTTGGGGAGAGACATTTTGGTGCAGAACTACTGAGAGTTCGAGGAGTGTTGTGAACCATGGTTGCCGTGCCCATGTGGGAGCAACTAGGATCATCTTGAGAGACTGTGAGATTGCGTACTACTAGTGGAATGAGCGGAAGTGGCGGAAAAGCGTACGCAAATCTGCCTGACCAGTTCATCCATATCGCATTGCCCTTGGACAACTGGTGTGGGAACCTGGTGGTGAAGGTTGGGCATTTTACGTTTTGGTGTGTGGCGAACAGATCTATGTCTGGGTGGCTCCACGTGGAAAAAGGGCTGAAGAACTTGCGGATGAAATTCCCATTTGTGTATCTGCTGAGTCTGATTGTTCACTCCGGGAAGATGTTCTGCCAGAAGATACATGTTCTGTGGAATTACCCATCTCCATATACTTTGCGCTAGATGAGACAGCGGCAAAGAATGCGTCTCTCCTTGTTTCTGTATGTAATACATTGCTGTCATATTGTTGGTACGAACTAGGACAGTCTTGTTGAGAAGATGTGCTTGGAATTACTTTAACGCTAGAAAGATTGCCAGTAATTCTAGGTCATTGATGTGGAGCACTTTTTGTTGAGTGGTCCACCTGCCCTGAATTGTGTGGTTTAGGAGATGGGCTCCCCAGCCGGTGAGTGATGCGTACGCTGCTAGCACTATCTGTGGAACTGGCTCTAGGAACGGCCACCCTCTGGAAAGGTTTTGTGTGTTCCACCACTGCAGAGAGCAATGTGTGCGGCTGTCCACCAACACCAGATCTGTAAGTTGACCTTGAGCCTGGTTCCACTGACGTGCTAAGCATTCCTGTAGAGGGCGCATCTCGAGTCTTGCGTGAGGCACAATGAAAATGCAAGAGGCCATCATTCCTATGAGCTGCATAAACACTCGAGCTGGGAGAATGTTGGGGTTGGAATTTTGTGATGAGGGTTTTCATACTGGCTATCCTGGTTGGATTGGGGTATGCTAGAGCTTTGGAAGTGTATTATGGCTCCTAGATACTGATGAAGGTAGGAAGGCAGAAGGTCAGACTAGGTGTAGTGTACTGTGAACCGCAGATTGTGTAGTAGCTGAATCGTTTGGCAAGTGTGGTGAACACACTGGCTGTATGACTTGGCTTTTATTAGCCAGTCGTCCAGGTATGGAAACACAGATCTGCTGCCTTCGCAGGTGTGCTGCTACTATCGCAAGACACTTTGTGAATACCCTGGGTGCTGTAGTGACTCCGAATGGGAGAACCTTGAACTGATCGTGTAGGCCGTCCACTGTAAACCTTAGATATTTCCTGTGAGCAGGGTGTATGGGAACATGGAAGTAGGCATCCTTGAGGTCTAATGTGGCAAGGAAGTCGCCTTGGTGAAGCAGTGGAAGGACTTATTGAAGAGTGATCATGTGGAAATGATCTGACTATGTAGAGATTGAGAGGTCGCAGGTTCAGTATTGGTCTGA
The DNA here is from genome assembly GCF_964204655.1 of Triturus cristatus. Taxonomy (NCBI): domain Eukaryota; kingdom Metazoa; phylum Chordata; class Amphibia; order Caudata; family Salamandridae; genus Triturus; species Triturus cristatus. The sequence goes on from NC_140583.1 coordinate 976,954,703, forward strand.
GAGTCCCATCTTTTTTGGGGATTAGGAAATACAGGGAGTAGACCCCTGTTCCTTGATGCTCTATGGGGACTGGCTCTATTGCATGCTTTTGAAGCACTGAGAGAACCTCCTGTTTGAGGAGCGTTAGATGTTCCGCGGACATTGGACGCTGTTTGGGTGGTATGTTGGGGGGAGTTGTAGTTAGTTCCAGACAGTAACCATACTGGATAATTTGTCTTACCCACCTGTCTGTAGTGATGGAATTCCAGACAGGTAGCAACTGTGAGTCTCCCTCCGACCGGAGTGGAATGGTCTGGAAGGAGTGGAGGGAAGTCACTGTTTGTTAGTGGGAGAGGCACGAGTGTTGTCAACTCGGCCTCTTCCTTTGTTATTTCCTCTGTATCCACCTCTAAAATATCCTCTGTTGGGAGATGTTTGAGTGGGATTTTTATAGGAGGAAGAGGCAGTGTCTGTACTGATGGTTTTGGATGCGCCTCTATAAAAGGAGAGGCAAAAGGAGCTTTGTGTGGATGGAGACTGTAATGCTCCCATGGATTTTGTAGTCTCAGTGTCTCGTTTCATTTTTTCTAAAGCGGTGTCCACAGTCGGGCCAAAAAGTTGTTCCTGATTGAACGGTTGATTGAGGATAGTAGTTTGCACTTTGTTTGAACCCAGAAATGCGCAACCAGGCATGCCTTCGTAGTAACACACTGGTGTTGATTGATCTAGATGCAGTATCTGCTGCATCAAGGGCACATTTAATGGATACGTTGGTGATCAACTTGCCTTCCTGAATCAGATCATTGGCTTTGGCCTTGTATTGGTCAGGCAAGTGCTGTATGAGGGTCTCTAGTTCGTCATAGTGAGCCCTATTGTATCTGGCAAGTAATGCTTGTGCATTAGCTATCCTCCAGTGATTAGCTGCCTGGGAGGCCACTCGTTTGCCTGAAGCATCTAGTAATTTAGACTCTTCGGGGGTGGAGCCTCACCGGAGGTTTGAGAGTTAGCATGCTTTCTGGCATTGGACACTACCAGGGAATCTAAGGGGAGTTGTCCTTTAATGTAGGTGTGATAATTAGGGGCGGGTTTATATTTTTTATCAATCCGAGGATTGACAATTCTGGTCCTGACTGGGTCTTTGAAAACGTCTGGAGCAAGTTTAATGACACCTTTGAGCATGGGCAGTGTTTGAACTGTATTTTGTGTCTGTGCAAAAGTGTCCACTAGGAAGTTTTCCTCTGTGGGGTCTGAATGCATTTGGATGTCATGATATTGGGCAGCCCTATCAATAAGCTGACTAAATCCAATGTTGTCACCTGGGGGAGACGGTCTAGTAGGGTATGCATCTGGATCAGGAAGATCTGGAGGATCTACAGGGACACTGTAGTCGTCCCATGGGTCTGGTGGTATGGTATCATCAGGTTCAGTGAAAGGGTCATTATATCCTCCCCCATCCCCTAGGTCATCATCATCCTGTAGTAGTAGGGAAAATAGGGAAGTATGGGAGACATTGGAGGAGAGGTAGACTTAGGAGGAAGAATAGGTGAAGAGAGTCTTAAAGGTGAAGTTACACAGTCTTTTTTTCACAGGCACCTCAGGGAGGTGTGGGGTGTCCAATTTCCTCTTCTTGTGTGGAACGCTGACAATATGTCCTGTTTTAGGGTCCACATGGAGAGTTTTTTGCTTCGGATCGATGGGATCGGGCAGAAATAGTTCTTCCTATTTGATGGTAGCCTTCGGCGCCGATTTGTTCTGTTCTGAATGCGGTTTGGATTTCGGACCTGGAGCCTAAGAAGGGGTTTTTGTGTCCTTCGGCATTGTGTCCGAAATCTTTTTCAGATCCAAAGGTTTGAGGTGTCTTCGGTTTCGAGGCCTTGTGTTCTTTGGGTGCCGAGGTGCTCGGTGCCAAGGCTTTTTTGGAGCCCGCGGGAGTAGTAGGATGTGTTCCCGCTTTCGGTGCAAACTATGTTTTTGGGGTACTGGCGTGCGGCTTGCCTGGTCCCGAGCTGCCAGAAGGCTTCTCCTTTGTCTTCGGAGCCAGGCCCGGGGGCGGGGATTCTGAAGTTTTTTCGGTCATGACTAGGGCCTTCCGGCAAAGTCTTGACCGGAGCCTTTTGCTTTTCGGGTGGGGTTGGGGCAGGGGCAGTTGTACTCGCTCATTGACCTGGAGCGATGTGGTCATCGGAGTCATCTGCTTCGGATACCATAGAGATCCACCAAATCCTCTGCCTCTGGAACATCGGGCCTTCATCAAAGATGTCCTCAGGAACCAGAGCAGCCTGTTGCGCCATGACGGGTCGTTGAGCCCGGCCATCACGGATAGTCTTCTTGGAGCAGAAGGAGGAGCAGGCTTGGCAATTGTTCTCCTCGTGGTCGGGCGAGAGACAGAAGTTGCAGGCCTTGTGTTGCTCACTGTGTGGGAATTTAGATCCACACTGGGGCCATTTTTTTTTAAATGGAGTCCTTTCCATTAGCTGTAGGCCCGAATGGCGTCGATAGGCCCAGCTGCCCGCATCGACGACCGGAATTGAGTTTGTGAGTTAGCGCGTTGAAAGGCACGCGAACGAAACAATTCCGTTGAGTTTGCGATGGTTTGCGCGTCAAAAGGTTTGGAAAAACACAGTACCGAAGTGCTAAAGTTACAGCCAAACCCGATGGTGGAAAAAAACAATCTGAGGATGGAGTCGATGCTCATGCGTACCGTTATCCAAGGGAGGAGTCACCTATCTCGAGACTACAAAGACTTCTTCCAAGACAACAACAAGGTGAAAGCATCAGAGCCCAACACCAGATGGCGATCTATGCACAGTGTGAATTCTGCAGCTCATATGCCTCGAACACAATACTTTTCTCATGTAATACAGTTTAATGCAGTTACAGGTAGGTCAAATGTTCAGAAACAGTTGACATTACTTTTTAGTTACTTTGTAATTACATTGCGATTACTGTTTAAGTTACTTTCCAGATTACTTTATCTACTGTGTGATATGCCTAGGTATCACACTGGGACATTTACTGGATAAATGGTGAGAAAAACAGTTTATCAAAACAGATTCTTAGGTTTCCATACAAAACACCCTAAACACTTTTTTCAGAGGAAAACAGTCCATGTAATCCTATGGTGAAGAATGAGGTTATTGTTTTGCAGGTAAGTAAATGGCCTTGAAGGTTGAGTTTCTGGGGCTAAAAAAAGGGTTCCACCAGGGTCAAGGATGCACTCAAAAAGCAACCTCAGCAGCACTAGGGCGGGCGGGTGCAGAGTGCTGAGACCAAATGTTATCCAATGACCGGGGGGGGGATAGGGTGCTCCAGTTGGTGGCTGCTCACAGGCACACCACTTTGAAGTGGGAGCAAAGCTCCTAGGGTTTAGCTCAGGGGAAAGGGGATTCAATTTAGCACACAAGGTGCACCCACAGTGGTGCAGGGGCAGTCGGGTGCAGAGTGCTGATTTGGCATCGGATGCCCTGTTTTTAATGGGAGTTGCCGGCTTTGAATTTTGGCTGCAGGCTTGGTCCAGGATAGCTTCCTGGAGGATTCAACAGCTGGGCAGGTAAGTTGGAGGTCTCATGGACGTCGGTGCACCTCCGGTCCTCTTCTCCAGGGCGCAGGGCGGCTGGATGCAGGGGTTGCTTTTGAGGTCGCATTTAACCTTACCGGGCCACTTGCAGTGGAGGTTGGGGGGTCCCCGTGCCGAGGCTGCAGGTGACTTTGGGGAGCTCTGGAGACATAAACCCACGGTGGACTCAGATTCTGGAGCAATGGGGACTGCACTGGGACCAGTGGGATACTCTGACTCAGGCCGTAGTAGTTCCAGTGGCAGTTCCAGGCATCGGGTTTCTTTGTCTTCAGCAGGCTTGGAGTCTTTCTTTGGAGATTCTTTTGAACAGAGATGCTGTTCACACGAGATGCGGTCTTTGTTGAAGGCAGTCAGTGCTCCCAGGGGTTCTGGAGGTCGCTGGCTGCAGGACAAGATGCATTTTGGGGCAGGATCTCTGGAAACTGCTGATGGGCCAGTAAGGCTGGGACCAAGTCAGTTCTTCTCTGCAGTCTCCTCTGATGGGCATCTTCTTTCGTCCTTCCTAGGGTGTGGGAATCTGCCTTGTAGGTTCAGGCCAGCCCTCTAAATACTGTACTTAGGGGAAATTTTAGGGGTCTTGAGGTCAGTAGCTAACGGGCTACTGACCTTACGGTGAATACACCCTTGGTGTGCTCACCCCACTTGGAGGAGTGGGCACAATCCCTAACACCAATTGGAGAGTGCCTGCCATCTGCAAGAATGAGGACATTGAAGAGTGGGCTTCACCTCGCCTTCCTCCACCTGAGGAGTGGGGTTGGCAGAGGTGGGCACACATTCAGGGCTGTACTAATGTTTCCCACCTGTCTTCCCACCGAAAAGGAGGGGAGACAGGAAGGGAGCCTGCTCCTGATAGCAGGAAAGGCTGGGGGTCGCGTTACAAAGTCGACAAGGCCTTTGAAGCTCCCCTGCCAAAGAGGGCTCTTACTGACCTGGGGGAGGTGTGACCACCTCCACCCAGGAAAAGCTTTGTTTCTAGGCCCAGGGAGTGAAAGCTCCCACCCCAGGGGTCCAGAAACATTCTTGTGGTGGCAGGCTGGTGTTTACAAGTCAGGGAATTCACCAAAGGCGTATTGTTTTTCAGAGGGCATCTCTAAGATGCCCTCTGAGTGCATGATATAATAAATCCCACACTGGCATCAGTTTGGGTTTATTATGCTGAAAAATTTGATACCAAACATCCCCGAATTCAGAAAACCCATTACAGTGCTGTGGAGTTCGTAATAACAAACTCCCAGACCATATTCTCTTTTTGGCTTTCCTGCACTTACAATGTCTAAGAATGGACTTGGAGACTGTAGAGGTGCAGTGCTCATGCAATTGCATCCTCACCAGTGGTATAGTGAACCCAGCTAGAGGGGTGTCTTACCTTTAACATAGGCAGTGGATTGCAGGCATGGCACACAGGCATGTGTGCCATGTCAACTCTGCACCAAACACGCAGCCTGCAATGGCAGAGTGTATGTGTTAAGGTAGAGGACCTCTAATGATGGCACAATATGTGCAGCAGCCCTTAGAGGCCATACCTGGTTACAGTACCTTTGGTATCCATGGTACCTTTTACAAGGAACTTGCATGTAGCCAGAGAGGTGCCAATTTGTGGTAAAAGGAACAGTTTTCTTAGAGAACACAGGCCCTGGCATGGACCCAGGGCACATCAAGTGTCAGTGCATCAGAAATCTGGCAAAAAGCGTGTGTGGGGGCAGGGATTACTGCAAAAGAAACCCAGCTTCCTACAGACACCTATATATGTTCTTTGCTAAAACTGTGCAGGATGATGTGGAGAATCCATTTGTCTGACATGACTCCCATGCACTCCTGGCGGAAGCCCACTATTCTGACCCCTACTGGTATTTGATGGTGGAGCTGTTGCTGTGTGGAATCACTTGTTTAAGATGCTTGCTCTTGCCATACCCTAAAAAGGCTGGATTTGGACTGTTTGCAACTGTCGCTGCTGTGTTGTGCCTTGCTACTGACCTTATGTTGGTAGTGCCACTGCAATGGTGCACCTCGGAATCTTCCTCTTCTAGTTGGCCTTCAAATGATGGTTGTTCCTCTTCTTCGGCTCCCTCAAAATTACAGTGCCAGCACGGCCTTTGCAAAGTCATTGTTATCCTTTATTTGAAGCACAATATTATCCACTGCATCACTGAATAGGTGTTCCCCTGTAAAGGGTCTGTTAGGAAAAGGAATAGGCTACTTACCAGTATGCATCTGTTCTTGGCATGTAGTGTTGTAGATTGAAATACTGTGTATACTCCTGCCATCTAGCATTGGGCTCGGACATGTGCAAATTGTTTTTCTTCAAAGAAGTGTTTCAAGTCACCAGGTATAGAGTCTTCACCTATTGCTGGAATTGGACATGTTCATAGGCTCGGAGCAGATTAGGTGGTGGAAGCCAAAGGATGTGGCTTTGATGCTGAGAACTGGGAGGACATGGGTCTGAAGCATCAAGTCTGTTTCAACCATCGCTTTGTAGCAGTGGGAGCCTGGAAGTCTTATGACACACTTGTGCACCTGAAGCTCAACCCTCAGCTAGCAGGCGATGCTTGGCTTCTAAATGGTGTTGAGGGGTGGACGGCAGCAAGTCAATACGTACTGTGGCCAACTTCGATGCAGGGTGCTGGGCTTCGCTGTCTGAGTCAGAACTCTCCTTCAGTGTGAAAACCTGTGCCTCAGCACCAAAGGCCCTTGGCTGCAAATTGCCTTCGATGTCCTAGTCCCCGAAGAGAACCAGAATGTCATTGGCTTGCTAGTGTGCCAATAAAGCAGAGGCGATATGTTGTGCACAGCGGTATCAGAGTGTCTATGTTCCTGAAGGCAAGGCACGCAGAACAGGAAGCCTCCTGGTGGTCCGGGGACAGACCGAGGTAGCACACCTGATGGAGGTCTAAAGTACTTGGCTTGACACTTTGGGCAGTAGTGGAACAGAGTCTATTCCACAAATGGATCATTGTCGGGCGTCGAGGAGCTGATTGAGCTCTCAAGGGGCGAAGTCAAGTGCAGGGGGAGTTTTAAGGTCTCAATTGTGAATTTAAGGGAAGGTTCCATGATGCTTCAAAACCAAGAGTGAATGAGAAGATTGTAAGCACCAACAAGACTGGTGGATCCGAACAGTGGAGTCAACCCGGAGCCAAGGAGTACACATCTGAACTGGACACCGGAGAAAAAAACAACTGAACAATGGAGCCAATGCCCGTGAGCACAACCAGCAATAGGTGGAGCCACTATACCTCATGACACGAAAGACTTTGTTGAAGAAAAACAACTTGCATATGTCAGAGTTCAGCACTAGTGGGCATGAGTATGCACAACATGTGTGTAGGAAAGTGTTCTTTCTGTTGCAGTAACACCCCCCCCACACACTTTTTGCCAGACTACTGATGCACTTTTGTCTTGGTGTGCCCTGGGTACCTGCCAATCAGGTTTCCCAGGGCCTGTGTTCTTTCCCCAAAACTAACCTAACTGGCATCTCTGGCCACAGGTCGGCCACTGGTAAATGGTACCACAGGTACCCAGGCCACTGTGACCAGGGAAGACCTCCAAGGGCTGCAGCACTTATTGTGCCACCCTTAGAGGCCCTGTTTGTGTGTGAGAGCGCGCACACACACACACACACACACACACACACACACACACACTCTTTGCAGGCTGCGTGTTTTGGTGCAGAACAAAGTAAAGAGTCGACATGGCACACATGTGTGCCATGCCTACAATGCCCTGCATAGATCAATCGCCCCTCTAGCTGGGTGCCCTATGCCAGTGGTGAGGGTACAGGTGCATGAGCCCTGTACCCCTACATTGTCCAAGTCCATTCTTAGGCATTGTAAGTGCAGTGCTGCCATTAAGAGTATATGGTGCTGGGAGCTTGTCATTACTCCACAACACCATAATGGCTACACTGAAAACTGGGAAGTTTGGTATCAAACTTCTCAGCCCATTAAACCCACACTGATGCCAGTGTGCGATTTAATGAAAAATGCACACAGAGGGCATCTCAGAGATGCCCCCTGAAAAACTACCAGCCTCTGGTGGGTTCCCTGAATGGTACACACCATCCACCACGTGATATGTTTCTGGACCCCTAGGGTGGGAGACTACGCTCCCTGAGCCCAGAAACAAAGCCTTTCCTGGGCGGAGGTGTTGACACCTTCCCCAGGCCAGGAAGAGCCATCTGTGGCAGGGGAGCTTCAAAGGCCTGGCAGCATTTGTAATGCGACCCCCAGCCTCTCCTGCTATCAGGGGCACGCCCCCTTCCTGTATCCCCTCCCTTTCGGCAAGAAGATGGGCGGGGAGAACTAGCCAGCCCAGGAGGTGTGCCCACCTCTGCCAACTCCACCCCTCAGGTGGGGGAGGCGAGGTGAAGCCAAGCTTCCAGTGTTCGCCATCTTGCAGATGGCAGGCACTCCCCAATATGGACTAGGGATTGTGCTCACTCCCCCATGTGGGGTGAGCACACCAAGGGTGTAGTCACCCTAAGGTCAGTAGCCCATTGGCTACTGACCTCAAGACCCTTAAAACGCCCCCTAAATACAATATTTAGGGGGCAGCCCTTAACCAAGAAGGCAGATCCAGCCTACCTACAAGAAGAAAAGGAGGACGAAGAGCCGTGCAGAGCTAACAAGAGGACGACAACCACTGAATTGGCCCCAGCCCTGTCTCCCCTCGAACCTGCTCCTACGAAATCCCAGCATGTCCAGCAGCCAGCAACCTCACAATACCCGGAGGACCTGCCTGCCTTCACTTCCCAGACTGTTTCTCCCGTCAACACCGGACGTGTTTAAACTGCAGCTTCTGGTGCCAGCCAGAGACCGCGAATCCAGCCCACTCCCCACCCACGAACCCGGCCCAAGCTCAAGTGGAAAAACACCACGAGGCGGTCTCCCCGGCGATCCTGACCAGAGATCTGGCGACCCCTGACCTGCCTCAAGCCTCCAGACGACGTCTGCAGCCTCAATCCAGATCCCCCCACCCCCCCCATCGTAACCAGAGCAGTTAAGAGAATCCAACGTCCAAAGGCACCCCTGCACCCGATGCCCCACAGCCTTGTGTGCCCAAACCAACCCACGACATCCCAACTTACCCCTCGAAGTGGTGGTCGCACCCAGAAGATCCTTGTACCAGAGTCTGCAGTGTTTCTTTGTCCCGGAGGTTCTCCATTGAAAAACAACAGGGCACTGTGAGAAAGTGCCATTTTTCTTGCATGGTATGCCCCCACTTTTTACTGAATTGCTGAATGTACTTTGACTGAGTGTGCCCTGGACTCCTGCCAATCAGGTGCCCAGGGCCTATGTTCCTTCCCTAAAGACCTAAAACCCAAATTGGCAAACCCTGGCCACATGTCAGCCCCATGTCAATTGTACCCAGGGCCTTGTGACCAGGGAAGGCCTCTAAGGGCTGCAGCACTTGTTGTGCCACCCTTAGAGGCCCTGTGCCCTAACACACACACACTGCCCTTGCAGGCTGAGTGTCTGGGTACAAGACAAAACAGAGTCGACATGGCACACATCCCTGTGTGCCATGCCCACCACCTACACTGCCCTGGCATACATCAGCCACCCCTCTAGCTGGGTGCCCTATGCCAGTGGTGTGGGCAAAAGAGCATGAGCCCTGAGCCCCTACAGAACCCAGGTCCATTCCTGGGCACTGTAAGTGCAGTGCTGCCATTTAAGAGTACATGGTGCTGAGAGCTCGTCAAACACGAACTCCACAGCACCATAATGGCAACACTGAAGACTGAAGTTTGGTATCAAACTTCTCAGCACATTAAACCCGCAATGATGCCAGTGTGGGATTTAATGTACCAAGCACCCCAGAGGGCATCTTAGAGATGCCCCCTGACAACTACCTACAATCCACGTCTGGTCTGGGAGGCTGCCTAGGCTGCCACACAGCAGACATGTTGCTGGACCCCTGGGTAGGAGAGCCCCTGCTCTCCTGGGCCTGAAACAATGCTCATCCTGGGCGAGGTGCTAGATGTCCTCCCCCCAGGATGGGCAGGGGGAAGCTTCAAAGCCCCTGTGAGCTTCCCCAGGCCACTGGCAGCCCCCACTGTGGCGGGAAGCCTGGCCGGAAACCCCAAATAAGGACAGGGCATGTGCCAGCCTGCCACCCCCACCCCTCAGGTGGGGGAGGCGAGGTGAAGCACATCTCCGGGCACTCGCCATCTTGAAGATGGGAGGCCCTACCCAATCAGGACTAGGCTACTGCCCCCCTCCCACAGGAGAGAGGCAGGATAGGGGGTGTACCCACCCCAGGACAGGGACCCATTGGTCCCTGCCCTTCACCTACCTGTAACGCCCCTAAATCTAGTATTTAGGGGCACCCTGAACCTTCCTTCCCCAGCTTCCAGATTCCGAATCTACTCAAAATCAGCTTCTAATCTCTGGCATCAGCCCGGAACCGCGAGCCCTCCACACTCTGCACCCGCAAAGCCTGGCCTGTGTCGGAGTGAACAAAGACCACGAGGACGACCACCCGGCGACTGTGACCCCGGGTCCGGCACCCAAGGACTTCCCTCGACGCTCCTGATGCCTGCAGCCTCAGAACCAGGTACCCCCACAACCGCCATCAACAGAGGGTAAGATTTCCCGACACCAAAAGGCACCCCTGCACCCGGCCCCCTGTGCCCAACTCCTGGGTACCTACCTATCCTCCAACTAACCTTCCGAAGTGGTGGTGGCACCTGAAGAATCTTCGTCCCCGAGCTTGCAGTCTTTCTACACCGGAGCTTTCCCATTGAAACCAATTGAGCGCCCGAAGGCTCAAAAGCACCCTGCCGGCCGAGTGGCCCTGGCAGTGTAACCTTTGCACCTATCTACTTCCCCATTTGCCCTGAGCAAGTGACCAGGAGCCCAGCTCCCACAGCCGCGTGGCCTGCTAGTCAGCAGCCACCAACCAAGGCCCCCCTGCCTCCCATAGGATAACACTGTGCCTAACTCAATATGCACCCGGCTGCCCCTGTGCCGCTGAGGGTGTAACGACTGTACCTACCTGACCCTGGGAGACCCCTGAGTCTGTGCCCAGAACCTTAACTTTGCCAGTCGAGTACTTACCTGAAAGCCGATAACTCAATTTTCTCCATAGGGTAACATTGACTGGTTCTTCTGAAATTTCTTTTCAGTGTGGAGTTTTCAAAACTTAAAATATTCACCAAAAATCAGCCGAGTAACGAAAACGAAAATACTTACCTGCTATTAGGTGAGCTCCCAGTGCTGGATCTTGGTGCCCAGCACTGACCCTGAAAAATATTCACAACCGTACTTACCAGTAACCCAATTTTCTTCCATAGGGAACCATTGTCTGTTTTTCTTTGAAATTTTTTCGAAGTGTCGATTTTTGCAAACTTCAAATATTCTTTAAAAATCGTACAAACTGTGAAAACGTAATTACTTAACTGTTTGGGATAAAGGTCCCAGTACTGAGTCTAGGCACCAAGTACTGGATTACAAAAGTAACGAGAACATACTATACCTGCAACTTGAATTTTCTTCCATAGGGAATCATTGACTTTTCTATGAAATATTTTCTGTCAACTTTTAAAATAGCAAAATATTGTCTAAAAATCATAACAGCAAGTCTACTTTTATCACTTGTTTCTGAGAACTGACGCAGGACTGAATCTAGGATCCAGTCCTGGAATTACAAAAGTAATCTATTGCAAATAACTTCCATTGAACTCAATGCATTATTGTGTTTGAACTTGTGTTGCCTATTGCAACAATCTGTAACTTTCTACAAAAGCCAATTGCATATTGCAAAAGTATTTATCCAAAGCATCTCATTCTGAGAAAGTATATTTTGATACCTATTGTTGGTTCTAAAATAAAACAAGCATATTTTTTATATATAAACCATTGGCCTAGAGTTCAGTTATTGAGTGTGTGAGACCATTTGCTGACTGGAGTGTGTGCAACAAATGCTTTACACTGTCCTTTGATACTGCCTTACTGCTCGACCAAGCTACCACTTTAGAGAGTAAGGTTATATCTAACTTTAGCCTCTGCCAAACCTCTGTGGACTCTGTACACACTGTACCTATTTAGGAACAGTATATATAGAGCCACTTTCTCACAGGCACCCGACCTCAAAACAGCAACCTGCACCCAGCCGCCCTAGTGCCCCTGAGGGTGCACCTTTGGTGCTACTTTGGTCCCCAACTTGCCCTGACCTTAACCCTACGAGCTTTGCTCCCACCACCCAGTGGCCCCCTATCCCCCATTGCATAACATTGGGCCTCAACACTCTGCGCCTGGCCGCCCTAGTGCCGCTGAGGGTGCAACAACAGTGCATCACTGGCCCTGGGGGACCCCCAAGTCTAACCCCCAGAACCTTAACTCCCACAGTCGATTACATACCTTTGAACCGATAACCTGTTTTCCCTCCATATGATAACATAGAAACTTTTTGGAGAAAAAGTGTCAAAGTGTGGCGTTTTGAAACCTAAAAATATTCTTGATAAATCCCACAAATAACCAAATCGTGTCTACTCACCTGTTTGCAGGAAATGCCCCAGTGCTGAATCTAGGTATCCAGCACTGAGTTAGAAAAGTAACGTGAAGAGTAACTTACCTGCAATTTACTGTCGATGCCCATTCATTTCAATGTACTGCTCCAAAAAGTTTCTAAGTGTGGAGTTTTGAAAACTGAAAATATTGTTTAACAAGCATTGGCAGAGCCAACAAGTCTCGCTTTTGGGACCTTATAAGTATTTAGTTATGCAGCACAATATCCTTGGTGCAACAACATCAACTGTTGCATGGCTAAACACTTATAAGGTCGCAAAGGCGAGACCTATTGGCTATGCCAATGCTTGTTTTTTTGTTACACTTGTTCATCTCTAGTCTGATGGTTTCCTTTCTGCGGGTGTGAGACACCGGGAATCATATAGGAGGGGTATCAGCCGCGATAGCTTGAGCATCACAGCACTGTCTGAAGCCTCCGCAGACCTAGTCATACGTTTGCAAATATGCAGATGTCCCCCTCCTTACACTCTATCCAGAATCCCCATGCACACGCCCAGTAAATGTGTGCCTACCTTTGGACTCTAAACACAATGTACCTCACTTTGGTGCAGCATATATAGAGCCAGTTTCTTACATTGTGACAACAGTTAACTGCGTCAAGAACATAATGTTCACATATACTTCATTCTTGAAGCAGGACACCCAAAGCTAGGCTTGTCTACTCAGGGTTCTGGATGACTAGCTGCCCCCTTGCTGTATTAGCTTTTTCCAGTGTATACTTCACAGATGTGCTGGCAATAGTCTTTCCCTCCTCAATGACAGACAAGCTCTTTTGGTACTGCTTTAGGAGGGGCTTCATCAGCTCCACTACCTACTCCCAATGTCGGGTGGGGAAATAGCAGTTCAGGAGGACGTTGGAGTTGGGAACCCCTCCACTGGAAGTCACTGATTATCAACTTTCGACATCCTGGAATATGCCATGTGTCCTGTAAGACCTCGTACTCAAAGAACATTTACTGTTCTTCCTTCTGTCGATCGGGCGTAGTAGGAACCTTAATTTCAGCCTCTTCTTCCTCTTCCAGAATCTTATCTCCCGAAGGTTTAGATGGGATTTGAAATTCCTGGATGGATGAGTCGAAATCCCTGTTCTGGAGGATTGTTGTCACCTCTGCTGCTGAGTACATGCAGACACTTATTTGGGACCAGCGTCTCAATGGCTGGTTTATCGCCACTTCAAGGTGTAAGGTATCCATCTTCTCAGGGACTAGATGCAGGCAAACCACTGGATGGTGCGTCTGGATTTTTAGGATGCCTATCTCACGATACCCATCTTTCCACCTCACAGGTGCTTCCTGCAGTTTCAATAGAGTTCACAAATATTCAAATTCACCCACTTTTCTTTCGGTCTGTCTTCCATTCCATGTTGCTTCACCAAAGTTCTGAAGCCTATGGTGGAACACTTGAGGGCCCAAAGTATCAGACTAATCGTCTACCTGGACGAAATTCTCATTATGGATCAGTCTCCAGAGCACTCGTAAAATCATCTATAGATGACTATCGATCCCCTGGAATCTCTGGGTTTCGTAGACAGCTAACACAAGTTTTCCCTGAATCCAACCCGAACCTTGCAGTTTCTGGGGTTTGTGATGGGTTCAGTCAAGCCTACTCAGAGTCTACCATCTCGAAAACTTACTAAAATAAAGCATGAAGTGAGAAGAACACTGTTCAAATCATCTTTCTTGAGTTAACTAGCCTGCATAGGGGGTCTCTTGTCCTCGTCCATAAAGGATATTTTCCCAGTTCCCCGCAACTATCAGGCGTTGCCACGCCTCAAGATATTCCACCTTCAACGAGGCCTCACTTGTTCATAATCCATTCCCCTCTCAGAAGAGGCAAAGGAAGAACTGCAATGGTGGATTTCTCATATGGAAGACTGAAATGGTTGCGCCATTTTCATCTCCCAGTCTGATCGTGTGATAGAATCTAACGCCAGTAGCTTGGGTTGGGGAGCACACTGCTAGGCATTAACCACAGGAGGAAAATGATCATATTCAGAGCGAGCTCTTCACAAACTGTCTGGGACTTGTGGCAGGCTCTTTTGCAGTTAATTGCTGGACCAAGGACAAAGTTTAATGTTGTGTCACTCCCAAAATGGGCACTGTAGCAGCTGTTCACTACATCAACCATTTAGGGAGAACGAGGTCAAAGACTCGGTCAGACTTGACTCGAACCTTCTGGATCTACTGCCTAACCAATCAGATTTCGGTCTCAGCAGAACACCTTCCACAGAAATCCAATCAGGTGGTAGATTGGAATCCCCAGGACTGGCAGGATGCCAGTCTCTGGAAACGACACCCACAGAGGCGGACGTTGTCCCCAGTTATGATTTCCTTGCTTTTCTAGCTTCAGAGGGCTTGGCATATTGGTCCATTAATACCTTTCGATCAGCTATTTCAGCAGGCCAATGGATGGGCGTCCTATAGAGAACATCCTCTGGCATGCAAACTTCCTAGAGGTATTGGATTGTCCTTCCATCCTAAACCCAGATACTCTACTTTATGGGATGCTAATAAGGTCTAACACCCGTTCAAATCCTTGCCTTCAAATAAGTATTGGTCAAGAAAATAGATGACAAAATAATTGTGTTTGGTGTCCAATTGCAGAGTCTCAGATGTGAGAGCCCTGGAGATAGCAGGTAGATTATTTACTCCAGATGGAGTGACTGTAAGAAACTGGCTCTATATACACTGCACCAAAGTGAGGTACAGTGTGTATAGAGTCCAAGGGTCTCCAGAGGTTTGGCAGAGGTTGGAGTTAGATAGAACCTTACTCTCTAAAGTGGTAGCTTGGTCGAGCAGTAAGGCAGTATCAGAGGACAGTGTTAAGCATTTGATGTACACACTCAGTCAGCAAATGAATTCACACTCAAGAACTGAACTTTAGGCCAATTGTTTTTGTATAAAAAATATACTGTTTTATTTCTAGAACCAAGCAAGCCTGGTACAGATAAGCATATACATACTTTGCAGTAGTAAATTACTTGTATGAACACAGTTCAAAATTGCAGTATAACCTGTACTGATTTTGGTTACAGTTCAAGTAAGCAGTTTGCAACACTTAACAGGTATAGTACATTCGAATGAATGGGCTTTATAAGAAAAAGGCAATTAATTCCTTTTCAGATTACTTTTGCTAACACAGGGCTTGATCCTAGATTCAGCACTGGGACATTTCTAAAAAAACAGTTGAGCAAATTTGTTTTAGTTAGAGGTACGATTTTTAAAGAATAATATTGTATTTCAAAAGTTGGCACTTAGAAACTTTTTCACATAGGGAATTCAATTAGCAGGTAAGTTACTTGTGCGTTACTTTTGTAATCCAGTGCTGGACTCCTAGATTCAGCAAGGGGACATCTACTTAAAACAGCTAAGTAATTACGTTTTTGTAGTTTGAACGATTTTTAAAGAATATTCTTGTATTTCAAAAGTTGACACTTCGAAACTTTTTCACAAAGAACCCCCAATGTTATCCTATGGAAGGAAATTCAATTCACAGGTAAGTTACTTTTTAGTTTCTTTTCTTACTCAGTGATGGACACCTGGGTTCAGCATTGGGACCTTTCTTGCAAACAGTTGAGAAAATTCTGTTCGGTTATTTGTGCGATTTTTAAGGAATATTCTTAGTTTTCAAAAAAGTCGACACTTGGAAACTTTTTGGGAGAAAAAGTGTCAATGTTATCCTATGAGGAAAAACAGGTTATCGGTTTCGAGGTAAGTATTCGGTCTTTGAAGTTAGGGTTCTGGGGCAAGACTCCGGGGTCTCCGAGGGTCAGTGATGTACTGTTGTTGCACCCCCAGTGGCACCAGGGCGGCCAGGTGCAGAGTGTTGAGGCCCAATGCTATACTATGAAGGATAGGGGTACTCCGGTTGGTGGCTGCTGGCAAGCAGGCCACGGGGTTGTGGGAGCAAAGCTCCTAGGGTTAAGCTCAGGGCAAGTTGGGGACCAAGTTAGCACCAAAGGGGCACCCTCAGCGGCACTAGGGCGGCCGGGTGCAGGGTGCTGTTTTGAGGTTGGGTGACCTGTTGATTTCAAAAGGGATTCTCTGGGACAAAGCAACACTGCAGGCTCGGGGACGAGGATCTTCCAGGAGTGACTACCACATCGAGGGGTACGTTAGGATGTTGAGGGTGGGTTAGGCACCGCTGGGTTGGACACACAAGGCCGGGGGGCATTGGGTGCAGGGGTGCCTTGGGACGTCAGATTTTCTTACCCGCTCTGGTCGCGGTAGGGGGGCGTCCTCTGGATTGAGGCTGCAGGCGTCGTCAGGAGGCTTGAGGTAGGTCATGGGTCACCGGATCTCTTGTCAGGATCGCCGGGGGGGACCTCCTCGTGGTATTTTTCAACTCTAGCTCGGGCCGGGTTCGGCGGGTGCAGAGTGGGCTGGATTCGCGGGTCCTGGCTGGCACCAGAAGCTGCAGTTCAAACACGTCCGGTGTTTACGGGAGAAACAGCTTGGAAAGTGTAGGCAGGCAGGTCCTCCGGGTTTTGAGGTTGCTGGCTGCTGGACACGCCGGGATTTCGTAGGAGCAGGTTAACTCTGCACAGCTTTTCGTCCTTCTCTTCTTTTCTTGTGGTTGCTGGATCTGCCTTCTTGGTTCAGGGCTGCCCCCTAAATACTGTATTTAGGGGGCGTTTTAGGGGTCTTGAGGTTAGTAGCCAATGGGCTACTGACCTTAGGGTGACTACACCCTTGGTGTGCTCACCCCACGTGGGGGAGTGAGCACAATCCCTAGTCCTGATTGGGGAGTGCCTGCCATCTGCAAGATGGCGAGCACTGGAGAGTGGGCTTCACCTCTCCTCCCCCACCTGAGGGGTGGAGTTGGCAGAGGTGGGCACACCTCCTGGGCTGGCTAGTTTTTCCAGCCCTTCTTCCCGCCAAAAGGGAGGGGAGACAGGAAGGGGGCCTGCTCCTGATAGCAGGAGAGGCTGGGAGTCGCATTACAAAGACTGCCAGGCCTTTGAAGCTCCCCTGCCACAGATGGCTCTTCCTGACCTGGGGGAGGTGTGAACACCTCCGCCCAGGAAAGACTTTGTTTCTGGGCTCAGGGAGCGTAGGCTCACACCCTAGGGGTCCAGAAACATGTCTCGTGGTGGCAGGCTGGTGTGTACCAGGCAGGGAACCCACCAGAGGCTGGTCGATTTTCAGGGGGAATCTGAGATGCCCTCTGTGTGCATTTTTCATTAAATCCCACACTGGCATCAGTCTGGGTTTAATGTGCTGAGAGGTTTGATACCAAACTTCTCAGTTTTCAGTTTAGCCATTATGGTGCTGTGGAGTTCGTAATGACAAGCTCCCAGCACCATATACTCTTAATGGCAGCACTGCACTTACAATGCCTAAGAATTGACTTAGACACTGTAGGGGTATAGGGCTCATGCACCTGTACCCTCACCACTGGCATCGGGAACCCAGCTAGAGGGGTGACTGATCTATGCCAGGGCAGTGGGTTGTAGGCACGGCACAGAGGGATGTTTGCCATGCCGATTCTTTACTTTGTTTTGCACCAAAACACGCAGCCTGCAGAGGCAGTGTGTGTGTGTAAAGGTACAGGGCCTCTAAGGGTGGCACAATAAGTGCTGCAGCCCTTAAAGGTCGTACCCTGGTCACAGTGCCCTGGGTACATGTGGTACCATTTACCAGAGGCTGACCTGTGGCCAGAGATGCCAATTGGGTTAGTTTTGGGGAAAGAACACAGGCCCTGGGAATTTTATTGGCAGGGACCCAGGGCACACCAAGAACAAGTGCATCCGTAGTCTGGCAAAAAGTGGGGTGGGTGTCCTGCAACAGAAACCCACTTTCCTACAGTGACACTTCATTTTTCAAGGAGAACAAAATGTAATAAAAAAATTGTTTCATACCCAACATTTCCAGATGTCCTGAAGTTGCGCACTGTAAGAGCAATAAAGGCCTATGAGTATGACAGAAGACCTTCGTCCACAAGGGGAACAGCCATTACTCATTGCCCTCACCAAACCTCAGAGCAGTTTCCTCCAGTGCTAATGCCAGGTGGGTCACATGGCCCATGCAGGAAGCTGGTATCGACACTTCCAAATTCAGAGCTCACTCGGCCAGAGGGGCCATGACCTTGAAAGCCTTCTCCTTGAGAGCTTATTAAGAAGATATCCTTTACGCAGTAAACTAGTCCTCGGATTCTACATTCAAGAAGTTTTACTTCAAACCAGTCCCAAACCCGGCATCTCTAGTGGTGGAAAAGCTTTAAACTAGCCTAATCCTCGCTTACTGTCCTGACATAGAATGAAAATGTTCTAGCTATCATAACAGAAAGTTTTAATTCTATTAAGGACCCGGAGGCGTAGGATTAGCAACTTTAAAATTGCAACTTTAACACTCACCGTGTGTGAAGGAGATACTTAAGGATGAAGTTTATCTGTTACATGTAATGTCATGCTTTGTTTGGTTCTTGATCCGCTTTCATGCTTCATCATGGTTTTATAAATGATTTTGCTCTGTTATTTCATTATTAACATGCACATTCCTCTAACAATATATTAAATGAGTGTTTTTCTCCTCAGGGAGAAACTCTACTAAACAGGATTGAAGTCCGGGAGGATTGGCTGTGTTCGGAGGAAGAAAGAGAGGGATAGAGTATCTGCTGGGTGTTCTTGAGAGGCGTTGCTGGCCTTGGATTGGATGGATTGTTTTTCCTGTTTTTTCCCCCAATGTCTCATGTGAAATTAAGTTTAATGTTCATAAATGCATAATGTTTTAATGGCTGGTAATAAATAAAGTGAAGAAAAATCAGCCTAATCTTTGCCTCCATGTCCTTAATCGAATTGAAAGTTTATGTTACGATAGTTAGGAAATTTCATGCCATAGGTATGTAACCTTGAACAGAGGGTAAAAAACTGCGGTTTATGGTTCTTTATGAAGATGTCATGATAGAGATAGATGTGAACATGAGGACATGGTTTAGCCTACATGAAGCCAGGGGCACCACTAAGAGCAAGTAATAGGAACACGTCTTATGACAATCATAAAAGACAAAGTTCATACTGGGTAATTAAGCATAAAAGCAAAAATGAAAATAACCTCTTCCAGGTTCTGATCTTAATACATACTGAGGCATGCCTTTAGCATAGTTATCAAAGGGTTTTCCTGTGTGGAGCAATTCTGTCCAGATTTTAGCCTCAACTAGCTAGCTCGAATGAATGTTAAGTCAATTCCTTGAAAACACAGGAGAAAAGGCTAATCAAATTTGCAACTTGTTTTTGCCAAAGAGTTGCGGGCAAAGCCCATGTAACAGACATGACCTGGGTGCAACGCCTAATTGCGTCTGAACTAACTGGGTACTTTCACAATACGCAGTGGTGCGCCCTACGAGAGTAGTGGCTGGATGCTAAACCAGACTTTTTCGTTCAAACGAGTCTTCCCACATGACTGGATTGACTTCCCACAGTGCAGAATGTGTGTGCCAGTAACGTTTTTGCTGTATGGAACCAGTTTCTGAAGTTAACTAGTTTATGTTTTCAGGAGTGAATCATAAGCATTTGACCTTGCTATGTCCTGAGGAGGCCATAAAGATACTGGCTGAAAAAGGTCAACCTTGCATAGAAAAGAGCTTGACACAAGATTCTTTGATGATTAGCATTAACAGCGGTTTTGGAGGATAGTATACATATTGACTAGCTTCTTTCCTGATCTTCACGACCCGTTGATGTGCTACAATTAGGCGGACCACAGACTACTTATGCACACTGGAAGTCTTTATCAAAGTATCCAGTGACAACGTGTGCTTCAATAGTTCTCTTATTTATGAAGTGGTAATCAATGTAATAAAATTGAGCTATGAAGAACCAGATTAACTCTATCTTTACTTATATTTTCAAAATGGGCTGTGTATGCATGCATTTTCACAATCTGTTAGTGTAAATTATGCATACGTTGAAAATTCTGTGCAAAAGGCATTGGCTTGTCCAATACTAATTAATGGTATTCTTATAGATTGAAAGTCTGTTTTGTGAATTTATCTCAGAAAACCCTCTTACTTGCACATGAGTTTGTCAAATGGTATGAAATCTTTTAGATAGTTAAATTAATGTCACATGTTACTTGTGCGACAAAAGGAACATCTTATATACTTGTCAAGTAACAGTGACTTGAAAAGCCTTGTCCTGCACGGTGGAGACTACAAAAGTAATCCTCTCGCATGTAACAATGAAAAAGTATGCAACCAATAGAAATCTGAAAGCATAAAGCACCTTACTGTATAATGCAAACCATCCACTGCACAACTACCAGTCTGGCTTCAGATCACACTGCAGCAGAAAAACAGTACCTTACACATCACAGACTATGCACTCCTGACCACAGATGAAGAGGACACCAGCCTCCTGATATTGCTGGTTCTCTCAAGCTGGCTTTGACATAGTAAACCATTCAACGCTCATACACAACATGGAGTCTGGATTGGGATTCAGTGGCAATGTTCTTTACTACTGCCTTTCTAACCAATACCAGTTTGCTCATCTGGGCACCTCAAGGTCCCAAAAGATCCATATCACATGTTGAGTCCCCCAGGGTTCCATAGTGTCCCCTGTGAGAAGCTGGCCTGGTATATGCTGTCCACTACTTATAGTGGGCACCTTGCACCAGTCCAAGCAACCCAACCCTTATTGATGATTAGGTTTAAGACAACCTTTATTGAAAGCTATCCTAGTAGTAGCTATGGTGAGCAGCCTTCAGGCTAAGTCTCGAAGGAATGTAAAGCAGCTTGGTTTACTAGATTATAACCTCTCGAATGACCAAATGAAAGGAGAACCCCACAAAGTGTGTGTGTATCTATATCTATATATATATCTATATATATATCTATATCTATATCTATATCTATATCTATATCTATATCTATCCAAGTACCACTCCAAAGCGCTTCTCGGCACCATGAACAGAGAGACGGACACCTTCTTCTTTGTAGAAAACTGCAGCCGCAGTATCGTCTTTATTTAAATCATATAATCAGTGCAAATGAAACGGGAAGACGCGTTTCGGCCAACTGTGTGGCCTTGCTCACATGATTGCGTTGCAAATAGGTAACGTTTTTATACATAACAGAAAGAAAGGGGAGGTAACATAGCTTTCCTCGCTATTGGTTAACTACCAACTGCACAATCATAAACATAGAAAAAATACATAAATGCCTCATAAATCAAGAGGTGGTCATTGGCTTATTACGTAAACAGAAATCTTAACTACAATCCAAATTAATGTGTTAACAAATACGTAACATAAAAGAATTCATGAATAATCAATCTATTTCGGTTTTTAAGGTCGGAAGAACAAAAAAAGTGCCGTAACCGATTGAAAACACTGTAGAGCCATAGGGTTCATATTAGAAAAATACATCCTAAGACAATGCTCGACAGGTATCACTGAGAATATATAACGAAAATTGCCACATTTTCAATTAACAGTGTGCATATGTGTGTTATGTTCTCAAATGTGATATTAGTGTTTTATATAAGGTACAAATACTTGGAGGCAACAGGTAGTAATCTACGACCATTGAATAAATTCATGTAATTCATAGGTAGCTCGCTAATAGCCAAACACAACAAAATATGTGTGTAAGATAGGAGGTCTAGTCTATGTTGTGTGATGCGTGGGGATACCAAACAAAATTTAATAAAACTAGCCATATAAAGTGCAAAGTGTTAAATTAAATCCTAAATCAAAATTAGGGCATGTATTAATCCCAATCCCCTAACTTGGTAATGTGACCCGTGAATAGGTATTAATTAGGTAGTTAATGAGAAAAAGTGAGTTGATTAATCTAGAGCGAAAAAACCCTTAAAAATGCAATCACTATGTTTAAGGTTATTTGAATAAATACAAGAAGGAAGAAACAACGAATACCTGGTATGAACCTAGATACTCAAACAAACCACAAAAACATAGTACTCGCTAATATTTACAGGTCATTGTCCTCAGACGAACTACATCCAAATATAGAGAATATTAACAGTCAAAGTTTTCAGTTGAGACATAACAATTATAGATAGTATATATCTCAAGTCCAAAAGGCCCCTCCGCAAATGAAGAACCGGGCACACACACAGGATCGTTTTCAAACCAGCAGATTTATTGGAAATGGCATGATGCATTTCGGAGTTATTCCTTCGTCAGATGCCTTTTCCC
Source organism: Triturus cristatus (assembly GCF_964204655.1). Classification (NCBI taxonomy): domain Eukaryota; kingdom Metazoa; phylum Chordata; class Amphibia; order Caudata; family Salamandridae; genus Triturus; species Triturus cristatus. The sequence continues at coordinate 976,976,938 of NC_140583.1, forward strand.
GACTGAAAAGTGCCGCCGGAATCCAATTCAAAAAGATGCCTGCTTTGCTCTGATAGGCTCAGCGACCAGGTGCTTGTGGTGATTAGAGCACAAGTTAAGTACACTCCCCCATGTGGGTGGCGCTCTCCTTGCCACCTCCTGCACCCGTGTCTCAGGCAACTCTCTGCCGGCCCCACAATCCATCACCCTGCCGCTTCCAAGCTCCTAGGGAAGTCCCGTAACGGAGTCCAGTAAAAAAGCGGCAGCGAAGCAGCGTTTCCAGTTCAATGAAAAACGTCCAAAACACTTGCCACTTTCGCTGCCTCGCTACTTGTAGGGTGGGGCGCCCAGGTGCATATATATATATATGTATTTATTACTAAACACTCTCTACTAACCTCTTTATAAGATTAGAGAGCAAGGCACACTGTGCAGCTCATATGCCTCGAACATTACACTTCTAAGACGACAGTAAATAGCACAATATACATTGGGCACCAAGGGGAGACCGAACCATATATTAAGAACGTGGTATAAGAACCACGACTTGACTAAACACAGTGCCTACAGCACGTAGAATCGCTGAGACCCCAAGGAACCACCCAAGGTAGTGACACAGGGGATCCACGGGGGACGCGTGCAGTGTGAGAACACAGCCGTGAGCTCCATACAATCCTATGGGAAAGTCACAGTTGGAATTTTAGAGATTAAGGACACTTAGGAGAGGACTTGTAGCAAACCCTTTTAGACTTAGAAGGTTCTAAGGCCAGCACCCACGTGAGCACCGGAGTACTCGTGTTACCTAACCTAGGGAAGCCGGGTGCATAGGTGTCAAAGGTGGTTGGAAATCTTCACTGTCTTCAATGGAGAACTGCTGCAAAGTGCTGCTGCCATGGAAAGGAAAAGTGTCCGGTGTGATTCAAGCTTGGGTCGAAGATGTGAAGAACCTGAAAGCTGAGGGGACAGTCTGGGTCACTTGCCAGTGACCAGGGGCAGGATAGACGAATGCCCACCGATGGCGGGTGTTTCAGGTGTGATGAGGTGAAGCTTGACTCCACTGCCACGGAGACTAGGAGGCGTCGACGACGACCACAGTCTGCAGGCGAGCTGTCCCATGAAGGATGTCGAGTGCTGGGGGCTCGGTGTCCGGATTGGAGACCAACAACCTTGGCAACGGCAACCCACGCAGTGAAAGTAAAACGGCTTTGGTGAGGACCAGCAAGGTCCTGTGGACTCCGCAAACGATGGAGAGTCAGGGCACGTCTGGAGAAACCAGGTAAGCCCGCTGAAAGTTAAAGTACCCTTCTCAGGGACCTACAATTCGACGGACAAGGGATCGCGAAGGGACCTCGAGAGGAATCACTAAATACCAGCCCATGGGTCACTCGAGGAGTGTAGGCCAGTAATCTTCAGTGGAATCACTGCTCGGGATCTGGACTACAAGTAGCCCAAAACACAGCCTCAGGGATCGCCAAGAAGCATATGCTGCTGCAACTGTGAACGGTGTCCAGGGGTTCGGGTTGCACGGTCCCCACGAGGGCTTTGAATCTCAGGATTGGTGAGAGCACGGATCGGCCTCGGGGAAGCTTGGAAATCCACCTCCTGTGTTGCAAAGTCTTCGGAGTCCTGCATGAGCTGCGTAGTTGCAAACCAGACAGATGTGTCTTTGGTGCCTGCCTTGCAGGGGAGTAACTCCTTTACTCCATGAGATTCTTCGGTCATCCAACGTTGTATAGATAGTAGAAGTTCTGGGATTCTGTAGCAGAGTTTCGTCCAGGTAAATCTAAAGTCCTGTAGTCAAAGGTTCCTACTTTATACTCAAGGAAGGGGTGGGACAAACTCTGGGGACCCACCTATGGGAGGGTCAGGACAGAGGGATGGCTACACCCATATCCTTTGTCCAGTTTCGCGCCAGAGCAGGGGCTGGTAGCCCCTTCAACCGGTTTGAGCTGGACTATGCACAAGGACACCAGTGCAGACATCAAAGCACTCTTGAAGTGCACCCACCCAGCCCCAATACACTAAAGCCTATCTGGGAGATGGTCACACCTCCCTGTGACTGGAATCCTATTGTCCAGGCCTCCCCTGCCGGAGTTTCCTCTAGCAGCAGGAGGGCAGACTTGTGTCTGTGGCTGGCAGCATCCATTTTTGATGCCAGGGTCTGTGAAGCTGGTACCGGTTGTGTACCGGTGCGGTCATGTTTCTCCCTCTTGTAGGGTGGAATCATACCTCCCCGCCAGTTACTGGTGGGGAGGTATGACACCAAACACGACATGTTTCCATGCAGCCATTCCAAAGTTAGCATTTACCGCGAGGTTATAATGCACTAAAGAGTATATGGTTTGGCTGCATCACAAACCACCCCGGAATAAAGGTTCCCAAGGCTGCAGAGGGGATCTGCTCATGCATGGGCACCCTCTCACATAAAACCCAGCACCCTGCCTTCAGGATTGATAAGGCCTGCCATAGGGATGACTGATAGGTTTATATGTGCAGTGATTTGGATAGATATAGGGAACCTATATCTAAGTAAGGGGTGCATACAACACCTTCCACAGGCTGCTGCTTTCATTTTAAATGGTCTCCCAGGGGTGGCACAATACATGGTGCAGCCCCTGAGAGGCCTCTGGGGTACCTATGCCCTAGGTACATTGTATACCATATACTAGGGACTTATAAGGGTACCCCGGAATCCCATCTGTGGTGTACCTAAAGTACATGCAATCAATTTAGAGAGGAAGCAGCTAGGCTGGGGCCCTGGATAGCAGGGTCCCAGCCAGACTTAAGTTGAAAAGAACAAGTTACTTACCTTCGGTTGCGCTTTTTCTGGTGGATACAGTATCTTCCTAAGGATTCCTCACCTTACGAATATCCCCTCCGCCAGCATTCCGCGGAAACTTTTTTCCGAGCTTTCCACGCCGGCGAGGACTTGAGAATGCCATGGCTCCGCGTGATAAATGCAAAAACAACAATTGATGGACAATGCAGAACAATGTCATACATTCACCCCAGTACAGAGATCTGAGCCTAAACCCATCGTTTTTTTGCTGACCATGCCATTCCAGTTTGAACCCAGCCATATGCAAATCAGTCTTGACCCTGTGCCTCATGGGAACAGTCCAGCCCGAACTGCCAAGCCAGGTCCTCCCTGGACTGGAAACAAGCACCCAAGGACCGGTTTCGGGGTTTCACCCCTCTTCAGCCAGGATAGCTTGATTCCAGTGGCATGGAGAGCACGGGACTCACGTCTGAGCATACCCGTCCCACTCGGGGTGACAAATGCAAAACAAGCATTGGCATAGCCAATAGGTCTCGCCTTTGGGACCTTATAAGTACTTAGTTATGCAGCACAATATCCTTGGTGCAACAACATTAACTGTTGCATGGCTAAACACTTATAAGGGCCCAAAGGCGAGCCCTATTGGCTATGCCACTGCTTGATTATTTATTTTATGCAACTAACATCCATTGACAAAGCCAATGGTCATGGCTTTTTGTACGTCTAATGTTCCTGGATGCAATGATAGAAACAGCAAAATACCAGTCGGGCGGCACATTATGCTCAGCACATATTTTTAGCTGAGGTGTTTTAAGCCACGCCCTTCATTACATCAGACACGCCCCTTGGAGAGAACCTCAGTTTTTTCATCCCACTTAAAGCCCTGGAAACAACACCATGTCACAGTCACCTCACATCCTGGCACTGTGCATCCATCATGCATGACTCATAACTACTACGTTTTCAAATTGCGTATGTGCAGGGGCATAGTCAACCCCACCCCACCCCTTGCTTTAGGAACTACAGCTAGAGTGAAGTTCTTGATGGGCCTCTTTTGTCCACAACTGGATGGGTAGGGGAATGGGTGGGTAGATGGGTGATGGGTGGATGGAAGGATGGAAGGATGGGTGGCTAAGTGAAAGGGGAATGGAGAGAGAAAGGGAGGATGGGTGGATGAGTAAAAGCATGGATGAATGCTTGACAGAATGAATGGGCAAATGGGTGCATGGATGAATGAAAAGAAGAATGTAAAGATGGATGAGTGAAAGAATGCATACATGAGTGAACGGGAGGGTGGAAAGCTAGAAGAAAGGATGGATGAATGAGTGAAAGGGCGAATGGTTTGATGGATGAGTGGATGGATGGGTGGAAGAGTGGATGGATGAGTGAAAGGATGAATTGGGTGGATGTATGATGGATGAATGAGTGAAAGGGTGGATGAAGGGATGGATGTGTGATATGATGGATGGAAGGAAAGATGATGGATAGTTTTGCAAATGGTTGAAAAGGTTTGGATAGCGATGGATACACAGATGGTATGAAAGAATGAATGGTGAAAGACTGAATGTAAGAATTTATAGATGACAGAATGTACATTTGAAATGGTGGATATCAGGGGATTGATGGAAGGATTAATGGCTAGATCCTTGGACAAGAGAGCTCCTCTAGGGAGGGTTGTGATGACTTACTTTGCTTTCTTGGTGTCATAAGAGCTTTAGTTCAAAGTGGGAGGTATTTACATTTTCTGGCTACTCCCTTGCCTATGTGTAACTATTCTGTATTTGCTGTGTGCTTATGTGTCTATACATCATGCATATGACATTTTGACTGACACCCAACTGCTACTTGAATGTTACCCTAGTAATTGTAAATGTTTGCATGTTTTTCTTTAGTTGTAAGGTTTTAGGGAGAGCCTCATAGTGCCATGAGCTGTGCTTGAGATGTATATTGTGTTTATAGCAGTAGGCAAGGCGTCAAAAATAAACTATGTAATTGTGTATCGACAGTGCATTCTTTAAGAAAGCTGCAGGGAAAAGCACCTTTGTGACTTCCGTCAGCTTGTGCAACTCTCTGCAAAGTCCCCATAAGCAATGTCTGATTCCATATTTTAAGTTCCACTTGCTGAAACACCCATAATGCTTTCCCTATAGTGTGTTAATCACAGCAATCCTCCTTTTAGTTGACCTACGGGTGCCGCTTTAAATCTCACAATGGAACTCAGATATGAGATGCTAGTAATAAAGTCTATCTGAACAGAAGTTTCCTGACCACTTCTCTCACCAAACATGCCTGCTCAGGAACAGGAGTTGTAAGCAAAATATCAGACTGGACAACCCAGTGCAGTAACCATATAAATAGATTATTATCATATGAAATACCACCACAGATCTGCACAGTTGCTCAAAGCTGCACGCATACCGAAAAACAATTGTCTCAAACTCATATAAAACTTATTTTGACTTGTACTTAAGTGGTTGTTTATTTACTAACTTTTATACTATTGTGCAACTTCCTCTGATGTGTCTGTAAAACTTACCTTTTGTCCCCACGTTTTGTCCTGAATTTTGACCCTCTGTCCTGAATTTGTACACTTACCGCCCTAAATTTGCACCAATGCCAGTTGGTCACCCTAGTTTTCATGTGATTAAAAGCTCTGCAGAACACCATTCTCTCCTTTGAGTACAGCAGAATTAAACAAACAGCAGCAGGTTGTGATTGATGAGAAATAATGACGGCTTATTGGTGTGCCAAGAGAACCAGGACTTGGTGTGTGTGTCTGCTAGATGTGTGGGTAGCTGGCTGTGTTTTGCTTTTATGTATGTATGTACGTATGTCTGTAGGTATGTCTGTGGTTACCTACCTCTACGTTGGGTGCACCACCAACCTTGGCACTCTCTGGAGGCCTCATGTGTAAGATGGTAGCCAGTGTGCCAGAGACTGTACTCCAAAAAGACACAAATGTGTACAGTTTGCATGCATCACACATGTTAAAGAATTTCAGTAACTGACTGACTGATTTGGTTTCTTTTTATTGGAGAATCAGAGATTGATTGGCAGGTAGATAGCTACAAGGATGAACTGATGTTGACAACTGCATGAGCGGAGAGGCTGGTGAGACTATAGTCAGTCAAGCAACCATAGAGGAAGATAGAAAGCTAGTGATGTATTTAAGAGAGAGAAGACAGACATAAATATAACGAGATAGGCGAAAGCGGTGTGTAGAGAGAGGGGGAGGAAGAGAAGGAGAAAGACCAGGACCCCAACAGAAGGAGACTAGCATCCACAGACCAAGAGACTTCCAGGCAGAGTGAAAGACAACGACCGAGGGAGCAGCTTTAGAATACTTACAGCGTATACTCCTAGGTCAGTAATGGCCAGATGATTGAACTATCCCACGCCCCACCTCACAGGTAAAGCAAGCTTCAACCTCTGCAAAACAGATCTTTGCACTTTGTGTAGGAGAAATTGCCGGCAAATATATTTAGCAAATCTTTGAATTGCATCAACTCCTGCTCTCTAGCTCCCCCCACCCGACCACTGAAAGCCCCCGGACTTTGACTCAATTACAAAACACGCACAAAGATCTGTGCTTAATTCAGAGGTTGCCCTTAGTATTCTGAGTGATGCACTTGGAAGCGAATTGGAAACATCCATAAAAGAAAAACAAGAATTCGTATTGATCCAGCACACATTTTTTCAGCATTTGTGACTAACAGCACATTTAAATGTACATATTGAATTTTACTTACCAAAGCGTATGTGTATTTTGCTTAATGTAGATATTTGCATCGATTGTTAATGTACATTTTATGCTCTTTTTATGCTCATGTGGAGGTGGGGGTTCAAGTGTGGAGGCGAGGATGTGACTGCATTTATAAGTGGTCGTATAGTGTGCACGCAGTATGCACTGAAATTTGCACTTCAGTGATACTGGTGCATGGACCTCAGAGGCTACAGGTTGCTTCGAAGGACAAGGTAATCATTTCCGTTATAAACACACTCTCTACAAATTCAGAAAATAGCTGCGGAGCAGGGCAGGATTGATGTCCTTGTTTATTACTGTGGTGTTTACACGCTACATGTGCCGGGCCTTTGTGAAACAGGGACCGTCATGAATGTAACAAATACGAAGCTTCGGGCCTCGCCTGCTTAAAAAACAAGTACTATTGATTTCCCGGTACGGTTCTAGCAGTGTGATAAGCCTACTAATTGGTGAAAATAAACAGAGGCAGTCAAGACGAAATTAGCAGGGAAGTCCCCACAGCCTCCAGCATGCTACGTTTATTTTTAGCTAATCAACGTGGGTTAATTACCAAAGCGGGCGAGGACACGGCACCAACACAGCTCAAATAACAAGCAGGAGGAGAGTGATTGTGTAAGGACATGGTTTACAGCCGCGGACACAAGAGAACATGAAATGGCGGCATGAGCTGAGAAGAGTGTCTGCCCATTATATTAGTTTATCTGTTTCCGAAAAGTAAACGAAGGGAACTGCTCCAGTGAAACGAGATTCAGGGCCCAACTTTAAAGTGACGAAAGAGCAGCGCCCATAAAGTGGGTGCTCCGGTAGCAACAAAGCACAAGTAGTGCGCAAATACCACAGGAAAAAAAGCATTCACACTGTTCAACAAGAAGGGCTGGGCAAGAAGGGAGGGGGGAATGCCAGCAACAGAGGAGCCCGCGAAAGTGAAAGTGATCGTGATTACGATCGCTAGGGAGGAAAGACACATGGCGCTGCGCGCGTGCACGTTCACGTGCACTGTAGCTTTAGGCCACGGCAGCACTTTGAGAAGCCCAGATATAAAATGTCTCTTCGAGCCTTTGGCTCACGAGACCTAAACAACAGTTGATGGACAGAATGCAGAACAATGTCATACATTCACCCCAGTACAGAGATCTGGGCCTAAATCCATCGTTTTTTTGCTCACCATGCCATTCCAGTTTGATGTCACTGGAGCCATAAAAGGGTCACGTCGGCGTGATGACGTCAGTTCCACCCATTTTTTTCGTGCCACCGAGGCAAAAAGGGTGGACCGACCATATAGACTATGCATACATAGTACACAGTATTCACACAAATACACAGTGAAAAAGGAAAGCAAAAGAAAACAAGCATTTCCTATAAGCTTACACAAAGGAAAATAGAGGCAATACAGAATGACAATGTGAAACAACGAATACCTCTTTTAAGGTATAAAAGGGTTGACAACGGGGAGGTGGGTGGGTCAGTGAGGAATCCAAAGGCAGATACTGTATCCACCAGAAAAAGCGCTACCGAAGGTAAGTAACTTGTTCTTCTGATGGACACATCTGCCTGTGGATTCCTCACCTTATGAATAGAATCCCACAGCAGTCCCTTCTATACCAAAAAGTCCTGCAAAACAGAGCATGCAAAATGGCCGTCCCTACTCACTTCGGAATCTAAGCAGTAATGCTTCGCGTAAAGTGTGGAGGGAGGACCAAGTTGCGCCATACAGATGTCCAGCACAAGAACACCTCTGGACAAGGCAGAAGTAGATGACTTGCCCTGGTGGAATGAGCTCTAATGCCTTCAGGAGGCTCCTGACCGGCCAGAGCGTAGCAGATCTTGATGCACAAGATGATCCACCTGGAAAGAGTGCGCTTGTGCACCGCCTTGCCCTTCATGCGTCCAACGTAGCCCACAAAGAGCTGATCGTCCTGTCGCAAGTACTTTGTTCTTTCCAGATAGAAACTAATCACCCTCCTAGGATCCAAGTGATGAAGCCTCTCCTCCTCCTTGGAAGGGTGGGGGGGGGGGGGCATAGAAAGTAGGGAGGGTAATGGACTGCCCGAGATGGAATGGAGTTGCCACCTTAAGCAGAAAAGCAGCCCTGGTCCTGAGTACCATCCTTTCAGCATGTATGGTCAAAAACGGAGGCTTTGAACTCAAAGCCTGAAGCTCACTCACCCTCCTAGCCGAGGTGATAGCCACAAGTAAGACAGTTTTGAATGACAGCAGTCTCAAAGGACAACTATGCATAGGTTCAAAAGGGGAACCCATTAAGAATGTTAAAACTAGATTCAAGTCCCATTGGGGCATAATGAAGGGAGTAGGCGGAAACATTAGTAAGACCCTTAATAAACCTTAAAACAACAGGAGATTTGAAGAGCACCTGCTGATCAGGCAAACAAAGAAATGCAGATAAAGCCGACAAATAACCTTTAACAGTAGCCACAGTACAACCCGGCTGGGCCAAATACAGCGATAAACAAAGAACATCAGAAAGATGAGCCTTTAAGGGATCAATAGACCTCTCTCCACCCCATTTAACAAATTTTGACCACCTGTAGGAGTAAATGGACTTAGTGGAGTATCGCCTGGCCGATAAGATAACATCCACCACGTCAGGCGGGAGAGAGAAGGAACTCAGGTTGCCCCGTTCAATCTCCAGGCATGAAGGTGCAGGCTCTGGAGGTGGGGGTGAAGAACCTGCCCCTGCGAGAGGAGGTCTACCCTGAGAGGGAGACGGAGCGGAGGGAGCAATGAGAGGTGAAGTAGATCTGTGTACCACACCCTTCTTGACCAATCCGGGACGGTCAATATGACTTGGGCCCGGTCTTGGCGAATCTTCCTCAGAACCCAAGGATTCAAGGGTATGGGAGGAATTGCGTAAAGGAGTTGTGAGCTCCAACTCAACTGAAACGCATCCCTCATCGCCCCCTGCATCGGAAACTGGAGACTGCAGAATGACAGGCAGTGCACATTCTCGAGATTGGCAAACAGGTCCGCCCGAGGAGTCCTCCACGTCCGGAAGATGTGTCGAACTACCTCCGGATGAAGCCTCCACTCGTGGTCGGCGGATAACTGTCGACAGACTGTCCGCACGCACGTTCAGCACCCCGTCCAGATGATTTGCCATCAAACAAATCCTAAGGTCCTGAGCCCAGGACCAAAGCCGCAAAGCCTCTCAGCAGAGACGGTATGACCCTACTCCTCCCTGCTTGTTGACATACCACATTGCGGTAGTGTTGTCCGTCAGGACTTGAACCGACTGACCACGAAGGGAAGGGAGAAAATGGAGAAAGGCCTTGAACGCCAAACGTATTGCCCGCGATTCCAGAAGATTGATATGAGAATCTTTCCTTTGGAGACCAACGACCCATGATCTCCAGATCCCCCAGATGAGCACCCCACCCTAGGGTAGAGACATCCGTTATCACTGTGGCAATCGATGGAGGAGGATGAAAAGGCTTTCCTTGAGACAGATTGCCCTTCATGCTCCACCAAGACAGATCCGCTGCAGCTTCTCTGGCGATCCTGACAGACTCCCTGAGATCTCCATTGTGCTGATACCACTGCATGTGGAGGCACCACTGGAGTGACCTCATGTGCCAGCGTGCATGGCTGACCAACAGAATGCAGGAGGCGAACAGACAGAGCAGACATTGGACCTTCAGAACTTGAACAACTGCTCCATTGTGGAATAACGGGATAATTTCCTGAATGTCGAGAATGCTTTGCGGAGGAGGAAAAGCTCGACACACAGTGGTATCCAGTACTTCCCCTATAAACAGGTTGCGCCGAGAGGGCACTAGGTGAGACTTTGGCACATTTATCGAAAAACCTAATCTGAACAACAGCTGCGTTGTTACCTGCAGATGACGACACACCATCTCTGGCGACTGCCTTCAGAAGCCAGTCGTCCAGGTAGGGGAAAACCAGGATCCCCGACCTCCTGAGATGGGCAGCCACCACCGCCATCACCTTGGTGAAGACTCGAGGTGCAGTAGTAAGACCAAACGGAAGGACCGCAAACTGGTAATGTTGCGAACCAACCGTAAACCGGAGATACTTCCTGTGTGACTTCAGGATTGGGATATGAAAATACACATCCTGCAAGTCGATGGACACCATCCAGTCCTCTTGTTGCACCCCCTAAGGTGCACCTGCACTAGGGTGAGCATCTTGAACCTCTCCTGCTTGAGAAACAGATTCAAGACTCTGAGATCCAGGATGGGTCGTAACCTGCCATCCTTCTTGGGAATCAGGAAATATTGGTAGCAGCATCCCTGACCCCTTTCCTGCTCTGGAACCACCTCTATCGCACCTTTTTGTAAAAGGACAAGCACCTCCTTCTGAAGAAGTAAATGATCCTCCGTGCAAAACCCTTGGCAAGGAGGGTAAGGAGGAGGGAATTCCCTGAAGGGAAGGGCGTCCCCATTTTCTACCAGATCTAGAACCCAAAGGTCCGAAGTGATCGATTTTCAATCTTGTAGAAAATGGGTAAGCCGACCTCCCACCGGACCAACATGATCCAGGATGGCAGATCTAGGGCTATCCTGCAATACCAGGAGGGGTTGGGGAGGGAGAGGAGGAGGAAGAAGGCTGACGTCCGGCTTCACAAAGGTGACCTCTGCCCTTACCCCTATAGAATTTGTACAAGGGGTTATGTTGCTGTGGCGGCGGCGGCTGTCTGTAACCACGAAAGGAAGACTTGCCGAAGCCACAGTAACGTCTATAGCCATAACCTTTCGCCTGCGTCTGCAGACCTGAAGACTTCGCTGTGGCCTTACTGTCCTTAAATCTTTGCAGAGCAGAATCAACTTTCTCCCCAAACAGTCTAGAGCCATCAAAAGGCAGATCAAGAAGAGCAGTCTGTACACGAGGAGAGAATCCAGAAGACCTCAATCACGCATGTCTTCTTGTTGCAATGGATGAACCCATCACCCTGGCAACCGAATCCGCTGTGTCCAGGCCAGACTGAATGACTTGGCGAGCCGCAGCCTGAAAGTCTGCCAGCACCTCACTCAGATTTCCCCTATCCTCCTCAGACAATTTAGGAAGAAGTTGTTTGGCAGAGTTCATAAGAGCATGAATGTATCTACCCAACAGACAAGTGGCATTGGTAGATTTCAGAGTCATGCTAGCTGATGAAAAACATTCTTTGCAGATTGTTCCAACTTCTTGGAATCTCTGTCAGTAGGAGCCTGCGGAAAAGCACCTGTGGACTGCTTGGAACAAGAAGCCTGCACCACTATGCTCTCAGGAGAAGGGGGGGCGGGGGGCAGGGGGATGAAAGCAACATCGGATCCCCAGAAGTAGATCTATATCTTCTGGACTCCGACCTTGAAACTGCAGGAGGAGAAAGTGGGTTTTTTCACACATCAAGGATTGGCCCAGTCAATGCTCCTTTGAAAGGCAAAAGAGGCTCAACCACAGAGGAAGGAGAATGAAGCACCTCTAAGTAAATAAGGCTTATATTCAGCCATAGGAAGCTGCAAATCCAAAAGTTCAGCAGCCTTCCTTATCACAATATGATTAGGTGCAACTTCTTTTGAGGGGGAAGCCTTCTGAGAAGCAAAATCCCACTCTGGGGTAGTATCAAGTCCACTTGCCTCACACAAACCCTCAAACAAATCCTCCGTATCATAAACTTCCCCTTCCTCCATTTCCTCAGCTTGGTACTTTCCTCCTCTAACAAACAAAAGCTTCTCTTCTTAAGCGTATTTTCGGTTGCGGCGTCGGCGGAGCCACACGCGACATAGAAGGAGGATCTGCTGTAGTAACAGTCGCTGATCGAATCCGAGAAGGTTCACGGGATGGAGCCCGAGAGTGTCCATACGGCGTCGACATCGTCGGAGCCGGAAATTGCTAGAACGGCGTCGTCGACATAAATGGTACAAAGGGGGCCTGAGGATACTGATGAGGCACACCCAAACCAAAAGCCATAGGACCCATGGCACCCGAAGGTGCTCCAGAGGGGTATGAGACCCTGGCGAACACGCCATACATCGCATTTAAAAAATGCGATGGATCCAAACCCGGCGCCGGAAATTGTGGGTACTCAGCCAGTTCAGGATCCAAATGAGGCACCTCTGGAGTCAGAACCGCCGGAGTCAAAGGCGGAGCCACAGGAACCTCAGCATCAGCCGGATTCGACACACCCTCTGGAGTCGGTGAAAATCTCGGCGTCGGTGAACGCTCCGGAGTCCCCTTGTAAGATGGAGAATGAACCGTAGTCACCTGAGGAGAAACTGAAGGAGAAGGAGAGACAAAGTCCTTTACTCGACGTCGATGGGCTGGAGAAGGCGACCTCAAAGCCACAGCCTTCGACGATCGGTGCCAAGATGCATGCCTCTTCTTCTCCTTTCTCTTGGAGTCATGCGACGTTGAAGATCTTGACTTAGACCTTTTTCGACCCCTTTTTTCTCTTCTTGCCTTAGCCATATGCAATTTGGCCTCCCGTTCCTTCAGAACCTTCGGATTCATCTTCCTGCAAGAAGAACAGCCCTCGACGTTGTGGTCAGACGACAAGCACCAAAGACAGTCCTCATGAGGTTCAGAAATCGACATGTGACCCCCGCATTCTTTACAGGGCTTAAAGCCAGACTTCCTCGGAGTAGACATGCCAAAAAAAGAGAAAGATAATCAAAAATACAATGTATCCAGACAAAAGTAAGGAGAGTCCCAGAAAAAAAACGTTAGTGTCGACAGCGCGGAAAAAAAGGGAAATGACGTCATCACGCCAACGTGGCCCTTTTATGGCTCCAGTGACGTCATGCGGAGCAGCGTGTGGAGCTATGGCATTGTGACCACCTCATCGGCGTGGAGAGCTGGGAAAAAAGTTTCCGCGGAATGCTGGCGCAGGGGATATTCATAAGGTGAGAAATCCACAGGCAGATTTACAGTGACACATCAGCAAAAAAGTGGGGGTAACCATAAGAAACAGATCCTACTCTCCTACATCCCCTGTAATCTTCAACCTCAATAGGGGGACCCTTGGTGCTGTGCTCACAGATAATAGCACTTAGATTCACCAATATGCTGATGATACACAGCTATTTGAAAGTCTCCTCTGCTACAGACATATAATGCCTCAAACACTGACTGCATAACATCCAGTCCTCCAAGTCCAGCACCTACCTTAACTCAACCAAGATAATTCACATTCTTTGCCACGAACAACAAATGCGAAACAGTACAAACCTGACTCAATGAAATTAAACTGAACTGCTTTAAACCCCCACTTCAACTAAATGCCAAGTAACCTTGGTTTCACACCCTGGACGCCAAGCTCACCCTCAAGGAACACACTGCCAAAAAACAAAGCCAACCTAGTACCCAGCTCTTTCTTCTAAAGGAAGGGAAACCATTTCATCCAAAAAAAACAACTTCTTTTCAAGCGCTCGCATCTGAATGGTGGTAACAAGCTGCCCCATGGCCTCCCAAATAGGCACTCCAAGGAAATTCCTCAAGTCGCAGCACTTATCCAGGGCCAGTAAAAATATGGTGTCACACCTGATCGAGATTGATCTCCATTGGCTCTCCTATGCAGCCTGGACGATCTTCAAAAACAACTGCATCATTTACAAAGACATCATGACCAGCAACCTGCTTATTTTACAGACAAGACCACCATCTCAGATGGCTCCCAGCACACCTACAGCTAGGTCAACTTGAGACGGCTGACTAAAACGTAAAAAGGAAAAGTAAAAATCAAACAAGCCAATAGGCCTTTTCCATCTATGCACCCAGGATCTGGAACAATATACCTGTATCCAACAGTATTGCCCCGACTATGCTCCAATTAAGCAGAGTATTGCAGATGTACCTCTTTAAAAAACACATTACAAAGCATTAACAGTCCACAAGCCACCCACTTCAATCACTTGTTGACTTTGTCTTTGATCTTTTACAGTGCTCCGCAGCCTTTTATCTAGGCTTGTGCTATAGAAACACCACATACATACAATACAGTATCAAGGCCTGAAAATCTAACTTCATTTGAGCACGGGCCCAACTGCTTCATCATTTCATTTTTCACAAAAAGGTTTCGTTTTCTGATGTACACAACAGGTTACAGTTTTCAAAGTTAAGGGAAACACAATATTGCGTGCAACATACCTCGAGCCATGCTGATCTTGGGAAAACTCCATAATGTGCCCAGCTATTTCTCGTAACTGTAGGTTTGGATACCGGTTGTTGCGAAAGTCTTCCAGAAGCCGACTCCGCCCTGAAGGCATGACATCAGACATACCATAGCGCAACCTGGAAGATGGGAAAAGTGTGCTGCTCGGACTGAATAGGCTTGAGGCACTACTTGCGCTCCGGTATTTTGCTTCAGCTCCAGGGGCTGCAGAAATATACCTCCCGCTTCCATTTGTTAGTCCTCCTGTTGGTGGAAAGTAAAACAGTTAATGAGCAAGTTTAGCTGTATCATTAATCTAGAGTACTGTGACTACTTCGCTACTATTTGCAATTTGCAGTCTCGACATGTGCCAAACAGCTCTGTAAAACGGAAGCCATGTTCAGTGTTGCCTGAGACATTAGCCTTAAGATCTCACAATAGCTACAGATTTCCTTTAGTAGAAGGAAAAAACAATGTAGTGAAAATGGTTCTGGTAAAATATTATCTAAAATAAAAATCACCCCCCCAAAAAACCTTTATCCACATTGGCAAGAATTTGCCTTAAAAGTTTCAAATCTGTTCTGTAGACATTGTATTGTGCTAGTTGTAGGAAGGTGGCTCTGTATATACTATACCATAATGAGGTATAGTGTGCACAGAGCCCAGTGAAACCCGAAAGCTAGGCAGAGGTAAAAGTAGATAGCACCTTACCTCTAGTGGCGGTAGTGTGGGCGAGCAGTAAGGCTTTATCAGAGGGTAGTGTTAAGCATTTGTTGTACACACTCAGGCAGCAAATGATGTCACACACTTAAAGACTGAACTTAGACCAATTTGTAGGTCTCAAAAATATTTAGTTAATTTATTTCTAGAACCAAGACAAGCTTGGTGCAGGTAAGTGAAATAAATGCTTTGCAAAATCGTATGCAGTGTTTTTCAGTTGAATGCAGGTTCAAATGCAGTTGGTTGAATTACAGGTAAGTCAACAGTTCGGAATTAATTTTTAGTTACTTTACAGATTACTATGTATGTTACTTTTCAGATTACTTTTGCTAGAATATCACGCTGAGACATCTCCTAGACGAAAGGTAAGAAATTCACTTTTAGTACATATGCAGTTTATCAATATTCCATACAAACCAACTCCACACTTAAAACAATTCAAGAAAAGCAGTCAATGCAATCCTTTAATTTTTTTTTTATTCATACCCAAATAACGTCACATACAAGAATACAGATCAATAGATCATGAAAAATAGAAACAGTTCCGATAACATTGTGCAAAAATGCATATAGCTCACTTAAATAAAAGACGACAAAGCAACGAGCACCTGAGTACTAGCGATTGCTAAGTATAGTATATGCAATTTAAAGCTAAAGAAAGTTCGCACCAGTCTTGAAAAAAGCATCACAGGTCCTTCTTACAGAAAAAGAGATCCTAACATCCTATTCTAGTAGGGTTGTGCAAAAACGCAATAGATCACTTTTTATAGATATCAATAGATCATAGGTGATGGCAGAAAATCTACTAGGGTTGTGCAAAAATACAATTCTATTACTTAGAGAGGCAAACACCACATATGAGCTAATCCAAAATAAGAGCAGTTGCTAACTATAGCATATACAGTTTATAATTAGAAAGATTTTAAGACTGTGCTAAAACAAACATTAGAATTCGTTTATATTGGGGATAGAACCTTTACAACCACCTTATTCCAACCTGTCAGAAACCTATCTGAGGAGAAGCCAGCCATCACCACTCTTAAGGCCCCCTGACTTCTTTACACCATTTTGAAACATGCACCAAGATTTCCCCTCCCCCCCCACGGATTCTGACCTGCCTGCCCCTACATGTATTCAAGGCCTTCTTCTGAGGATATATTCCAAGAAGTCTAGCTAGCCACATCTGAAATGTAGGTGGCTCTACAGCCTTCCATCTGGCAGCTACAATTATCCTAAATATTTCTGTTCCCACAAATACACAATATTCCTGTGCAGTTTCAAACTCCAAGGAGCTATCATATTCCAGGAGCAGCAGGGTAGGGGTTAATTTAAGTCTCAGTCCAAACCTATTTTCCCAGAAGTTGAGTAACCCATTCTTTAAAGGAGATAGTTGATCACATTCATAATACATGTGAATTAATGTGTCCAGTCCGACCCGCATCTAGGACACCTATCATCTGCTCCCTTTCCCCACTCAAATAATTTAGCTGGGGTAAAATGCAAATTAAATACAGTTTTATACAAGTGAGCCTTTAAACAAGTAGATAAAAGTATTTTCACAGCTAATAGTATCTTGTAAATATCCACATTCGGGTTGTTCAGCTGCCTTGCCCAGTCTGTCTGTCTTTATTAAATCATCTGGTAGTTCATCTATCAACAGGCAATAAATATTTCTAATTCTACTAGTCTTCCTGGTAATTACATCTAACATTGGTATCCTATCCAGATTTACCGCCAGTCTACATGTGGTAAGGATACTCCTAACTTGCGCACATTTAAAAAGATGATTTGGGATGCCGAATTCTTGCTGCATCCTGAAAAAGTGGAAGATTTCCTCTTCCCCATAGAGATCTCCAATTGTAGCCACACCTAGCTCCTCCAATTGCCTTCAAATAGCATCGTAAGAGAGGGATGGGAAGAGCGAGGATCGCCACAGGGGAGTAAATCGACAAAGCTTAGGTATCGCCATATGTTTAGACACTCTTTTCCATATCCTCCACGCACCATCAACAATCTTGAAGCGAAACTTTTTATAATAACTCTGCTCCATTTGTCTCAACAGCAGCCCCGGGGCCTCCTTCCCTATGGCGAGCTCATATACTGCTGGTATTCTGCCTGCACTTTCAACCTTCCTAACCCTTTCTGCCAAAAACAGGGAGGTCATCTGGTGCAGAAGAGCTGCCCAATAGTATAAAGTTATGTTAGGGATTGAAAGTCCCCCTCTACCCTGAGGGAGAGTTAGATATTTAAGTGACCTTCTCACTTTCCCGTATTGCCAGGTAAAATTAGAAAAGATAGCCTCCTAAGTCTTCAATATTTGCTTGTCCACCGCTAGTGGGACTGCGCGAAATAGATACAAGATCTTGGGTAGCAGTCATTTTTAAAAAGTTCCCTCTACCAATTACAGATAAGTGCAATCCATTACCTTCACAGATATCGTCTTTACCAGGGGGTCAAAATAAATTTTCACAATTTCATCCACCTTCGGGCTGATACGATCTCCGAGGTAAACTGCCGACTCAGCTTGTCAAAAATCATTAAAAACAGTATTCTCAGTGCAAATCACAACTGTCTTCCCCTTATTCAGTGCGTAGCCGGATACATGCCCATATTCCTCACCTATACGAACAATCTCCCTAATTACCTCTGTTGGGTCAGAATTTATCACTGCAACATCGTCGGCGTACCCCCTACTTATCACTGGTTTGATCTCCTGGCACTGCAGAAGTTTTACCACCAAGGGATTGATATACAGAGCGAATAAAATGGGTGAACAGGGGCATCCTTGTCTGGTTCCCCTGGATATCATATTTCCTGATTCACTCCCCATCACTTGTAGTCGGGCTTTTAGGTCGGAATACATAGCTTTAATTACCTTTATAAATTGTGGTCCAAAGCCTTTTAATTCCAGTATCCCCCACAAGAACCTCCAGGAGACCCGATCAAATGCCTTCTCGGCATCCAGAAGGATCATAGCTATCTGGCCCCCTGTCCTAGCCATGATGTCAAATAGCGCTATACCCCTCCTGATATGATCCGTTGTTTCCTTCCCTGGGATAAACCCATGTTGCCAGGGGAAAACCAGACGTCCTATAATCCTCACTAGCTGAGTGGCCAATATCTTCGAATAGATTTTAGTATCCGAGTTAATTAGGGATATAGGCCGATATGAGGCTGGAATAACTGTCGGTTCTCCTTTCTTTGGAAAGATAATGATGTCAGTTTCTTTCCAAGATTCTGGAGGATGGCCACTATATTGTATGCCCTTAAAAAGGTCAAGTAAAAGAGAGACTATCTGGGTTTGCAATATCCTATATACTTCCAGGGGGATCTTATCCGGGCCAGCAGCCTTCCCTAATGCCAATTCTTTTAGAGTTGCCAAAACCTCCTCTAGTGAGATATCCTTTTCTAAATCATCCTTAGCTATGCTATCCAGCACCTCACCAAGGTCTGCATTAGTTACTATTCGGGAAATATCCTGTATTGTTCCAACTTTACCTGTGTCATCCTGGTACAACTGTTGATAATAATCCTGAAACACCCTTATTATATGATATATGTTGGTGTATATTTGGCTATCCTTCTTAATTCAGGATATTAAATTCTGAGCTGATTTCTGGCGGTTTCGAAGGGCTAGTCTCTTACCCACCAATTCCTCACTTTCCTAAGAATTATTCCGCGGGGACTGAAACTCTTCTGCCGATTTTTGCGTAAGCCAGCTATTTATTTCAGCTTGAAGGGCGATTATTCGATGTTGAGTTTGAACCAACTCCAGATCCTGTGCTATTAATAAAACATGCTCTTCTCCTGCTAGATTTCGCATCAATTGGTCATTCTCTGCCTCCCGCTGATTCCTTGCCCTTGCAACGAAGCTAACCATTGCACCCCTAAGACCAGCCTTAAAACAATCCCACACAACCCCCCTGCCGGCACTATATGTATATAGAAAAATTCCTGGGACCATTCCTTAATGTATTCAATAAAGGATTCATTAACAAGCAAATTTCTATCAAAAGTTTATTTATTCCGAATTCTTGTGAACCTTTTGACTTCAATATCTAAAATTAATGGATTGTGATCAGAGATCACTTTGGGAAATTTCCTGATGCCAGCTCCATTAATTATGTCCCTCGTACCTAGGAAGTAATCAATCCTGACATACTTCCTATGGGGGCAAGAATAATATGTATATACGGGGCTAGTGGGGTTCTTAAAAGCCCAGATATCAACTAAGCAATGGCTACTTATAAGAGATGATTGCGCCCTATGTATTTTAGGCTTACGGCCTTGGTACGCCCCTTGATTTAATTGCCCTTGGCCAGAATTCAGGGAGATATTAAAATCTCCACACAATTACTGGGCAAGGCCATGCTGCAAGCTCCAGCCCAAGATCTTAAAAAAAATTGGGATCATCTTGATTTGAGCCATATACCGCACATACCGTAAAGCCCTATATCTAGCTCTACCATTGCCCACCTTCCCATTCCATCTGCAGCCTTTCGTTTAGCCTATCCTAAAGCAATTTTTGCTAAGACTGCCACCCCTCGAATGTTTGAGCTGCCTGTCATGTAAACCAGCAAATTATAGCCCCCAATGCCCAGCCACCCCTTCTTCTCCCATGGAATGTGAGTCTCCTGCAGACATATTGTAACAAAGGCGTTAGTTCTCACAAACTCGGCCAACCTAATCCTTTTCTCTCTATAATTCAGTCCACCTACGTTCAATGAACAGATAGTTAACCTCCCCATTTGAACTTAAATCCGTGTCCAGCTGAAATACCTCTGCTCTTTTATTTTCCCCTTCGTGCAACAAGTAATCTTTAAGCACATTTCTTTCTCGCCTCTGGGTATGTTTTTCTTTTAGTTTTCTGCCCCCCCTTCCCGCCTACAATCTCTCGTGTCCCAACCCCCCTCCTCCCATCCCCCGACCCACTTCCCCTATCCACCGCCACCCTTTAGAGGAACTCAGACTGTGGTCTGTGTGCGATGGATACAGCATGCAGAACGAAGAGCCCTATAATCCTCAACCTTGTGTTCCAAACAATACCCTACTACATGCTTCCTTAGAGAGAAACCCCCCTCCCCCCCAAAACATTACCCCTCTTCTTCACCCCACACCTTTTTAATTTCCTACTTTAATAAACCTTCTGCTCAATTCATTTCTTCTGATTAGTTTGTACTAGCCAGATTTACTCTGTAAGACCATCTAAAAGTTCCTTAGCTTTGATTTCAGATACAAAGAATCGTGCTTGCACCCTCCCCCACCCCCAATCACTTTCAACCGAGCCGGATTGTTCAAGAAGGCTTGTGCATTTTTATCCTGAACGGTTTGATCAATTGCCGTAGCCGCCATCGCCTTTCAACAGTAGTATGGCATAAGTCCGGCCGGACGAAAAACGACACTCCACCCCTGATTCTTCTTGCTTCGGGTCTAGCCTTTTTGGGGATAGCTTGCCACAGAAGAAAGTTCCTGAAGTATACTAGGATGGCTCGTGGCATTGCTTCTTCCCTTACTGGTTGCTTTTGTACAAACGGGACCCTGTGGGCACGTTGCACCTCTTGGGCCTAATTCTAGTCTGTGTACTCCGGGAATGCATCTCTTCTCAAATCCACAATGTACTCGCAGACATCTGCCCCCTCTGGAACCCCGAGCATCCACAAGTTGTTGCGCCTCTGGCAATTTTCATGCTCCTCCAGCTTACACTGTATGTCAATTAGCTGGGACTCATGGGATTTGGCTAGTGCTTGGGTGGTTATAAGGTCTACCTCTGTGGTAACAATCCTTGACTCAAGATCAGTCGTTCGCTCCCCAATGGCTCTGCAGGTCTTTGTCAACTTCCTGACCACCCCCTGCACCTTCCACATAGCTGATTGACCCATACGGCCATCCTGTCGCGTCTCATCCCGATGCAAGGATATGGCCTGAAAGATGGCTTCCAAGGGTTAGTACATTTAAATCTGAAACTGGTTGTCCACTGGCTGAAGGTCCGGTGAGTTGATTCGTAGAAGTATAATACGAAGTAAGGTTTCTATCCCCCATTTTTTTCCTTCTCTTCTGAACAGTTTTGGCCCTAGCCCATCAGTCTCTTCCATATCACTGTTGTAAATGTCAGTAGAAGTATCTGAACCTTCCTCTAATCAGTCCCCCCCGTCTGACACAGAGAAAAAGAAAATCACTTGGCTCCTTATCCAAATCCTTATCCAGATTAGACCTATCAGCTGTATCAAGCCCCTGAAGACCCCCTGCCTGAGTTAAACTGCTGGGATGTGTTGAGCCTTCTAGCCTGTGCTCTTCCATCATCCCATCCCACATTTGCTCCCAGTAGACTTGCTTCCTGGTTATCTGGGACTGTTAGGTCTACATTACCAATCCTCCCCCAACCCCCCCGTTAGCAGTCAGTGAGGGGGGGGGGGGGTGGGGGGTTCCGCTCCTGGCCTGGCGACTGGATTGCTTCCATCCATCGTTTGGGGAGACATCTGCATTTCGCACCGCCTCCACTCCTTGTGTTGTGCTCCCCCAGCCTGTATCGCCTTCAGCCTGAGCCTTCCTTGCAGTGGGGCCTCTCAGAAGCTCAACCACCGTAGGGCCGGGCGGACGCAATTTTCCCTTTTTTCCTGGGCTTGCTCCAGGGCTTGTTCGCGATGCTCTGCCTGCTGCCCTCGGTGCCCCTGCCGAGGCGTCTGCATGGGTGTGACAGCCGCAGCATCGACACTCGTCTCTCGCACCTCCGGCTGATCCTTGAGTGTGGGGCGAGCAGTCCTCTACTTTACCGCTCCACCTGCTGGCTTTGGCCCCATATCGTCCGCTGGTGCAGAAACAACTCCGTCCACAAGGTGAGAGTCGCCGGAGATTCGCTTAGGCACCTCTCTAATCAGCCTGTCAACGTGCCTCAAGACCGCCAGACCCATTACTGTCCCAATTAGGTGCACCTAGCTCCTTACACCTTTCGAGGGACCATGTCACTTCGCCTTGTATATAGTGTCATCTCCACACGTTCTTCACTGATAATTCCACATGCAGATACTGTTAGGGCTCTTTAATGGTCTGCTACGGTCTCAGTTGGCCGCCATCTTGCCTCTCCCGCAGTCAATGTAATCCTATGGGAAGAAATAGAGTTATCAGGTTTACAGGTAAGTAGATATTTGTGGGTGTTGGTATTCTGCGGTTAAAACCAGGGTTCCCCTAGGGTGAAGGATGCACTCTTGAAACACCCTCAGCGGCACTAGGGCGGCCGGGTGCAGAGTGTTCGTGCCCAATGTTATCCAATGGGGGATAGCGGGACTCCGGTTGGTGGCTGCTCACTACCAGGCCACAAGGTTGTGGGAGCAAAGCTCCTGGTGTTAGGCTCAGGGCAAAGGGGCATCCGACTTAGCACCCAAAGTACACTAGGTGTGGCGTAGGGGTGGTGGAGTGCAGGGTGCTGTTTTGGCATTGGGTGCCCTGTTGATTTCAATGGGGATTCTCTGGTTGCAACAAAGACTGCAGGTTCGGACAAAGATCTTCTGGAGGTGACCACCAGTTGGAGAGGTAAGTTGGGATGCCGAGAAACCATCAGTTCGGCCACCCAAGGCCATGGGATGTAGGGTGCAGTGGTGTCCTTAGGCGTGGGATCCTCCAGAAAGGGGCGGCTGGCTTAGCTTGGGGATTCGAGGCAGGTCAGATCACCAGAAGACCTTCGTCCCCAAGCCTGCAGTGCCTTTGCAAACTAGAGGTTCCCCATTGAAACCAACAGGCCGCCCTAGTGCCGCTAAGGGTGCACTTTGGTGCTACTTTGTTTTCCCACTTGCCCTGAGCTTAAGTCCAGGAGATTAGCTCCCACAACCAAAAGGCCCACTTGCCAGCAGCCACCAACCGGAGGGCCCCCTATGCCCCATTGGTTAACATTGGGCCACAGCACTCTGCACCAGGCCGCACTAGTGTCGCTGAGGGTGTAACTAGATTGCATCCTTGACCCTGGCGGACCCCTGAGTCTACCCCCAGAACCTCAACTCTTACTACCAAATACTGACCTCAAAACCGATAACACTATTTTCCTCAGTAGGATAACTGACTGTTTTTCTGTGAAAAGGTTTTAAGTGTGGAGTTTGAATACCTAAAGAGATTCTTTAAAATTGCACTGCTTAACAAACGATTTTACTTACCGGTTTACAGGAAATGTCCCAGAGTAGTATCCTGGTATACTACTATGAGTAAGAAAAGTAATCCAAAAGAAAAGAACTTGCATATAATCTTACTGAAAATCCCATTCAAACTATATGTATTGTATTCTGAAAAGTATTGCATTATCAGTAACACTACTGTAATCAAATCAAAGTACATTTACAGTTGCAATCCAAACTGTTACAATCTGTATATTTAATGCGAAGTACTTATCACTTACCTGTGCCAGGCTTGCTTGGTTCAAGGACATAAAATACCTAAAAGAATATTTTTTATACAAAAACAATTGGTCTGAAGGTCAGTCTTTGAGTGGGTGAATTTATTTGCTGAGTGTTTACAACAAATGCTTAAAACTGTCCACTGATACTGCCTTACTGCTCGACCACACTACCACAAATAGAGAGTGAGGTGCTATCTAACTTTACCTCTGCCTACCTTTGGGGATCCACTGGACTCTATGCACACTATCCCTCACTTTGGTATAGTATATACAGAGCCAGCTTCCTACATTGGTGGATCAGCGGTGGGATATACAACTTTGCATTTGTTGGACTACTTGGTTACCACCCGATCACACGACAGAACTCTCAAATTATCTTTAGAATTCTGATATTTCAAATTGGCATTTTTTTACAAAATTACTAAAAGTCTTGTTAGGGTCTTGGTTAAGTCCCTTTAGAATTTTAGAAAAGTAAAAATCACTTTAGCTAGGGTTATAGGGGTTAGAAGTGTTTTTTTTAACTAGGTCTCAAAACAAGAACCCAGCTGTTAGTGAAAATAACCACGACAGAGGACTTGGTTGAGGAGCTCAACCTCACCCCTTACGTTTACTTGTATTTCAAGGAGTTAAGGTCCCTATGTAAAACTAAAAACATAGTTATGGGGTCCCATCCCACTGAACAAAAGCTCCAGGAGCTATTGGCTGGGTATGCTAAGGACCACCCATCTGAAAATGGTGAAGACCAGTCATATGAGGAAGGAGAGGATGGGGATGACCCAGTAGATCAACCCACTCCACTTACTAGAGAGAAAAGGGTCCAAGTACCCTTGACCTAGATCCCACACAGGTGGATCAGGTACCACGGAGGACATTGAGGACAGCCTCAATGAGGAGGGCAGACTTTTAGTAAGGCTGACCAAAAGACTAGATCTAAAGACCAGGTTGCTGGCTCTAGAAAGAGAGCAGAGATAGCCTAGCACCCATCAATGGTGGCAGCAATTTACTTAAGGATAAAGAGCAATCTTATGATCCTAAAATCCAAGAGGATTGTCCCTATATATGAAGAGTGATGATATCACAAAATGGATCACAGCCTTTGAGAGGGCTTGTGAAATGAGAACATTGAAGAAGTCACAATTGGGGGGGCACTCCTTTGGGAACTGTTCTCTGGTAACTGCAGAGACAGACTCCTGGCCCTTACAGGGGCAGATGCTGGATCTTATGACCTCATGAAGAGAACTCCGATTGAGGGATTTGGACTCACAACTGAGGAATATAGAATTAGATTAAGGGGGCTCCCAAAACACTAGATGGTTGGTTAACTGGACACAATGTGCATGATTTCAATGGAATTTACAATCTGTTTCTAAAAGAACATTTTATGTAATTGAACTGATGAAAAGTTACATCAGTAGACCTAGGTCTAATTTCTCCCCAAGAATTGGGACAGAAGGTAGACCACTGGGTCAAGATAAGAGTGTCAAAAACATACACTGGGGGTGACCAAAAGAAAGGGGTTATAAAACCTGGCCAGGGGAAAGGTGGTGAGAAACCCAAAGATAAAAAGCTTGAGTCTTCTAAACGGGCCCCAAAAACCTGCACAGGGGGGTGGGTCCCTAAACTTTTCCCAGTCCAATAGGTACAGGGGAAAGAACTTTGATCCTTTAAAGGCCTAGTGTAACAACTGTAAGAAGTTGGGACACTTAAATGGAGATGCTCCTAGTTCTACTACAGCTACTCTTGAGGTAGCAAGTCTCCAGATGGGATGAACAGGGTGCCAAGAGCAAATCTGGTTGCACACTGAAGCAGTTCTAGTTTCAGAAGGGGAAGAGTTTGCCACTGTAACTGTGTGGTCACCCAACTTAAAAAAAAGTACTTACAATACCCTTGGATTAACGGAACAGGTGCCAGTGTCACGATGGTGAGACGCGCACTGGTTTCCCCTGAGTAACACTTGATTAGGAGAACTTACCCAGTCACCGATGCTGACAGTGTAACCTCTAACCATGCAATGGCTATGGTAACAGACTGTGTGTGTGTGTGTGTGTGGGGTGGGGGGGGGGGGGGGGGAGGAAGGGAGGGAGGAAGGGGGTGTTTCTGGCCTGAAGCAGATGGTGTACTCTCCAAAGCTACCAGCTGCATATCTGCTTGGCAATGACCTGGAAACATCAGCATGGGCTGAGGTTGAACTGAAAACCTATGCAGCAATGCTGGATATCCCTGAATTGGTGTGTGTAAAAACAAGAGCACAGAGCAAGAGACGGGGTAAAAAAGAAGTGTTGGAGCGTGAAAGTATGGCTCAGCCTTCCAAGAGAAAAGGTAAGTAGACTGGGGAACCAGCTTCTGTACAGCAAAAAGATCAGGACCCCTCTCCTCAGGTAGAGGACTTGGACACCCCAGAGGGAAATGAGCTGATGTGTGAGAAAGTGCCATCTTTCTTGCATGGTATGCCCCCACTTTTTGCTGAATTGCTGTCAGTACTTTGACTGAGCGTGCCATTGGCTCCTGCCAATCAGGTGCCCAGGGCCTATGTTCCTTCCCTAAAACCTAAAACCCAAATTGGAAAACCCTGGCCACATGTCAGCCCCTGGTAAATGGTACCCTAGGTACCCAGGGCCTTGTGACCAGGGAAGGCCTCTAAGGGCTGCAGCACTTATTGTGCCACCCTTAGAGGCCCTGTACCCTAACACAAACACACTGCCCTTGCAGGCTGAGTGTCTGGGTACAAGACAAAACAGAGTCGACATGGCACACATCCCTGTGTGCCATGCCCACCACCTACACTGCCATGGCATACATCAGCCACTCCTCTAGCTGGGTGTCCTATGCCAATGGTGTGGGCACAGGAGCATGAGCCCTGTGCCCCTACAGTACCCGGGTCCATTCCTGGGCACTGTAAGTGCAGTGCTGCCATTTTAGAGTATAAGGTGCTGGGAGTTCGTCAAACACAAACTCCACAGCACCATAATGGCAACACTGAAGAGTGAGAAGTTTGGTATCAAACTTCTCAGCACATTGTACCCGCACTGATGTCAGTGTGGGATTTAATGTATAAAGCACTACAGAGGGCATCTTAGAGATGTCCACTGAAATCTAACCTACATCTGGTCTGAGTGGCAGCAGATATGTTGCTGGACCCCTGGGTGGAGAGCCCCCGCTCTCCTGGGCCTGCAACAATGCACATCCTGGGCGATGTGCTAGGTCTCCTCCCCCAGGATGGGCAGGGGGAAGCTTCAAAGGCATGCCGCCTTTGTGAGCTTCTCCAGGCCACTTGCTGTACTCAGCAACTGGCCCCCACCGGTTCTGACCCCCACTCTGGCGGGAAGACTGTCCGGAAACCCCAAGTAAGAACAGGGGATGTGCCAGCCTCCGCCAACCCCACCCCTCAGGTGGGAGAGGCGAGGTGAAGCACATCTCCGGGCTCTCGCCATCTTGAAGATGGGAAGCCCTGCCCAATCAGGACTAGGCTACTGTCCCCCTCCCACAGGAGAGTGGCAGGATAGGGGGTGTACCCACCCCAGAGCAGCGACCCATTGGTCCCTGCCCTTTACCTACCTGTAACTCCCGTAAATCTAGTATTTAGGGGCACCCTGAACCTTCCTTTCTCAGATTCCAGAATCCGAAAAAGCAAAGAAGAACAAGAAAGAAGACCGGCCATGCACCTGCTAAGAAGAGGAAGACACCAACTGCTTTGGCCCCAGCCCTGCCGGCCAATCGACCCTGAAACCTGCTAAATCCCGGCCCCTCCTGTGGCCAGCAACCTCACAAACCCCGGAGGTCCTGGCTACCTTGTGACTGAGCATCTGGGACTCCCATGAGCAGTGGCTCTGCTCAAAGCAAGTTTCTAACCCCTGGCATCAGCCCGGAACCGCTAACCCTGCACCTGCCAAGCCTGGCCCGGAGTGGACAAAGACCCCAAGGACGTCCCCCCGGCGACGGTGACCCCGAATCCGACACCCAAGGACCCACCTAGACGCTCCCGACGACGCCTGCAGCCTCAGAACCAGGGACCCCCCCCCAACCGCTATCAACAGAGGGTAAGATTTCCCGACATCAACAGCAACCCCTGCACCTGGCGGCCCCCTGTGCCCGACTCCTGGGTACCTACCTATCCTCCAACTACCCAACTTACCTCTCGAAGTGGTGGCGGCACCTGAAGAATCTTCGTCCCCGAGCTTGCAGCCTTTGTTCGTCCTGGAGCTCTTCCATTGAAATCCATTGAGCGCCCGAAGGCTCAAAAGCACCCTGCAACCAGCCGCCCGAGTGATCCTGGCAGTGCAGCTTCTACTCCTACCTAGCAAGTGACCAGGAGCCCAGCTCTGACAGCCGCGTGGCCTGCTAGTCAGCAGCCACCAACCAAGGCCCCCTGCCTCCCATAGGATAACATTGGGCCGAACTCACTCTGCACCCGGCCGCCCCAGTGCCGCTGAGGGTGTAACAACTGTACCAACCTGACCCTGGGAGACCCCTGAGTCTGTGCCCAGAACCTTAACTCTGCCAGTCGAGTACTTACCCAAAAACAGATAACTCACTTTTCTTCCATAGGGTAACATTGACTGGTTTCTTCTGAAATTTCTTCTAAGTGTGGAGTTTCTAAAACTTAAAATATTCACCTAAAATCAACTGAGTAACGAAAACGGAAATACTCACCTGCTATTAGGAGAGATCCCAGTGCGGGATCTTGGTGGCCAGCACTGACCCTGAAAACTACTCACAACCGTACTTACCACTAACCCAATTTTCTTCCATAGGAAATCATTGACTGTTTTTCTGCGAAATTTCTTCTGTGTCGGTTTTTGCAAACTACAAATATTCTTTTAAAACGTACCAACTGTGAAAACGAAATTACTTACCTGTATTAGATAGAGTTCCCAGTACTGAGCCTAGGAGCCCAGCCCTGGATTACAAAAGTAACGAGAACATACTTTACCTGTAACTTGAATTTTCTCCTATAGGAAACCATTGACTGTTTTTCAAAGAAATTTCTTCTAAGTGTCGATTTTACAAACTTATAAATATTCCTTAAAAATCGCCTATATAACAAATGCAGTTTCTCAACTGCTTACAGGTGGTACACTAGTGCTGGATCCAGGATCCAAAACCGACCTAGAAAAAGTAACCATAACCCCACTTACCTGCTAAGTGAATTTCCTTCCATAGGATAACATTGGTAATTTGATCAGAAAAAGTTTCTAAGTGTCAACTTTTAAAATAGCAAAATAGTTTAAAAATCACAACAGTAACTGTTTTTTTGCAAAAACAATTTTTATTGCATAATTCAAGTACAATAGCCATCTGCAATGACCAGCATATCATTGGTCTTCTCCTAGTAATATTCTCCAGTGCATAGTACAATGCAGACCACTTCCAACTATCAATGCTTTGCCCCCCAACATTCCCCAAACACAAATATTCCCTCCCCCCACCCGCATGTCAGTGTGCCATAGTCGTAGGTGCCATGAGAAGTCCATCTCGTGATTGGCCGTGGGAGCGGCCGCGAGCCACTCTCCACCCCCACGATCAGGCGCCAAGCAGCAAGGAGAAGAGGAGCCCTCCCGCCACCACGTGTGACCCGTCAGTAGCCTTTCCACCACTACTCTGCTGCATGCTGCTCCTGTGCGTCAGTGCCCTCCTCTGCTTCTGTGCCCCACCCTCGGAGGTCCACCACTAATGCTTCCCATGCATGTGCCATGGCTAATGCTTTTTCATCATTTCCCCGCAGCGCTAGCTGCAGCCTGAGTGTACTCTCGCTACCCGCCCATTTTGTGAAGGTAGTTCTCCACCTCTCAAAGCTGGGGCCAGTTCTCGATTTCCAATGCAGGGTAATTTCTCTTTTAGCCATCACCAGCCCTAGGTCGCAAAACTTGCTCGTGTCTTTCGTGCGCGGAGTGTGGGGGAACCACAGCAGCAGGCAAACTCCCATTTCCACCCCCAATTCCCGCCCCGTTACGTGGGTCAAGCAATCAATGACCTCCCCCCAATAACCGCAGAGGTCGCCACAGGACCAAAACATGTGCTTAAAGTCGGCCCCCCTCCTCCCCACAGCGAGGGCACTGCGGAGCGGGACCCCCAAAGTATTGAAATAATTTAGCTGGCGTCAAATAAGCCCTATGCAAGATAAAGTACTGCACCAATTGAAACCTGGCATTACGTGTGCTCTTCCAGGCCCGTCTCTAATCTGGGCCACGTCAAGTCCGGGATGGGCTTCCCGATGTCCAATTCCCATTTATCCTTCAGCGCACTCAAAGGGGCTAGGTGTTCCATCGCCATTCTCTGATAGAGGCATGTAACAGCCTTGACCGTGCCCGCCGCCATGACCACATACTGACAGCCGGCAGCCGTCTGCGGTTCAGAGAGTCCCGTGTTCCAGTGCTTTTGTAGGGCTGCCACCAGGGCTGCGTGGAGTAGGTAGTCTCCCCTCGGGATCCCGAAGGAATCCTGCAGTCCCTGGAATGGCTGGAGCGCTCCATTGAGGTACAGGTCCCCCACCATCTGTAGCCCTAGGTCTTCCCACTGAGCCAGCCCCGACCAGTCCCCTCCGTGGGGGAGGGCCGTGCACATGCCCAATGGGATCTCCGGGGCGTAGGGGTGAACAGTGCCGACCCTCCGCAAGCTGCGGTTCCAACACAACCGGAGCGTCCGCTCCTCAAGCGTCAGTTGCAACAACTCTAGTCGCTGCTGGAAGACAATAAAAGAAAGGACATGCCGCGGGATCACCCTGCCCTGCGGGTCTTCGGGACCTCTAAACTCCCTTGCCACCGCCTGCGTTAGCCATTGCAGCTGGGCCGCCAAATAATACCACTCGAAGTCGGGCACAGCAAGCCCTCCCTCTGCTCTGGTAAAAATCACAACAGTAACTTAACCGAATTTACTCACTTGTTTCCAAGAACTGTCTCAGGACTGAATGTAGGATCCAGTCCTGGAGTTAGAAAAGTAATGCTGAAAGTAATTAATTGCATATAACTTAAAGTTCCCATTGATCTCAATGTATTATTGTGTTTGAAATTGTGTTGCCTATTGCAACAACCTGTAACTATTACCTACAAAAGTCAATTGCATATTGCAAAAGTATTTAACTAAAGCATCTCATTCTGAGAAAGTATATTTTGATACCTATTGTTTGATCTAAAATAAAACAACCATATATTTTTTATCTAAACCATTGGCCTAGAGTTCAGTTCTTGAGTGTGTGAGACCATTTGCTGACTGAGAGTGTACAACAAATGCTTTACACTGTCCTCTGATACTGCCTCACTGCTCGACCAAGCTACCACTTTAGAGAGTAAGGTTATATCTAACTTTAACCTCTGCCAAACCTCTGGGGACTGTGGACTCTGTACACACTGTACCTATTTGGGAACAGTATATACAGAGCCACTTTCTCACACTATGGAGCTGGACCATTACCAGGTTGAACTCTTAGGCCTAGGGGGACCCTCTAGGGAAGAGCTGTGCCTTGGACAGCAGTACTGTCCAACTCTTGAAAGCCTGAGGCAACAAGCTGCTGCACAGGAAAAGGGAGATGTCAGTGGTACCCACAGAGTTTATTGGGAAGAGGGTCTACTGTACACTGAGGCCAGAGACATCAAACCTGGAGCCACTAGGGGAGTGGTAGTGCCTCAGAAGTACAGGGAGTTTCTCTTAACTTTAGCTCATGACATCCCCCTAGCTGGACATCTGGGCCAAACCAAGACTTGGGAAAGACTATTTAGTTACTTTTACTGGCCCAAAATGCACCAAAAAGTAAAGGAGTTTATCAGTTCCTGTGTCACCTGTCAGGCCGGTGGCAAGACAGGTGGCCCCTCAAAGGCCACCCTGATACCACTACCTGTGGTGGGGGATCCCTTTGAAAGGGTAGGTATGGACATAGTGGGTCCACTTGAACCTCCCACAGCATCAGAGAACACATTAATTCTAGTGGTAGTGGATCATGCCACTAGGTACCCTGAGGCAATTCCCCTTAGGACTACTACAGCTCCTGCAGTAGCCAAGGCCCTCATTGGTGTCTTCAACAGGGTAGGGCTTCCCCAGGAGGTGGTTTCAGACAGAGGTTCTAACCTCATGTTGTCTTACCTAAAACAGATGAGGAAAGAGTGTGGAGTACAGTACAAGTTTACTGCACCATATCACCCACAAACCAATGGCTTTGTTGAGAGATTCAACAAGACATTGAAAGGCATGATTATGGGGTTCCCTGAAAAACTCAAAAGGAGATGGGATGTCCTCTTACCATGCCTGTTTACAGAGAGGTGCCATAGAAGGGAGTAGGGTTTCCTCCTTCTAATTTCTGTTTGACTATCCTGTGAGGGGACCACTGTCTTGTAAAAGAGGGTTGGGAGAAGCCTCTCCAAGAACCCAACCAAGATATTGTGGACTATGTGCTTGGCCTTAAGTCCAGAATGGCTGAATCCATGGAAAAGGCATCCAAAAATCTTGAGGCCAGCCAGGAGCTGCAGAAGCACTGGTATGACCAAAAAGCTGCACTGGTTGAATTTCAACATGGGCAAAAGGTTTAGGTTTTGGGGCCAGTGGCACCGAGGGTACTCTAGGACAGATGGAGTGGCCCTTACCCTCTCCTAGAAAAAAAGAGTGAGGTCACCTACTTGGTTGACCTGGGAACAAGCAGGATACCCAAAAGGGTTATCCATGTGAACCACCTGAAGCTCTTTCATGACAGGGCTAACATCACCATGCTGATGGTGACTGATGAGGATCGGGAGACAGAGTGAACCTCTCCCTGACCTCCTCTCATACAGCCCAAAAGATGGGTCGGTGGATGGAGTTGTCTTTTCAGACACCCACTCTGCCCAACCACAGACTGATTGCAAGCAAGTCTTGCAGCAGTATGCAAAGCACTTTTCCTTGACCACTGGTCAGACAAACTGGTGTACCCATGATGTGGACACTGGTGACAGTTAATCTGTCAAAAACAAAATCTATAGACAGTCTGATCAAGTCAAGGAAAGCATCAGAGCTGAAGTCAGCAAGATGCTGTAGTTAGGGGTTATTGAACCCTCTGAGAGCCCCTGGGCCAGCCCAGTTTACTCTAGTACCCAAACCTCATACACAGGGTGGAAAGTGAAAAATGAGGTTGTGTGTGGACTATACAGGGCTCAACTCTGTCACCAAGACAGATGCTCACCCTATACCAAGAGCAGATGACTTGATGGACAAATTGGGTGCAGCCAAATTTCTAAGCACCTTTGACTTAACTGCAGGGTGTGAGAAAGTGGCTCTGTATATACTGTTCCTTAATAGGTACAGGGTGTACAGAGTCCACAGTCCCCCAGGGTTTGACAGAGGTTAAAGTTAGGTATAACCTTACTCTCTAAAGTGGTAGCTTGGTCGAGCAGTAAGGCAGTACCAGAGGACAGTGTAAAGCATTTGTTGTACACACTCAGTCAGCAAATGGTTTCACACACTCAATAACTGAACTCTAGGCCAATGGTTTATATATAAAAAATATATGCTTGTTTTATATTAGAACCAACACTTGGATTTAAAATATACTTTCTCAACAATAGATGTTTCAAATAAATACTTTTGCAATATGCAGTAGATTTTAGTAAACAGTTACAAGAGGTTGCTTGTAACTGTTTACTAAAATCTACTCTAAGTAGGCAACTCTATTTTTAAACAACAATAAATTGAACTCAATGGTAAATTCAAGTTATTTGCAACAGATTACTTTTTAGATTACTTTTGGAATTCCAGGACGGGATCCTAGATTCAGTCCTGGGTCAGTTCTCAGAATCAAATGATGAAAGTCGACTTTGGTACTGTAGTGATTTTTAACTAATATTTAGCCATTTTAAAAGTTGACAGAAAATATTTCAGAGAAAACAATCAATGATTCCCTATGGAAGAAAATGCAGGTTACATATACAGTACGTTCTCGTTACTTTTGTAATCCAGTACTGGGTGCCTAGACTCAGTACTGGGACCTTTATCCAAAACAGGTAAGCAATTACATTTTAAGATATTATACGATTTTTGAAGAATATTTAAAGATTGCAGAAATCGACACTTAGAAGAAATTTCACAGAAAAACAGTCAATGGTTTCCTATGGAAGAAAATTGAGTTAAGGGTAAGTACAGTTGTAGAGATTTTTCAGAGTCAGTGCTGGGCACCAAGATCCAGCACTGGGAGTTCACCTAGGAACAGGTGAGTAAATTCGTTTTTGTCACTCGGCTGATTTTTAGTGAATATTTGAAGATTTGAAAAGTCCACACTTAGAAGAAATTTCAGGAAAAAGCCAGTCAATGTTACCCTATGAGGAAAATAGAGTTTGCGGTTTAAGGGTAAGTACTCGACTGGCAGAGTTGAGGTTCTGGGCACAGACTCAGGGGTCTCCCAGGGTCAGGTAGGTACAGTTGGTTCACCCTCAGCGGCTCTAGGTTCAGAGAGAGTTAGGCCCAATGTTATCCTATGAGGGATAGGGGGGCCTTGTTTGGTGGCTGCTGTCTGGCAAGCCACGCGGCTGTGGGAGCTGGGCTCCTGGTCACTTACTCAGGGCAAGTGGGGGAGTAGGAAGGAATAGAGTTTTTACTGCCAGGGCCACTCGGGCGGCTGGGTGCAGAGTGCTTTTGAGCCTTCGGGCGCTCAATGGATTTCAATGGGAAATCTCCGGTTAGGAAAAAGACTGCAAGCTTGGGGACGAGGACTCTTCAGGTGCCACCACCACTTCGAGAGGTAAGTTAGGTAGTTGGAGGATAGGTGGGTACCCGGGATCGGACACAGAGGGCCGTGGGGCGCCGGGTGCAGGGGTGCCTTTTGACGTCGGAAATCATACCCTCTTGTTGATCGCGGTTGGGGTGGCACTCTGTTCTGAGGCTGCAGGCTTCTTCCGGAATGTCGAGGGGGGTCCTTGGGTGCCGGACTCGGGGTCACAGTCGCCGTGGGGTCGTCCTCAGGGTCTTTGTCCACTCCGGCACTGGCCAGGCTTGGCTGGTGCAGAGTGTGTTGGGTCCGCGGTTCCGGGCTGCTGCCAGGGGTTAAAAATAGGTTTCTTGAGTAGAGCCTCTACTCATGGGAGTCCCAGGGGCTTAGAGCCAAAAGGTAGCCAGGTCCTCCGGGGTTGGTGAGGTTGCTGGCCACGAGAGATGCCGCGCTGGTGCAGGTTCGAGAGTCGACAGGCCGGTAGGGCTGGGGCCAAAGCAGTTGGTGTCTTCTTCTCTTTTTAGCAGCTGCAGGGCAGGTCCTTGTTCTTCTTGCTCTTCTTGTAGTTTTCTATCTGGAATCTGGGGAAGGAAGTTTCAGGGTGCCCCTAAATACTAGATTTAGGGGCGTTACAGGTAGGTGAAGGCCAGGGACCAATGGGTCCTTGTCCTGGGGTGGGGACACCCCCTATCCTGCCTCTCCTGTGGGAGGGGGGCAGTAGCCTAATCCTGATAGGGTAGGGCCCCCCATCTTCAAGATGGCGAGAGCCCGGAGATGTGCTTCACCTCGCCTCCCCCACCTGAGGGGTGGGGTGGGCAGGCTGGCACATCCCCTGTCCTTGTATGGGGTTTCCGGCCAAGCTTCCCGCCAGAGTGGGGGGTTGCAGTGGCCTGGGGAAACTCCAAGAGGCGGCATGCCTTTGAAGCTTCCCTTTGCTCATCCTGGGGGAGGAGATTTATCACCTCACCCAGGATGTGCATTGTTGCAGGCCCGGGAGAGCAGGGGCTCTCCCACCCAGGGGTCCAGCAACGTGTCTGCTGTGTGGCAGCCTGGGCAGCCTCAGAGCAGACGTGGATTGTAGGTTAGTTGTAAGGGGGCATCTCTAAGATGCCCTCTGGGGTGCCTGGTACATTAAATCTCACACTGGCATCAGTGTGGGTTTAATGTGCTGAGAAGTTTGATACCAAACTTCCCAGTCTTTAGTGTTGCCATTATGGTGCTGTGGAGCTCGTGTTTGACGAGCTCTCAGCACCATGTACTCTTAAATGGCAGCACTGCACTTACAGTGCCCGGGAATGGACCTGGGTACTGTAGGGGCACAGGGCTCCTGCTCCTGTGCCCACACCATGGGCATAAGGCACCCAGCCAGAGGGGTGACTGACATATGCCTTGGCAGTGTGGGTGTTGGGCATGGCACACAGAGATGTGTGCCATGTCGACTCTTCATTTTGTCCTGCACCCAGACACTCAGCCTGCAAAGGCAGTGTGTGTGTGTGTAAGGGTACAGGGCCCCTAAGGGTGGCACAAGGAGTGCTGCAGCCCTTAGGGGCCTTCCCTGGTCACAAGGCCCTGGGTACCTAGGGTACCATTTACTAGGGGCTGACATGTGGCCAGGGTTTGCCAATTTGGAGTTTGTGTGTTTTAAGGAAGGAACATAGGCCCTGGGCACCTGATTGGCAGGAGTCCAGGGTACACTCAGTCAAAGTACATTCAGCAGTTTAGCAAAAAGTGGGGGCATACCATGCAAGAAAGATGGCACATTCTCACACAACCCCCCCCCCCCCAAACGAAAAGTGATGAGACTAACCTTGTCCTATGGAGTCTTCATTGTCTAAGTGGAAGAACCTGGGAAGTCCATCTGCATTGGCATGGGCAGTCCCTTTGGGAAGCTGGCCTGTGGGTAAGTTACTTACCTGTAATCCTAGTTCTCTTCCAGGGGTATCCTCATCAAAGTCATAAGCACTGAATATTCCCGCCCATGTGCGGGGACCCCGGAAATAATAAAATTATATATGTAAAAACATACATATATACAGCTCTGTATATGTATAAACATATATCATTTTTTCCAAGCAAATGCAGCTCCCATAAAAGGCTAGGCAATGTAAATATACACATCCAATAACATATATATATATATATATATATACATACATATATATATATATATATATATATATATATATATATATATATATATATATATATATATATATATATATATATATATAAATAAAGGTATAACAATACACCTAAATCTCTTTTTTTTTTTCTTTTTTTTTTCTTTAATGAGGTAAACACTCATGAGAAAGCAAAAAATAAAGAGAACAAACTGTGGAAAAACACAGATGTACAACACATTGCCAGCCTGCAGGCTGCATTGCAATATAATACCATAGAGACTAAAAAGCCCTGTACAGGTAAAAACTGGCACCGTGCCTTTAAGGCAGCCCTGACTTCCATATCCCATCATGCCTCAGGGGTGACAGTTAGGTCAGTTGTTCTTTGCGGGACCGTAGTCCTAAACACAAAGACATATCCTTTCCATAATGAATAATACGCTTCTTCTCATTTGCCTGGGGAGGTGGGTGGGTTGCTTATGACTTTGATGAGGATACCCCTGGAAGAGAACTAGGATTACAGGTAAGTAACTTACCCTTCTCTTCCAGGGGATCCTCATCAATAGTCATAAGCACTGAATAGAGTAGCAAGCTCCCCTTCCACCTGCAGGCAAATGAAACTAAGGTTGTATCACCCATGGAGAAAGAGAATCATGAAAATGATTATGCATGGAACAGATTCCTCAAGGAGGCTTGTCCTACTTGAGTGTCTGCTCTGGTGTCCGAATCCAGACAATAATGCCTGGTAAAAGTGTGGACAGATCTCCAAGTGGCTGCCTTGCAGATCTCGGAGAGTGGGACATTATTGAGAAAAGCCGCGGTAGCCGCTTTTCCTCTTGTCGAATGCGCTTTAGGGCGCGCCCCCAATGGTTTCTGAGCCAGTTGGTAGGCCAATGTAATACTTGAAACAATCCACCTAGCAATGGAACGTTTGGATGCAGCAAAGCCCATACGGACAACCCCATAGTTCACAAACAATTGATCAGATTTCCTGACATTCTTAGTCCTATCTAGGTAGAATTTTAGGACCCTTTTGACATCTAGAGAATGCAACGCCCTCTCTGCCGGAGAGGAGGGGTTGGGAAAAAAGGTTGGTAAGGAGATGGCTTGGTTTACATGAAACTCCGATACCACCTTGGGTAGGAACGAAGGATGAGTTCTCATCACCACCCTATTTAGATGAAAAATAGTGTAGGGCTCTTTAGAACAGAGGGCCTGTATCTCACTGACCCTCCGTGCTGAAGTGATGGCTATTAAAAATGCTGTCTTCCATGTGAGGTGCTGTAGGGTAGCCTTATGAATAGGCTCAAAAGGAGAACCCATGAGCTTCGACAGAACCAAGTTTAGCTCCCAGGAAGGAGAGGGAGGTCTAACAGGGGGATAGACTTTCTTGAGCCCTTGCAAGAAATCCTTCACTACCTGCACTTTAAAAAATGACTGCTGTGAAGGCGAACGCCTGTATGCTGTTATGGCTGCTAGGTGAACCTTTATGGATGAAAATTTCAACCCTGCCCTCGCTAAATGTAGAAGATAGGGCAAAATTACATCCTCCTGGCATTTAGTGGGATCATAATGATGCTGAGCACACCATATATAAAATCTTTTCCACTTACAGAAGTAGGAGTGCCTTGTCGAAGGCCTCCTGGCTTCCTTCAGTATGGACATACACTCTTGAGGGAGGTTCAGATGGCCATACTGGAGGACTTCAGGAGCCATGCTGTTAAGCTCAGCGAGGGAAGGCTGGGATGGTAAATCTTCCCCTGCATCTTGGATAACAAGTCCGGCCTGCACGGCAGCCGCTTGTGGGGTCGGATCGACATGTGTAGGAGATCCGTGTACCACCACTTCCTCGGCCAGTCCGGTGCTATGAGGATCATCTTGGCAGATGAATTCTGCAACTTGGTCACCACCTTGGGGATTAGTGGGAGAGGCGGAAAAGCGTACACAAATGTCATTGACCAATTGATCAAAAGGGCATTCCCTAGGGATCCTGGTCGATGGTATCTTGAG
Organism: Triturus cristatus; assembly: GCF_964204655.1. Classification (NCBI taxonomy): domain Eukaryota; kingdom Metazoa; phylum Chordata; class Amphibia; order Caudata; family Salamandridae; genus Triturus; species Triturus cristatus. Next base: position 977,015,456 of record NC_140583.1, read on the forward strand.
GCGAAGCCTCGGCATTTTGTGTTTTGCTCGTCCGCAAAGAGGTCCACTTGCGGACGCCCCCCGAAGATGTCTTCTAACACTTCGTCGTTGATTACCCAGTCCTCTGGCTCTTGAAAATGCCGACTGAGTAAGTCTGCTTGCACGTTGAGTTCTCCTGGTAGGTGCACCGCTTTCAATGAGATGTTCCTTGCTAGGATCCAGTGCCACAGGGACTGAGCTTCCAGCGAGAGCGTTCTGGATCGAGTACCCCCCTGCTTGTTCAGGTAGTACATTGTGGTGGTATTGTCCGTCTGCACTAGAATGGTACTCGTCGTGATCGCAGGCAGGAACGCTTTGAGGGCTAGATGGACTGCCCTGAGCTCCAGCATGTTGATGTGGTACAACTGCTCGCTGCTGGACCACTGTCCCTGAGTTTGCAGAGTCCCAAAATGCGCACCCCATCCCTGAAGGGAAGCGTCGGTGATTAAGGTCTGAGTTGGGGGCTCTTGATGGAAAGGAATCCCCACTTGTAGATTCCTTGGCTTCAGCCACCACTTGACTGACTGTTTGGCTGCAGAGGAGAGGCAAACCTTTTCTTCCCACAGGGAGTTCCTTTGATCCCATTTGTCCTCGAGATCTTGCTGAAGAGGACGCATCCTTAGCCTGGCATTGGGCACTAGGAAGATGCAGGATGCCATGGCTCCTAGCAGAGAAGAGATTTGCCTTGCCGACGACAGATTGTTGGTTATAATCTGCCTGCCTTTTAGCATAATGGATGACTGTCTTTCCTCCGAAGGAAACACTTTTCCTACTACGGAGTCTATAGTTGCGCCCAGGTAGTGGATCCTCTGCGTTGGTGTAAAATTGGACTTTTTGGCATTCACTCTGAGACCCAACTTGCAACATAAGTTCAGGCATAGCGACAGCTGTGACCGCACATTCTGTGGTGATGAGCCCTTTATTAGCCAGTCGTCTAGGTAGGGATAGACGAAGACTCCTGCGCGCCTCAGAGCAGCCGCTACTACTGCCACGCATTTTGTGAATACTCGAGGAGCTGACTTCAGGCCAAATGGGAGGACTTTGAACTGATAGTGAGAGTTGCCTACCACAAACCTGAGAAATTTTCGATGATTCCTTAGGATGGGAATATGGAAATATGCATCCTGAAGGTCCAATGAACACATCCAATCGCCCATCCGGAGAAGAGGATATATTTGGTGGAGCGCCAGCATGCGAAATTTTTCCTTTCTTATGTGTTTGTTCAGTATCCGTAGGTCTAAAATGGGTCTGAACTCTACCTTCACACTCCTCTTTTGGATGAGAAAGTATCTGGAGTAAACTCCCTTTCCTCTTTGGTTTAAGGGCACTTTCTCTATTGCAGATTTGAGTGGAAGCGTCGCTACCTCTTCTCTGAGCTGCTTTAGATGCTGGGATGAATTGACAGGAGGAATCGATGGGGGGTGACTTCTGAAACGAAGCGAGTACCCATGACGCAGTATATTCAGTACCCACTTGTCCTTTGTGATGGACTGCCACTCTGGAAGATGATGTGCAACACTTCCTCCCACCGGAGCGGTGGACAGCATCGGAGGAAGCGGCTTCTCATTGCTTCCCCGGAGCTTTGTTTCCAGCATTAGACTGCCTGTTGTTACCCCGTCCCCTGGATGGCTTGCGGGACTGGTATTGCTGTTTCTTTTGACCTTGCTGGTCCTGGTTTTTTTGCCAATGAGGGGTTTGAACCCTCTGTTGGTAACTGCGCCTGTCATTTCCCTTGCGGCGTCGAAACTCTTTTCTCTTTTCAAGCCCGACAGCTTTCATAGTCTCCAGCTCTGCCTTCATACGGGCCATTTCTTCGTCTGCATGGGACCCAAAAAGAGAACTACCGGAGAAAGGCAGATTTAAAATTCTTGCCTGTGCTTCCGGTTTCAGGGCCGTCAATCTAAGCCAGGATGATCTTCTGGCTGTGACTCCATGTGCATATTCATGCGCTGCCAGTGTTGCCCCGTCCGCCGCTGCACTTATGATCTGGTTAGAAACCAGACTCCCCTCATGCAAAATCTCTTCAAAGTCCCGTCTGTCCTCTGATGGAACTTTGTCAATGAACCTCTGCAGAGAGTCCCATAATGACCTATCATAGCGCCCCAGAAGCGCCGAGGCACTCGCCACCTTTAAGCTTGAGGATGCTGAGCCGCAAACTTTCCTCCCCCAGGAGTCTTGTGTCTTACTGTCCTTATCTGGTGGTACCGTTGAAGACCCAGCCACTGCATGTGTCTTCCTGGCAGCGGCGGTGATGACAGAGTCCGGTGGAGGATCTGATTTAAGGAATAAAGGATCCTCCGGAGCTGGACGGTACTTTTTTAGAATTCTCGCCGGCGCCGTTTTGGTGGTTGCTGGTGTGAGAAAGATATCCATTACCGGTTGTAACAAACCGGGGACTAATGGCAATAACGGGCGTGACACTGTGCGTTCATGAAGAGTTTCAAAGATTATGGATGAAGTGGTCTCCTGAACCGGCATAGGGATATTTAATTTTGTAGCTCCTCTACACAACACTTCCTGAAATGTAGAAATATCATCTACCGGAGATACCCGAGAGGGTGGCGTCTCCGAGAGTGTCGGTGAATAATCCCTTTTGGATGATCTGGAAGAAGGGGAGGTAGAAGGGGTTCTACGGCGCCTTTTCTCTGATCTGGTCGACTCTCTTCTGCGGGAGGGAGACCTAGATCGCCTTCTTGGTGCTCGAGAGTGACTTCGGGATTCTCTTTCTCGAGATCTTGGTTTGATCGGTGTCGCTGGGAATACCACGCCCCTTATTCTTGTTAGCGATGCCTTTATTGCGTCTGGCATAGCAGGGTCCTGAGGCATCTCCCTTACGGGACTTTGAGGTACCGCATTGTCCTCCTCCTGCGAACTTTCTCTTGCAGGTATTGGAGATTGATGCACAAGCTCTGGTGATTCGGATCTTGAACCTGAGCCCTCTGATCCTGAAGGCGAGATAGATATGAGACGCGGTGACTCAGGAGTTGTATATATCAGTCTATGAGGAGATTTTCGCCTTGAGACTGGTCGAATCGTGAGGCGAACATGTGACACCTCCTGCGTACCCTCAACAGAGGGCTGCCTCGACGGTGATAGGCCTATCACCGGAGATCTTTGACTCGAATCTTCGAGGCTCCGAGCTTCTTGTCTCGACGCCGAGATTATCTTCGACGGAGGCTTCATGTACCTCACCAAAGCTTTGGAGACCTGTGAGGACGGAGGCACCTGCCTCGACGTCGACTCCGACGGAGGCACCTGCCTCGACGTCGACTCCGACGGAGGCCTCTGCCTCGACGTCGACTCCGACGGAGGCCTCTGCCTCGACTCCGACGGAGGCCTCTGCCTCGACGTAGACTCCGACGGAGGCCTCTGCCTCGACGTCGACTCCGACGGAGGCTCCTGCCTCGACGTCGGCCTTGACGGAGGCGTCTGCCGAAAGCCTCTTCGCCGTTGAACGATGTTTCCTCGACGGCGATCTTGATGGCGATCTTGGTCTCGACGTTGAATGGTGGAGATCGCCTACGTACTTCTCGCGACGTCGAATGATGTCTCGCCGACCTCGACGTCGAACGATGTCTTTCTTTCGACGACGAACGATATCTCTGTGCAGACGTCGATCGATCTTCTCTTGACGTCGACAGATGCTTTTTCGACGTTGAACTGTGGCGCCGAGTCCTCGACGCCGAGCTTTTAGACGCCGTCGACGTCGAACGCATCCGCTTCGACGCTGAATCTAAAGTCGACGACGATTTTCTCTTTGCAGCATGACTTCCCCTTGACTCCTCACCTCTCCGCGACGATCCTGCCGCTGGAGTCTTCGACGCCGAGCCCGACGTCGATGGGGAGCAAACAGGGACCAACTTCTTCGACGTCGACCGTTCTGCTAGGCCATACAGCCTAATCCTCTCCCTCTCCTTTAAAGTCCTTTTGGAAAGGTCTTCACAATGATGGCATGTTGCTGGAGAGTGAGAGTCCGGCAGACAGATAATACACACCTCATGTGTGTCTGAAGCAGCCTTCTTTTTTCCACAAGATGGACATGGAACAAATAAAGAAGGCATTTTTCTGACAAAACAGCAAAAAATCAGTCAGAAAAACACAGGATACTAACTTCCTCACAGATGTTATAAGAAGAAGTCCAAAAAATCTTAAAGTTGTAATAATTCTTGACTAAAGAGTCAAAAAAGAAGAGAGCTGAATTCCAGGGTCCTGACTGAAGGAGCCGGAAAGAACAACTGACCTAACTGTCACCCCTGAGGCATGATGGGATATGGAAGTCAGGGCTGCCTTAAAGGCACGGTGCCAGTTTTTACCTGTACAGGGCGTTTTAGTCTCTATGGTATTATATTGCAATGCAGCCTGGCAATGTGTTGTACATCTGTGTTTTTCCACAGTTTGTTCTCTTTATTTTTTGCTTTCTCATGAGTGTTTACCTCATTAAAGAAAAAAAAAAAAAAAAAAAAAAAAAAAAAGATTTAGGTGATTTGTTATACCTATATATATATATATATATATATATATATATATATATATATATATATATATATGTGTGTTATTGGATGTGTATATTTACATTGCCTAGCCTTTTATGGGAGCTGCATTTGCTTGGAAAAAATGATATATGTTTATACATATACAGAGCTGTATATATGTATGTTTTTACATATATAATTTTATTATTTCCGGGGTCACCGCACATGGGCGGGAATATTCAGTGCTTATGACTATTGATGAGGATCCCCTGGAAGAGAACTTATTAGTTTCAGGACCTAACTCCCAAGGCTCCTCTCCGTGTCTTTTAGTGTCCTTGTCCCATCTTTCTATTTTGGGTTTTGAGGTGCATACCTCTGCAAATTCTAACTTAGCCAGGGCTAGGCCCAGCTTACCCACAGAGGTTACCCACAACTTGAGCAACCCCACCATGACCAATAAGGTCAGGGGGCCTGACTTGCTATTTGGCAGGGGGTTAGGCCACCATGCCAAGGATAGGGCTGCCATGAAGGCTAACACCCAGCAGAGGTTGCTGACAGCTGTCAGTGCCCAGAACCACAACTTTAGCTCCTGACTGGCAAGTGAGGGGGCTATCTTATAGGTCTCTTTGGGTCCTGGCTGTTGGTTTATTAGAGGGTGGGGGGTCACCACTCTTTGTGGTGAGCACCCTTTCTCCACCCTTTGTTCTGCCATCTGAGGAGCCACTAACTCAGACTGGACAGTTGCCCGACTAGTCAGGCCTTGTTGTTGGTTAGGGGGGGCTGTACCAGTGCCATTGTTTGGGTCTTCCCTCACTGGGATAGAATCTCCCTGGCCCTCTGGAACTGTGGCTAACAGTTGCCCACCTTTCCTAATCTGTTTCTTTTCACTCTTTTGGGGCTCAGCTGCACCGACTGCAGGTTGAGCACCCACCGGTTCTTTGGGTGAGGCCTGGCATTGGGCCAGCACCTCTCTTTGGCTCAGTTCCACCTCTAAGTGATCATTCCCCAAGAGACAATCAAGGGGAAGGTTTTTACTGACTATCACTTTTCTCCATCTAAGGGATCCAGCTGTGGCTAGGGGCACTATAGCTACAGGCCTAACAGTGACTCCCCCTGGGACAGTTCTCACCCTTCGTGTTTCCCCTGGGACATATTGGTGTGGGAATACCAACCTGTCATGCACCACAGTGTGACTGGCACAGGTATCTCTCAGGGCAGTGGCTGGGATTCCATTCACCAGTAGGTGGTGGAAGTGTCTACTCCCCTCTGGGATCTCCAGCTTGCTTCTTGGGCCCATTCCCCAGATGAAAGCTAGGAGGACTTCCTCATCTGAGGACCCTCCCTCCCAAGCTACACTGGCAACCCCTGGGGCTACACTAGTCACCCCTGGAGCTGTATTAGGGATTTTGTTTTTAGGACAGCTAGGGTCCTTGGTGTGGTGTCCAGACTTCTGACAGTTGTAACACCATATTCTGTTGGGATCCCAATTCCTACCTTGGTACCCTGGTCTAGTTTGTGAGGTGTCTTGGGGCCCACCCTCCTGGACAGGTTTTTGGGGGGCTACCTGGGACTCCTTACTTTTATCCGCAATGGGTTCACTCTCTTTCTTTTGGGGAGGCTTTGGGACCCCTTTGTTTTGGTCACCCCCAGTGGACGTCCTAGTTACCCTAGTCTTGACCCAGTGGTCTGCCTTCTTTCCCAATTCTTGGGGAGAAATTAGACCTAGGTCTACCAAATGCTGATGCAACTTTTCATTTGTGCAGTTACTTAATATATGTTCCTTCATGAATAAATTGTACAATCCAGTAAAATCCTGCACACCATGTCCAGCTAACCAACCATCCAGTGTCTTCATTGAGAAATCTACACATTGAGAAATCTACAAAATCAATCCAGGACTGGGTCTGGGTTTTGTGAGCCCCCCTGAATCTAATTCTATACTCCTCAGTGGTGAATCCAAATCCCTCAATCAGAGCTTTCTTCATGAGGTCATAGGATCCTGCCTCTGGCCCAGAAAGGGTCAGAAGCCTGTCTCTGCAGTTACCAGAGAACAGTTCCCACAGGAGTGCCCCCCAGAGAGGTTTCTTTACTTTTCTGATATCACAAGCCCTCTCAAAGGCTGTGAACCATTTGGTGATATCATCACCTTCCTCAAATTTAGGGACAATCCCTTTGGGGATTTTAAGATCAGAAGTTTCTTCCCTATCCTTGTTTTTATTATTGCTGCCACCATTGATGGGTGCTAACCCCATCTTTCTCCTTTCTTTTTCTAGAGCCAGGAACCTGGACTCTAGCTCTACTCTTTTGGTCAGCCTTGCTAAAAGGCTGTCCTCTTCACTGGGGGGTCCCCCAGTGTTGTCTCTGGGACCAGAGCCACCTGTGTGGTCTCTAGGTGCCCAGATGCTAATTCTTGAGTTGGAGGGTATGGGTGCCATCTCCTCCCTAGGGAATAGTATGGGGAGGTTGTTGTCCACCTCCCCTGTTTCCCTTTCCTCATCTGACTGGCCATCACCATGTTCAGATGGGTGGTCTTTAGCATACTCAGCCAGGAGCTCCTGGAGCCCTCGTTTGGTTGGATGCAGACCCATTTGTAAATTTTTGAGTTTACATAAGGACCTCAATTCCTTGAAAGACAAGTGTAAGTAAGGTGTGAGGTCGAGCTCCTCCACCAGGTCCATGTTATTATTATCACTAATAGCTGGGTTTGTTTGAGACATTCTAACCTGACAGTTCTAACCCTCTACCCTGACTATAGTGACTTTTATTTTTCTAAAATTCTAATGGGACTTAAGCAAGGCCCTAGCAAGACTTTTAGTAATTTTGGAAAAACCAATCAGAATTCTAAAGGCAATTTTTAAGAGTTCTGTCGTGTGATCAGATGGTAACCAAGTAGTCCAACAAATGCAAGTTTGTATCCCACCGCTGATCCACCAATGTGAGAAAGTGGCTCTGTATATACTGTTCCCTAATAGGTACAGGGTGTACAGAGTCCACAGTCCCCCAGAGGCCGATAGAGGTCAAAGATAGGTATGACCTTACTCTCAAAAGTGGTAGCTTGGTCAAGCAGTAAGGCAGTACCAGAGGACAGTGTAAAGCATTTATTGTACACACTCAGTCAGCAAATGGTTTCACACACTCAATAACTGAACTCTAGGCCAATGGTTTATATATATAAAATATATGCTTGTTTTATTTTTAGAACCACAAAGGGGATAAAAATATACTTTCTCAGAATGAGAGGTTGAATATAAATACTTTTGTCTTAAGCAATAAATTTATGTAAACAGTCACAGTTGGTTGCAATAAACAATCCTATTTCCTAAACATAACAATGCATTGAGCTCAATGGTAAATTCAGGTTATTTGTAATAAATTACTTTTCAGATTACTTTTGGAATTCCAGGTCTGGCTCCTAGATCCAGCCTGGGGTCAGTATTCAGAATCAAGTGATGAAAGTCGACTTAATAACTAATGATTTTTAAATAATATTTAGCTATTTCAAAAGTTAGCACTTAGAAAATATTTCAAAGAAAACATTCAATGGATCTCTATGGCAAGAAATTCAAATTGCAGGTAGAGTACTTTATCGTTACTTTAGTAATCCAGGACTGGGTACCTAGACCCAGGACTGGGGTCCTTATCAAAAACTGATAAGTAATTTCGTTTGCAGAAATGGTACGATTTTAAAAGAATATTTTGAATTTGCAAAAATAGACACTTAGAAGAAATTTCACAGAAAAGCAGACAATGGTTTCCTATGGGAGAAAAATGAGTTAGAGGTAAGTATAGTTGTGGACACTTTTCAGAGTCAGGGCTGGGCACCAAGATCCAGCACTGGGAGCTCACCTAGGAGCAGGTGAGTAAATTCGTTTTTGTCACTTGGCTGATTTTTGGTGAATATTTGCAGTTTTGAAAAGTTCACACTTAGAAGATTTTTGAAGAAAAAGCCAGTCAATGTTACCCTATGAGGAAAATGAAGTTAGCGGTTTAAGGGTAAGTACTCGACTGGCAGAGTTGAAATTCCGGGCATAGACTCAGGGGTCCCCCAGTGCCAGGTAGGTACAGTTGGTTCACCCTCAGCGGTTTCAGGACGGCCGGGTGCAGAGAGAGTTAGGCCCAATGTTATCCTATGAGGGATAGGGGGGCCTTGGTTGGTGGCTGCTGTCTGGCAAGCCACGCGGCTGTGGGAGCTGGGCTCCTGGTCACTTACTCAGGGCAAGTGGGGAAGTAAGTTAGTGTAGAGAGTGCACTGCCAGGGCCACTCGGGCGGCTGGGTGCAGGGTGCTTTTGAGCCGTCGGGCGCTCAATGGAAATCAATGGGAATGTTCCGGTTTGGAAAAAGGCTGCAAGCTTGGGGACGAGGATGCTTCAGGTGCCACCACCACTTCGAGAGGTAAGTTGGGTAGTTGTAGATTAGGTGGGTACCCCGGGATTGGGCACAGGGGGCCGCAGGCCGCCGGGTGCAGGGGTGCCTTTTGACGTCGGAAATCTTACCCTATTGTTGATCGCGGTTGGGGTGGCACTCTGTTCTGAGGCTGCAGGCTTCTTACGGAATGTCGAGGGGGGTCCTTGGGTGCCGGACTCGGGGTCACAGTCGCCGTGGGGTCGTCCTCAGGGTCTTTGTCCACTCCGGCACTGGCCAGGCTTGGCTGGTGCAGAGTGTGTTGGGTCCGCGGTTCCGGGCTGCTGCCAGGGGTTAATAATAGGTTTCTTGAGTAGAGCCTCTACTCATGGGAGTCCCAGGGGATTAGAGCCAAAAGGTAGCCAGGTCCTCCGGGGTTGGTGAGGTTGCTGGCCACGAGAGATGCCGCGCTGGTGCAGGTTCGAGAATCGACAGGCCGGTAGAGCTGGGGCCAAAGCAGTTGGTGTCTTCTTCTCTTTTTAGCAGCTGCAGGGCAGGTCCTTGTTCTTCTTGTAGTTTTCTATCTGGAATCTGGGGAAGGAAGGTTCAGGGTGCCCCTAAATACTAGATTTAGGGGCGTTACAGGTAGGTGAAGGCCAGGGACCAATGGGTCCTTGTCCTGGGGTGGGGACACCCCCTATCCTGCCTCTCTCCTGTGGGAGGGGGGCAGTAGCCTAATCCTGATAGGGTAGGGCCCCCCATCTTCAAGATGGCGAGAGCCCGGAGATGTGCTTCACCTCGCCTCCCCCACCTGAGGGGTGGGGTGGGCAGGCTGGCACATCCCCTGTCCTTGTATGGGGTTTCCGGCCAAGCTTCCCGCCAGAGTGGGAGGTTGCAGTGGCCTGGGGAAACTCCAAGAGGCGGCATGCCTTTGAAGCTTCCCTTTGCTCATCCTGGGGGAGGAGATTTATCACCTCACCCAGGATGTGCATTGTTGCAGGCCCGGGAGAGCAGGGGCTCTCCCACCCAGGGGTCCAGCAACGTGTCTGCTGTGTGGCAGCCTGGGCAGCCTCAGAGCAGACGTGGATTGTAGGTTAGTTGTAAGGGGGCATCTCTAAGATGCCCTCTGGGGTGCTTGGTACATTAAATCTCACACTGGCATCAGTGTGGGTTTAATGTGCTGAGAAGTTTGATACCAAACTTCCCAGTCTTCAGTGTTGCCATTATGGTGCTGTGGAGCTCGTGTTTGACGAGCTCTCAGCACCATGTACTCTTAAATGGCAGCACTGCACTTACAGTGCCCGGGAATGGACCTGGGTACTGTAGGGGCACAGGGCTCCTGCTCCTGTGCCCACACCATGGGCATAAGGCACCCAGCCAGAGGGGTGACTGACATATGCCTTGGCAGTGTGGGTGTTGGGCATGGCACACAGAGATGTGTGCCATGTCGACTCTTCATTTTGTCCTGCACCCAGACACTCAGCCTGCAAAGGCAGTGTGTGTGTGTGTAAGGGTACAGGGCCCCTAAGGGTGGCACAAGGAGTGCTGCAGCCCTTAGGGGCCTTCCCTGGTCACAAGGCCCTGGGTACCTAGGGTACCATTTACTAGGGGCTGACATGTGGCCAGGGTTTGCCAATTTGGAGTTTGTGTGTTTTAAGGAAGGAACATAGGCCCTGGGCACCTGATTGGCAGGAGTCCAGGGTACACTCAGTCAAAGTACATTCAGCAATTTAGCAAAAAGTGGGGGCATACCATGCAAGAAAGATGGCACTTTCTCACAAGTATGTTCTCGTTACTTTTGTAATCCAGTGCTGGGTTCCTAGGCTCAGTACTGGGGCATCTATCTAAAACAGGTAAGTAATTACGTTTTCACAGTTGGTACGATTTTTAAAGAATTTCTAGTTTGCAAAAATCAACACTTAGAAGAAATTTCGCAGAAAAACAGTCAATGGTTTCCTATGGGAGAAAATTGAGTTAGTGGCAAGTACGGTTGTAAGTATTTTTCAGGGTCAGTGCTGGGCACCAAGATCCAGTACTGGGATCTCTCCTAATAGCAGGTGAGTATTTCAGTTTTCGTTACTCGTTGATTTTAGGTGAATATTTTAAAGTTTAGAAACTCCACACTTAGAAGAAATTTCAGAAGAAGCCAGTCAATGTTACCCTATGGAAGAAAAGTGAGTTATCGGCTTTTGGGTAAGTACTCGACTGGCAGAGTTAAGGTTCTGGGCATAGACTCAGGGGTATCCCAGGGTCAGGTCAGTACAGTTGTTACACCCTCAGCGGCACAGGGGCAGCCGGGTGCAGAGTGAGTTAGGCCCAATGTTATCCTAAGGGAGGCAGGGGGGCCTTGGTTGGTGGCTGCTGACTAGCAGGCCACGCGGCTGTGGGAGCTGAGCTCCTAATCACTTACTCAGGGCAAATGGGGAAGTATGTAGGAGTAGAAGTTGCACAGCCAGGGCCACTCGGGCGGCTGGGTGCAGGGAGCTTTTGAGCCTTCGGGCGCTCAATGGATTTCAATGGGAAAGCTCAAGGACGAACAAGGGATGCAAGCTCGGGGACGAAGATTCCTCAGGTGCCACCACCACTTCGAGAGGTAAGTTGGGTAGTTGGAGGATAGGTAGGTACCCAGGAGTCGGGCACAGGGGGCCGCAGGGCGGCGGGGTGCCTTTTGATGTCGGGAAAACTTACCCTCTGTTGATCGCGGTTGGGGGGGGTCCCTGGTTCTGAGGCTGCAGGCGTCGTCAGGAGCATCGAGGTGGGTCCTTGGGTGCCGGATTCGGGGTCACAGTCGACGGGGGGACGTCCTCGGGGTCTTTGCACCCGCCAAGCCTGGCCTGTGCCGGAGTGGACAGAGTGTGCAGGGTTCGCGGTTCCGGGCTGATGCAAGGGGTTAGAAACTTGCTTTGAGCAGAGCCACTGCTCATGGGAGTCCCAGATGCTCAGTCACAGGGTAGCCAGGTCCTCCGGGGTTTGTGAGGTTGCTGGCCACAGGAGGTGCCGGGATTTAGCAGGAGCAGGTTCGAGGGTCGACAGGCCGGTAGGGCTGGGGCCAAAGCAGTTGGCGTCTTCCTCTTCTTAGCAGCTGCACGGCAGGTCTTCTTTCTTCTTACTCTTCTTTGCTTTTTCGGAATCTGAGGAGAGAAGGTTCAGGGTGCCCCTAAATACTAGATTTAGGGGCGTTACAGGTAGGTAAAGGGCAGAGACCAATGGGTCCCTGCCCTGGGGTGGGTACACCCCCTATCCTGCCACTCTCCTGTGGGAGGGGGGCAGTAGCCAAGTTGTGATTGGGGAGGGCTTCCCATCTTCAAGATGGCGAGAGCCCGGAGATGTGCTTCACCTCGCCTCCCCCACCCGAGTGGTGGGGTTGGCGAGGCTGGAACATCCCCAGTCCTTACTTGGGGTTTCTGGAAAGTCTTCCTGCCAGAGTGGGGGTCAGAACCGGTGGGGGCCAGTTGCTGGGTACAGCAAATGGCCTGGAGAAGCTCAAAAAGGCGGCATGCTTTAGAAGCTACCCCCTGCCCATCCTGGGGGAGGAGATCTAGCAAATCGCCCAGGATGTGCATTGTTGCAGGCCCAGGAGAGTAGGGGCTCTCCACCCAGGGGTCCAGCAACATGTCTGCTGTGTGGCAGCATATCAGACAAGACGTGGATTGTAGGTTAGGTTTCAGGGGGCATCTCTAAAATGTCCTTGGTAGTGCTTTGTACATTAAATCCCAGACTGGCATCAGCGCGGGTTTAATGTGCTGAGAAGTTTGATACCAAACTTCTCAGTCTTCAGTGTTGCCATTATGGTGCTGTGGAGTTCGTGTTTTATGAGCTCCCAGCACCATGTACTCTTAAATGGCAGCACTGCACTTACAGCTGCCAGGAATGGACCTGGGTACCCCTCAGGGCACAGGGTTCATGCTCCTGTGCCCACACCACTGGCATAGGGTACCCAGCTAGAGGGGTGGCTGATGTATGCCAGGGCAGTGTAGGTTGTGGGCATGGCACACAGGGATGTGGGCCATGTCGATTATTGGTTTTGTCTTGTACCCAGACACTCAGCCTGCAAGGGCAGTGTGTTTGTGTTAGGGTACAGGGCCTCTAAGGGTGGCACAATAAGTGCTGCAGCCCTTAGAGGCCTTCCCTGGTCACAAGGCCCTGGGTACCTAGGGTACCATTTACCAGGGGCTGACATGTAGCCAGGGTTTGCCAATTTGGGTTTTAGGGAAGAAACATAGGCCCTGGGCCCCTGATTGGAAGGAGTCCAGGGCACACACTCAGTCAAAGTACATTCAGCAATAAGTAGGGGAATACCATGCAAGAAAGATGGCACTTTCTCACAGGGTGGGGGCGTCATTTTTGAAAATGTATATATTCATTTTACAAGCACCTGCTGCCGCGTTCCTGGCCTCCAGCAATTTTCAGACATCAATTAAAATGTTAAGCTAATTCTGGTGATTAATCGTCTTTCTGGGAACAGACCAGAGGTTTGTCTTGGGGAAATCTGACTCATACTAAGGTAGTGCAGAGGGTTAAAATGCCTGCTGCAACGAATATGTATTATGCAGATAAAGCGCATATAATGTAAATAGGTCAGTGGGTTACTGCTTCTGTAAGAGAGCTCCTTTTGTAACCTCTCGTTTATAAGTCAAAATCCTAATATAGAACATTGAGTTTTTAAGTGTCAAAGAGCTGCATGCAAACTGCAAGGTATATATTTGAGCCATATGTTTTTTTTGCCCATTCTTTTATCATCCTAATCTTGTGAAAAGTGTTCATTTGGGTTAATTCTTATTATTAAAGAGAACCCCTAACAATGATGTTACGTTTTAAATTCAGAATTTGTGCTTTTCCAGAATAAGAACAAACTATATTGCCTAAGATAATGTTAGAAATGAGGGGGCTCTGGTTGGCGCAGGTAAGTACCAGCGACAAGCAGGGACCCTTTACTTCTAGTCAGGGCGAAGGATGGCTCCTTAGAATAACCCCTGCTCACCCTCTAGGTGCGTGGCGCGAGCAGTCAAGGCTAAACTTCAGGGCGTACACGGTTAAGCACTGGCAATTATACACACAGTAAATACTTTGCATGCACCACAAACGGACACCAAGCAGGTCGTATACAAAAATAAGGCTTTTATATATTTTCAGCAGATTTAGTACAAGACCCAGTAACGGTGAAACGGTGGGGCCACGATCTCTATGAATACGGAAAGTTCTTATGCGGGCAACAAGGTGAACTGTGGGCCTTAGCGCACTTCGCGCTGAGGTAGCAACCGGGAGGCACGTGTCAGACGGCAGGGAAAACAGAATGTTGCGGACCCTGGATCCGATACGAGCTTGCGGTCGAGTTCGTAAGTACAGTACCTTGCTTTCTTTTCATGAAGGCGGGTGCGGGACACTCAGCGGCCCTGTCAGAAGGGCGAGGCGGCGTCCGGGGCTTCCACGCTTCACGAGGGGGGTCTGGTCCTTCAGGCTCACAGCAAGAGCAGGGTACTACGGGTTGGCAAGTGAGCAAAGCGGGGCAGCGGGGCAGCCGGGCACGCTTTCTACGTCCGGGCCGTCCGAGGCTTGAAGATGCTCACAACGCCGATTCCGGCGGGAGAGGTGAAGGTGCGCAGCGGGCCTCCGGCGAGCGAGGTGACGGTGGCAGCCCAGCACGGCGTAGGGAGAGCGGCTCAGATCGAGCGAGGCTCTTCCCAAGGCAGGGGCAGCTAAGCAGTCCGGTCACAGCTCAAGGAGGGGCTGGGGGGCACAAGAGTCACGGCTCCGGCGAGGGAAGGAACACCACAGTCCAGCGGTGGGCAAGTGAAGGTCAGGTTGAGCCCAATGGTCCTGGGGCTCAGTTCAGGGGGCAAGCTCGATTCCAAGCCCTTGGAGATCTTTTTGAAAAGCACACGTTTCTTGAAAGTAAAAATAAAGCAAAGTCTCTAGCAAAAGGTTCCTCTTCTAAACTTTGGCACCAAGGACACCACCGCAGGCTAGTCCCCCAGGATAGGGACAGTCTTCCTCCTTACAGCTTTCCTGGCGCCTTCTCCTCAGGCAGAGATTCTTCTTGGTTCAAAGCGGATCTGATTTCTTAGGCACAGGGCTCCTACATTTAAACTACATTTCTTTTGTTCTCCCAGGCCAGGGGGGCCCTTGCCTAGTTCTGTCCAGTTCTGGAGCACTTTGTTGACGCGATGCAGGCTTCTTCTTTCAGAGTGCAGGGCAGAGTCATCAGACGCTCCACAGGGGGCGGAGCCGGCATTGTGGTGGCAGAACACAGTCCT
Organism: Triturus cristatus; assembly: GCF_964204655.1. Classification (NCBI taxonomy): domain Eukaryota; kingdom Metazoa; phylum Chordata; class Amphibia; order Caudata; family Salamandridae; genus Triturus; species Triturus cristatus. The sequence continues at coordinate 977,030,542 of NC_140583.1, forward strand.
ATTCAGAGTCCAGGTGTACTGCTCCCACCCATCTACCTGTCAATCTTTCTATACACCACCAGGCTACCTAGCCCTGCCCATCTGGGTTTCCCCAGCCCTGTCACTCACACAAGCCAGACAGCAGATACACATCACGCAGAGGCGGGCTGAAATGTTTAGGCAAGCAAAGGCCAACTTTCTAAAAGTGGCATTTGCAAACGCAGAATATTAAACCTTACAAAAAGATGTACCTTATTATTCTGAGATCAGGCATACTAAACTCGATCTTCTACCATGTTCCCTGGGTATGTTAGGATCATAGGATGTAATAATCTTAACAGCCCATTCTGGCCTATGAGAACAGGGTAGCCTTACAATAGTGAAAAACGAAAATGGCTATAATTCACGATTAGGACATGCCACACACATCGGGGCTTGTCCTACCTTATGCTTACAATGCACCCTGCCCTTGGGCCTACCATAGGGGTGACTAACATGAAGTTAAGGGAAGGTTTAGGGACTGGCAAGTGAGTGCACTTGTCAGTCAGCATGTCAGTACCAGACTGCATGCAGTTTCTGCAATGACAGACCTAGACACATTTTACCAGGCCGCTTCTGTGGGTGGCACAACCAGTGCTGCGAGCCCACCAGCGGCATTTGTATTTACACGCCCTGGCACTCCTGGTGCACTTTACAGGGGTCTGACAGTAAACCAAATAAGCCAATTATGGAATCCAACCAACATAGCAATTTACAATGGGGAGAGCATATGCACTTTAGCACTGAACAGCAGTGGTAAAGTGCCCAGAGTCATAAAACAGCCAACAACAGGTCAGAAAAAATGCAGGAGGAAGGCAAAAAGTTTAGGGATGACCCTGCAAAAAGGGCCAAGTCCAACACCTACGATGATAGATGACATGTCACTCCTACACTACACCTTGTAGTCCTGTCTGATGTAACATTTCTTATACACTGATTTACACATGTATGATTGTCTCTGTGCAATGTGTGTGATGTAAAGTGCTGGAACACTTTACACTGGTATGAGTGGCGCTAAAATACTAAATGAATCTGAGAGACAGTGGTTATGGAGACTTGAGCGCCACTGTTAAATGGTGCTAGTGAGGGAATCTGTGGAAGAGGTGGTCGTGGGGGTGGGGTGGGGTGGGGGGGGGGGGAGGTGAGAGGTGAGGAGGGTGCCAACAAACATTGTCGCACAGGGCACCACCAGCACTAAAGCCGGCCCTGACTGATGGTGCAATTATCACCCTGCCAAGAAGAATTCATGAATGTACCTCAGCAAGCTATAGTAGCGGTGGAGATCGTACAGAAGAATTCCCTTCCGATATAGGGGTTAGGCAGGGGTGTGTCATGGCCCCTTTTCTCTTTTTATTATATATAAAGGGACTGGGATAACAACCTTGTGCAGTGGGGAAGGATATTCCAAGATTAAATAAGTGTCAAATCCCTGTATTACTATATGCTGATGACGTGGTCCTGATAGTCAGGACAGCAAATGGCCTACAAATTCTGCTTAATTCTTTTAATGTTTTTATGAATGATCTGGGATTAAAAGTTAATCGCACAAAATAGTTCATGATTTAATGCGCACCCAAAAACAAGGACATTTCTATAAGGGGGGTAAAGAAATTAAAGTTCCTCATTTTACATATCTTGGGGTACCATTCGATGTTGATCTGATTTGGAAACAGGTTTTAAATATTAGAATGATGCAATTTCAGATATCCAATGATGCTATTTTTAAATTTGCTAAAAGACTGGGCCACAAACCAACGAAGGAGAATTTATGTATTTATAAGATCAAGAGCCTCTCAGTGGTAACCTTTGGGGCTGGGGATAGGGGACATATGAATTGCAAACCATTACAAATAATTGGAAAGTACATTAAGGACACTTTTAGCAGTGCCTCAGAGTTCCCCTGTTGCTTTTTGTCATGATGAAGTAGGATTAAGTTACTTGAAAGACAATATTGCACTACAACCGCTGTTGCTCTGGTTAAAGATTTGGAAAAATACTGAGACTACACTGTGCAGAACAATATTGACTGATTGTACGGAGCTGGATAAGAGCCCGGATACACCGTGGTTAATATACATCAAAATGAAGTTTACCAAAATCGGTGTCCCAGAATACTACACAAACCCTGACACCCTTAAAATTGTCTCATCTGCGTCTATTAAATCCCTTTACCAAAGTCTTCAGCAGATAGATCCTACTTTTAATATGTTCAATCAACTAGAACCTTCCCCAAAGCAACAAAGAGAACCTGCATTTTACTTACAAATTGATCTAAATTGAAGGCAAAAATGTTTGCTGAATAGGTTGCGGTTAAAAACAATACATTACCTAGTCGCTTTCCCTACTCGAGGCACATGGTTTGCATCACTTCCATTATGCCCCTGTGTGAGAAAGTGGCTCTGTATATACTGTTCCCAAATAGGTACAGAGTCCACAGTCCGCAGAGGCTAAAGTTAGATATAACCTTACTCTCTAAAGTGGTAGCTTGGTCGAGCAGTAAGGCAGTATCAGAGGACAGTGTAAAGCATTTGTTGTACACACTCAGTCAGCAAATGTTCTCACACACTTAATAACTGAACTCTAGGCCAATGGTTTATATATAAAAAAGATATGCTTGTTTTATTTTAGAACCAACAATTGGATTTAAAATATACTTTCTCAGAATGAGATGCTTTATATGAATACTTTTGCAATATGCAATTGACTTTTGTAAACAGTTACAAGTGGTTGCACTAGGCAACACTATTTTAAACACAATATTGCATTGAGTTTAACCTCTTGAGTGCCCATGACGAGCTGGTCTCGTCATGGGCCGCGGTTGCGCTGTGCCCATGACGAGGACCAGCTCATCATAAACCCCGCCCGCTAATGCAACAGCCGGCACAGGGCGGGGAAAGGGGCGGGCACTCAAGGGGTTAATGGACGTTTCATGTTATTTGCCACAGATTACTTTTAGGATTACTTTTGGAATTCCAGGACAGGATCCTAGATTCAGTCCTGGGTCAGTACTTGGAATCAAGTAAGAAAAGTCGACTTAATTACTGTGATGATTTTTAGACAATATTTTGCCATTTTAAAAGTTGACACTTAGAAAATATTTCATAGAAAACAGTCAATGATTCCCTATGGCAGAAAATTCAAGTAACAGGTTTAGTATGTTCTCGTTACTTTTGTAATCCAGAACCTGGTGCCTAGACTCAGTACTGGGACCTTTATCTAAAACAGGTAAGTAATTACGTTTTCAGATATTATACGACTTTTAAAGAACATTGAAAGATTGCAGAAACTGACACTTAAAAGAAATTTCAAAGAAAAACAGTCAATGATTTCCTTAGGGAGAAAATTGGGTTACTGGTAAGTACAGTTGTAAGTAGTTTTCAGAGTCAGTGCTGGGCACCAAGATCCAGCACTGGGAGCTCACCTAAGAGCAGGTGAGTATTTTCGTTTTCGTTACTCGGCTGATTTTTGGGGAATATTTTTAGTTTTGAAAAGTCCACACTTCGAAGAAATTTCAGGAAAAAGCCAGTCAATGTTACCCTATGAAGAAAATAGAGTTATCGGTTTAAAGGTAAGTACTCGACTGGCAGAGTTGAGGTTCTGGGCATAGACTCAGGGGTCCCCCAGGGTCAGGGAGGTACAGTTGGTTCACTCCCAGCGGCACTAGGGCAGCCGGGTGCAGAGAGAGTTAGGCCCAATGTTATCCTATGAGGAATGGGGGGGCCTTGGTTGGTGGCTGCTGACTAGCAGGCCACGCGGCTGTGGGAGCTGGGCTCCTGGTCACTTAGTCCTGGTGGCAATTGGAGAAGTAGATAGGTGTAGAGGTTGCACTGCCAGGGCCACTCGGGCGGCTGGGTGCAGGGTGCTTTAGAGCCTTCGGGCGCTCAATTGATTTCAATGGGAAATCTCCGGTTTAGAAAAAGCCTGCAAACTCGGGGACGAGGATTCTTCAGGTGCCACCAGCACTTCGAGAGGTAAGTTGAATAGTTGGAGGATAGGTAGGTACCCCGGGATTGGGCACAGGGGGCAGCGGGGCGCCTTTTGGTGTCGGGAAATCTTACCCTCTATTGATCGCGGTTAGGGGGGGCACCTGGTTCTGAGGCTGCAGGCTTCTTCAGGAGTGTCGAGGGAGGTCCTTTGGTGCCGGACTCGGTGTCAGTCGCCGTGGGGTCGTCCTCGTGGTCTTTGTTTGCACAGGCCAGGCTTGGCTGGTGCAGAGTGTGCTGGGTTTGCGGTTCTGGGCTGCTGCCAGGGATTGGAAGTAGATTTTGAGTAGAGCGGAGTCCCAGGGGCTTAGAGTCAAAAGGTAGCCAGGTCCTCCGGGGTTTGTGAGGTTGCTAGCCACAAGAGATGCCGGGTTGAAGCAGGTTCGAGGGTCGACAGGCCGGTAGGGCTGGGGCCAAAGCAGTTTCTTAGCAGCTGCTGGGCAGGTCTTCTTTCTTCTAGCTCTTCTTCGGATTTTGGAATCTGGGGAAGGATGGTTCAGGGTGCCCCTAAATACTAGATTTAGGGGCGTTACAGGTAGGTGAAGGGCAGGGACCAATGGGTCCCTGCCCTGGGGTGGGTACACCCCCTATCCTGCCTCTCTCCTGTGGGAGGGGGGCAGTAGCCTAGTCCTGATAGGGTAGGGCTTCCCATCTTCAAGATGGCGTGAGCCCGGAGATGTGCTTCACCTCGCCTCCCCCCCGAGGGGTGGGGTTGACAGGCTGGCACATCCCCTGTCCTTATTTGGGGTTTCCGGCCAAGCTTCCCGCCAGAGTGGGGGGTTGCAGTGGCCTGGGGAAGCTCACAGAGGTGGCATGCCTTTGAAGCTTCCCCCTGCCCATCCAGGGGGAGGGGATTTAGCACCTCGCCCAGGATGTGCATTGTTGCAGGACCAGGAGAGCAGGGGCTCTCCCACCCAGGGGTCCAGCAACGTGTTTGCTGTGTGGCAGCCTCAGACCAGACGCGGATTGTAGGTTAGGTTTTAGGGGGCATCTCTAAGATGCCCTCTGGGGTGCTTGGTACATTAAATCCCGCACTGGCATCAGTGTGGGTTTAATGTGCTGAGAAGTTTGATACCAAACTTCTCAGTCTTCAGTGTTGCCATTATGGTGCTTTGGAGTTCGTGTTTGACGAGCTCTCAGCACCATGTACTCTTAAATGGCAGCACTGCACTTACAGTGCCCAGGAATGGACCTGGGTTCTGTAGGGGCACAGGTCTCCTGCTCCTGTGCCCACACCATTGGCATAGGCCACCCAGCTAGAGGGGTGGCTGAAATATGCCATGGCAGTGTAGGTGATGGACATGGCACACAGGGATGAGTGCCATGTCGACTCTGTTTTGTCTTGCACCCAGACACCCAGCCTGCAAGGGCAGTGTGTGTGTGTGTGTAAGGGTACAGGGCCTCTAAGGGTGGTACAATGAGTGCTGCAGCCCTTAGAGGCCTTCCCTGGTCACAAGGCCCTGGGTACCTAGGGTACCATTTACCAGGGGCTGACATGTGGCCAGGGTTTGCCAATTTGGGTTTTGTGTGTTTAGGGAAGGAACATAGGCCCTGGGCACCTGATTGGCAGGAGTCCAGGGCACACTCAGTCAATGTACATTCAGCAATTCAGCACAAAGTGGGGGCATACCATGCAAGAAAGATGGCACTTTCTCACACCCTGTGATGGGGGATCATATCAGAGCACTGTGCACTTTCTTATTTTGTAGTCTGTATACATCTCAGAGGAAGCCTTTTATTCGTCCACTTTTACTTGCTGCTTGGATCAGAAAATATGAATTGACAATGGTATACACTGGAAACAACTGAAATTATATATTGTCTTTTAAAATATCTTTTCACTGCTTTTAAGACTCGTAGTAAGAATTTATTACGGTTTATAAATGTGCAAATTCTGTGTACGAGGACCTATTGGTTTTTTAAAGTTTTAAATTGTAAATATGTATGTGCAATCTTTTATGGCTCTTCCAAGTGTCGAATAAAGTATTTTCTGATCTACACGTATTCTATTCTGAAAAGCATTGCTTAACTACTGTAATCAAATCAAATTACATTTAAAATTGAAATCCAAACTGTTACAATCTGTATATTTACTGCAAAGTACTTATCACTTAACTGTGCCAGGCTTGCTTGGTTCTAGGAAATAAAACACCTAAAAGAATATTTTTTTACACAAAAACAATTGGTCTGAAGTTCAGTCTTTGAGTGTGTGAATCATTTGCTGAGTGTGTACAACAAATGCTTAACACTGTCCTCTGATACTGCCTTACTGCTGGACCACACTACCACAAATAGAGAGTTAGGTGCTATCTAACTTTACCTCTGTCTACCTTTGAGGATCCACTGGACTGTGTACACTATACCTCACTTTGGTATAGTATATACCGAGCCAGCTTCCTACACTGATGCATAGCACGAGTCAAGAATACAGTTCGTCTATTTGCCTTAAATTACGGATTTTAAAGACAGCAGCTTATAGCAGACCAGTTCCTAGTATCTCTCCCAAATGGTGCTCAGTAGAGTTTGGGTGCCTCGTTTGGAGGATCTGAAGCGTTAAGATTTTCAGGTGGCGGTGCACCAACAGCCAGTCAAGGTGATAACAGTGGCCACTATTAGATTAAACACAGTCATTACATCTGCTTCAACTGTCAATACACACAGAACCATTAGTGGTAGAATGATGGTTACTAGGATTCCAGGCAAAGGATAATTCCTCCTTTACGTAGAAATGGACCCCACTGTGTGGAGATAGATCATGAATGGTCCCTCAGGGGATGAAATGAGGGAATCAGAGCACACTAGAGCAACAAGATGGAGAAAGGATGAGCCTACGTTGACACCCAATATGTGAAATCAACGAAGGTGATGGCTCAATGCCATTAAGTCCCCTTGATTATCTCCTGTGCAGCTGGGCATGGGCAACAGTCTCGGCTCCTATGCAGTCTCAGCCTACAAAGCTGTACTCAGGCAGGAACGTGTGCTCAGGTGGGTCTTGTGCAGATATTACTGTTTAATAGGCCATTCTTCCAACTCCTGAACAAGCAGAACAAGCAGAACAAGCAGAAAGGCCTTCCATTCCCATCCCAGGGGGCAGGGTCCTGCTGGCTTTCCTAGAGTTAGGCCAAGTAAAGTGGAGGAGAGCATTTCGTATGAGATGCAAATGATGGCCCTCCAGTTGCCTCTGCTATACAGGACTACATAGAGCTGACTCAACAAATGTGAACTAAGAACTGACTCAGGGTCCAGTACTTTTACTCTTCTGATAAAGGAGGCTTTCTGCCACAAGCAACCAGGAGGCCTTCCTTAAAGGTTCCCCCAATCCTGGATGAGCATCCAGAGTTGGTGTTGCTCAGTGTTCACTCTGAGATCAGTTCTATGAAGCTCAGTTTCTATATGTAATTTGCTTCAGTTTGGTTCATGTGCCTTTGTTGCCAAGGGAGATGGCCACAGCAAGGAAACAGGGTAACTCGGTTTTTCAGTTTCAGCTGTACCTATAGTTGAGACAAAAAAAATGGATGATGCCTCCTCCGCCACTGGTGATGGTTTGGTGGTTGTGGGGGTTTGGGGGTGCATTTTCGGCATGTCTGTGTGCACGCCTGTGATTGGGTTGTGTGGAGAACGATTGTGGTGAATGGTTAGCTGTGCAAATACAGTGCCTGGGTTGTCCTACATAACAAAAAGAAAGACACTATTTAGTGCAACCACATGTTTACTAAACAGACCGTGTATAAATGACATACCCATGTGCCAGGCATGTAGACAAACTACTCATTTATGGGGACTGACAGGATCGTTTACACTACAGTGAAGGGCATTTAGAATATATCTTAATAGGGTCTCGTAAAAAGGCCGAGCCTTCGACGAAAAGGACATTGCCATCACAGCCATTTAACTCAGGCCCAGGATGAGATGGCTATAGCAAATCTCATTGAAAACTAAAATACACTCGGGGAGACCCCTGACATCAGATCATAGCTCTAACACTAATAAAAAGGTAAAACACAGGGGGCAAGTGAGAACCTACAATAACCTAAAATAACCTCCAGTGGGCCTACAATGATGAGCACCTTCGTGGAGGAAGCATGCAGGCTGGTCCATAAACGAACAGGAGGGCAACACAACTTCTAAAAGATATGCAGAGTGTTTTCATCCCATGCACTACCCAATGGTTACAACTGGAGAAGAAACTGAAGGTAGAGTTAAAAGACTTATTGAAAAACACTTTCTGAAAGCAGACACAAGAACTTCCAAGGAATATGCATAAATGTGGCTCATGAGTCAATCTATTCCTTAATAATCTAATAGCAAAGTTAATCTGTTAAAGTCAACTTGCCTACTTCCATCCAAGATGGACAGAAGGACAAATTTAAAGCACGGATCACTTGTAAGCTTTACAATACCAGCATACTAATGGCTATACCCCAATGAAAATATTTTACTATTTTCAACACACAAACATTACTGCAAATGCATTTATTGAAGCTGTCTCAAGAGAGACCATGCATGATTTAAAAGTTCTTACCAAGATTTAAACTGGATGAGGATCCATGTGATGATAAAGAAGGAGGTGGCGTTTGAGAATGACTAGGTCCCTGACTGGGAAGAGGCATGCCGACGGGTCCAGGGGAAGAGGAAAACCCAAGGCCATTATAAAAACTGTGTCCAATGGGTGTTAAACTGCTAGACGTCCGCTTGTAAAGGTCACTGCTGCCAGTCAGCGAGTCTCGACGGGAACCACTGCCAGTAGTAGAGTTTGCAACTGTGCCATTCGGGAATGAGACAAAAAGAAAAGCATCCTTAAATTATGTAAAATACAGCAACAATATTTAAGTTTTGTTTGCGTTATGATATTAAGATGCACAAGAAAAACAAGTTACTTACCTACGGTAACGCCTTATTTGGTAGAGACTGTAGGGAGAGGCCTCCTTTTGACATGATCAACCCCACTTTTTGCCCTAGCACCGATTCTCAACTGAAGGTGCACTGGGTCCCTGCTACCGAGGGCCCATTGCCAGTGCTCTTTGCCCTAAAATAGGGTAAATGTCTAATTGTACAACAACTGGCAAGACCTTTAGCTCGCCTGCAAGTCCTTAGTAAGTGGTACCCTGGCACCAAGGGCATGGGTACTAAAGAGGGTCCTCTAGGGGCTGCAGCATGTATTATGCCACCCTAAGGGACCAACACACAAACTGCATGCAGACTTATTGCAGGCTGCGTAAAATGGTGCAAACCATTTTAAAGACATGGCACACTCCCTGTGTGCTATGCCCATGCACACTGTATAAACTATATGTAAGTCACCTCTACAACAGGCCTTAAAGCCCCAAGGATGGGTGCATTATAAGTGAGGTATATGCAAAAGCAGATATGCTACTGTGATGTCTGGTTCTATTGCCATGACATTGCAAGTGTTCTGGAAGCCATCTTGAACATATGTATGGGGCACTGGTCATTACAAGTTACTCAGCTACATAATGGCTTCACTGAAAATAATGGTGCTTGGTATCAAAACACCTAGTGCAGGAAAGTAGGTTTCTGTTGCAATACCCCCCCCCTTTTTGCCAGACTACTGATGCACTTTGACTTGATGTGCCCTGGGTTCCTGCCAATCAGGTTCCCAGGGCCGGTGTTCTTTCCCCAAAACGAATACAATTGGCATCTCTAGCCACAGGCCGGTCCCTGGTAAATGGTACCACATGCACCCAGGGCACTGTGACCAAGGAAGCGCTCTAAGGGCTGCAGCACTTATTGTGCCACCCTTAGAGTTTGTCATTACGAACTCCACAGCGCCATAATGGCTACAATGAAAACTGAGAAGTTTGGTATCAAACTTCTCAGCACATTAAACCCACACTGATGTCAGTGTGAGATTTAATGAAAAATGCACACAGAGGGACTCCGATACCAATTGCAACGTGAATGTCGACGGTGCTTTCGATCCGACAGGCTCTTTGGAGACAGGCCTCGACGCGGTCTCCGGTTTCTTTCCTGTCTTCGGGGCTTCGATCTGCTCAGCACTCCTCGGTGTTGATGTAGTTGGATCGACCACCTTGACCTTGGTCTTTGGTGCCCCAACCTTCGGTGCCATAGGCCTATGCGGCTTCTCGGGACCGAGGGCCTTCTTTTGTTTCTCGGTGCCGAAGTCCTTTTTTGGTTTCTCGGTACCCAAGTCCTTCCTTGGTTTGTCGGCTCCGATGTCCTCCTTTAGTGTCGACGGATTGGAAGGTTTCGATGCCTTCGATCCGACCTGAACCAGTAGCACTTTCGGTTTCGATTTGACCGGTGCAGGTTTTGGTTTCGATTTCACAGAATCGACTCCAGTCTTTTTTGATATTTCTGGCTCTTTTGAAATGTTCGAAGCCGGGCCTTTATGCGGGGCTGTAGAACGATCCGACCGATCTTGGGTAAGGCCCGCAGGCGATCGCTCAACCTGAGCCTTATCAAGACTATCCCCCCTCGGCCTCCGCATCGACGGATTGGCCTAGCTCCTCGCCTGAGCTATCTTCCTCGGCCCCAAGGGCCTCCTCGTCGTCTCCTACCTCATAGACGTCTTCTTCCCGGAAGATCTCCTCATCTTCGTTGTCATATTGGGAGTCATGCTCTGAAGCAGGGTCCGATTGGTCTTGAACATCCTGCTCTTCTACCTCTTCGACGCTCTCGGCTTCTTCGTCCTCGGTACTGAATATGTTAACCGGGTTAGGCGCCGATTTCTTGGCCTCCAATCGAGCCGCTCGTCGATTCCGAAGGGTCTTCTTCGACCGGAACCGGGCGCAGGCCATACATTTGGTCTCATCATGATCCGGTGATAAACATTTGTTACACACCGGATGGACATCGACGTGTGGATATTTTGCGTGACATAGAGGGCATCTTTTGAAGGGAGTCCCCGATTCCATCTTCGAACGTCGATCGATGTTCGGACCGAAACTCGATCCGATAAAGGTGAATAAGTTCGAAAACAAGTATAAGAATCTATCGATACCGAACGCAAACGATACCGACGATATCTAAAGGCTTTTGGCCTTAAATAAAGTTTTCCTAACTTGAGCTAAGATAAGCACATCCGAACCCAATGGCGGAAAAAAACAATCTGAGGATGGAGAGGATGCCCATGCGCACTGTAGTCCAGGGGAGGAGCCACCTATCTCGTGATACTTCAAAGACTCTTCCAGGACAACAATGTGCAATCATCCGGACCCAACACTAGGCGGCGATCTATGCACAGATATGAATTCAGCAGCCCACATGCCTCGAACATTGTATTAATTGCTCCACCTCATCCCAGTGGGCACAGTCATATCATGTTAGCAATGCTTGAGTGTTGGAGACACGCCAGAAATTGGCCGCCTGAGAGGCTACCCTTTTCCTTGGAAGCATCATTAAGTTTGGATTTCTTACCCGTGGACACAGCCAGGGAATCTAGTGGCAACTGACGTTTAACATATACTGGATCCGATGGCGCTGGCTTGTATTTTCGGTTTACTCTAGGGGTAAGAATACGAACTCTGACCGGGTAGTTAAAAATTTCATCTACATGACTTATTATCCCTTTGAGCATAGGTAGTGTATGCGATGACCTCTGTATGGTACTGAGAGTTTCAAAGAGGAAATCCTCTTCAAAGGATTCCTTACGTAGCTGCACTCCATGGAAGTTGGCAGCTCTACACAGTAACTCAATGTAGCCTACGCTGTCATCTGGTTAAGAGGGCTTGTTAGGATATAAATCAGGATCACTGCCTGTGGGTGAATTGGTATTGTAATCATCCCATGAGTCTTGTATTGGTTGATCATCATTTCCATCTCCATCATCCTTGTTGTCAGGTGTATGAGGTGATGAATTTTCAAGTGAAATAGGCTGAAACTGAGGTGAAGGAGGCGAAGAAAGAGGAGGAGAGGAAGAGTTAATTCCAACTGTTTTCTTTACAGTATTGCGGTATTCTTCCTTCTTTTTAAAGTCACTTTAGTGGAGATATGTCCAGTTTGAGGATGGATATACAGTGTTTTTGGTTTCGGATCCGGTTTGTCAATCGGAGCACCGAAACTGTCTTTTTGGTAATTAGAGCAGATCTGACTTTTTGGCACCAAAGGTTTCGGTGCCGAAGTCTTGGATGTTAACGTTTTCGACAAGTGTTTTGGTGCGGAATAGGTGGGGTCAGCGCTGGACTGGTGTTTCGACCCCGAAGTTCTCACTCCGAACTTGATTTGGAGGAAGTCTTTTCGGAGCTGGAAGGCTTTTTGGTAGGCTTCGGTGCCAAGCCGGAAGGCGGGGTGTCGAAGCATGATCTCGGTGCCGACCGGAGCCCAAGGGCACAGGTTGGACCGGAGCCGCCTTCTTTTGTGGCGTTGGGTCTTTAGACGAAGGGGGAGTTGTACTCGCGGTACGTTGTCCATGTGGGATGTCGTCCTCTTGGTCGGAGTCGAGCTCTGGGATGGCGATCGGCTCCTGCTCCTCCTATGTTTCCATGGCCTCGCTGGTCTCTTCGTCCAATTGTTGTCCGAAGATGTCCAGAATGGAGCTTGTGTGCTGGCTCTGCATGTTGCGACATTGACCCAGACAGTCGCGAAGTGTCTGTTTGGAGCGTAAAGCCTGGCACGCATTGCAGTCCTGTTCTGTGTTCGGGGATCGTTCCATCTACTGCAGGTCGGACCGACCTGGGTAAGGTTGACGGCCTTCCACGAGCTTTCCGATCGAAAGTTTAGTTTTAGTAAGGCAATAAGATACGAGATAGAAAGGGAGAATGGATCGAAAACAATTCCGTCGAGGGTAAGTATCTTGTGCACCGAGGGAAAACGAAGGAACGGTGTCAAACAGGAGCGTAGCAATAGCTGTCTGACCGGATGGCGGGAAAAAAAACTAACAACGGAGTCGATGCCCTGGAGTCTATGCCCATGTGCACCAACATCGAAAGGAGAAGTCACCTACCTCAACTGGAAAGACTTCTTAGAGGAAAAACAAGTGCAAGCAAACGGACCCAACACTAGATGGCAAGCTATGCACAGCATGTGATCTACAGCTAACATGCCTCAAACATGGAGTTATCGATTAACAGGTAAGCACTTCGTTGTGGTCGTTGATATTTTGGGGTTAGAGCCACGGCTTCCCCAGGGTCGAGGATGCACTCTCAGAACACCCTCAGCGGCACTAGGGCGGCCGGGTGAGGAGTGCTGAAGCCCAATGTTATCCAAAGGGGAATAGGTGGCCCCCAGTTGGTGGCTGCTCAGGTCCAGGCCACAAGGTTGTGGGAGAAAAGCTCCTGGTGTTAGGCTCAGGGCAAAGGGGGATCTGAGTTAGCACCAAAAGTACCCCCGCAGCGGTACAGGGGCAGCTGGGTGCTGGGTGCTGTTTTGGCATCAGGTGCCCTCTTGATTTCAATGGGGATTCTACAGTTTCAACAAAGACTGAAGGCTCGAGACGAAGATCTTCTGGAGTTGACCTCCGGTTGGAGAGGCAAGTTGGGATACCTGGGGATGCTGGAACACCGTCGGTTGGGCCACCCAAGGCCATAGGACTTTGGTGCAGGGATGTCCTTAGGCGTTGAGTTTTCTTGCTAGCTCTGGTTTCGGTCGGGTGGATCCTCCAGAAAGAGGCTGCAGGCTTTGCTGGGAGATTTAAGGCAGGTCAGAGATCACCAGATCTCAGGTCAGGATTGCTTGGGAGACCTAGTGCTGTTGGGCCACTCAAATTTGGGTACTGGGCATCGGGTGCAGACTCACGGATTTGGCCAGAGTCTGTAGGTGAACAAATCAGGTGCTCACGGGAGACAGTCTGTTGTGTGGAAGGCAGGGCAGGTCTCGGGGTTCTTGAGGTTGCTGGCTGCAGGAGACAGGGATTTCATTTCGCCACTTTTGAGGTGGGGACAGGCCGGTAGGGCTGGGGTCAAGTCAGTGGGCGCCCTCCTCTTCTTAACTTCAGCAAGGCTCAGAGGTCCTTCTTCTTGGTCGCTTCTTGTCTGAGGAGGCAAGGTTAACGGTTGCCCTTAAATACTAAATTTAAGGTTGTTACAGGTAGGTAAAGGTTGGGACCAATGGGTCCCTTCCTTGGGGTGGGTACACCCTCCTATTATGCAACCCTCCAGTGGGAGGGGGGGGCATATTCCTCACTCTGGTTGGCTGGGTCCCCCGCATCTGCAAGATGGCGGGGACAGAGTTGTGCTTCACATCGCCTCACCCACATAAGGGGTGGGGTTGGCAAAGGTGGGCACACCCCCCTTCCTCACTTGGTCTCCCCCCCCCCCCTGATTTTCCCACCCAAAGTGGTGGCTAGAAGCAGCTAAGGACCGGGGGAAGCTCACAAAGGCGGCAAGCCTTTGAAGCTTCCCCTTCGTGGACCCTGCCCATCCTGGGAGAGGAGGCTTGGTACCTCGTCTCAGGATGTGCATTGTTTCAGACCCCCGAGAGAAGCAGGCTCTCGACCCAGTGGCCCAGAAACATGTCTGGTGGTGGCAGCTGGCGAGCAGCCACTCAGCCTGAACACTAGTGTTAGGTTGTTTTTCAGGGGGTATCTCTAAGATGCCCTGAATGTGCATTTTTCATTAAATCCCACACTGGCAACAGTGTGGGTTAAATGTGCTGAGAACTTTGATACCAAACTTCCCAGTTTCCAGTAAAGTAATTATGGTACAGTGGAGTTTGTAATGACAAACTCACACCATCATATACTTTTAATGGCATTACTGCACTTACAATGTGTAAAAATTGACTTAGACACTGTAGTGGTACAAGGTTCAGTCACCTGTACCCTCACCACTGGTATAGTGTACGGAGCTAGAGGGGTGGCTGCCCTATGCCAGGGCAGTGGGATGTGCACCCTGTCAACTCTTCACTTTGTTCTGCACCAAAACACGCAGCCTGCAAAGGCAGTGTGTGTGTGTAAAGGTACAGGGCCTCCAAGGGTGGCACAGTAAGTGCTGCAGCTCTTAGAGGCCTTCCCTGGCCATAATGCCCTTGGTACCTGTGGTACCATTTACAAGGGACTGACCTGTGGCCAAAGAGTGCCAATTGGGTTTTGTTTTCAATGCAGTTTTAGGGAAAGAACATAGGCCCTGGGTACCAGTTTGGCAGGAACCCATGGCACACTCAGTCAAAGCACATCAGCAGTTCAGCAAAAAGTGGAGGCAACCATGCAAAAAGAGGGCACTTTCCTACACCGCAAGACCCCAAATATGTCCTTTTGGAAATAACCAACGATTCTGATGTGACGCTCATGAAATACCTATTGCTTAATCTGGGGTTGATAGTGGCCAAAAGAGAGTTGAGTTTCTGAAACGCCTACTCTGGCTGAATGGAGGAGGGGCGTGGATTTATTTATAACTGCCTAAAGAGTAACTTCTAAAAGCAGGGAGCAGGGGGTAGCCCATGACAATTTTATAAAATATGGGGTAGATGAAGAGGTTGAATTTGCTGCAGTGCTTTCTTTGTAAAATCTAAGAGGATTCACTTTGTCTTGATAAATACGATTATGTTGAAGTCTCCTTTCTTGCTCGAATGGTCTAACACTGGAACCTTAATGTATTGCCGTCGTACCAGCATGTTCTTAGGTTTCATGGGAGTACCTACCAGTATCCTTTTTGTTATTTTCCATAAAAATAAAAACATTTAAAAATAAAAATAAGATCGCACTCATAGCCTGAATGATGGGCTATTTCCTGGGTGAAAGGAACAAAACCGAACCATATACAGAATGGATCCGAGGAAAGGGAGCATCTGAGAAGAGTTTAGGTGCAACTTTGGCAGGTTGATAAATAACACCAAGGATGACCATGGTCTGCAGGTGGTTGACAACTGCCTGGACGGAGCCTGCCTTCAAGAGCCAGTCATTAAGGTACAGGAAGACTGGCACCTCTGACTTCAGAAGGTGCATAGTTACCACCACTATCACTTCCGTTAATCCCCAATGGGCACTGGTGCGACCAAAGAGGAGCACAGTGAATTGAAAATGCTACTCTCCCACCATGAATTGCATGTAATGCCGATGAGCAGACAGGACAGGGATATGGAACTAGGTGCCCTGCAGTTCCGAAGCCAGCATCCAGTCTCCAGAGTGGAGAGCAGACAAGACCTGGGCAAGGGTGAGCATTCTGAATTTCTCATTCTGGAGGATGGCGTTGAGAGGGCACAAATATAGAATAGGCCTGTAAGGAAATGGAGTGCATTATAAACAGTGCTTACGTTTTAAAGAAATAAGTGCCAGGACTCTCGTCAGGAGGCCACTGCAGGCGGCACTCCAAACTGCCCCTGCCATGCTGCCAATGATAGTAACAACACAATTACTAACTATCACACACCTACAAGTGTGAAAATTCAGAACGGACGCCAAGCCCCCAAAGCTATAAGAATGGCTTGGGCGGCAAGTAATTAATTCAATATAAATAAAAAATATCTGCTGTGGTCATCTCTAAATTAGCCAGATAGTGCCACATTGTGGCAGACTGCCAAGCGCCAGTGTGGACAATTAAGTGCCAGTGCCGGGCACCGGAAAAAACTGGCTTAACGTAAGCAAGGATTGTACTGTGTGACTGTGCAACCTCACCATGTGAAACACTTATTAACCCCTTTTGTTTGCCAAACCTTTAGCCCAATCCTGTGTAGCTGTGGCTCTGAGCAGTCCGGTTTACACAAAGGAACAAGTGTTAGCCACTTAAGCAGCACCAAAACAAACAAATTATATGAGACACTCAAGAAATCAGAAACCAATTTATAAATAGACTATTTTTATGTATTTTTGATACCAAAACAAACAAGCATTTACAATGCAATGGTCTCGGCATTGTTAAAGTTAGAGCTATTGGCATTGCTCATGACATTATTTTTGTTTATGTTTTTGTTTTTAAAACATTTAAAGAAACGGCATTGTTATTTACAATGTCAATAGCTTAATCACTCTCAAATGCGAGACCTTTTGCATTTGCACCCACACACAGAGCCACACACACAAAGCCACCCACACAGAGCAACCCACACACAAATAGAGCCACCCACAGAGCCACCTACACACACAGTTACTCACACACAGAGCCACCATGCATAGAGCCACCTACAAAAAAAGCCCCACACACACAGCCGCCCACACGCACAAACAGAGCCTCCCACACACACAGAGCCTCCAACAAAACAAAAGAAGAAGACCCTTCATAGTGCAAGGGGCACTTTGTATAGAAATGCAGTATGCCCTTGTCACCAACACGTCCTGGGTGTTACAGACAGCCTTACAGCTCATATGGACCTACAGTGCAGGCAGACCGGGTCAAGTGAAGCGAGGCTACAACTGCACCAAAACACGGGAGGGCGTTGTGCTGGTGGGCTTAACATGGAGTCCGTGTCCAGGGCCGGGTTGCGCACATGTACAGAGGGAAAGCAGGGATGTGAATGATGTGCGCACTCCGGGGCCGTGCACAAAGGGCTGCTTATGCACAAGAGGAATGGGATTGAACGCACAAAGTCTTTAGGAAACAAAAGGCCTTGGTACACTTCAGGTAGCCGCTCTGGGTTCTAAGTTCTTAGACTACGGTGTGCACAGAAAGACCGGGTGAGCGGGTATAAGTTAGCGCAAAGGGGTATTTTTTTGCACAAAAGCGATGTGCTTAAGGGGAGATTCTGAACGAGGGCTCTGTGCATAGATGGTGTACGACTGGCAGGAAGGTGTGCACAAACCAGTGCTTTGTGAACAACGTACCGTAGATGTGGGGCGCAGAAGTGATGTGTGCGCATGGACGATGTGTGTACAGGAGATGTGTGCACAGGAATGTGTATGAAGAACAGATTGTGTGGGCATGAGGTGCGTGGAGAGGGATGTACATGAGACTGCATGCACAGCGTGTGCAAAGAATTCAGTGAAAATGACTATCTCACAGCGCACGGGATGTCTGCAGTGCTCTCCTACCTGCGAGCTGGCTTCTGTCTCGGCGAGCGCTGCTTTTAATAGGCTCCGAGCCCCCGTGCATCCCTCAGCATCCTCCGGACCTAGGCAGCTGCGCGCGCTCACAGCGAACGGCTCTGGTTCACAGCTGGCAGCGCGCGAGCGCGCGCGTGCACTGCAACAGTATAATAGCGGTCACAATGGGCAAGGAGGACACGCGCCCGCAAGAACGCCCCTGTGCTACAGTACGGGCGCGTGGCGGCCTGCGTCTTCTACACGCACACCGGGAGTTGTAGTTTCATTATTCGTACCCGGATTGACGTGATCTTTTAACGATTATCATGCCTCAAATAGCCAGTGCCGGTGACTCCGAGCCATTTGTCCACATCCTTGAAGGTTTTTGTTTGCCGGGCAGTAATATACATAACGTCCGATGAATACAGAGTCCTTGATAGGATCATACATCGAACACTACTATTCTGAACTGAACACGCCCCCACTGCTCTATGCATAAACCTGCGCATGCGCATCTCCGTACAAATAGTTATTTTAGAGACAGCACCAATGCAAGCACAACAGGGAATTAGCTCAGATTGCAGTTGAGGGAATGGTGCCTCGGGACCTTTCTCCGGCATAATCAGAAAAAAAAGAGTCAAGTCCTGGGTTTCACTGAACAAAATAGCTCACCAGATTTAAATCCTCGTCGTTCAGCAAATGAGACTCCCTGTGGTTAAAGCAATTCTGACACTTGCTTTTATTGAATATGTTGGCTTGAAATTTCCTGCAGGGGTCAGCCGATGGGGGGAAAATGCCTGCATCGCACCACGCGAGTCTACAGCGTGTCTTGCTCATGCTGCCTGCACACGCCAGTAGGCTCTCTGATTGGTTGACAAGGTCCACCAATCACAGTGCTTATTTGGTAGTTGCCAACCAATCAGAGAGCCGACTGGCGCGTGTAGGCAGCGTGAGCAAGACATGCCGTAGACTCGCTGTCTTATGGGCGTGTTAAAAAAAGAGAAATCGAAAAAACACGCCCACGAATCCGAAAGAGACGGGGCTTGTTTGGAGAGAGAAAGCTTTTCTCCAATGGCTGCCCAGCATTTAAGAGGACAGCCAATGGAGAAGAGGAGAGAAGAGGGGCGGGTTCAAGCCCCACTACTCCAAGTCATTAAATCTCGCGAGCGAGACTGCGCAAGCGCAGCCTTCGCTAGCCAAGACCAAAAAAGGACCACTGCAGGGTTCCAGAGATACAGAATTTACAAGGTATGGTAAATTAACACTAACTTAACCGTGAACAAGCTTTGGCAAATTTAACAAGTTTGCCACTTTGAAACTTAAAAGAATAAAACTTGGGTAAGTATTAATGTGGTTACTTCAAGTTACTGTAGGGGATCAACTACATTAGGGAGCCAGTCAGGGGGCCTGGTAAGCCCCTCAGAAACACCTTGAAGGAAGAGGCAGTTTTATGCTAGTTCAGGCACTTTTATCTTTGCCATAGATGCCTATAAAAGTGGTCCTGATGCAACATATACAGGTGCTGAAGATGCTGAAGGATGCGGAGGCTGCAATGCGGTTGATTGGTATCTTCCTGCAGCTACTCCTTGGTCCACGACTTGGTAAGGCAGTCCTGGCCAACAGGGTCATGTCCCTCAAAGTCCTCTTGAGCCTAGCAGATGTCCAGTAACCACTGGGCTACCTATCACCCGGTTTCACAGTCGAATCTTTCCTCGGTGGTAACTCGCCTTCTGACTGACCAAGCTGCACTCAGACGACTCTACCTGGTCCCGCAGACTCGATGCAACTTTGAGCATCGGATGCTGGTCCTTGGTGCTGCAAGGGGACAATGAGTGGCAATGTGAAGATCTGGGCTACCAATTTGCCCAATCAGACTTTTTCAGCTGTTGTAGCCCTGTGCTGCAATCAGGCCAGCCAAGTGACCCTTGGAGTCGTTGCTTCAGCTGGGCTCAGGAACGACTTCTCCACAAGCTGGACACTGCAGGTACAGTCCATTCTCCTTTGCTAGCCAACAGGTTCAGTAGGTGCAGTCCACGATGGTGCACCCTCTTTGCTGGGTCCTTTGTGCAGCAGGACAGGAATGTGGTCCTCTTTTCCAGTCTTCCGACTTAAGACTACTTAAGAGTGTATTTAAGAGGGCATGGTATTGTGTACGTGAGAACCATTTACAGGTACAGACTGTCCGGGAGGATCTCGGTACTAGAATAGTATGTGTAACTACATTTAACAAAAACCAAAGGAAATGATGGACGGAGTGTTGAACATTGCAAGCACTCACCCCCAGTCAACTGATCTGGGTTTAATCCATCACCATTCTTTAGCCCACTCTGCCACCCCAGTTCAGACATGGCCATATGCAAATCAGTCTGACCCTGTGCCTCATGGGAACAGTCCAGCCCGAACTGCCAAGCCATGTCTTTCCTGGACCGGAAACAAGCTTCCTAGGACCGGTTTCTGGCATTTCAGCCGTCTTCAGCCAGGCTTGCTTGAATCCAGTGGCAAAGTGAGCAAGGGACTCACGTCTGAGCATACCCTGCCAACTTATGGCGAACAAAGCAAAAACCAAAGGAAATGATGGACGGAGTGTTGAACTACATTTAACACCAGAAGAAATTAGATTAGGATCATTACCCAGTACTGATCATGAATATCAAACTAACTGGATACGCAACAAGCCTCTTTTTGCTGTCAAAAGAGGTGGGAACATTAAAGATTCTGTTGTCAAATCCTACCTTCAACCAGCCCCCACACCCGATTTAAGGTCCCTTTTGCTGTTGCCACCCCTAGTGGACCATTTTAAATGCGGCAACTGCAAAGCCTGTGCCCTTATGGCAGAGAGAAAAGACTTCACGTATTCCAACCACAATACATGCTTGCGCACCACACGAATTGTAATTCGTTAGATGTTATCTATGCAATTGCCTGCCCGTGTGGCAAACTATATGTGGCCAGACAAGACCGAAAATAAAGGTGAGAATACCGCAACACTGCTCAAGGGTCCGCTGTAAAACACCAGGAGCCCTACTGGTGGACCATTTTCTACAATATAATCACACCACGGACAGTTTGAAGTGGTGAGTCCTGGAGAGGGTGGTACGTAACCCAAGAGGTGGTGACCTGTTGGCCACCCTGGCTTTAAGGGAGTATAAATGGACACACTTGTTAGATACAGTAAACAATGGGCTGAATGAGTCAGAGGAGATTGAGACAAGCCTCCCTCCTCAGTACTGGCTAAATACTTCTGCATTACATGTTCTCTTCATGAATGTAGTCCATACTCTTGATGTAGTGCAAGACTATTTCTGACATCATTCCTTATGCCTGTATGTTGAATAACTAATCGCCCAGGTCAATTTAGAATCCATATATCTGACTTATAAGCTATGTCAGACCTCATTGTGTGAGTGTATACTTCTATATTGATTGTTAAGCTGTCTATGACAATTGTGTAACCGGTCCTGTATAACGTACAAGTATAGAGGATGTAGATTTATACCACCCTGTTTACTATCATTATTACTGTTTATCTGTTACATTGCATGTTATATTATCAAGACCTATTTTGCATGCATACATTTAATTAATGTGATAGCGTCACTGTGGCCTTCACAGGATAAGGTTACTTTATAATGCTTTTTCCCCTGAGCCTGTAGGCCACATACTAACAAATGTAGCCCAGACGACTGGTAAACGATTAGATTAGCCACTTTTGTAAACAACTTAAAAGCCACCAGTTTTTCTGCCTTAGACAGCTTTCGTATCATATTTGCAGAAACAGTGTTCACAAGGAACTCATTTTTATGAAAAATAATACATTCTAGCAGCTATTAATCTATCCTGCTTAAATCAATTAAAACAACCAATCTACAATAGAGCCTTTCATTAAATAAGGCAAACAAATAAGTGATTTTTGTCAAAAGGCCCACAGAACAGAGATTTTTTTTGTTAACCTTACCTTTGCCAAACAGATTTAAATATGCAAAAAGCATACAAGATCTATTATCTGTGTATATACACTTTATACATATATCACATTTGAAAGAAAATTGTGCACCTCGGTGTAATGACGATAACCAAGTCAGTGAAGTATAAATAGTGGTACAACGAAAATATAGTGGCAGTTATTGGTAAATCAAAGAGGAGATGATACAACCTATTTTTCATGGTCAACTATGTTTAGTTCAAGGCTCTCCCTTTTTAAAAAAGTCTACGACGTTTTGACTCTCGTGTTACGGGGTCTCTTCAGGCCAAAATTGCTCGGGACGAGCACCAGAATGGCTACCTAAGGTGTAGAATCACTTTTAAATCTTCTGAGTGTTCTTGTAGTCAGTAGGTAGAAGAATGACCCTTTATATCGAAGCCACGGCCAGGCTTCCATAGATATTCATGGTACAGTGAGGACCCAATTCGGTAGTGAGTGAGAAGGTGGACAGTAGAAGGTCGTGCTTCTTGGGCACTTAAGGCCCGTTAGTAGGCACAGCTGAAACAAACCGGATCGTTTTACTCCGTGGTCACTAAGATGATGACACAGAATTTCCAGACTGTAATACAGTAAAAGTGAAGGCAGTAGAGTGTACCTCTAGAACTAAAGGAACTCACCTCTCTCGTCCGTAGTCTTTGAAGGTAGCAGTGCTGCTACAATGAATTTTCAAGACTCGCGGTGAAGAATACTACCGGTATGCATCTGGGAACTAATCCACAGTGCAGAGAAGCGAATGCTGCTGCCGCAAGCCGCGATTGGAAGACATCTTTCGGTGAGGTTCAGGAACAGAGCATTTTGACCGTAACTATGACAACGGATTCCCCGCATCAGGTTAGCTGTGGCTCCAACATACACGCCCGTGTTTTCACAGACGGTCTGGGCAGCATGCACATTGCGCACGAGACAGTATAAAGCCTTTCAGTCTCCGGCCGCACAAAGGATAATTGGGTCTCTGTGAAGTAAGACGTGACTGAAGCGCGCTCTTCATCTAACTTTTATGGTAAGAATGCCCACACAATGTCTTCTTAGAGACTTAATTGTAACTTTGACTTTAATCAACTCCAATTGATTTGGGACTAATGCTCTTTTTTTAAATTTCAATAGAGAATCCTAACTGGATCTCATGGGTGTTGGATTTCTTACCAAACCCCATACGCATGGGCTACAAGGCACCCTCTCTTTGATCCAATTCTGGACAACCAACCTGGTGCCCGGGTAAGACCTTACTAGGGTCTCCTTCCCTTTAAATACGCAATTAATATTAATAATTATTTGAATAGGATTCTTACTTTTTTTTTTTTTTTTAACTTGGGTAACTGATCATAGAGCCCCCATTCCGGAGAGGCCATACTTCTGATTCACACTTGATTCGAACCAGATGGCATTTACTTAAGGTGAGATGTTTAACGGGCCTCATTCTCATACAACTAGGCACATTTATAGATCACTCATCGCATTGACACCTATAATTCTTTGCCACACAGGCCATCTTTTCATATTCTTTCGCCCTGATGAAGACCCATGGTGATGCTAGATATGAGCAGGATATAATAGGGTCGAAACTTCGACGATCATTACTAGTGCTTCTTATTGCGATCAAGCATACCTCACATCCTAGCAATAAGGACATAAGCTTGAATCTCTTTGAACAAACTTCTGGACACCGTCATTTAATTTTTTGTCTTGTACTGTTGTGTAACATGTAATGTCTTGTGGATTTAAATGTTTATATTTGTGACACTCTGCACCCATTGTGTATTTTGTACCCTTTGCTGCTTGTTCACTCGTATATATGAAACCAAAGGCCCTTTGGGCTAGTGTAAGCACTCATGGAATATGAATGTTAATATACCTCAAGATTCTTTAACGGTTTCTGGTGTCAATGACTCGTTACATACATATATTTGTAAAAATGTATTTTTGTAGAAGATGTGTTAAAGAGGTGGCAAGTCCAAATTAAGTAAAGGAACTAAGTACATTGGAATCAAATACTCTACAGAACCAATTGTTTTTCATACCAATTGACTTCCCAGGTTCTGCGGGATACTGGGTCACCCCATTTATTTTAACGGTGTTAGGGGACATGGCACACAGGGATGTGTCTCATGTCATGTTTTCACTTTTGTCTACACCAAAACATGCAGCCTGCGATGGCAGCCCTGCATGAGTTTGGTGAGGGGGTCCCTTAGGGTGACATAATTCATGCTGCAGCTCTTGGGGGTCCCTCTTTAGTATCCCCAGGCCTGGGGTACCATTTACTAGGGACTTTGAGAGTGCTAAAGGTATTGCCAATTCGGGAAACAATTGTACAGTTTTAGGGAAAGAACACTGGTACTGGGGACCTGGGTGGCAGGAACCCAGTACACTTGAAAGTTGCATCAAATACCAGGCAAAAAGGGTGGGGAGATGTGCAACAAAGACCTAGTTTTCTACAGTAACGTTCTACGGTTATACAACAGGAAGGTCTTGTGCCACCCAGTCCCAAAGGCTGTGCTTAATTTGAGCCAGTGGTTTCCGGTGCTCAGCACCGGCACTTAATTGTCAACACTGGAATTGATGTCAGTCTGCCACATGATGGCACTGTTTATCTAATTTAGGGAGGATTACACCACCAGTTGTTTACTAACTCAATATACATAAAAAATTACTACAACCTGCCGCCAAAGTCATTCTTATAGTTTTTGGGGCCTGGAATAGTCTGAATTGTCACACTTGCAGGAGTGTGATGGTTAGTCATTGTGGTTTTAATGTCACTGGCGGCGATGGTAGGGACAATGGGTGGTACAAGCTGCAGTGGCTTCCTGAGGAGGCCCCCATCACTTACCTTTTTGCACATTAAGCACTGCCATAAGGACGTGGATGCAATGACCCAAATGGCAGGAGGCATTGGTCAATCACAGGGCCAAACTGGCTGAGGAGAAAATGGGTTTTCTGAATGTCTCCACTTGCTTTGATTCTCTGTCTGGGTGGGGGGGGTTGCCTCGGTTGGTTCGGCTTGTGGAGACCTGCACCACAAGGTTCTGGAGGGGGGTGGTGCAACAAAAAAAAAAAAACAGGTAGTCTGGAGATTTGCTGTAAATGGGGGTGGTGAGGTGGGCAGTGCAAGGCTTGGCCCAAAGACCGAGGAGGTTATCCATCAGGGACTCACTGAAAGAGAGAAGGGGCTCAGAAGCAGTGTAGCCGAGCTGTAGAACCTCAGTCAGAACGTTGGTTTTCACATCCATGGTGGGAAGGTCAAGGACTTCCACTACCCGAGGCATAACCATAGTGTAGGAGGCACATTCTTTTTTTTGGCAGGGTCAGGAGGAGATAAAACAGAGCTGGGCAGGACCGAGTCAGAGGGTCCAACACAGAACTGGTGCCCTTATAGGCCTGCACTTCAATTCTGGAGGATAATAGCATCAGTGCACAGCTGCAAGGTGTCACATTCTGGAGCACAGAGGTACTGTATACAAAGTTTCCAGATCTAGTCTGATGCCCGTGAAATATTCTTATGGTGATGGAGCTACAGCTAGAAATCTCCATCAGAAAGAAAAGATTCATGTTGCAGAAATAAGCAAATATCACAAGCTGAACCAGTTACATCTAGCAAAAAAAAAATAACAAAGCTATGGCCCTAACAATATTCGGGCATAAATAAAACATATCAATTAAAACAAAGTATTGTACATCACAAATATTGACAAGCTCATCATTTCAAAAATTAATGCTCAAAATAAATAAATCCATTGAAATCTTGATGGATAGTTTCTTACATAATGCAGAACAAGCATTGTTAGATATTTCCACACGGTTTATACCTGCAGTTCCAAATCCACCAAGTGCTGATCCTAACGTGGCTCCCAATGAACTGCTACTGCCAAACCCCAGCGAGGTGTTTCCTGGCTGAGCAGAACCCTGCGAAAAAAGCGAGCTGCCTTGTGAATTGCTGCTCAAAGAGTTGGTGCCGTAAAACGAACTGGACGACAGGTTGTTATTAGGCTGCTGTTGAGGCTGCTGTTGTGGTTGCTGATTTCCCAGCTGTCGAAAAGGTCCATTTGTAGTTCCTGTCATGCCACCCCCTCCACCATTAGCTGAAGCTGCAGCTGCTGCCACGGCTAAATGGAAAGAAAAGAGGACAAAAACATTAAACAGATAAATTCTAGTTGTAACTAGCATAGCCAGTAATAGGTTTCCTCTGTACTTGTCAGATAGAAAAAGTCATGTTACATATTAGCTTACATCGACCAGCAAAGAATCATAAGTAAAATGACACTCCCATACAGTTTTATAACTGTTATATTAAAGTGCTTTGTGGTCATTCGCTGCTATTAGTATGTCTGGCAAAACTAGAGTTTCGGTAACTTGGCATCCCGGATTCGAGCAAAATGTCACAGAATGGGGTCTGATTGCTTGTTTTTGAGTTGTATAATTACTGGGGTGGGTATGGATGATTTTCATGTGTTTACGGTGAAGAGTAGTGGTGGGGGAGAGGGTATATATATATATATATATATATATATATATATATATATATATATATATATATATATATACACACTATTCAACCTTTGAAATGACTCTACGAATATGAAGCATTGTATGAGCTTACTAATAACTGACATGACAATTAGGTGATTTTATAAAAGGCTTTTTAGCGATAAAAATTGTAAAACCTAAAGGTCTGTCTTTTAAATTACACATTGTTGTAATGTTGCAGTGTTTTACATGTCTACTTACCATGTGACCATGCAATTTCACTTTAAAAATGTATCCTCCCCGTGTAAGCGCTGTCATGTGATCAAGGCAGAGGAGCTGCCGAAACGCGTCATGGTGGAAGGTGTGCTTGCAAAATAAACCAATTAAGCACCAAGTTGGGTCCTTTCTCGCTTTGTTGCAGCAGTTTAGCATGGAGACGTAGAGCGAGCGTTTGCCGATATATATATACACATACATACATATACACACACACACACAGCACAGACAATTAAACTGCATTGTATGTGTTTTTGTTTGGATGTCATTGCTGTTTTTAGCCATAGGGATATCTAACTATACAGTATAGCGAGGTGTTCTGTAATTTTTGTTGTATTTAGCAACTAGATGTACTGCCTACAAAGGTCTACCTCATGTAGACTGTCCTGGCCTTCGAATGCATGTGTGGTGGGAGGGGCAGATCTCAAACGACAAATCAATATATTCATAACTGAAGCCGGACAAAGCCCACAAATTCATTTAACTAGACCACAACAGCTTAATTTCAGAAGGCCCAGTATTGAGATTCTTACAAGCACAAGTCAAGGGGAGTGCCAAATGACTAAACATACACAAAATGTCAAAATAGCAGTTGCAGTAACCATCTAAGATGGTGAATGTTGTCAGCAGGAGTCATGCAATCTTTAAAGGCAGGTATAGACACTATTGATCACTGCTGTCCGATGAGCAAATATTCAATTAAAAAAGCTATTAAAGTTGGCAACACAAGAATAGCAAATGATATATTACCAATACCACCAGGGGTGCAGTGAAAGTATTAAGTTTACACCTAGAGAGTTTCCCCAAAGATGGCCCGGTAATCCAAACGGTACCATGCAAGGCAGAAATGTTGACAAATGAGTGAAAAAGTGGCAAAATGGGCAAATATATGTTGGAGCCCTAATGAACAAGTTACTTACCTTCGGTAACGATGTATCTGTAAGAAACATTAGTTAGTTAGATTCCTCACCTTAGAATATCCCCAGGCGTCAGACTGGATGCGTTAGATTTTTCGTCAGCAATACCCCTTGCGCGTCGCTAGGCGTCGTCTGCGGCTCCGCGTCCGTCGTCGGCGTCGTGCGCCGGAATGACGTCGTCGGAGTACTTAGACGCCGCCCTCGCGAGCTGACGTCAGTTCTTGTACATAGCTTTCCGCG
Source organism: Triturus cristatus (assembly GCF_964204655.1). NCBI lineage: Eukaryota > Metazoa > Chordata > Amphibia > Caudata > Salamandridae > Triturus > Triturus cristatus. The sequence goes on from NC_140583.1 coordinate 977,058,286, forward strand.
CCAGGAACGCAGAGCCATGCAAAGACCGACACTGGTGCCAAAAATAAAATCTAGGGGCCTGAAAAGGACAACCTTAACCCTAGATGTCAGTTCGCAGAACGGGGAGGATGGGTGGGTCGGTGAGGAATCTAACTAACTAATGTTTCTTACAGATACATCGTTACCGAAGGTAAGTAACTTGTTCATCTGAAAGAAACACGTTAGTTAGATTCCTCACCTTAGAATAGATACCCAAGCAATACCATCCCCGGTGGTGGGTCTGCGAACCAAGATCACACCAGAAAGTCCTGGAGGACAGAACGGCCAAAGAAGCCATCCCTCCGGACTTGGCTGTCAAGGCAATAATGCCTGGCAAACGTGTGTAACGAAGCCCACGTCGCCGCCTGACAGATGTCCTGCAAAGGGACTCCCCGTCCCAAAGCAGTAGTAGCCGCTGTGGCCTGAGTAGAATGGGCGCGCAGCCCAACAGGAGGGTCCTTTTTTGCCAAAGAATAGCAAATTTTGATACACAAAACGACCCACCGAGAGATGGTCCGTTTGTGCACAGCTTTCCCCTTCTTAGCGCCCACGTACCCAACAAAAAGCTGGTCGTCCACCCGGAACTGTTTCGTGCGGTCCAGATAAAAGGAGAGCGCACGTTTTGGGTCCAGACGGTGGAGCCTCTCTTCCTCTTTGGAAGGATGCGGAGGCGGAAAGAAGGTGGGCAAGGTGACAGACTGCCCAAGATGAAATGGAGTCACCACTTTCGGAAGAAAGGAAGGACGAGGCCGAAGGACAACCTTGTCCGGATGAACAGAGAGAAAAGGAGGCTTTGAAGATAAAGCCTGGAGCTCACTCACCCGTCTAGCCGAGGTGATGGCTACCAGAAAAGCAGTCTTAAGAGTCAGAAGACGAAGAGGACAATTGTGAAGAGGCTCGAAGGGAGCGCACATCAGGAATGTCAAGACCAGATTCAAGTCCCACTGAGGCATTACAAAAGGGACAGGAGGGAACGTGTGAGTAATGCCTTTTAGAAAGCGTGTAACCACAGGGGACTTGAAAAGAGAAGGCTGATCAGGAAGCCGCAAGAAGGCGGAGATGGCAGCAAGATAACCTTTCAGGGTGCCCAGGGCAGAGCCCTGCCGGGCCAGAGAAAGAAGAAAGAGGAGAACCTCAGAAAGAGGGGCGGAAAGGGGATCCACAGCCTTTGCTGTGCACCATGCCACAAATTTGTTCCACCGGCAGGCGTATACCGTCTTTGTGGAGGGACGCCTGGCTGCCAGAATGATATCACAGACTTCAGGAGGCAAGTCAAATGGCATCAACTGCCGCCGCTCAATCTCCACGCATGGAGGTGGAGGCTGGACAGGTTCGGGTGGAGGACCGTCCCCTGCTGCTGCGACAGAAGATCCTCCCGAAGGGGCAGACGTATCGGGGGATCGGTCAACATACTGAGTAGCTCGGGATACCAGTATCTTCGTGCCCAATCCGGAGCCACCAAGATGACTTGGGCCCGGTCGTGCCTGATCTTCTTCAGCACTCTGGGCAGAAGTGGTATAGGCGGAAAGGCGTACAACAGACCGCAACTCCACTCGTGACGAAAAGCGTCGCCGAGCGAGTGCCGCATTGGAAATTCCAGCGCGCAGAACTGCTGACATTGCGCGTTCTCTTCGGTGGCGAATAGATCTAACCAAGGCTCTCCCCACTGCTGAAAGAGACCTTGCGCCACTTCGGAGTTCAGACGCCATTCGTGATCCATCATGCACCGGCGGCTGAGTTCGTCCGCTCTGGCGTTCAGAGAGCCCGCCAGATGTTGAACCACTAGGGTGACGCCCTGGTGTTCCAGCCACGTCCAGAGGCGCAGAGCCTCCTGACAAAGGGTCCACGACCCCACCCCGCCCTGTTTGTTGCAATACCACATGGCGGTGGTGTTGTCCGTGAACACCTGCACGACACTGCCCCTGACAGAGGGAAGGAAGGCTTTCAGTGCAAGTCGGATCGCTCTCAACTCCAACAGGTTGATGTGGAGACGAGACTCCGCCGGAGACCAGAGGCCTCTGATCTCCGCCTCTCCCATATGGCCACCCCAGCCCAGGAGGGACGCATCCGTCACTACGACATGCTCCGGTTGGGGAAGGGAGAGGCTCCTGCCCATGACCCAATCGCGGTCCGTGAGCCACCACTGCAACTGTTGTGCAGTGCCCTCCGAGATCAAGACATGGTCGGACAGGTTGCCGTGATGCTGGGCCCACTGAAACTTCAGGTCCCACTGCAGAGCCCGCATGCGCCGCCTGGCGTGATGCACTAGTAGGATGCAGGAGGCCATCAGCCCCAGAAGCCGCAACACTAGCCTGACCGAAACCCAGGATAGAGGCCGAAAGATGGGAATCAGGGCCTGTATATCCCGGACCCGCTGTTCCGGTGGATAGACCCGGAACTGCGCCGAATCGAGAACTGCTCCGATGAAGAGGAGCTTCTGAGAGGGACTCAGGTGTGACTTCGGCACGTTGATGGAAAATCCCAGCAAATGCAGGAGATCCGCCGTAGTCTGGAGGTGGGAGACGACTGCCTGGGGCGAGCCCGCCTTCAACAACCAGTGGTCGAGATAGGGGAAGACTGGAACCCCTGATCTGCGCAGATGAGCTGCGACCACCGCCATCACTTTCGTGAACACCCGAGGGGCACTGGTGAGGCCGAAGGGGAGCACGGTAAACTGAAAATGCTCTTGGCCCACCGTGAACCGCAGGTAACGCCGGTGGGCCGGCAGGACGGGGATATGGAAGTATGCGTCCTGCAAGTCCAACGCTACCATCCAGTCTCCGGGGTCTAGGGCAGCTAGAACCTGAGCCAAGGTTAACATCTTGAACCTTTCCTTTCGGAGGAAGGCATTGACGTTCCGGAGGTCCAAGATGGGGCGTAGGCCCCCTTTGCCCTTCTTGGAAACCAGAAAGTAGTGGGAATAACAACCACGACCTACTTCTGGACTCGGAACGCGCTCGACGGCCCCCTTGGCCAAGAGGGCCGAAACTTCCTCGCGGAGAAGATTCAAATGATCCCCCGAGATACGGTGGTGCTGCGGTGGCATGGCTTGAGGGGTCGTCTCGAAGGGGAGGGAGTAGCCCCTTCGGACGATTTGCAGCACCCACCTGTCCGATGTAATGGACCGCCAGTGGAGCAGGTGATGGCGAACTCTGCCGCCCACTGGCGTGGAATGGGCCTGAAAGCTCGGACTAGGAAGGCTTTGAGGCGGATGCTGCCGGGGTGGATGTGGGCTGACCACGTCGTCCTCCAGATCCGCCACGGCGGAAACCACGTCCGCGACCGCGCGCAGGTTGGTTCTGCGGCTGGTGGCTTGGCGGACGTGAGGAGGCGCCCCTTCCTTGGCCACGAAAGGGGCGAAAAGCGGAGGTGTGCGCCCGCGGAGCCGAGAGGCCCAAGGACTTGGCCGTAGCCCGGGAGTCCTTAAAGCGGTTCAGCGCACTGTCCGCCTTCTCACCAAACAGGCGAGTGCCATCAAAGGGCATGTCCATGAGGGTGTTCTGGACATCCCCGGAAAATGACGTGGACCGCATCCAGGCGTGGCGGCGGAGCGCCACCGTGGTGGAAAGCGCCCGACCCAGCGAGTCCGTGGTGTCAAGCCCACATCGTATGGCGTGCCGCGCTGCATCCCTCCCATCGGCCAAAGCCTGGGTAAGACGTGTCCGGACCTCCTCCGGACACAGGGGCAGCACGTCCTCCACCGTATCCCACAGAGAATGGGAATAACGGTCCAAGAGACAGGCGGTGTTCAAAGACCGCAGGCTCAAACTAAGGGACGAGAACAGTTTCTTGCCAAACTGCTCGAGTCTCTTGGAATCCCGGTCCGGCGGAGCGGTCGGGAAGGAGGATTGGGAGGTAGAGGCCTGGATAACCAGACTCTCGGGGGTGGGGTGTTGGGACAGGAAACTGGGGTCGCCCGGAGCAGGGCGGTGGCGCCTGGCAACGTTCCTATCCACAGGAGGAACTGTGGAGGGCTTGGACCAGGTGCCCTGCAGAACGTCAGTGAGGGCCTCATTGAACGGCAGCAGAGGCTCAGTGGAGCTTGCTGCGGTTTGAAGCACCTCAGTGAGGATGTTAGTCCTCACAGCCACGGCAGGCAGCTCGAGCCCAAGGGCTGCAGCCGCCTTGCGCAGCACCACAGAAAATGCTGCACCCTCCTCCGAAGCCACAGTCGGAGGAGAAGTGAATCCAGTGTCTGGCGAGGTATCCAGACCACTGGCCTCCCCCAGTTCATCTGCCCAGTCCTGTGAAAGCTGCGACTGAACAGCCATAGGGTCCTCGAACCCCTCCCAGTCGCCCCCGTCTTCCGATTCCTGATAAACAGGAGAAATGATCGGAGCCGGACTGTAGAGATGATAGGTCTCAAGCGGCGCCGGACGCGGCGTCGGTCGACGCCGTTGCGGCGCCGGGTCCGGAATAGGGCTAAACTGGGGTTGGACGCCGTCCGGAGTCGGCACCGAAGGCGTCGGCGGCACCGGGGGTGTAGGCGTCTGCGCCGGCGGCGGCGTCGGTGGTTCATTCGCCGGCGCCGGTGGAGGAGTGGTTAGGTCAACCGGCGTCGACGGGGGCCCAGGCATGGGCCCCGCGGGGACCTGCGGCGTCGAGACCGGAGTCGTCGACGGCGCCAGGGCCGAAGCCGCCGGCAGGCAAGGTCGCCCAGTCGAGTCCGCGGGGCCCAAAGGCGCGCCAGCGGGAGTCGACGGCGGGGCCAGGCTCCTCATGGCCGAGAGGAAGGCACTGACCTCCGCCGGCGTCGCGTTAGTCCCAGGGACCGGAGGGTATGGGGACGGGCGCGGCGCCTGCGGCTCCGCCGGAGCCGCGGGGGTGGAACCACCCGGACCCTCGGCCGAGTCGCGCGACCGGCGAGGGGAGTCCGAAGAGCGTTGTCGCCTCTTGGACTTCTTAGAGCGTTTGGACTTACCCGACGACTTGGAGCCCGACGATCGATGGTGGCGTCGGCTAGGGCTCTGCGAGCGATCCTTGGACCTCCTCCTGGACCGGGATCGCGCACGACGCGGAGCCGAGTGGCGAAGCTCGAGAAGCTTGCGGGACCGCTCCCGCCGAGCCTTCAAAGTCAGGGCCTGGCAATCGGAGCACGACTCCGCGTCGTGGTCGGGGCCTAAACAGTAGAGGCACCGGCGGTGGTGATCGGTCACCGACATCAGTCGATGGCAATCCTCGCAAGCCTTGAACCCAGGCATCCTACCGGCACCAGATGTCGACAGACAAGGATCAAAAATGATCAAAAAAGATTTAGTCAAAAAAGACTAAAAGGGTAGCTCTCCCGGATCTGCGCTTACTGGCGCGGAAAAAAGAAGAACTGACGTCAGCGCGCGAGGGCGGCGTCTAAGTACTCCGACGACGTCATTCCGGCGCACGACGCCGACGACGGAGCCGCAGACGACGCGCAAGGGGTATTGCTGACGAAAAATCTTCCGGATCCAGTCTGACGCCTGGGGATATTCTAAGGTGAGGAATCTAACTAACGTGTTTCTTTCAGATACAAGCTATGCACCTTTTTAAAAACACAGATAGTACGCACTGTTGTACATTTAGCTCCACATAATCAAGACAACAATTGGAAGAACAAAGTTGGCACCCTGAGCAAAACCTACATAGCTACGTAAGGGTCGAGATGTCACTATGAGGACTTTCTAGGCAGTAAGTGACCACATTATTATTGGGAGGTGGGTGGGTGGTGGTGGAGGGCTACTTGTTCAGGCAATAGGCAGAGTGGAGATGAAACAGCAAAGCCTCGTTAACACGTAAACGGTCTTTTAAAGACCTGTGAAGTATTCGAGTGCGGGGGGGCGGGGCTGCCTTTTTAGCCCTATGGGCTTTGATCGCATGGCCATCATCATCCTCTGCATCTAGCTGTGCCTATGTCTTACACCTGGATTCTGGTCCAGAGACTGCATTATTAAGCACTACTGAAAGCCAAAATAATATGTCAAGAAGCAAGGAGTCCTTAACTAAGAAATAACCAATTCGTGAATTTGCACCATGTGCATAGGAGAAAAAGTGTGATTTTGTACTCATGGATGCAGCAGATGCCAGACATTGAACAGGCTATTGTCTTCCGTGACGCGGTGGGCATGGTCATAATCACTGTACCAGTTGGTTATGTCTAGAAGACTAGATTCCGGTCACTTCCAATCATGTGTTTTGCAAAATTAAATGAGCAGGCTTCCTTGGGGCAAACCACAGAAAACTGGTAAACATAGTGGGTGAAAGAGAGTCCACTACAGCCGGCATGAGAAGAACGGTCTCCCCCTTTCAACAACCGGTGGAGATCAGTCGGGACCAGACTCTGCTGCAAGAGCGAGTGGAGGTTGCGGAGGGTAGCCCTGCCACAATAAAATGAATATGCTACTTACCAGTATGCATCTGTTCTTGGCATGTAGGGCTGCTGACATTCATATCTGTGCATAGATCGCCGCCTAGTGTTGGGTCCGGATGTTTGCACGTTGTTGTCCGGGAAGAGTCTTCGAAGTATCACGAGATAGGTGACTCCTCCCCTGGACCACAGTGCGCATGGGCATCCTCTCCATCCTTAGATTGTTTTTCGCCATTGTGGCAGTGATGGAGTAGATACAGTAAGTGATGACCATGCTATACAGTAATTCTGAGAGCTGCAGCTGCCACAGGCGCCGGGGAGGAGGGTGGGCGATATGAATGTCAGCAGCCCTACATGCCAAGAACAGATGCATACTGGTAAGTAGCATATTCAGTTCGAGGCATGTGGGCTGCTGAATTCATATCTGTGCATAGAATACATAGCAGTACCTCCTATTAGCGGCGGCTACCCGTGCCAGCTGCAGCAGTCTGAAAAAGAGTTTTGAGAACAGCCTGTCCTACAGCTGCCTGCTGTTTTGAGCGTACATCTACACAGTAGTGTTTGGTAAATGTATGTACAGTGGACCATGTGGCTGCTCTACATATTTCCTGTAAAGGAATGTTTCCCAGGAAAGCCATGGACGCCCCTAACTTTAGTGTTGAGTGGGCTCGTGGGGGAATCGTTAATGTGCGTTTAGCTTTTTGATAGCAAATTTGAATACATTTAGCAATCCATCTGGCTATACCTGCTTTGGAAATGGCGTTGCCCTTGTGTTGAGGAGAAAAGGCAACGAAAAGTTGTTTTGTCTTCCTGAAGACCTTAGTTCTGTCTATATAGTACATGAGGGCTCTCTTTACATCTAGTGTATGGAGCATTCTCTCTGCGACATTTTGTGGATTTTGAAAGAAAACAGGCAGTTCAATAGTTTGATTTATGTGGAACTGCGATATCACCTTGGGCATGAATTTGGGATTGGTACGTGCATGAACCTGTATGAATGGCTCTTGAATGGTTAGTGCCTGGATTTCACTAACTCTTCTTAATGAAGTGATTGCCACTAGGAAAGCTACTTTCCAGGTGAGGAATTGAATCTCATATGAATGGAGAGGTTCGAAGGGTGGACCCATCAGTCTGGTGAGGACCAAATTGAGGTTCCACACCGGTGCTGGTGGGTGTCTTGGGGGAATTACTCGTTTGAGTCCCTCCAAGAAGGCTTTGATGGGAGGCACTATGAATAAAGAGAGGTGCTGCATGTTTTGGAGATAGGCTGCTATTTCGGTTAAATGGATCCGTATTGAGGTGTATGCCAGATTGCATCGGTATAGGTGTAAGAGGTAACAGATGATGTTTTGAATGGATGCGTCCAACGGGTTAATGTCATTGTTGTTACAATAAATGACAAACCTCTTCCATTTAGCCGCATAGCAAGCTCTGGTAGTGGGTCTTCTGGCCTCCTTGATGATATCCATACAGTCAGGTGGCAGGTTTAGGTTGCCAAACTCTAAGACTTCAGGAGCCAGATTGCCAGGTTCAGCTGTTGCGGATCTGGGTGCTGAATCTCACCATGGTTCTGCGTCAGAAGTGCGGGTTTGATCCGCAGTCTTTGATGCGGCACCACGGAAAGTTCTAGAAAGGTGGTGTACCATGGTTGGCACGTCCATGTGGGAGCAACTAGGATGAGTGTCAGTGAGTGTTGTCGCAGTTTGCGTGCCACTAGAGGTATTAATGGCGCTGGGGGAAAAGTGTACGCAAATCTGCCGGACCAGTTCATCCATATCGCATTGCCCTGTGGATGTGGGAACCTGGCGGCAAAGCTTTGGCATTTTGCGTTTTCGTTTGTGGCGAATAGGTCTATCTCTGGATGACCCCACTGTTGGAAGTACGGTTGGAGAACTGACGGGTGTAGCTCCCACTCGTGCATCTGGTGGCTGTGTCTGCTGAGCAGATACGCCATCTGGTTGTCCTTGCCGGGGAGGTGTTCCGCCATGAGGAATATGTTCCTCTGAATGGCCCACTTCCACATGCTCTGAGCCAGATGAGACAACTGTGGAGAGTGTGTTCCTCCCTGCTTCTGTATGTAGTACATGGCAGTCATGTCCGTCCGGATCAACACGACTTTGTTGCACAAGTGTACTTTGAATGCCTTCATGGCTAGGAAGATTGCCATCAGTTCCAGAACGTTGATGTGCATCTTCTTTTGTTGCGTTGTCCATAGTCCCTGCACTGTGTAAGTGAGTACATGAGCTCCCCAACCCTGGAGAGAGGCGTCTGCTGTCAGTATTATTTGGGGAACAGGCTCTTGGAACGGTCGGCCCTTGCAAAGGTTTTGTGGATTCCACCAATGCAGAGAGTTGTATGCCCGACCGCTCACCAACACTAGGTCTTTTAGTTGCCCGTGAGCCTGATTCCATTGACGTGCTAAGCACTCCTGAAGCGGGCGCATATGTAGTCTCGCGTGCGGGACTATGAAAATGCAGGAGGCCATCATGCCTATCAACTGCATGAACACTCGCGCAGGAAGGGAGTGTTGAGGTTTGAACTTTGAGATCAGCAGTTGCATGCTGTTGATCCTCACTAAATTTGGCTGAGCTGTGGCTGCCAGAGTGTTTATGGTCGCGCCCAGGTACTGTTGTACGTGTGCGGGTTGGAGATGTGATTTTGGGTAATTTAGTGAGAATCCCAGACTGTGAAGAAGGTGAATGGTGAGGGACATGTGGCTGGCACATTGCTGGGCTGACTTTGCCTGAACAAGCCAGTCGTCCAGGTAAGGGAAGACGTGAATGTGTTGTCTTCGTAGATGTGCCGCCACTGTTGCTAGGCACTTGGTAAAGACCCTGGATGCTGTTGTTACTCCGAAGGGGAGAACTTTTAACTGGTAGTGATGCCCCTGAATAGTGAACCTGAGATATTTCCTGTGTGAAGGGTGTACGGGTATGTGGAAATACGCATCTTTTAGGTCCAGTGTTGCTAGGAAGTCTCCCTGACTGAGTAGCGGGAGAACCTGCTGTAGGGTGAGCATATGGAAATGCTCTGAGAGAATGTAGTGGTTGAGGGGTCTCGGGTCTTGTATAGGTCTGAGCGACCCGTCCTTTTTTGGGATTAAGAAGTACAGAGAGTACACCCCTGTCCCCTGCTGGTTGACGGGCACGACCTCTATTGCACCTTTTTGCAGCATGCTTAGCACTTCCTGCTGCAATAACGCCAAGTGCTATACGGACATAGGACGGTGCCTTGGCGGTATGTTGGGTGGAGTGGAGGTTAATTGGAGACAGTAACCGTGCTGGATAATGTCCCTGACCCACCTGTCTGTGGTGATGGTTTTCCACGTGGACAGGAACCGCTGGAGTCTCCCCCCGACAGGTGTTATGTGGTCGGGGGGAAGGGAGAGGGCGTCACTGTGTTTTTGGGCGAGGACCTGGTGTTGCCGTAACCACGTCCTCTGCCCTTGGTGCTGGAGCCACGATATCCACCTCTGTTGGTTTTATCGTAGGTACTCTGTGTGCCCCCTTTAGTGTATTGCTGCTGTGACCCCTGGCCTCTAGCTGCTCCTCTATTCCCGGGGCGACGAAAGGAGCCACTACGAAACTGCTGCGTCTGCAGAGCCCCCATTGATTTCGCAGTGTCAGTGTCTTTCTTAATTTTCTCGAGGGTAGTGTCAACTTCAGGGCCGAATAAGTAGTCGGGGTTGACGGGTTGATTTAAGATGTTGTTCTGAATCTCCGGCTTGAAGCCTGAGATTCTCAACCATGCGTGTCGTCTCAACATGACGCTTGTGTTGATTGCCCTTGCCGCTGTGTCGGCAGCATCCAGGGCGCACTTGATGGGTGAGAAGTTGTCCCTCTCTGATGAGGAGCTCCGCTGCCTCTTTGTATTCATCTGGCAAATGTTGGAGTAGTGATTCTAGTGTGTCGTAGTGGGAACGATCATAACGTGCCAGGAGCGCCTGTGTGTTGGCAATGCGCCAGATGTTTGCTGCTTGCGCTGCAATCCTTTTGCCAGATGTCTCCAGCACTTTGGACTCCTTGTCTGGGGGAGGAGCATCACCTGTTGTCTGCGAATGGGCTCGTTTACGAGCGTTAGCAACTACCATGGAGTCCAAAGGTAACTGACCCCTAATGTACATAGGGTCTCCGGGTGCAGGCTTGTATTTTTTTTCAATCCTGGGGTTTAGCACCCGTGCCCTGGTTGTTTCCTTAAAAATGTCTTTTGCAGGTTTGAGAACTCCTTTCAACATGGGCAGAGTTTTGACAGTTCTTTCGGAAGAGGCGAAAGTGTCCACCAAGAAGTCTTCTTCGACAATGTCAGAATGGAGTTCTACTCCATGATTGGCAGCAGCCCGTTCTATGAGGGCATTGAAGGCAGCAGTGTCCTCTGTGGGAGATGTCTTTGTGCTGTAAAGCTGCGTGTCATGGGTATCTGGCGCGGTACCCTGGTCTGTAGGGTCATCCCATGCCTGATCTGGGTCTTGCAGATGCTCATCAGGATCGACATTCCCAGGGTAGATGGTATCTCCCATATAGTCCTCTACTGCGTCGGTCTCTGAAGGCGTAGGAGAAAAGGACTTGGGAGCCTGATAGGAGGGTTGTAAGCGTTCATGAAGAACTGGTTCCGACCCCGCTGGCAATTTGCGCTTCAGAGGTATTCTGTAGGAGTCCAATCCCCTCTCGGGCTTGATTTTCCGCTTGCGGAGCATCAGTTTACCAGTGTTGGCGTCGATGAATTGTGGCTGTGAAGGCTCAGAATCTGTGTGTCCAGTAGACGGGGACTGTGTCTGGCGGACACGTGTTCGGATCTCGAACATCTTCGGCGCCGTGGACGGCGGCAATCCAAAAGTGATGTTGGTCGGCGCAGAGGGTGCTTTTGGAGCCTTGTGCGTGTCGGGGCCCGACGTGGATCGGAGGGCTGCCCGTTCCCTGATGCGTTGCAACGATGCCGCGACTTGTTGCGCGGAGAACGCAGAAGGCTCTTTGGAGCCGGTCAGCACCTTGGAGGTAGGCGTCGACTGCTTTGGAGCCATGGGGCCATCGATCCGAAGAGAGGTATCGACGGTCGTTGGAGTCGACGACTTGGCGTGTTCCGCTGTCTTCGACGTCGACGCAGATGGGGCGGCCACTTTGACTTTGGTGGTCGGGGCCGACGGCTTCGGTGCCAGAGGACGAGGCGCTTTGGGGGGACCGAGGGCCTTTTTCTTCGGGTCGGCACCGATATCCGCTGCAGTGAGTTCGGCGCCGAAATCCCCTTTACTGCGTTCGGGGCTGACGGCCTTTGCTGGCGTTGAAGGAGTGGAGGGCTTCGAGGCCTTCGAACCGATTAGAGCCAGTTTCACTTTTGGTTTCGGTGGAACTGGTGCGACGATTGGTTTCGGTTTCACTGAAGGGAACCCAGTCGTTTTCGTTAATAATGGCTTGTGCGGGATGTTCGAGGCCGGGCCTGAAGGTGGGGCCGAAGAACTTTGAGATTGATCTCGGGTAAGGCCCGGAGGCGATCCCTCGACCTGAGCCTTATGATGACGCACTTTGTCGGCCTCCGTATCGACGGGTGGGCCTGGCTCCTCGCTAGAGTTATCTTCTTCAGCCCCAAAGGCCTCATCGTAGTCTCCTACCTCGTCGATGACTTCTTCCCTTTGAAAAAGCACCTCATCGTCGTCTTCCGATCAGGAATCGTGTTCGGAAGCGGGGCTGGAGTCTACTTCTTCCACGCTCTCGGCGTCCTCGTCTTCGGTGCTGAAGATGTTGGCCGGGGCAGGCGCCGATTGCTGCGCTTCTAATCTCGCCGCCCGTCGATTCCGGAGAGTCTTCTTCGATCGGAATCGGGCACAGGCCATACATTTCGACTCATCGTGATCCGGTGAGAGACATTTGTTGCATACCGGGTGGACGTCGATGTGTGGGTATTTTGCGTGGCATAAAGGACACCGTTTGAATGGAGTCCTCGATTCCATCGTCGATGGAAGTTCGATGTTCGGATCAAACGGATCCGAAAGGCTGGAAGAAGGTTCTAAAGTAGTAAAGAAACTAGTCGACACCGAACGGGAACAGTACCGACGAAAACTAAAGGCCTTTTGGCCTTAAACTGAATTTTCCTAACTTGAGCTAAGATAAGCACATCCGAACCCAATGGCGGAAAAAAACAACCTAAGGATGGAGAGGATGCCCATGCGCACTGTGGTCCAGGGGAGGAGTCACCTATCTCGTGACACTTCGAAGACTCTTCCAGGACAACAACGTGCAAACATCCGGACCCAACACTAGGCGGCGATCTATGCACAGATATGAATTCAGCAGCTCACATGCCTCGAACTCAGGATAGTGGGATTACCCAAATGCATTGAGGGCCCATCAGCAGAACTGTTTCTGGAGGACTGGCGGCAGAAGGAAGAGCCCATAACGTCCAGGCTTATCTGTCGCCCCCACCCACCTCCACTGCAGATGGCGGCAAAGCTGTTCAACTACCAGGACGGTATCCTGCAGCAGGCGCACATTCGTGGCCCATGGGATCTTGAGGGGGCACAAGATGCATCTTCTTCTGGACTATACTGCACGGGGATAGAGACAGCGGTTTGGCTTCTCAGGGCCTAAACATATGTTGAAAACAGTGGGCACGATATATGGATTGACTTACCCAACAAATCTCCATGTCACAGTTAATAACAAGACGTTCAACAGCCCAGAGGAAGTTGGGAATTGGCTGGAGCACCAGGCCCACGATGTGTCATGCTAGGAGACCTAAACAGGATACCTCCAACACTGTTCAGTTGTTTGAGATAAACACCAGACTGGATAGATTGCCTGCCCTTATACCAACTATACATAATACAGAATATTTTGGCCGCACCACCTCAGACCACAAGCCTATTCTATTAATGCTATCACTGGGCAGACAAATAACAGTGGTGCAGACTTGGTGTCTGCAGCCTGGCACAGCTGGTGAGACCTGACAGCACCCAGAGGCCTATAGGGGCAAATGATTTCTGTGTGGTAGCGGCACAGGGTGGAAATAAATAAGGTGTTCAGGAATGTAGGAAAGTGCCCCTTTTTAACATTGTCACTTTAGGAAGCTGGCTCTGTATATACTGTACCAAACTAAGGTATAGTGTGCACAGAGTCCAGTGGATCCCCAAAGACTTAGAGAGGTAATAGTAGATAACACCTTACGCTTTTGTGGTGGTGTGGGGGAGCAGTAAGGCTTTATCAGAGGGTAGTGTTAAGCATTTATTGTACACATTCAGGAAAGAAATGTCACACTCAGACCTATTGTTTGTATAAAAAATATTTATTTAGTTGTATTTTATTTTTAGAACCAAGCAGGACTTGGTACAGGTAAGTAAAATTGTACTTTCCAAAACAGGTTGTTCAGAATAATCAAGCTTGATAAAATTGACTTTTGCAGGTTTGTAAAACATTCAAAAACAGCCGATACTTGTAATTACTTTTCAGATTACTTTTTTACTCAGTATGGTATGCCTAGATATCACACTAGGACATTTCCTAGACAAAGGTAAGTACATTATATTAAAACATTAAAACACAGTTGCTAGGTATCCATATAAACACAGCTTAAAACTTAGAACTTTTTCAGAGGAAAAACAATCAATGCAATCCTATGGAAAAAAATGAGGTTATAGTTACTGGGGTTAGAACAATGGTTCCCCCAGGGTCAAGGAGGCACTCAAAGAACACAATCAGCAGCACAAGGGCGGCAGGGTGCAGAGTGCTGAGGCCCAATGCTAGCCTATTGGGCTTAGGAGCAGTCAGTTGGTGGCTATTCTTGGGCAAGCCATGGGGTTGAGGAAGCAAAGCTCCTAGGTTGAAGCTCAAGGCAAAGGGGGATCAGAGTTAGCACACAAGGTGCACCCAGAGCAGCACAGTGGCAGCAGGGTGCCGTTTTGGCGTTGGGTGCCCTGTTTTCAATGGGAGATCTCTGGTCGGAACAAACACTGCAGGTTCGGGCTGGGAGGCGACCACTGGTTGGAGAGGTTAGTTGGGATGCTTGAACATCATCAGTTGGGCCACCCAAGGCCATGGGGCGTCGGGTGCAGGGGTGTCTTTTGGCGTCCGATTTATTTACCAGCTCTGGTCGCGGTCGATCCTCCAGATAGAGGCAGCAGGCATTGTCGGGAGGCTTGAGGTAGGTCAGGGATCACAAGACCCCAGGTCAGGTTCGCTGGGGTGACCTCTTCGGGGTGTTGGGCCACTCTACCTCGGGCAATGGCAGCAGGTGCAGAGTAGTGCAGACTCGCAAATTCGGCAAGAGCCAGAGTCTGGTTCTTGAGCAAGTCCTGTGCTCACAGGAGACAGTTTTGGTAGGGAAGGCAGGGCAAATCCTACGGGTTCTGGGGGGCTGCTGGCTGCTAGACACGCCGGGATTCAGCTGGAGAAGGTAGAGGTCAGGACAGGCAGGTAAGGCTGGTGCCACGGCAGTTGGGTTCCTCTTCTTTCAGCACGGCTCTTAGGTCCTTTTTCTTCTTGCTTGTCTGAGGCAAGATTCACGGCCGCCCCTAAATACTAAATTTAGGGGCGTTTCAGGTAGGTACAGATCGGGACCAATGGGTCCCTTCTTTGGTGTGCGTACACCCCCTATTATGCCACCCTCCACTGGGAGGGGGGCATAAGACTATCAGGTTGGCTGGGTCCCCCCATCTTTAAGGTGGCATGGACAGAGCTGTGCTTCGCCTCCCCCACCTGAGGGGTGGGGTTGGGGGGCATACCTCTCCTCCTATCTTGGTTTTCCTGCCGATTCATCCTCCCAAAGTGGGGATTAGAAACTGTGGGGGCCAGTTTGCTGGGAGCAGCAAATAGCTGGGTCAGCTCACAAAGGCGGCAAGCCTTTGAAGCTTCCCCTTCATGGACCCTGCCCATCCTGGGGGAGGAGGCTTGGCACCTTTTCCCAGGATGTGTTTGGTTTCAGGACCCTGAGAGTGGGATGGTATAAGAAAGTGGCTCTGTATATACTGTTCCCAAATAGATACAATGTGCACAGAGTCCACAGTCCCCAAAGGTTTGGCAGAGGCTAAAGTTAGATATAACCTTACTCTCTAAAGTGGTAGCTTGGTCGGGCAGTAAGGCAGTATCAGAGGACAGTGTAAAGCACTTGTTGTACACACTCAGTCAGCAAATGGTCTCACACACTCAAGAACTGAACTCTAGGCCAATGGTTTGTATATAAAAATATATGGTGGTTTTATTTTAGAACCAACAATAGGTATCAACATATACTTTCTCAGAATGAGATGCTTTACTTAAATAGTTTTCAATAGGCAATAGACTTTTGAATGCAATAGTTACAGTTGTTGAAATTGGCAACACAATTCAAACACAATTATACATTGAGCTCAATGGGAGTGTCTAAGTAAATGCAATTGAATACTTTTAGGATTACTTTTCTAACTCCAGGACTGGATCCTAGATTAAGTCCTGGGACGGTTCCTGGAAACAGGTGAGTAAATACGTTTTGGTTACTGTTAAGATTTTTAAGGAATATTATTGTATTTTAAAAGTTGACACTTAGAAACTTTTTCACATAGAATCACCAATGTTATCCTATGGGAGGAAATTTACATAGCAGGTAAGTAGGGCTATCGTTGCTTTTTCTAACTCCGTGTTGGATCCAGGATCCAGCACTGGCGCATTTTCTGTAAACAGTTGAAAGAATGCGTTTCTTATACAGGCGATTTTTAGCAAATATTTGTAAGTTTCAAAAATCGACACTTAGAAGAATTTCCAAGTGAAACCAGTCAATGTTACCCTAAGGAAGAAAAGAGTTATTGGCTTTTGGGTAAGTACTCGACTGGCAGAGTTAAGGTTCTGGGCATGGACTCAGGGGTCCCCCAGGGTTAGGAAGGTACAGTTGTTACACCCTCAGCGGCACAGGGGTAGCCGGGTGCAGAGTGAGTTAGGCCCAATGTTATCCTATGGGAGGCAGGGGGCCCTTGGTTGGTGGCTTCTGGCTAGCAGGCCACACGGCTGTGGGAGCTGGGCTCCTGGTCACTTACTCAGGGCAAGTGGGGAAGTAGATTAGAGCAGAGGTTGCACTGCCAGGGAACTTTGGCGGCTGGGTGCAGGGTGCTTTTGAGCCGTCGGGTGTGAGAAAGTGCCCTCTTTCTTGCATGGTATGCCCCCACTTTTTGCTAACATGCTGAATGTACTTTGATTGAGTGTACCCTGGACTCCTGCCAATCAGGTGCCCAGGGCCTATGTTGCTTCCTTAAACACACAAACTCCCAATTGGCAAACCCTGGCCACATGTCAGCCCCTAGTAAATGGTACCCTAGGTACCCAGGGCCTTGTGACCAGGGAAGACCCCTAAGGGCTGCAGCACTCATTGTGCCACCCTTAGGGGCCCTGTACCCTTACACACACACACTGCCTTTGCAGGCTGAGTGTCTGGGTGCAGGACAAAATGAAGAGTCGACATGGCACACATCTCTGTGTGCCATGCCCAACACCCACACTGCCAAGACATATGTCAGTCACCCCTCTGGCTGGGTGCCTTATGCCATGGTGCAGGCACAGGAGCAGGAGCCCTGGGCCCCTACAGTACCCAGGTCCATTCCCGGGCACTGTAAGTGCAGTGCTGCCATTTAAGAGTACATGGTGCTGAGAGCTCGTCCAACACGAGCTCCACAGCACCATAATGGCAACACTAAAGACTGGGAAGTTTGGTATCCAACTTCTCAGCACATTAAACCCACACTGATGCCAGTGTGAGATTTAATGTACCAAGCACCCCAGAGGGCATCTTAGAGATGCCCTCCTACAACTAACCTACAATCCACGTCTGCTCTGAGGCTGCCCAGGCTGCCACACAGCAGACACGTTGCTGGACCCCTGGGTGGGAGAGCCCATGCTCTCCCGGGCCTGCAACAATGCACATCCTGGGTGATGTGATAGATCTCCTCCCCCAGGATGAGCAAAGGGAAGCTTCAAAGGCCTGCCGCCTCTAGGAGTTTCCCCAGGCCACTGCAACCCCCCACTCTGGCGGGAAGCTTGGCCGGAAACCCCATACAAGGACAGCGGATGTGCCAGCCTGCCCACCCCACCCCTCAGGTGGGGGAGGCGAGGTAAAGCACATCTCCGGGCTCTCGCCATCTTGAAGATGGGAGGCCCTACCCTATCAGGATTAGGCTACTGCCCCCCTCCCACAGGAGAGGGGCAGGATAGGGGGTGTACCCACCCCAGGACAAGGACCCATTGGTCCCTGGCTTTCACCTACCTGTAACGCCCCAAAATCTAGTATTTAGGGGCACCCTGAACCTTCCTTCCCCAGATTCCAGATTCCGAAACTACAAGAAGAGCGAGAAGAAAAGAAGACCTGCCCTGCAGCTGCAAAGGAGAGGGAGACACCAACTGCTTTGGCCCCAGCCCTACCGGCCTGTCGACCTCGGACTTGCTCCTGCTCCAAACCCGGCATCTCTTGTGGCCAGCAATCTCAGAAACCCCGGAGGACCTGGCTACCTTTGAACTCTAATCCCCTGGGACTCCCATGAGTAGAGGCTCTACTCAGAACCTACCTTTCAACCCTGGCAGCAGCCCGGAACCGCGATCCCAGCCCACTCTGCACCCCCCAAGCCTGGCCGGTGCCGGAGTGAACTAAACCCACGAGGACGACCCCACGGCGACTGTGACCCCGAGTCCGGCACCCAAGGACCCCCCTCTACTATCCTGAAGAAGCTTGCATCCTCAGAACAGAGTGCCACCCCAACCGCGATCAACAAGAGGGTAAGATTTCCGACGTCAAAAGGCACCCCTGCACCGGCACCCCACGGCCCTCTGTGCCCAATCCCGGGGTACCTACCTATCCTCCAACTTACCCCTCGAAGTGGTGGTGGCACCCGAAGAGTCCTCGTCCCCGAGCCTGCAGTCTTTTTCCAAACCGGAGATTTCCCATAGAAATCAATTGAGCGCCCGACGGCTCAAAAGCACCCTGCAGCCAGCCGCCCGAGTGGCCCTGGCAGTGAAAACTCTACTCTAACCCACTTCCCCACTTGCCCTGAGTAAGTGACAAGGAGCCCAGCTCCCACAGCCGCGTGGCTTGCCCGACAGCAGCCACCAACCCAGGCCCCCCTATCCCTCATAGGATAACATTGGGCCTAACTCTCTCTGCACCCGGCCGTCCTGAAACCGCTGAGGGTGAACTGACTGTACCTACCTGACACTGGGGGACCCCTGAGTCTATGCCCAGAACTTCAACTCTGCCAGTCGAGTACTTAACCTTAAACCGCTAACTTCATTTTCCTCATAGGGTAACATTGACTGGCTTCTTCTTGGAAATTATTCTAAGTGTGAACTTTTCAAAACTCAAAATATTCACCAAAAATCAGCCGAGTACCAAAAACGAATTTACTCACCTGCTCGTAGGTGAACTCCCAGTGCTGGATCTTAGTGCCCAGCCCTGACTCTGAAAAGTACCCACAACTATACTTACCTTTAACTCATTTTTCTCCCATAGGAAACCATTGACTGCTTTTCTATTAAATTTCTTCTAAGTGTTGATTTCTGCAATTTCTAAATATTCCTCAAAAATCGTATAACATCTGAAAACGTAATTACTTACCTGTTTTGGATAAATGTCACCCGGTACTGGATTACAAAAGTAACGATAACCTACTGTACCTGTAACCTACATTTCCTTCCATAGGGAATCATTGATTGTTTGCTCTGAAATATTTTCCAAGTGCTCACTTTTGAAATAGCTAAATATTAGTTAAAAATCATTACAGTACCAAAGTCGACTTTCAACAACTGATTCTGAGAACTGACCCAGGACTGGATCTAGGATCCAAGCCTGGAATTACAAAAGTAATCTAAAAAGTAATCTGTTGCATATAATTTGAATTCATTGAGCTCAATGTATTGTGTTTAGAAATAGAGTTGCCTACTGCAACTATTTGTAACTGTTTACTAAAAAGTCTATTGCATATACAAAAATATTTTTATGAAACATCTCTTGTCGAGAAAGTATATTTTAATTCCAAGTGTTGGTTCTAAAATAAAACAAGCATATATTTTTTATATACAAACCATTGGCCTAGAGTTCAGTCATTGAGTGTGTGGAACTATTTGCTGACTGAGTGTCTACAACAAATGCTTTACACGTCCTCTGATGCTGCCTTACTGCTCGACCAGGCTACCACTTTGGAGAGTAAGGTTATATCTAACTTTAACCTCTGTTAAACCCTTGGGGTCTGTGGACTCTGTACACCCTGTACCTATTAAGGAACAGTATATACAGAGCCACTTTCTCACATCGGGTGCTTAATGGATTTCAATGGAGAAGCTTTGTGACGAACGAAGGCTGCAAGCTCGGGGACGAAGATATTTCATGTGCGACCACCACTTCGAGAGGTAAGTTGGGAAGGTGTAGGATACGTAGGCACACAAGAGCTGGGCACAGGAAGCTGCAGGGCGCCGGGGGTGTCTTTTCGCGTCGGGAAATCGTACCCTCAGCTGGTCACGGTTGGAGGGGTCCCTGGTTCTGAGGCTGCAGGCATCGTCAGGAGCGTCGAGGTGGGTCCTTCGGTGCTGGATTCGGTGTCACAGTCGCCGGGGGGACGTCCTCGAGGTGTTTGTCCACTCCAGCACAGGCCAGGCTTCGCGCGTGCAGGGTTCACGGTTCCTGGCTGGTGCCAGGGGTCAGTTACTTGCTTTGAGCAGTACCACTGCTCGTGGGAGTCCCAGTTGGTTAGAGTCACAAGGCAGTCGGGTCCTCCGGGGTTTTTAAGGTTGCTGGCCACTGGAGACACCGGGGTTTAGCAGGAGCAGGTTCGAGGGTCGACAGGCCTGTAGGGCTGAGGCCAAGTCAGTTGGTGTCGTCCTCTTGTTTGCAGCTGCACGGCAGATCGTCTTGTTTAAGGTTCAGGGTGCCCCTAAATACTAAATTTAGGGGCGTTACAGGTAGGTAAAGGGCAGGGACCAATGGGTCCCTTCCCTGGGGTGGGTACACCCCCTATCCTACCACTCTCCTGTGGGAGTGGGGCAGTAGCCTAATCCTGATTGGCAGGGCTTCCCATTTTCAAGATGGCAAAAGCCCGGAGATGTGCTTCACCTCGCCTCCCAAACCTGAGGGGTGGGGTTGGCAGAGGTTGGCACACCCCCTTTCCTTCCTGGGGTTTTCGCGCCAGTCTTCCCGCCAGAGAGGGGGGTCAGAACCGGTGGGGGCCAGTTGCTGAGTACAGCAAGTGGCCTGGGGAAGCTTACAAAGGCGGCATGACTTTGAAGCTTCCCCTGCCCATCCTGGGGGAGGAGACCTAGCACCTCGCCCAGGATGTGCATTGTTGCAGGCCCAGGAGAGCGGGGGCGCTCTACCCAGGGGTGCAGCAACATGTCTGCTGTGTGGCAGCCTAGGCAGCCCCTCAGACAGGACGTGGATTGTAGGTTAGGTTTCAGGGGGAACTCCAAGTTGCCCTCTGTCGTGCATCTTACATTAAATCCCACACTGGCATCAGTGCGGGTTTAATGTGCTGAGAAGTTTGATACCAAACTTCTCAGTCTTCAGTGTTGCCATCATGGTGCTGTGGAGTTCGTGTTGACGACCTCCCAGCACCATATACTCTTAATGGCAACACTGCACTTACAGTGCCCAGGAAAGGACCTGGGTACTGTAGGGGCACAGGGCTCATGCAGCTGTGCCCACACCACTGGCATAGGGCACCCAGCTAGATGGGTGACTGAGGTATGCCAGGGCAGTGGGTGTTGTGGGCATGGCACACAGGGATGTGTGCCATGTCGACTGTTTAGTTCTGCACCCAGCCTGCAAAGGTAGTTGTGTGTGTGTGTGTGTGTGTGTGTGTGTGTGTGTGTGTGTGTGTGTGTGTGTGTGTGTGTAAGGGTACAGAGCCTCTAAGGGTGGCACAATAAGTGCTGCAGCCTTTAGGGGCCTTCTCTGGTCACAGTGCTCTGGGTACCTATGGTACCATTTACCAGGGGTTGACCTGTGGCCAGATATGCCAATTAGATTTAGGCTTCAACACAGTTTTAGGGAAGGCACACAGTCCCTGGGCACCTGATTGGCAGGAGCCCAGAGCACACTCAGTCAAAGTACATCAGCAATTCAGCAAAAAGTGGGGGCATACCATGCAAGATAGATGCCACTTTCTCACAGATGCTCTTAACCCAGAACCATGTCTGGGGTGGAAGCTGGCGAGCAGCCACTCAGCCAGGATACTAATTTTAGGTAGTTTCTCAGGGGGCATATCCAAAATCCCCTCTAAGTGCATTTTATATTAAATCCAACACTTGCATCAGTCTGGGTTTAATGGGATGAGAAGTTTGATACCAAACTACTCAGTCTTAACTAAATCCATCATGGAGCTGTGGAGTTTGGGCTGCCATACTCTTAGCCCATGGTCTAAAATGGCTTCACTTCACTTACAATGCCTGTGAATGGCAACGGTACTGTAGGGGCCCAGGGCTCATGCCACTATGCCCTCACCTGTGGTATAGTGCACCCTGTCATAGGGCTATAAGGCCTGCTCAAGGGGTAACTGACCTATGCAACAAGCAGTGTTTTGGTGGGCATGACACAGGGATGTGTGCCAGGTCAACTTGTAGTTTTAGGGTCTCTCCCTGGCACACAGACTGTACTGGCAGGAGGGGTCTCGGACGGTGCCAAAATATATGCTTTAGCCCTCAGAGACTTTGGCTGCAAGGCCCTTGGTGCCCCTGGCACCTTTCACTTGGGAATTTTATGCAGGCCAGAGGAGTGACAATGTGGGAGCAAAGGTACAGATTTGGGGAAAGAACAGAGGCCCTGGGTGTAGGAAGCAGGCTCTGTATATGCATGTGTTGTACCCACACAATCAGCAAATTATTTCACACACTCAGACTGAACTTCGGACCAATTGGTTTTGTATACAAATATTCTTTTAGTTATTTTCTAGAACCAAGTAAGCCTGACTCAGGTAAGTTGATAAATACTGCAGTAAATATACAGTTTGAAATGCAATTGTAAATGTACTTGGTCAAAAGTTACAGTTTGAATTACTGGTAATGCAATACTGTGAAATGCTGTACATATACTTTGTATCAACTTTACAAGGAAAATTACAGGTAAGTTACCTTTACGTTACTTTTGAGATTACCTTTTCTACTCAGTGTGATATGCCTAGATATCACACTGGGACATTTCCTAGAGAAAAAGTAAGAAAATCAGTTTAGCACAATTGTTATTTTTCAGGTTTCCATACAAATCAACACCACACTTCAAACAGTCAAGGGATTCCTATGGAGAGAAATGCAGTTTACTGTTACCAGGTAAGTATTCGGTCTTTGGAGCTGAGCTTCTGGGGTTGGAACAAGGGTTTCCCTAGGGTCAAGGATGCACTCTAGTTACACCCTCAGTGGCACTAGGGTGGCCGGGTGCTGAGGCCCAATGTTATCCAATGGGGGATAGGGGGCCTCCAGTTGGTGGCTGCTGGCGAGCAGGCCACATGGTTGTGGGAGCCAAGCTCCTGGTGTTAGGCTCAGGACAAAGGGGGATCCGGTTTAGCACACAAAGTGCACCCGCAGGGCAGCGCAGGGGCAGCTGGGTGCAGGGTGCTGTTTTGGTGTGGGGTGCCCAGTTTTCAATGGGGATTTTCGTTGTTGGTTTTTAGCTGCAGGCTAGGTCCAGGAAGACTTCCGGAACGAACCAACAGCTGGGCAGGTAAGTTGAAGGGCTCTGGGACGTAGGTGCATCTCGGGTTCCTTTTGCAGGGCGCAGGGCAGCTGGATGCAATGCAGGAGTGTCTTTTGAGGTCGGAACCATTTGCGGTTGATATGGGGGGGGGGGGGGGTGTCTCCGTGCAGAGGCTGCAGGTGACGGAGAGTCCTGGAGGGGTCAACCTACGGTGGACTCCGACGCGCTGGGGGACCTCGCTGGGACCGTAGTTCCAGGTGTCTGGTTTCTTTGTCCTCAGCAGGCTCAGAGTCTGTTTTCGGAGTTTTTGTTGAAGGCAGTCAGTCCTCTCTGGAGTTCTGGAGGTGGCTGGTTGCAGGACGAGACTATTTTTGGCGCAAGATATCTGGAAACTGCAGACGGGCCGGGGCCAAGTCAGTTATTCTCTGCTGTCTCCTCTGGTGGGCGTCTTCTTTTGTCCTGTTTGTTAGGTTGCAGGAATCTGCT
The DNA here is from genome assembly GCF_964204655.1 of Triturus cristatus. Lineage (NCBI taxonomy): Eukaryota > Metazoa > Chordata > Amphibia > Caudata > Salamandridae > Triturus > Triturus cristatus. The sequence continues at coordinate 977,081,741 of NC_140583.1, forward strand.
TTCTTGGTTCAGGGCTGCCCCCTAAATACTGTATTTAGGGGGTGTGAGAAAGTGGCTCTGTATATACTGTTCCTTAATAGGTACAGGGTGTACAGAGTCCACAGACCCCAAGGGTTTAACAGAGGTTAAAGTTAGATATAACCTTACTCTCCAAAGTGGTAGCCGGGTCGAGCAGTAAGGCAGTATCAGAGGACGTGTAAAGCATTTGTTGTACACACTCAGTCAGCAAATGGTTCCACACACTCAATAACTGAACTCTAGGCCAATGGTTTGTATATAAAAAATATATGCTTGTTTTATTTTAGAACCAACACTTGGAATTAAAATATACTTTCTCGACAGGAGATGTTTCATAAAATACTTTTGTATATGCAATAGACTTTTTAGTAAACAGTTACAAATAGTTGCAGTAGGCAACTCCATTTCTAAACACAATACAGTGAGCTCAATGGTAAATTCAAATTATATGCAACAGATTACTTTTTCGATTACTTTTGTAATTCCAGGCTTGGATAATAGATCCAGTCCTGGGTCAGTTCTCAGAATCAGCTGTTGAAAGTCGACTTTGGTACTGTAATGATTTTTAACTAATATTTAGCTATTTCAAAAGTGAGCACTTAGAAAATATTTTAGAGCAAACAATCAATGATTCCCTATGATAGGAAATGTAGGTTACAGGTACAGTAGGTTATCGTTACTTTTGTAATCCAGTACTGGGTGTCTAGACTCAGTACTGGGACATTTATCCAAAACAGGTAAGTAATTACGTTTTCAGATGTTATACGATTTTTGAGGAATATTTAGAAATTGCAGAAATCAACACTTAGAAGAAATTTCACAGAAAAGCAGTCAATGGTTTCCTATGGAAAAAAAAATGAGTTAAAGGTAAGTATAGTTGTGGGTACTTTTCAGAGTCGGTGCTGGGCACCAAGATCCAGCACTGGGAGCTCACCTAAGAGCAGGTGAGTAAATTCGTTTTTGTTACTCGGCTGATTTTTGGTGAATATTTTGAGTTTTGAAAAGTTCACACTTAGAAGAATTTCCAAGAAAAAGCCAGTCAATGTTACCCTATGAGGAAAATGAAGTTAGCGGTTTAAGGGTAAGTACTCGACTGGCAGAGTTGAAATTCTGGGCATAGACTCAGGGGTCCCCCAGTGTCAGGTAGGTACAGTCAGTTCACCCTCAGCGGTTTCAGGACGGCCGGGTGCAGAGAGAGTTAGGCCCAATGTTATCCTATGAGGGATAGGGGGGCCTGGGTTGGTGGCTGCTGTCGGGCAAGCCACGCGGCTGTGGGAGCTGGGCTCCTGGTCACTTACTCAGGGCAAGTGGGGAAGTAGGTTAGAGTAGAGTTTTCACTGCCAGGGCCACTCGGGCGGCTGGATGCAGGGTGCTTTTGAGCCGTCGGGCGCTCAATTGATTTCTATGGGAAATCTCCGGTTTGGAAAAAGACTGCAGGCTCGGGGACGAGGACTCTTCAGGTGCCACCACCACTTCGAGGGGTAAGTTGGGTAGTTGGAGGATAGGTAGGTACCCCGGGATTGGGCACAGAGGGCCGTGGGGCGCCGGGTGCAGGGGTGCCTTTTGATGTCGGAAATCCTACCCTCTTGTTGATCGCGGTTGGGGTGGCACTCTGTTCTGAGGCTGCAAGCTTCTTCAGGATAGTCGAGGGGGGTCCTTGGGTGCCGGACTCGGGGTCACAGTCGCCGTGGGGTCGTCCTCGTGGGTTTAGTTCACTCCGGCACCGGCCAGGCTTGGCGGGTGCAGAGTGGCCTGGGATCGCGGTTCCGGGCTACTGCCAGGGGTGAAAGGTAGGTTCTGAGTAGAGCCTCTACTCATGGGAGTCCCAGGGGATCAGAGTTCAAAGGTAGCCAGGACCTCCGGGGTTTCTGAGGTTGCTGGCAACAAGAGATGCCGGGTTTGGAGCAGGAGCAAGTCCGAGGTCGACAGGCCGGTAGGGCTGGGGCCAAAGCAGTTGGTGTCTCCCTCTCCTTTGCAGCTGCAGGTCTTCTTTTCTTCTTGCTCTTCTTGTAGTTTCGGAATCTGGAATCTGGGGAAGGAAGGTTCAGGGTGCCCCTAAATACTAGATTTAGGGGCGTTACAGGTAGGTGAAGGCCAGGGACCAAAGGGTCCTTGTCCTGGGGTGGGTACACCCCCTATCCTGCCCCTCTCCTGTGGGAGGGGGGCAGTAGCCTAATCCTGAAAGGGTAGGGCCTCCCATCTTCAAGATAGCGAGAGCCCGGAGATGTGCTTCACATCGCCTCCCCCACCTGAGGGGTGGGGTGGGCAGGCTGGCACATCCCCTGTCCTTGTATGGGGTTTCCGGCCAAGCTTCCCGCCAGAGTGGGGGGTTGCAGTGGCCTGGGGAAACTCCTAGAGGCGGCAGGCCTTTGAAGCTTCCCTTTGCTCATCCAGGGGGAGGAGATTTATCACCTCATCCAGGATGTGCATTGTTGCAGGCCCGGGAGAGCAGGGGCTCTCCCACCCAGGGGTCCAGCAACGTGTCTGCTATGTGGCAGCCTGGGCAGCCTCAGAGCAGACGTGGATTGTAGGTTAGTTGTAAGGGGGCATCTCTAAGATGCCCTCTGGGGTGCTGGTTACATTAAATCCCACACTGGCATCAGTGTGGGTTTAATGTGCTGAGAAGTTTGATACCAAACTTCCCAGTCTTTAGTGTTGCCATTATGGTGCTGTGGAGCTCGTGTTTGACGAGCTCTCAGCACCATGTACTCTTAAATGGCAGCACTGCACTTACAGTGCCCGGGAATGGACCTGGGTACTGTAGGGGCACAGGGCTCCTGTGCCCACACCAGGGGCATAAGGCACCCAGCCAGAGGGGTGACTGACATATGCCTTGGCAGTGTGGGTGTTGGGCATGGCACACAGAGATGTGTGCCATGTCGACTCTTCATTTTGTCCTGCACCCAGACACTCAGCCTGCAAAGGCAGTGTGTGTGTGTAAGGGTACAGGGCCCCTAAGGGTGGCACAATGAGTGCTGCAGCCCTTAGGGGTCTTCCCTGGTCACAAGGCCCTGGGTACCTAGGGTACCATTTACTAGGGGCTGACATGTGGCCAGGGTTTGCCAATTGGGAGTTTGTGTGTTTTAAGGAAGGAACATAGGCCCTGGGCACCCGATTGGCAGGAGTCCAGGGTACACTCAGTCAAAGTCCATTCAGCAATTTAGCGAAAAGTGGGGGCATACCATGCAAGAAAGAGGGCACTTTCTCACAGGGGGCGTTTTAGGGGTCTTGTGGTCAGGCTACTGACCTTCGGGTACTACACCCTTGGTGTGCTCACCCCACGTGGGGGAGTGAGCGCAATCCCTAATCCTGATTGGGGAGTGCCTGCCATCTGCAAGATGGCGAACACTGAAGACGGCTTCACCTCGCCTCCCCCACCTGAGGGGTAGAGTTGGGGGAGGTAGGCACACCTTCTGGGCTGTCTAGTTTTTCCCGCCTGTCTTCCTGTCGAAAAGGAGGAGAGACAGGAAGGGAGCCTGCTCCTGCTAGCAGGAGAGGCGGGGGGTCGCAATACAAAGGCTGCCAGGCCTCTGAAGCTCCCTTGCCACAGATGGCTCATCCTGGCCTGGGTGAGGTGTGAACACCTTCGCCCAGGAAAGGGTTTGTTTCTGGGCTCAGGGAGCGAAGGCTCCCACCCTAGGGGTCCAGGAAGAGGGTGAGGGTGAGGGCGAGGGTGAGGAGGAGGGCGAGGAGGAGGGCGAGGGCGAGGAGGAGGGTGAGGAGGAGGGTGAGGAGGAGGGTGAGGAGGAGGGTGAGGAGGAGGGTGAGGAGGAGGGTGAGGAGGAGGGTGAGGAGGAGGGTGAGGAGGAGGGTGAGGAGGAGGGTGAGGAGGAGGGTGAGGAGGAGGGTGAGGAGGAGGGTGAGGAGGAGGGTGAGGAGGAGGGTGAGGAGGAGGGTGAGGAGGAGGGTGAGGGTGAGGAGGGTGAGGGTGAGGAGGGTGAGGGTGAGGAGGGTGAGGGTGAGGTGGGTGAGGAGGAGGGTGAGGGTGAGGAGGAGGGTGAGGGTGAGGAGGAGGAGGAGGGTGAGGAGGAGGGTGAGGGTGAGGAGGAGGGTGAGGAGGAGGGTGAGGGTGAGGAGGAGGGTGAGGGTGAGGGGGAGGAGGAGGAGGAGGAGAGGGTTCGGGTGTGGGTGTGTATAAAGGTACAGGGCCTCTAAGGGTGGCACAATAAGTGCTGCAGCCCTTAGAGGTCTTACCTGGTCACAGTGCCCTGTGCACCTGTAGTACCATTTACCAGGGGATTACCTGTGGCCAGAGATGCCAATTGGGCTAGGTTTGGGGAAAGAACACAGGCCTTGGGAACCTGATTGGCAGGGACCCAGGGTGTATCAAGTCAAAGTGCATCAGTAGTCTGGCAAAAAGTGGGGCGGGGTTACTGCAACAGAAACCCACGTCCCTACACTGAGTACCTGATTAGCAGGAACCCAGGGCACACTTAGTCAAAAAGCATCAATTATGAGGCTAAAAGTGCTTGTTTTTTTGCCTGCTAACTGATGCAATTTTGACTGAAGTGCACTGGGTTCTTGCTACCCATGTGCCCAGTGCCAGATCTTTCCCTAAAACTGTAAAATTGTTCCCCCAATTAGAAATACCTTTGGCATTCCCTGTAAGTTCCTAGTAAATCGTACCCATTGCACCTAGGAAAAGGAGTCTAAAGAGGGTCCCTAGGGGATGCAGCATGTATTGTGCTACCATAAGGGACCCTTAAGCACCTTCATGCAAACTGTCATTGTAGGCTGCGTGCTATGATGCACAGAAAAGTGAAGGCACGACATGGCTATGCCTGCAGACACTACATCCAGTATAGTGAAGTCACCCCTACAGCAGGCCTTACACTAAGACAGGGTGCACTATACTGCATGTGAGGACATATATGCATGAGTAGATATGCCCCTGTGATGTGCAAGGTGAATCTTCAATATTACAAGTGAACATGGAAAGCCATTTTAAGTACATGTGCTGGACACTGGTAATTAAGAGTTCCCCCAGCAACATGATGGCTCCACTGAAACTAGAGATGTTTGGTATCAAACATCTCATATTAATAAACCAACACTGATTCCAGTTATGGATTGTTTGAAATACATGCACCCAGAGGGCACTTGCCCCCTTTGAAAATCCTACCGGCTGCTAGTGTACTGGCTGAATGGTGTAGATCAGCCCGCCATCACACACCGGTTTCTGACGCCCTGCAGGCAATACCTGCTCCGGCAAGAGGTGTTGACATCTCCTCCAAGCAGGATGCCCAAGTAATCAGCATATCAAGGCTACAAAGTCCTCTGCCGCCTTTGAAATGCAGCCAAAGGCTTCCTCCAGACGGGAAATGCCACACCCTGCCCCAGGCCCATTTGGCACCAGAGCAGGCGGGAAGATTAGCACATCAGGAGGCGTGGTTCCCCATCAGGTTAGTACCACCCATAAGGTGAGCTACCTGGCGTGAACACGAAATTTAGAATTCCACCATATTGGTTTTGGTGGAAGTAGGCTCTCTGGGTCAGGGTTATGCCCATTTCCCACAAGAAGTGGTCATATAGATGGTGTAGACACCCTAACGGTAAGTAGCTCATTGGCTACTACCTGCCATTTAACTTAAAGCCTCAAAATTGAGTATTTAGCAGGTACCACTGACGGCAGGAACTTACGGTTCAACAGATCCAGAAGAAGAGCCGTGAGACGATAACTGAAGATTGCTGTGGACTTCTGGCGCCAAACTCTGCCCTCCTGCACCAATCTCGAGAATCTTGACCAAGTGACTTATCCCGCAGCTAAGCAACTAGCAAACTCCAGTAGATTGCCAGCTGTTTGAAAATTGCCAGCAATCCCCTTTGGAGATACTCCCCTGCAGCCCGCAGGCACCGAAGAAGCAGAGTCTGGTGTACAGAGTTGCTGCTGCCCAGCCAGCCAGACGCAGCCCCTTACACCCCCCCCCCCCCCCGCCACCCCCCAGGAAGAGGTACCTGTGCCTCTTAAGGTCAGGTCAGATCTGTCCCCCCACAGAGTTAGAGGACACCAAGACCAACCGGAGCAGCACAGGGCTGTAAGAAAGGGCCCTCTTTTTGCATGGTTGCCACACCGTATGGTGAATTTTGCTGCATCTCTCCCATCCATGACCGCTTGGGAGAGTACAGCCCAGGCCTCCTCCGGGACCTGTGGCAGCGCTTGCACAACAGTCTCCCAAAGGGATCGGGAGAAATGGTCCAATAAGCATACTGTATTCACCGATCGCAATGCCAGGCTGGAGGAAGAAAACTTCTAACCATATGAGTCTTGGATTTCCTATCCGGAGGGGCATAAGGGAACGCGCCCTGGGACGTAGAGGCCTGCACCACCAACATTTCTGGAGTGAGGTGTTGGCTGAGGAACTTTGGGTCGCCCGGAGCTGGGCGATGGAGGTGTGCAATTGTCTTATTCACAGGAGCCCCTATGCTAGGATTGGACCACGTGCGTAGAAGGACATCTATAAGTCCCTCATTAAAGGGCAAAAGGAGTCTGGAAGGGGAAGACCCTGGTTGAAGCACCTCGGTCGGGAGATTAGCCCTGACCTGCACTGAGGGCAGCTCTAGTCCAGGGACCTCAGATGCCCTCTTTACCACCATGACATAGGATGCCCCCTCCTCCGTAGCCACTGTTGGCAGAGAAAGCATGACAGTATCTTGAGAAGTGTCCTATCCACTGGCCAACCCAAGTTCCCCATACTAGTCCAAGACTTCCTGGTGTTCTAGAGGGTCCACAGACCCCTCCCATTCCTCTCCTGAGCCTAGCACATCTTCAAAGTGCTCAGGCGGCAAAATAGAAACTCTGGGTTGAATCGGCGCCGGAATCTGTTGAACGACGTCGTTCCTGCTCCGTGTCATCGGGGATGGGGCTGGCGCCACCAATGTGCACTGCCAGGGCCGCAGGCACCGACTTTGGGTCCTCGCTTGTACTGCCTCCTCTTCTTATCCCTCTTCCCCGAGTGTCCAGAGGACCTTGAGTGGCAAGAAGAGGACTAGGGCTCCAGGGGAGGTCCCGCAACCTCCTCTTCAATGTTCAGGCACTCTGCGAAGTCTCGGTGGATGGAGTCGACTGCTGGGCCGCGAGGAGATTCATCGCCCTCTCCCTAAAGGCCTTCAGAGCCATGGCCCGGCAGTCCGAGCACGACCGAGTCGTGATCGTGCTCGAGACACGAGACACAGACGAGGTGGGGATCGGTGACCGACATGCGGTTACAGGCACCGCACGGCTTTAAATAGGTCTTTCTCGAAGACATCCCTCACACACAAAGTGGAATTTTTTTTTAATCCGACAAAAGTCTGGAAAAAACATGCCTACAAGTGGAAGAGGGGTAGCTCTTCCAGGCTCAGCACTTAACTTGCACATTAAGAACAGAACGGACATCCGCGCACCTGGGTGGTGCCTATATAGGCACAGCAACGTCATGACCAACGCTACAGACGCAGATTAAGTCCTGCGAAACCGAATGAAGCCACCCGATGCCGTGCGCAAGGGGTATTCCTCAGCAAAAGTTTCCAAATCCAGCCTGATGCCTGGGAAATTCAAAGGTAAGGAATCTGCAGCTAGAAGTCTCCCCTGGACCTTGTTCCTCAGATTCGACAACCTACGAAGATGAGGAACCTAAGAGCTTTGCAGAAGTGGAGAAGACGACAAATGACTTGGCGCAAGCCCTATTGGCCTGTCTCCTCCTCCAGCGACTTTGCTCCAAGAAACCAGCGTGGCCAGCAGCCAGCAACCTCAAGTACCCTGGAGGGCTTTAAGCCCAACAAAGACTCTTGTCTCCCATGGACACCGGATTTTTCCAGCACAGAAACTAACTCCAAGCCTCCGGATCCAGGTGGACCTGCAACACTTGAACCACTTTGCACCAGACGCCCATGGTCCGAGTCCAGGTGGCCCACAGACTCAATGAAGTCTCCCCAGCCATCCTGACCTGTGATCTAGCGTTGGACGGCCTCTCCTGACCTCCCCCTCGACGCCTGTAGCCTCAACCTGAAGGGCCCCGAAACCGGGTCTGGTGAGAAAACCACAGGCCAAAAGACACCCCTGCACCCGCAGCCTTGGAGTACCCACCAGAATTCCCCGATTATCCAACTTACCTCTCCAGTTGTGGGATTCCTTCAGCTACCCTTCGGAAGCAAGCCTGCAGCCCTTTTTCCCCAGACGGAGTATCTCCATTTGTTTCAACAGGGCTCCCGACGCCTCCTTTGCACTCTGCACCCTGCCCACCGCGTGCCGCAGTCTGTGCTCTTTGGTGGCCCCTCCAGTGCTGTTCTTCAATCCCAGGGCGCGTGTCTCTGATCCGCAGGAATTCACCTGTAACTGGTGCCTCTTCGAGGTGCCCCCAGGCTCCTAAGGATAAAATTGGACCCAGTGGCCTCTGCACCTGGCCGCCCCAGGCCACTGGTGGTGCAGTGCCTACCTTTGTCAGACCCTGGCCCAGTGTTGACCCAAATCCCTCGGAGACTGAAATCGAGAACAACTTACTTCCCTGTAAGTTACTGACCTGTCTTTTTCCCTTTAGGATTGCATTGGTCTCTCACTGAACTGTATTAAGTGTGACCCTGAATACAAAGCATATTTTTCTGTACTGAAATGCATGTTATGCACATGCAATGTATTGACTGATGTTATACAAACCTATTTCCAGTAATTTGTGAAAATATTGCAATTGAAAAGTACTCGTCTGTAACAGATTTCAACTTGGTTCCTAGAAATAAACGTAACTAAAGTAATATTTTTCTACAAACAATAGCCTGAAGTCAGTCATTGAGTGAGTGTTCCTGCCTTATAGGAATGTGTACACCAAATGCATCCACACTAACCTCTCATATGCCTAACTGCTCAGCCAAGCTACCACTAAATTGAGAGTAAGGTATTATCTACTTTAACCTCTGCCATAACTTTGGGGGATCACAGGACCTTGCGCACAATATACTTCTTTTCTGTATAGTACATAGAGAGACAGCTTCCTACACAAGGGTACCAGAGCCCTTGCAGTAGCCAATGCTTATTCAGTGTCCAGCCAGTACACAGCCAAGACAGACCTACCGATGTGAGACGTTGGCATCAGAGAGGCAATCATCTCTAGTGGCCTGGTTTATCCCCATCTCCAGGGCGACGTAAAAAGTGTGAGACTCCAACACATACGCCTGCTGGACACAACACCTCTGCTCATGAGCACCACAGCCAGAGTATGAGCCTACTGACAGTGCACCCTTGCTCCAGAGTCCCTCAACAGCCAAGCTCCCCTTTGGGTTCTGTCGTACTGTCCCCCCCAGTCCCCACTTGCAGCCTTTTTACTGCTACAGGTTTTCCCATCGACTTCAGCTATAGCGTTTGAGGCTACCCTTGCGACCAGCATCTCTGCACACAGGGCAGGTAAACCGAAACTGCTGGTGGTCCTAAAGACCTTGGCCCCCCCACTCACCTTAAGTCCAGAAGAATCACCCTGCAACTCGATTGACTTACCTGATCCCGAAGATGTTGGTGTCTAAATTGATATAAAAATCTATGTTGTTTTATAAATTGGTCTCAAATTTCTGTATTAAGTGTGTGCCTCATACATTGAGTCAGTGTGTGCAACAAATGCCTAACATTCTCCTTTGATAAACCTAATAGGAGAGAGGATGGAGCCTTACGGCTAGAGCAGTCGACCTTGAAGCTGAGGAACCAGGTTCGAGTCTCAGCAGGGACGCTCAACATGCTGTGATTCTGGGCAAATCACTTAATCTTCCCGTGAGAACAAAGATGAAAGCGTACATCTGTAACAAAACTGGTGCTCATGTAAAGAGCTCTGATACCCGATATCTTTGGGTCGAGTTCACGCTATATAAAACTCTAAAAAATAAAAGTTTAAAATAAACTTCTAAGCCACACTACCACAAAGAGCGTTTGGGACTTTTAAAGAAAGCTCCCGTAAAATAATAAGGGTTGTCTGGATTATTTGCACAGCGCACCCCTTAGGTGCACTATATAAATAGTCAACTTCCTACAGACAGTCACCCTTTATATTTGGAATTTACTGCGGAGCAGAGAGCAACAGGATATTACCTACATCTCATTCTTACTTAGTCAAATGTATCTTTTGGAGACATACAAGTTCAGATTGCTGATCGAGAAGGAATCTCCACATTGTTAGTCTTTGCGGTGGTAAATGAATAAAATATGAAACCCCATAGGACAACTTCTCCCCAATTCAAATGTTACCCAAATCTAACTCGCAGGTCAGACTACAAAGTAACTAGTAATCGTAAGTAAAAACTCACAGATGTGGGACAGAATCTCCAGTTGCTGAATCAAGTAAAATTTCACTTCTGTGAGCTGAATTGAGAGAATAGAGTAAATCACACATCCTGGTCTGCCTCATGCCCTTCTGTAAGTGAAGTGTAACGTAAGGAAAATTCTACTTAGCCAGTATGCATCTGTTTTTGGCATATAGAGCTGTAGAGTCATATGCTGTGCATAGATCGCCATCTAGTGTTGGGTCCGGATGTTTGCACTTTGTTTTTCTTCGAAGGAGTCTTTCCAGTCACGAGGTAGGTTACTCCTCCTTTCGGTGATAGTGCGCATGGGCATCGACTCCATTGTTAGATTGTTTTCCCACAGAGGGTGATAATGGAGTTATTAAGAGTAGTAAAAGGAGAAGTCAATGAATGCATGTATCTAATTAAGATGTTACAGCAACAGGAGACGGGTGGGCGCATATGACTACAGCTCTATATGCCAAGAACAGATGCATACTGGGCAAGTAGCATTTTCCGTTCGAGGCATATGAGCTGTAGATCATATGCTGTGCATAGACTATATAGCAGTTATCTCCCAAAGCGGTGGCTAACCTGTATCGGTTGCAGAGGTCTGAATTTGTGTACATAAAACTGCCTGGCCCACTCTAGTTTGTTGTCTTGCTAACACATCTACACAAGTGTTTTGTGAATGTGTGAGGTGTAGACCATGTTGCAGCTTTGCATATGTCATCTATGGTTATATTATCTAAGAACGCCATAGAAGCCCCCAGTTTGCGTGTAGTGTGTGCTCTAGGGGGAACTGTTAACGTTCACTTTGCTTTTGAATAGCATATTTGAATGCACTTGACTATCCACCTTGCAATACCCGATTTTGATATGGGATTGCCTTTATGTGGTGGAGCAAAAGCGACAAAAAGGGGATTTGTGTTACGGAAAGGTTTTATCCTTTCTATGTAATAAATCAATGCTCTCTTCACATCTAATGTGTGTAGGGCACGTTCTGCCATTGAATCTGGTTGAGAGAAGAACACAGGTAGCTCAACAGATTGATATGAAAAGCAGAAATGACTTTAGGAAAGAATTTAGGATTAGTCCGAAGAACCAATTTATTTTGGTGCATTTGTAAAAAGGGTTCTTCTATAGTTAAAGCCTGAAGCTCACCCACTCTACTGAGTGATGTGATAGCAACGAGGAAAGCGACTTTCCATGTGAGAAATAGCAGTTCACATTAGTGTGATGGCAAAGGGTGTACCGATTAGTCTTGTGAGGACAATGTTGAGATTCCACACTGGAGCAGGTGGACGTCTCGGGGGAATGACTCGAGTACCTCTTTAAAGGCTTTGATAACCGGCACTGTAAAAAGAGATCGATGTTGTCTATTCTGAAGGTATGCAGCTATTGCAGCCAGATGTAAGCATATGGACGTGTAAGCTACATTGGAGAGTTGTAGATGCAACAAATAACATATAATGTTTTGTACATAAGCATCAAGCGGGTTGATGTGGTTGTTATTACAGTATATCACAAATCGCTTCCACTTTGCTGCATAGCAGGCTCTTGTGGTAGGACGCCTAGCCTCTTTGACAATATTCATGCAGTCTGGCGGTAGATTAAGATAGCCAAACTCTAAGACTTCAGGAGCCAGATCGCCAGATTGAGATGACTGGGGTCTGGATGTCTTATGTCTCCATGGCTCTGTGTGAGAAGATTGGGTGTAAGACGTAGTTTCTGGTGAGGAACTACTGAGAGGTCCAATAGGGTTGTGAACCAAGGTTTACCTACCCATGTGGGAGAAACTAGGATTAGTGTCAGGGACGCTTGTTTGAGTTTCTGAACCACTAATGGGATGAGTGGGAGAGGCGGAAAAGAGAAAGCAAATATCCCTGACCAATTCATATATAGTGCATTGCCTTTGGACAATGGGTGTGGATACCTGGACGCGAAGTTTGGGCATTTTGCGTTTTGGTATGTGGCAAACAGGTCTGTGTGTTTATGTGAGGGACTCCTCAACGTTGAAAGTATGGAAGGAGAACCGGAGGGTGGAGTTCCCATTCGTGTATTCTCTGTCTGCTGAGGAGATCTGAAATCTGGTTGTTGACTCCTGAGAGGTGTTCCGCTAGGAGATAAAGTTTGTGGTAAATGGCCAACCTCCAGATGTCTTGGGCTAAGTGGGACAGTTGGAGAGAGTGTTCCCCCCCCCCTGTTTTTGTATGTAATACATGGCTGTCATGTCTCTACGAATTACGACAGTTTTGCCCTCTAGGTAAGTTTGAAACGCCTTGAGTGCTAGGAATATTGCAAGCAGCTCTAGGTTACTGATGTGTAGCAACTTCTGTTGTTGGCTCCACAAGCATTGCACTATGTGCTGTTGCAGATGAGCTCCCCAGCCAGTGAGGGATGTGTTCGCTGTCAGTACTATCTGTGGAACCGGAACTATGAACAGCCGTCCTTTTGATAAATTTTGTGTGTTCCACCACTGCAGAGAGCGAGGAGTACAGAAGCTTACCAACGCTAGGTCAATAGACCTTGTGGGTGGTTCCACTGACTGGCTAAACATTCTTGAAGTGGACGCATGTGCAGTCTGGCATGGGGAACGGTCATGATGCAGGAGGACATCATTCCCATTAGCTGCATGTAAGTTCGAGCTGGAATCCAATGGTTGGATTGGAAGCGGAGAAGGATAAGTTACTAGTAATCCTAGTTCTCTTCCAGAAGTATACTCAAAGTCATAAGCACTGAATAGTCCCGCCCACGCGAACCTGTCTCTAATCGGAGACGCTGTTGTGGATATATATATATATATATATATATATATATATATATATATATATATATATTTTCACTGAAAAAACATAGGTTTCACACATGTTATAGTTAGCTGGACATTTTACTGATAAAAACCCAATGAAATTCCACCGTTATAGTTACTGTAGGCAACTATAACTCACGCGACCGTAATCCTCTGCTGATGCTAATACTGTATTTAGACACTTATTTGCCCATGTCTTCTTCCATTAAATTTTAGCTATACATATATTACAAATATTTTTTTTCATAAAGACACATATGTCATCAGCAGAGGATTACGGTCGCGTGAGTTATAGTTGCCTACAGTAACTATAACGGTGGAATTTCATTGGTTTTTTATCAGTAAAATGTCCAGCTAACTATAAACATGTGTGAAACCTATGTTTTTTTCAGTGAATTTGCAAGGTTTTTTAAATGCTAATTCCTAACTATAACGTGTGTGAAACCTATGGTTTTTTCAGTGAATTTGTACGGTTTTTTAAATGCTAAGTTACTTTACGCCATTTGTGGTGTGCGCGCCCACTTAACGCAGTTCGTTCCGTGCGCGCACGGTGCGCTTCGTGCACCGTGCGCGCACAGTGAGCACGTTACGCTAGATGGGCCATGAACGCACGATGCGCTTCGCGCACCGTGCGCACATGGAGGACATATGATGAGCATCGTTGTGACAGGTAAAATATATGTTTCGTTTAGCTCTAAGAACCCATGCACAAAAGGTGCCCTTCGGGCACCTTTTGCACACGGGGTGGGGAGAATGTGGATATTTTTTTTTTTTATTATTTCTTACCGTACGCGTACGGTAAGCGTAATCGGCGAAATTTTCGAAAAAATTAAAATTGCCTTTTTTCACTTGGGGGATCGTTGGGGACTCCCTCGACATGGCTAGGTGCTTGGGAGCTGTGTAACCAGCCCCTTTACATGTTTTTGCACTTGGTTTTTCAATCCCTGTCAGAGTGCGAGAGAGAAAATGGCGGCCGCCGCTTCCTGGTTTCGACCGATTCGAATGTTTACTAAGATCTAAGGGCCAATCAGAATCGTGCTCGCGCACGCCACCGTACGCGTACGGTAAGCGCACCGTAAGCGCACCGTAAGCTGGCTCAGATATATATATATATTGATTTAAAGGCTATTTTCTCTGAATCTACTGAACAGATTTACACCAAACCTACAAAAGGCACTTCCTTGACCTGAGGACTACCTCTCTGCCAAATTTCTAGTAATTCTGTTCAGCCGTTCGGACTGTAGCTGTGTCTAAAGGTCCTATGGAAAAATGCATGGGAAAAACGCGTTTTGGGACCCCCCTTTTATCTCAGCCCCCGCTTGACGAATCCCCCCGAGACTTTCAGGGTAGGAGCGGAGCGTAGCGCCCCACCTATTTTGAAAAATTCGCGATGATTCGTCGACCGGCGCCAAAGTTATTCAAAATAGAATGTTGCGGTTTTCCTATGGAAACAGGGTCCTAACTATAACTACCTACTGGCGACCGCCAGTAGGTAATATATATATATATATATATATATATATATCATTGGATCAAGGCCCTCTGGGGCTGAAACGCGTAATGGCTGCTACATCGCTGTACTGAGGGGAAAATAAACGCATTCTACCGCCAATTTGATGTGGTCTACGCTCCTTTGTGTTCGAAGGATTTAGAAAACTTACGAGGAGTTAGTGGATATATATATGTACCTTAAGAAAACCTAAACCGAAAACGACTTGGTTAACAAAAAAGCAGGGATTTATAAAATGTTCAAAGTGTAAAGCATGTAAGCATGGTGTGAATACTGAAAAGTATGCACCGGGCTTAAACAAACAAATGCAAACAATAAGAGGTAAATTCTCATGCAAAACCGAATATGCCGTCTACGTGCTCCAATGCCCTTGTGGCTTGAGGTACGTTGGCAGCACTATTTTGGAAGTACACAAGAGAGTGCTACAACACCTAAGAGCAATCAAAAATGACGACAGATCATATCCCGTAGCACGGCATTTTGAGAAATTCCACAACAAGCAACCAGATGGTCTCACATATTTTGTGATAGACGCAGTAGAGAAGAATACCAGGGGAGGTAACAGGGAAAAACAGTTAAGGAGGTTGGAGTCACGATATATTATTAAATTGAATTCGAAGCAGCCAGATGGTTTGAATGTCGAGGAGGATCTGTACACTCATCTAGGTTAATGAAATTTGAACTAATGTTCCTAGCCAAAACTCCGACTATACAAGGTTTTCCACGTGCAATAGAAAATATTATCCAATATGGATATGGTCATAAGCCCACTGGGGCACTAGAGACAGAGTGCAACCGATTTGATTCATTTGACTTATTGGTTTGATTGACTGACTAATGCAATGGATTTTGGAGAAGATATTATCTCTGTTGATTCAGTTTACAATGAAATTATATTGTGATTTAATGACCGGCCTCGTGATAGGTATATGTAACAACTACTTTAAAGCCCACTGGGGCAATATATGCATTGTTAAATGTTTATTTATTTATTATTTTTTATTATTATTACGGACGACAAAGTATTCATGTGGTTTTCAGTAATGTTGATTTTCTATTTAAGTGTAATAGTGTGGAATTCACATTGAAAACTACGAGTCTGTCTTCCAATACACTTGCTTTGTAGTTGTTTTGTCACGTGGTAAGCACAAAGTTTAAAATGGCTGTAAAAACTTTACTCGGCGTCAGTGAACAAGGGTGCTGCGCACTCGAAACGCGTTTGACGGATGGCTGACTGAGGAATAAAAGCAATTTCCGACCACACGCGGCTTCGTTTTTCTTCCGTATCCAGAGGAGAAAAAATTTCTTTAATATATATATATATATATATATATATATATATATATAATATATACACTGAAAAAAACATAGGTTTCACACACGTTATAGTTAGGAATTAGCATTTAAAAAACCTTGCAAATTCACTTAAAAAACCATAGGTTTCACACATGTTATAGTTAGGTGGATATTTCACTCGTAAAAAACCAATGAAATTCCCCGTTATAGTTAGTTCAGATAACTATAACTCGCGCGCCCGCAATCCACTGCTCATGACGTCACATATTACATCACTCATGACATGGTCAGTGGCATCACTCATGACATCACTGATGACATCATCCTTGTGATAGAGTGGCGGTCGCGCGAGTTATAGTTATCTAAACTAACTATAACGGGGGAATTCCATTGGTTTTTTACGAGTGAAATATCCACCTAACTATAACGTGTGAAACCTATGGTTTTTTAAGTGAATTTGCAAGGTTTTTTAAATGCCAATTCCGAACTATAACCTGTGTGAAACCTATGGTTTTTTCAGTGAATTTGTACGGTTTTTTAAATGCTAATTTATTTATGTATTATTTTTTTTATATATTTATTTTACAATAAACTACGTATTAAATTTTTTTTTACTTTTTTTTATTTTCACCGTGCGCGCACGGTGCGCGCACCCCCGCGATTTAAAAAAATAATAATAATAATTCTGCCTTCGGGGTCCTTCAGGGACCCCCTGACAAAGGCTAGGGGGTCAGGAACTCTCTACCCTGCCCCCTTTTCACGTTCGCCACCTTCCTTTTTCACTCTCGCACTGAAAACAAACAAAATGACGGCCGACACTTCCGGATTTCGACCGATTCGAACGTTGACTAACATGTAACCACCAATCAGAATTACGCTCGCGCACTTTAGGGTGCTCGCACAGTGCGCACACCCTACGCGCGTATAGATATGGATATGCTTTTAAATGCTATTTTCTCAGGAAATACTGAACAGATTTACACCAGACCTGCACAAGGCACTTCCTTGACCTTATGGCTACCTCTCTGCCAAATTTCAAGTAATTCTGTTCAGCCGTTCGGGCTGTGGCTGAGTCTAAAGGTCCTATGGAAAAATGCATGGGGAAAACGCGTTTTGGGACCCCCCTTTTTTCTCGGCCCCCGCTTGACGAATCACCCGAGACTTTCAGGGTAGGAGCTGAACGGAGCGCCCCATTAGTTTTGAAAATTTTGCGAGGATTCGTCAACTGGCGCCAAAGTTATTCAAAATAGAATTTTGAGATTTCCTATGGAAACACGGTCCTAACTATAACTATCTACTGGCGACCTCCAGTAGAATATATATAATATAATATAATATAATTAATAAAATAGAATAAATAGAATATAATAAATAGAATAAATAGAATATAATAAATAGAATAAATAGAATATAATAAATAGAATAAATAGAATATAATAAATAGAATAAATAGAATATAATAAATAGAATAAATAGAATATAATAAATAGAATAAATAGAATATAATAAATAGAATAAATAGAATATAATAAATAGAATAGAATAAATAGAATATAATAAATAGAATAAATAGAATATAATAAATAGAATAAATAGAATATAATAAATAGAATATAATAAATAGAATAAATAGAATATAATAAATAGAATAAATAGAATATAATAAATAGAATAAATAGAATATAATAAATAGAATAAATAGAATATAATAAATAGAATATAATAAATAGAATAAATAAATATAATAAATAGAATAGAATAAATAGAATAGAATAAATAGAATAGAATAAATAGAATAGAATAAATAGAATAGAATAAATAGAATAGAATAAATAGAATAGAATAAATAGAATATAATAAATAGAATATAATAAATATAATAAATATAATATAATAAATATACTATAATTATTATAATAAATATACTATAATTATTATAATAAATATACTATAATTATTATAATAAATATACTATAATTATTATAATAAATATACTATAATTATTATAATAAATATACTATAATTATTATAATAAATATACTATAATTATTATATACTATAATTATTATAATAAATATACTATAATTATTATAATAAATATACTATAATTATATATATATATATATATATATATATATATATATATATATATATATATATATATATATATATATATATATATATATATATATATATATATATATATATATATATATATATATATATATATATATATATATATATATATATATATATGTTCACCAGTCCTGCATCACTTTGCACAGCTTCACAAATTTAACAGGTACAGACCACAAAGTGCGCCGTAGAGAATTTCGTGCTTGTTTATTCTTCCATAGTCAGCATGACGCGTTTCGGCTGTGAACCCACAGCCTTGATCACATGACCCTCCGGTGAAACACATGATTTATATAAGGTGACAGATTGGATGTTCAAATTACGTTACGTGACGGTTGAAGCAAGGAACTAAACAAAATACTTGTATTCACACAAGTATATGTTAAATTCATAAATATATAAATAACTTAATAAATAAATTATTATCAAAGTTAAATATATAAAATGTAGAAATACGTAATGTATAAAACAAATTTTGTATTTAAATAAATAAGCTGTTCTTTAAAAGCCTAAATCCGGAGTCTAATTTTAGCCTAGTGACTAAAATAATAGCTCCATTTTATGAATTTTGTCCATATACACATTCACGTTTGTAACTTAAAACCTGATAAAGTGCTAGTGCTAAAATCATATGGTGTCGCAAAATTAGTGCAAATAATACTTTATCCTTTAAAATGATATTAAATTCATATCACATCCAATATTCCAAATATCATAAAAAAAGAGATAATGGCAAGTAAAAACATTACAGATTAAATAAATGTAAACAATATATTGATCGATGCTTCAAATTATCAGTTCCTAGATTAAAGTATGTGTTGTAATATTAAGATTAAGATGTATAAACATAATACTCTTAAAAATATTATAATCACATAATAATTCATCTAAAATTACAGAAATTAGCCCCCATAAATTCATAATACTCTAATGGATTTGAATTATAGTATAGAGATGCGTAAATGCACATTAAGAATAAAGATCATAACATAATTAAAACAGCGAATAATTATAACATTATAAGAAGTTGTGGAGATCCTCTCCTGTAGTGAGTCCCTTCGGAATTCTGGTATCGAACAAAAGAATGTATTTAGACTCCAATTGTCTTAACTGCTTTTCTCTGTTACCGCCTCTTATGTTATTTTTTACAGAGTCAATGACATAGTAGCACAAGTCATTTAGGTTTTTGTTGTGAACCAATTTAAAGTGCCGTGCTACTGGGTAACTATCGTCTGCATTGACTATTGCTCTAAGATGTTGTAGGATGCGATTGAAAACCTGTAATTTAGTACTTCCCACATACTTCAATTTGCAGGTACATTCCAATACCTATACTGCATAGGCAGTGCGGCATGTAACAAGATTTTGAATTTTGATAGGGCTATTCTCAAATACACTCCAATATTCTGTAGTATTTATGCCAAATTTGCAGGCCCTGCATGAAATGCATTTGTGGAAACCTGATTTAGTGGATAGCCAGTTGCTAGAATTAATCACCTCAGGATTAGATTTGACCAGAGCATCTCTCATTGAGGGAGCTCTTTTAAAAGTAATAAGTGGTTTCTCAGGCAGAAGAGGGGCTAAAGTTATATCAATTTTTAATAAAGGCCAATGTTTAACTATAATCCCCCTAATTTTCTTTTCTTCTACACTAAAAGTAGTTATAAGCCTGGTTCCTCCTTGATTATCTTTAGGATCATCACCTAAGTTTTTAGTTCTAGATTGAGCAGTGGTATTTAAGCACTCCTCTCTCGTATGACTGTTCGCCTTAATTCTGGCCTGTTCCAACCCTTTCAAACAATATCCACGAGCAAGAAATCTTTTTGGGGACTCTTCTTGACACTTTTCTAAATCTGAATCGGAACTACAGATTCTGCGCATATGTAAAAATTCTCCATAAGGTATGCTTTTGATGAGATGACCAGGGTGGGCACTACTCGCGTGTAAAATAGCATTACCAGCTGTTTTCTTTCTATGTAACCTGGTTTGAATTACATTGTTGTCAATATAAATTTCAACGTCCAAAAATTGGACAGAAGATTTGCTAATGTCGGCAGTAAATTGTAAATTTAAACTATTGTTGTTAATAGTGTTAAGAAAAACATTAGCAGATTCTGGGGTACCTTTCCAAATCAAGCATATGTCATCTATGAATCTCCAAAATCTGATTATATTGGAGTCAAAAATCATTTTGTGGGTGCCCGAGGACATGCTCCTCCCACCACCCAACATGCTAACAGGCATAGGTTGGGGAAAAGCATGCCCCCATCGCAACTCCTCTCTGCTGCTGATAAATCTCTTTGTTGAAAAGAAAATAGTTATTTTCTAGACAGATCTGTATCATTCGTAATATCATACCATTGTGTTGACTAAAATTCATATTACGCTTGTCTAAAAAATATTTTACAGCTGTTAGTCCGTTAGCATGATGAATACTTGTATATAAGGTACATATATCCATAACCACTAGTACATATTCTTCTTACTTCCACTGTACTTCTTTCAATTTGGATAGAAAGTGTCCTGTGTCCTTGATGAAGGAAGGAAGATTTTCTACTGATTCATGTAGAAAACTGTCCACATATTTGGACATTGGTTCCAGGAGACTTCTTTGGGCTGAGATGATAGGCCGTCCTGGTACTGGTATAGTCTTTGTGTATTTTCGGAATAAAATACAAGGCTGGTGTGACCGGAAAGTCATTTTTAAGAAAGCTGGATTCTTGCCTGCTAAGTAAACCTTCCCTCTTCCATTGATTTAATTCTTTAAAAACAGTCTCATTAAGGCATTTAATGTCATTGAATGATCCTTTTCTATAACACAGAATGTCCTACAAATGTCGATTCGCCTCTTCCATATATAGTGTACGTGGCCAAATAGGAATATGCTACTTACCAGTATGCATCTGTTCTTGGCATGTAGAGCTGCAGAGTTGTACACTTAGCATAGGTCGCCATCTGGTGTTGGGCCCGGATGTTTGCAGTTTGTTTTTCTTCTTGGACAGTCTTTGGAAGTCACGAGTTTGGTGACTCCTCCTTCGGTCCGTACTGCGCATGGGCTTCGGCTCCATCGTCAGATTGTTTTTCGCCAACAGGGAAATGATGGAGCGTAGTAATAACAGTGAGAAACCCATGTGTTGTATCTAAATAAGATGTACTGGAACGGATACAGGTAGCCGGGGAGGCGGGTGGGCGTGTACAACTCTGCAGCTCTACATGCCAAGAACAGATGCATACTGGTAAGTAGCATATTCCGTTCGAGGCATATGAGCTGCAGATTGTACACTTAGCATAGATTATATAGCAGTACCCAACCTTAGCGGCGACCACCGGTATCCGTTGCAGCTGTTTGAAAAAGTGTCTTTAGTACAGCCTGGCCCACCCTAGCTTGCTGCTTGGAATGCACATCTACACAGTAGTGTTTTGTGAAGGTGTGCGGTGTAGACCATGTGGCTGCCTTGCAGATGTCATCTAAGGGTATATTCCCTAGAAAAGCCATAGAAGCCCCTAACTTTCTTGTAGAGTGGGCTTTAGGGGGAACAGATAATGTTCTCTTTGCCTTTTGATAGCAAATTTGTATGCATTTTACAATCCACCTAGCTATCCCTGATTTTGAAATGGGGTTGCCTTTATGTGGTGGAGAGAAGGAAACGAACAATTGTTTAGTCTTCCTGAAGGGTTGCGTTCTTTGTATGTAGTATAGTAACGCCCTTTTTACATCAAGTGTGTGTAAGGCCCTTTCTGCAACAGATTGGGGTTGCGAGAAGAAGACAGGTAATTCCACTGATTGATTGAGGTGGAAGGGGGAAATTACTTTGGGCAGAAACTTCGGATTTGTGCGAAGTATGACCTTGCTGTGATGCATTTGTATGTAGGGTTCCTGTATGGTGAACGCTTGTATTTCACCAACCCTTCTAAGGGAAGTGATAGCTACAAGGAAAGCTGTTTTCCAGGTGAGAAACTGTAGCTCACATTTGTGCATTGGTTCGAAGGGCGGACCCATTAGTCGTGTAAGAACTAAATTTAGATTCCATACAGGGGAAGGTGGTGCCCTGGGAGGAATTACTCGTTTAAGGCCTTCCATGAAGGCTTTAATAGCGGGCACTCTGAAGAGTGATAAATGCTGCCTGTTTTGTAGATAAGCAGCGATCGCTGCAAGGTGTAGGCGTATGGATGAATATGCCAGGTTACACCTGTGAAGATGGAGCAGATAGCATATGATGTGCTGTATGGATGCATCTAGAGGGTTGATTGTATTGTTACGGCAGTAAATTACAAATCTTTTCCACTTTGCGGCATAGCATGCTCTAGTGGTAGGACGTCTGGCTTCCATGATGATGTTCATACAATCAGGGGGAAGGTTAAGGTATCCGAATTCTAGGATTTCAGGAGCCAGATCGCCAGGTTGAGCTGAGCTGGGTCCGGGTGCCTGATTTCTCCATGGTTCTGGGTTAGGAGGCATGGGGATAGATGCAGTTTTTGATGTGGTACCACTGACAGTTGTAGTAGCGTGGTGTACCACGGCTGCCTGGCCCACGTCGGAGCTACCAGAATGAGTGTGAGGGAGTGCTGTTGTAGCTTCCTGACCACTAATGGAATTAGTGGGAGAGGTGGAAAGGCGTATGCAAATCTGCCTGACCAGTTCATCCATATCGCATTGCCCTTGGACAATGGGTGTGGGTATCTGGCGGCGAAGCTTGGGCATTTTTTGTTTTCGTGGGTGGCGAAGAGGTCTATCTGAGGATGCCCCCACTGTTGGAAGAATGGGTGAAGAACTTGTGGATGCAGTTCCCATTCGTGTATTTGTTGCGTTTGTCTGCTGAGCAGATCTGCCATGGTGTTTTGTACGCCTGGAACGTGCTGTGCCAGGAGAAAGATGTTTTGAGGAATTGCCCATCTCCATATGCTCTGGGCTAAGAGGGAGAGCTGGGGAGAGTGTGTCCCCCCCTGTTTTTGGATATAATACATTGCAGTCATATTGTCTGTGCGAATGAGGACTGCTTTGCCCGAAATCTGTTTTTGGAAAGATTTTAGGGCTAGAAAGATCGCCAAGAGCTCCAGATGGTTGATGTGGAGCGATTTTTGCTGTGGCGTCCATAGACCTTGCATGGTGAGGTGTAGAAGGTGCGCTCCCCAGCCGGAGAGCGATGCGTCCGCTGTTAGAGTCACTTGAGGAACCGGGTCCAGGAACGGCCGCCCTTTGGAAAGGTTTGTGGTGTTCCACCACTGCAGAGAGTGATGTGTGCGGCCGTCCACCAACACCAGATCCGTCAGCTGACCCTGGGCCTGGTTCCACTGTTGTGCTAGGCACTCTTGAAGTGGACGCATGTGGAGTCTTGCATGGGGCACTATGAAAATGCAAGACGCCATCATTCCTATGAGCTTCATAAACACTTGCTGGAAGAGAGTGCTGAGGAAGGAATGTTTTGCGTAAGGCTTGAATGCTTGTGATTCTGGCTGAGTTTGGATAGGCAATACCCTTGGAGGTGTCTATAGTGGCCCAGAGGTATTGCTTTGTGTGAGATGGTATGAGGTGGGACTTTTGGTAGTTCACCGTGAAGCCTAGCTGGTGGAGCAGTTGGATGGTGCTGTTTGTATGCTGCACACATTGGTGGTAGGACGCGGCTTTTATCAGCCAGTCGTCTAGGTAAGGGAAGACGTGAATATGTTGACGTCTGAGGTGTGCTGCTACTACTGCTAGGCATTTGGTAAACACCCGTGGTGCGGTGGTGACCCCGAAGGGGAGAACCGTGAATTGGTAATGTTGCCCGTCCACCACGAACCTGAGGTATTTCCTGTGAGAGGGGTGTATTGGAATGTGAAAGTATGCGTCTTTCAGATCCAAGGTTGTGAGAAAGTCTCCCTGGCAGAGGAGTGGGAGGACTTGTTGTAGAGTGACCATGTGAAAATGGTCTGAGTGTATGTAGGCATTTAGAGGCCGGAGGTCCAGAATGGGTCTGAGGGTCTCGTCTCTCTTTGGTATTAAGAAATATAGAGAGTAGACCCCTAGATTTCGTTGGTTGACGGGGACCTGCTCTATAGCATGTTTTTGCAGGAGTGAAAGTACCTCTTGTTTGAGCAGTGTGGAATGTTCTTGAGACATTGGACGGTGCCTTGGTGGGATATTGGGTGGGGTAGATGTTAGCTCTAGACAGTACCCTGACCGAATAATTTGGGTCACCCATTTGTCCGATGTTATGGACTCCCATACGTGGATAAAGTTTTGTAGTCTGCCCCCGACCGGAGTGGAATGGTCTGGGGGGAGCGGAGGGGAGTCATTGTGCGGGGGGGGTGGCAGAACGGGTGTTGTTGGTTTTGCCCCTGCCCTTATTGTTGTTACCCCTGTAACCACCTCTCTGATTGCCCTTTGAAAAGGTATTTTGAGGAGGGGACTTGTAGGAGGTAGAGGCGTTATCGGTGGAGGAGCCTCTACCTGTGCCACGAAAGGACGAGCGTCGAAAGGAACGTTTGGAGGCTTGTGTTTGGAGTGCCCCCATAGACTTTGCTGTGTCTGTGTCTTTCTTCATCTTTTCGAGCGCTTCGTCTACCTTTGGCCCAAAGAGTGTTTCCTGGTCAAAGGGGTGATTGAGTATGGATGCCTGGACTTCAGGTTTGAACCCTGAGATCCTGAGCCAGGCGTGGCGACGAAGCAGGACACTGGTATTTATGGCCCTAGAAGCAGTGTCGGCTGCATCGAGGGCACACTTAATGGAGGTGTTTGTGATTAGTTTACCCTCCTGTATGAGGTCATGAGCCTTGTGCTTGTATTTTTCTGGAAGGTGCTGCATAAGAGCCTCTAGTTCATCATAGTGTGCTCTATCATATCGCGCAAGCAGTGCTTGTGTGTTTGCAATGCGCCACATGTTTGCAGCTTGGGAGGCGGTGCGTTTACCAGACGCGTCCAGAAGTTTAGATTCTTTGTCTGGCGGTGGGGCATCTCCTGAGGATTGGGAGTTAGCCCGCTTTCTAGCTGTGGAGACAACTAGGGAATCTAGGGGAGCAGGGCCCTTGATGTAAGCAGGGTCTGTGGGTGCCGCCTTGTACTTCTTCTCTATTCTAGGGTTCAGTACTCTGGCTCTGACAGGGTCTTTGAACACCTCTGTAGCGTGCTTGGTGACACCCTTAAGCATGGGTAAAATGGAAGTAGATTTGTCTTGTATATCAAATGTATCCAGTAGGAAGTCTTCTTCTACTGGTTCACTGTGCATGTCCACCCCATGGTAGTGTGCTGCTCTCTGCACTAAATGATGAAACCCTAAGGAGTCCTCTGGAGGAGACGGCCTTGATGGGTATAGGTCGTCCTGAGGTACATTGGGTATATCAGGGTTATTGTAATCCTCCCATGGATCTGGGGTCCCTGGTGGAGTGGGATCCATTGGGGCGTCCGCCGGGTAATTGTCCGGATCCCCATCATCCGGATCTGGGGATGGGGCCGGATCGTAGTGAGGTAAAGGTGGCGGAGACCTGTGAGGTGGAGGCGGTGGAGGCGGTGGAGTGGGTAGGGGAGGCGGTGGTGGGGAGGGCACTCTGAGGGGAGAAGTAGCAGAGTCCTTCCTTTTGGGTGGAGGAGGAGGAGCCGGAGCATCAAGGCGTCTTTTCTTGGTAGTTAAAGTCAAAAGCCCAGTCTTTGGATCTTTGGACAAAGTCTTTTGTAAAGGGTCTGGTGTAAACAGAGCCAACGGTGTCGAGTCGTCTGTCGGCACCGGTGATTTCGGAACCGGCGGTTTCGATGGTCTGTGTGCGCCATGCTTTTTTGAGGTCTCCGGGTGTTTCGACGTCGAATGATGTTTCGGCGCCGGGGCCGACAGATTTGTGTTTGTGTTTGGTCGGCCCCGAGTGTCCAGGCTTCGGCACCGGTGGTTTCGGAGTCGAGCTGGATTTTGCAGTCTTCGGTGCCGGATGCTGTTTTTCGGCACCGGGTGTCGGCTGGCTCGATCCCGAGCTGCCATGAGACTTTGGGTGCTTCGACACCGGGCCCGAAGGTGGGGTCATCGAAGTTTTGGTTTTGGTTTTGCCCAGGCCGGCAGGCGAGGGAGTAACCTGAGTCTCTTTGGTTTTCGGCGCGGGGGTGGGAGGGGGCATAGTACTCACGGCCCGCTGCGCTGGTGTAACGTCCTCCACGTCTGAGTCGTCGGCCTCGGAAGCGCTGACGACGTCTTCCTCCTGCTCGGTGTGTGTTTGCCCTGAAGCTTCGGCGTCGTCTCCGAAGATGTCCGGTGGAGCTGCCGAGGATGAGTGCGCCATGGTGCGTCGAGCTCTTCGATCTCGGATGGTCTTCTTCGATCGAAAAGACTTGCAGGCGGGGCAGTCTCTAGCCTCGTGTTCCGGGGAGAGGCAAAGGTTACACACCTGATGGAGGTCGGTGTGGGGAAATTTAGACCCACATTTTGGGCACTTTTTGAACGGAGTCCTTTCCATCGGCCGGGACCGGAGTCGCGGAGGGCCCGAAGGCCGGTGTTGATGTACGGGATGGAGAAAAGTGCCGCTTCGAGAGATGAAGATGATGAAGGAACTCGAAGAATCGAGGATTTTCCGTCGAGGCTGGAACCGTAGAAGTTCGAAGCCGGAGCACGAAGTATCACATCCGAGCCCGATGGCGGAAAAAAACAATCTGAGGATGGAGCCGAAGCCCATGCGCAGTACGGACCGAAGGAGGAGTCACCAAACTCGTGACCTCCAAAGACTGTCCAAGAAGAAAAACAAACTGCAAACATCCGGGCCCAACACCAGATGGCGACCTATGCTAAGTGTACAATATGCAGCTCATATGCCTCGAACACAATGTTACCTCCTTTATCAGCTTTATTAATGATAAGGTTAGAGTTACTCCTTAATTTTTTCATCAGCTTAGCATATTGCATTTCCATGTATTTGTATCTTTTTTGTTTGAGATGATACAGTCTGCAATATTTTCAATTCTTCAATTACTATATCATTAAAGGTGTCGATAGCATCTTTTGGCATAAGAGGTATGAACGTAGAAGGTGGTTTAAAGTGACTGTTGCAAGGAAGGTTGTTAATTATACCCATTGACGCCAAATCATCCTGTGTTGACCCAGTAATACTTTCTCCATTTGTGGATAAGGCATGTATAGTTTTGAGAATGCTAGTGTCTGCTACTTGAAATTTACTAGTGGGACGTTCCATCATAGATATAGTTGATGCCTGATCTTGTACTTTATTTAATTTGAAATATTTTTTCAGTTTGAGCTTCCGTATAAATTTAAAGACATCTATTCGAGTTTGAACATAGTTGAAACTGTTACGTGGGCAGAACGACAAACCCAGAGATAAAAGTTGAGATTCTGCTTTGGTGAGCACTATATCTGATAGATTAACCACAGTGTTGTCAGGAGATGTGGTCATTGCATTTTTGTTCACCATTTCTTTCCCCTGCCTCTCTTGGCAAAGCCTCGCCCTCTTGCATTTCCGCCTTTGTTTGCGGCGTTCTTTGTTTCTGCTGCATCTTTTTTCTGTTGTTGTTGCTGCGTCCGCGGCCGAAGGGTTTGGCGCCGGTCCTCTATTAAATAAAACGATTCTTCTGAAGGTGAATATTTTGTTAGTAACTGGGTTTGTGCCAAGTTTATGGATTCCCCATCCTCCGAGTCAATACTACGTGTTGCTGGGCTAGAATCAACATCTGACACCTTATCATTAGAGGTATTTTGTACAGGTAGTGCAGGGGTTTTTGTAACTAGAGCTTGTCTTTTTGCTGTGTCGTATTTACGGGCAAACGTGAAGATTCTACCGGTTTCATAATCACGCTTGTCGCGCGCAAATTTGAATTGTTTGCGTGTTCTTATTGTTTCATGTTTAGCCAATCGAACTTTAATTTCATCTATGTTCTTTTTTACAAACTCTTGGTTATCATGTTGGTCAAATTCCTGATTTAGAGTCTGCTGTTGGCTCCACAAGCATTGCACTATGTGCTGTTGCAGATGAGCTCTCCAGCCAGTGAGGGATGTGTTCGCTGTCAGTACTATCTGTGGAACCGGAACTATGAACGGCCGTCCTTTTGATAAATTTTGTGTGTTCCACGACTGCAGAGAGCGAGGAGTACAGAAGCTTACCAACACTAGGTCAATAGACCTTGTGGGTGGTTCCACTGACTGGCTAAACATTCTTGAAGTGGACGCATGTGCAGTCTGGCATGGGGAACGGTCATGATGCAGGAGGACATCATTCCCATTAGCTGCATGTAAGTTCGAGCTGGAATCCAATGGTTGGATTGGAAGCGGAGAAGGATAAGTTACTTGTAATCCTAGTTCTCTTCCAGAAGTATACTCAAAGTCATAAGCACTGAATAGTCCCGCCCACGTGTGGGGACCCCGGAGCAATAACATATGTGTGTATATGGCTTGATTGAGTGATATTTGTAATGAATTTCAAAAGTGATCTCATAATTATGACTTGGTTGCTTTGAGGGCCCATACAGGGCTAAATTGTGTTCTGAAAACTAGTCATCAATTTATTTGATGTAATGATATAAGTGCATTATTTAAATGATGTTTCGGTGCACATGATGGCCTGGGAATTGTTAAGTGACCTTTATAAGATGGCGCCCGTATTTTAACCCAATCAGTCCGTTTTCAATATCAATGACGTTTGAATTTTGAAATTTGCTGTGATGCAATATAAAAATGGCCGTTTCCGGCGCGCCTGTGACCATCGAAAAAGGCATCCAACCGAAACGCGTCTGGTGCGTTTGCAAAATAAGGACTAGCAAACTTTTCCCCCACGAGTGCTTGGTTCTTGGAGGGATTGCCGGGAACTTGGAGAAATCATATTTAGCGGGTGCACCACCCGCTTCCAAGCACCCGCTCGCGAGTGCATGCATATTGGTGCAAAATCACGGAGCTACGATATATATATATATATATATTCACTGAAAAAACCATAGGTTTCACACACGTTATAGTTAGGAATTAGCATTTAAAAAACCTTGCAAATTCACTGAAAAAACCATAGGTTTCACACATGTTATAGTTAGCTGGACATTTTATTGATAAAAAACCAATGAAATTCCCCCGTTATAGTTAGTGCAGGCAACTATAACTCACGCGACCGCAATCCTCTGCTGATGCTAATACTGTATTTAGACACTTATTTGCCCATGTCTTCTTCCATTAAATTTTAGCTATACATATATTACAAATATTTTTTTTTCATAAAGACACATATGTAATCAGCAGAAGATTGCGGTCGCGTGAGTTATAGTTGCCTGCACTAACTATAACGGGGGAATTTCATTGGTTTTTGATCAATAAAATGTCCAGCTAACTATAACATGTGTGAAACCTATGGTTTTTTCAGTGAATTTGCAAGGTTTTTTAAATGCTAATTCCTAACTATAACGTGTGTGAAACCTATGGTTTTTTCAGTGAATTTGTACGGTTTTTTAAATGCTAAGTTACTTTACGCCATTCGTGGCGTGCGCGCCCAATTAACGCAGTTCGTTCCGTGCGCGCACAGTGAGCACACGGTGCGCTTTGCGCACCGCGCGCCCACTTTACGCAGTTAGTGACGTGCACGCACGGTGGTCACGCGGTGCGCTGCGCGCACCGCGTGCCCACGTTATGCGGGATGGGCCATGTACGCACGATGCGCTTCGCGCACCGTGCGCACATGGGGGACATATTATGCGCATCTTTGTGAAATTTATTCTTTGTTTATTTCTTACCTGTATTAAGCCATGCACAAATGGTGCCCTTCGGCCACCATTTGCACACGGGGTGGGGAGGGTGTGGATAATTTTTTTAAAATTTTTTTTACCGTACGCGTACGGTAAGCGTAATCGGCGATTTTCCGGAAAAAAAATATTATTTTTTTTGGGCTTGGGGGTTGTTTGGGGACCCCTATATCAATGCTGGGTGGTTAGGATCTCAAGAAACTGCCTCTTTAGACATTTTTTGGCATCGTTTTTGCTGCCCAACTCAGAGAGCGAGAGAGAAAATGGCGGCCGCCGCTTCCTGGTTTCGACCGATTCGAATGTTTACTAAGATCTAACAGCCAATCAAAATCGCGCTCGCGTACGGTAAGCACACCGTAAGCTGGCTCAGATATATATATTGATTTAAAGGCTATTTTCTCTGAATCTACTGAACAGATTTACACCAAACCTACAAAAGGCACTTCCTTGACCTGAGGACTACCTCTCTGCCAAATTTCAAGTAATTCTGTTCAGCCGTTCGGGCTGTAGCTGTGTCTAAAGGTCCTATGGAAAAATGCATGGGAAAAACGCATTTTGGGACCCCCCTTTTATCTCAGCCCCCGCTTGACGAATCCCCCCCCGAGACTTTCAGGGTAGGAGCGGAGCGTAGCGCCCCACCTATTTTGAAAAATTCGCGAGGATTCGTCGACCGGCGCCAAAGTTATTCAAAATAGAATGTTGCGGATTTCCTATGGAAACGTGGTCCTAACTATAACTACCTACTGGCGACCGCCAGTAGGTAATATATATATATATATATATATATATATATACATACATATATATATATACATATATATACACATACATACATATACATACATAACATGTGATCAAGATCCCTATGGAATCGAAACGAGTCATGCTGATGGAGTTGTGTGGATGAGCAGAACAACATTTTGAAGTTGCACGCATCTGTGGTCCGTACTCCGCTCTTGAGTGCAGAGGGAAAGCAACTGCGAAAAGGAGTTTACTTCACATATATACATATAGGTAATATGCATATATATACCTATGCAGCCTGAAAACATTTTTAGGCTCACAATTGCATTGCAAATCTTTTACATTTTAAATAATAAAGAAACATACACCATTATATGTTCACGATACAGAAAGAAAACTGCTTTCAGTTTGCTTTGAAAAACATAGCCTTTATTTTCAAAGGTAAAAAGGCAAGATCATAGAGACCGATTAGCCTAGAGAGGCTGCATATAGAACAGGTGGAAAAAACTGGCGCTGTGCGTTTAAGACCTCCAGGAACCCCCAGGCTCCCATCATGCACCACAGGTGACAGGTCAGTTCTTTTGGACGGTGTATAACAGTGTAATCACAGCATGGGTAACAGATACATATATATGGCCATGGTTTTCGTCCGGGGAGGAGGGAGGGTTGCTTATGACTTTGATGAGTATACCCCTGGAAGAGAACTAGGATTACAGGTAAGTAACATATCCTTCTCTTCCAGGGGATACTCATCAATAGTCATAAGCACTGAATAGAGTAGCAAGCCCATACCCTGCGGACGAATACCAGCATATCATTATCTGTTTACAAAACATACACAGGGGCTTGTTAGGGTCCCAAAAATGATGTCAAGAAGGGGTGGGGTGGGGGGGGGGGGGGTTGGGGGGGGGGTCGGTCAATAACATTGCGCAGCTAGACTGTGGAGTAACCTGTCCCTAGCCATGACACTGCATCTTGACCTCCAGGTCTTTAGGAAAGGGCTAAAACCTCGCCTTTTTGACACCATATGAGCGTTTTTGATGTCTCCTTCACTGCTACACCTCAGCGCCAAGAAGCCTCGGCATTAGAGCGCTCTATAAACCTATAAACATAAACATTACCCAAACAAGTTTCTCAAAGATGCTAGTCTAAACTGAGCATCTGATTGAGTGTCAGAATCAAGGCAGTAATGGCGTGCAAAAGTGTGAACCGAAAGCCATGTGGCTGCTTTACAAATTTCCTGAATAGGTACATTTCTAAGCATCGCTATCGTAGCAGTTTTGCCTCTTGTAGAATGGGCCCTCGGATTCCCATGAGCTGCTTATGTGCCAGCTGATCGTATAACATGATACATGCCACTATCCATCTAGAAATGGATCTTTTAGAGGCAGGGAAACCAGTGTTCAATGGACCATAATTCACAAAATGCTGGTCAGACTTTCGTAGAATCTGTTTTATCTAGATAGAATTTTAACACTGTTTAGATCTAGAGAGTGCAGAGCTCTCTGCAGGAGTGACAGGGATCGCAAAGAAAGTAGGAAGAGTGATTGGCTGCTTGATGTTAAACTCCGAAACCACCTTAGGAAGGAACCTCGGGTGAGTTCTTAACATCAATCTGTTCGCGTGAAAAGCGAGATAAGGCTCTGTAGAGCATAAGGCTTGTATCTCGCTCACCCTGCCAGCAGATGTGATTGTCACGAGAAATGCAGTCTTCCATGAAAGTTGCTGAAGGGATACTTTGTGAATAGGTTTGAATGGGGGACCCATTCACATAGAGAGGACCACATTAAGACCCCAGGAAGGGGATGGAGACCCAACGGGTGGGTAGACCTTTTTTAGACCCTCCAGGAAATCCTTAACCACTGGCATCTGAAAGAAAGAAGCCTGAGTGGGGGACTTTCTATATGCTGTAATCGTTGCCAGGTGAACCTTTATGAAGGAATATTGCAAACCTGTTTTGGCTAAATACAGTAATTAGGGTAACAGTACCTGTTCATGACCTCGAATAGGGTCATGACCCTCAGTAACACACCACATGTAAAAACGATTCCACCTAAATGCGTAAGACTTTCTCGTAGATGGTCTTCAAGCCTCCTTCAAGATCTGCATGCAGTCTTGAGAGAGACCTAAATGTCCATATTTGATTAACTCAGGAGCCATGCTGCTAACCGCAGGGAAGGCAGGTTGGGATGGAACACCTTGCCTCCCGCTTTGGTCAGCAGATCCGGATGACATGGTAACCTCCTGTTTGGTACTTTGGACAGATGAAGAAGGTCCGGGTACCACCACTGGCGAGGTCACTCTGGAGCAACCAGGATCATGTCCTTCTTGGATTTGTACAGTTTCCTAATCACCAGGGGAATGAGGGGGACTGGTGGAAAGGTGTAGAGTAATGTCTCTGACCAGTCTATCAACAGAGCATTCCCCTTGGAGACCCAGCATTTTGCATTTTCTGCGTCCGCGAAGAGATCTAGGTCTGGTGTTCCCCAGCTGCGAAAAATGTCTTGCTCAACTTCTTGCTTTAGCACCCAGTCGTGCGCTTCTGCGAAGTGCCTGCTTAGACCGTCCGCTTGGACATTGAGGACGTCTGGTAGGTGAATTGTGGATATCTTAATGTCTCGTGCTAGACGCCACTTCTAAATTGCTTGCGCTTCCAGAGACAGGGGTCTGGACCTGGTGCCCCTGCTCCTTGTTCAAGTTATACATTGTTATATTGTCCGTCTGAATAAGCAAAGCAGTCGACCTGATGGAAGGGAAGAAGGCCTTGAGAGCCAGATGAACCGCTCTGAGCTCCAGCATGTTTATGTGGTATAGCGGTTCTCTTTCTGACCACAGTCCTTGTATCTGCAGGGACCCCATGTGAGCGCCCTATCCCTGAAGGGACGCGTCCGTCACCGAGTCTATTTGGGGAGCTCCGCGTGAAAGGGTACTCCTATCGGGAGATGAGGCCGCTGCATCCACCAACTGATGGAGAGCCGGACCGATAGAGGCAAGGTTAAAGTGTCTTCCCAGCGATGGGAGATTTGAGACCATTGATCCTCCAGAGTTTGCTGCAGATGTCCAAAGTGAAGTCTGGCGTTTGGGACCAGAAAAATGCACGAGGCCATCGAACCCAGTAGAGCTGAAACCTGTCTGGCCGTGAGATGAGGTATCTTCAGGAGGGCCTGACACTTGTGGAGAATGGATGATAGTTTCTCCTCCGAAGGATACGCTCTTGCGTTTACTGTATCCAGAGTTGCGCCCAGGTAATGTATCCTCTGTGTTGGATTGAGGATAGATTTCTTTTTAATTGACGTGCAGACCCAGTTGATGCAGGTGCTGAATGCAGAAACCGAGGTGTTGCTGCAGAAGAGTTGGAGACGCACTCTTGAGAAGCCAATCATCTAGGTAAGGGTAGACAAAGATTTGTTTCCTCCTCAAGAACGCAGCTACTACTGCCATGCACTTTGAGAATGTGCGAGGAGCCGACTTCAGTCCGAAAGGCAGCACCATGAATTGGAAGTGGTCTGACAATGCGAAATCTTAGTAACTTCTAATGCTTTCCAGAGATTGGGATGTGGAAATGGGCATCGTGAAGATCTATAGAACACATCCAGTCCCCTTCATGTAATTGCCGGATTATTTCATGTAACGCCAGCATTCTGAATCGCTCTCTCAGAATGAATTTGTTGAGAAGCCTAAGATCTAGTATAGGCCTGAACTTCTTGTTTGGACCTTTCTTTGGGACCAAAAAGTATCGGGAGCAGATCCTCTGTCGACGCTGGTGCCATGGGACTTCCTCGATGGCCTCCTTTAGGAGTAGAGCGGATACCTCTTCTGTCAGAAGATTTATGCGATGGATGACAGTTTCCGAGGAGGAATAGAAGGGACTTGTGAAGAGTGGATACTCCATCAGGTTCAATACTGAGCACCCACTTGTCTCTAGTGATTTTGGTCCACTCTTCCAGATAAAATCGGATACTCTACCCCCCCCCCTCTTTTCCAGACCAACAGCCTTCACAGTGTCTAGTTCGGTCTTCATTCTAGACATGTTGTCGTCCGCGTGAGCACCGAAGAGCGATTTCCCATTAAAGGGGAGATTGAGGATTCGATGTTGGGCCTCTGGCTTTAGGCCCGTCAGTCTCAGCCAGGAAGAGCAGCGGGCACAGATCTCGTGTGAATATCCATGGACAAAGAGATCAGAGGCATCTGTTGCCACATTAATGATTTGATTGGACACCAGGCCCCCCTCCTGGAGGACCTCCTGGAAGTCCTGCCTGTCTTCCTTCGGTAGCTTCTCTGTGAAGCGTGAGAGAGTACCACAGAGAACGGTCACATCGACCCAGTAATGCTGAGGCGCTGGCCACTTTCGTAGAGGATGCGGATATATTACACATCCTCTTGCCGATGGAGTCCATGGCCTTACTGTCTTTATCCGGAGGTACCACAGATGATGCTGCCCCGTCTGGTTTTTCTGTGCTGCTGACACGATGACAGTCAGGTCAGCTCTCAGAAAAAGTGGGTCCTGCTCAGGAGCCTTGTATTTTTTGGTGATCCGCGACAGAGCTGCTCCCACCGATGCTGGAGTCAGGAATTTTTTAAAGAGCAGGCTCTAGCAGACCCGGGACCAGAGGAAGCAGAGGACTAGATGAAGACCTGTGTTGAAGGGTCTCCAAGATGACCAATGTGGCGGGGACAGAGACAGGCATCTCGATATTAAGTTTTGCAGCCCCCCCCCCCCCCACTCAAAACCTCGTTGAAGGTCACAATGTCATCGATGGGAGATACCCTACTCGGTGGCGAAGAAGAGAGTTGGAGAGTAGTCTGCTTTTGAAGGTCTGGAGTCTGAGGACCACGAAGAAGATCTGTGGCTTCGCCTTCTGGGAGAGCGGTGGAGAGTTCTTGACGTCTGACTCCAAGGCGATCTTGAGCTACCTCTTCTCGAAGCACAAGTTACTACTTGTGTAACAATATATCTGTAAGAGACATTAGTTCGTGATAGATTCCTTACCTTCAAATAATCCCCAGGTGTCAGACTGGATCCGGAAAGTTTTTTCACTAGCAGTACCCCTGCGCGTCAGTAGGTGGTGTCGTGCGGCTCCGCGTGCGTCGCTGGCGTCGTATGCGCAGGGATGACATCATGGAGACTACTTAGGTGCCACCCATGCACGCTGACGTCAGTTCTGTACACGACTTTCTGCGCCAGGAATGCAGAGCCATGCAAGAAACTGACCACTCGTGCCATGAAACTAGGGCCCTGAAAGGAGATGACCTTAACCCTATAAATCTGTTCGCAGAAAGGGGAGGATGGGTGGGGCAGTAAGGAATCTATCTTACAGATGTACCGTTACACAAGTAGTAACTTGTGCATCTGAAAGACACTTTAGTGATAGATTCCTTACCTTAGAGTAGATACCCTAGCAATACTAACCCCGGTGGAGGGTCTGAGAACAAAGATCACACCAGAAAGTCACGGAGAACAGAACGGCAAAAAAAGCTGTCTCTCCGGACTGGACTGTCAAGGCAGTAATGCTTGGTAAACGTGTGCAGCGAGGCCCACGTAGCCGTCTGACAAATGTCCAGCAAGGGAACGCCACGTCCCAACGCAGTAGTGGCTGCCGTCGCCCTGGTAGAATGGGCACGCAGCCCCACCGGAGGCTCCTTCTTAGCCAGCGAGTAACAGGCCTTGATGCACAGAACGACCCACCGAGAGATGGTTTGTGTGTGCACGGCCCGACCTTTTTTGGCGCCCACATAGCCAAAGAGCTGGTCATCCACCCGGAACTGTTGCGTATGCTTCAGATAGAACGAGAGTGCACGTTTTGGGTCCAAACGGTGGAACCTCTCTTCCTCTTTGGGAGGATGCAGAGGTGGAAAGAAGGTAGGCAAAGTGATGGTCTACCCGATGTGGAAGGGTGTGACAACCTTTGGCAAGACAGAAGGACGGGTCCTCAAAACCACCTTGTCCGGATGAACAGAAAGGAAAGGAGGTTTGGAATAAAGAGCCTGGAGCTCACTCACTCTTCTGGCAGAGGTGATAACTACCAGGAAAGCTGTCTTGAGAGTGAGAAGACGCAACAGACAGGTATGAAGGGGCTCGAAGGGAGCACACATCAGATATGTCAAGACAGGGTTCAAGTCCCATTGAGGCATTATGAACGGCACGGGAGGAAACGTGTGAGTAATGCCTTTTAGGAAACGGTTAATAACCGGGGACTTAAAAAGAGAAGGCTGATCTTGAAGCCGTAAAAAGGCGGAGATGGCCAAAAGATAACCTTTGATAGTGCCCAGAGCAGAGCCCTGCTGGGCCAAAGAAAGAAGGAACAGAAGGACTTCGGAAAGAGGGGCAGAAAGGGGATCCACAGCCTTGGCTGTGCACCACGTCACAAACTTGGTCCACCGGCAGGCGTACATCGTCTTAGTGGACGGACGCCTGGCTGCCAGAATGACATCACAGACTTTGGAAGGAAGATCAAAAGCTGTCAACTGTTGCCGCTTAATCTCCACGCATGGAGGTGGAGGCTGGACAGGTTCGGGTGGAGGACTGTCCCCTGCTGCTGGGACAGAAGATCCACCCGAAGAGGCAGACGGATCAGGGGATCGATTGCCATGCTGAATAGCTCGGGATACCAGTATCTTCGTGCCCAATCCAGAGCCACAAGGATGACTTGGGCCCGGTCGCGCTGAATCTTTTTCAGCACTCTGGGCAGAAGTGGTATAGGCGGAAAGGCGTACAACAGACCACAAATCCACTCGCGATGAAATGACGACATTGCGCGTTTTCTTAGGTGGCGAATAGATACAACCATGGCTCTCCCCACTGCAGAAAGAGACCTTGCGCCACTTTTCCGAGTTCAGACGCCGTTCGTGATCCATCAAGCACCGGCGGCTGAGTTAGTCTGCCCTGGCGTTCAGAGAACCTGCCAAGTGTTGAACCACCAAGATAATGCCATGTCCAGAGGCACAGAGCCTCCTGACATAGGGTCCACGACCCCACCCCGCCCTGTTTGCTGCAATACCACATGGTGGTAGTGTCTGTGAACACCTGCCCACACTCCCCCGGATAGAGGGAAGGAATGCCTTCAGTGCTAGTTGGATCGCACGCAGCTCCAAAAGGTTGATATGGAGCCGGGACTCCGCCGGAGACCAGAGTCCTCTGATCTCCGCCTCTCCCAAGTGGCCACCCCATCCCAGGAGGGACGCATCCGTCACCACTGTGTGCTACGGTTGGGGAAGGGAGAGGGATCTGCCATCAGCCCAATCACGATTTGTGAGCCACCACTGCAATTGTCATGCAATGCCCTCCGAGATCTGGACATGATCGGACAGGTTGCCCTGATGCTGCGCACACTGGAACTTCAGGTCCAACTGCAGAGCACGCATATGGCATCTGGCATGGCGCGCCAGCAGGATGCAGGAGGCCATCAGGCCCAGAAGCCAGAGGGTCATCCTGACAAACCCGGGATAGAGGCTGAAAGATCGGAATCATAGCCTGAATATCCCGGACTCGCTGCTCAGGAGGATAAACCCAAAACCGTGTTGAATCCAGAACCGCTCTTATGAAGGGGAGCTTCTGAGAGGAACTCAAGTGCGACTTCGGCACATTGATGGAGAACCCCAGCAAATGCAGGAGGTCTGCCGTAGTCTGGAGGTGGAAGACGACTGCCTGGGGCGAGCCCGCCTTCAACAACCAGTCGTCAAAGTAGGGGAAGACTGACACCCCTAACCTGCGCAGATGAGCTGCGACCACCATCACTTTCGTGAACACCGAGGGGCGCTGGTAAGGCCGAAGGGGAGCACGGCAAATTGAAAATGCTCGTGGCATACAGTGAACCGCAGGTAACGCCGGTGGGCCGACAGGACGGGGATGTGAAAATATGCGTCCTGCAAGTCCAACGCTACCATCCAGTCTCCAGGGTCGAGGGCAGCCAAGACCTGAGCCAGAGTCAACATTTTGAACTTCTCCTTCTGGAGGAAGCGGTTGACGTTCCGGAGGTCCAAGATGGAACGCAGCCCCCCTTTGTCCTTCTTGGGGACCAGAAAGTAGTGGCAATAACAACCGCTCCCTACTTCTGGCCCGGAACGCACTCGATGGCCCCCTTGGCCAAGAGGGTCGTAACTTCCTTCTGGAGAATCACCAAGTGTTCCCCCGACATGCGGTGGTACTGAGGTGGCATGGCTGGAGGGGTGGACTGAAAGGGAAGGGAGTAACTCTTGCGGAGGATCTGCAGCACCCACGTGTCTGATGTGACCGCGTGCCAGTGGGGGAGGTGATGGCGGATCCTGCCACCCACTGGCGTGGGGTGCTCCCGAAAGCTCGGATTAGGAAGGTTTGGAGGCAGAAGCCGCGGAGGTGGACTGACCCCCACGCTGATTCCCAGACCCGCCTCTGCGGAAGCCGCGCCCGCGCTGCGGTTGGTTTTGCACAGGCTTGCTGAAGGAGCGTGCCTGTGCGCCCCTGCCATTACCACGAAAGAAACAAAAACAAAGGAGCGGCTGGGCTTTTCGTTGAAAGACCTAAGGACTTGGCCGTAGCCCTCGAGTCCTTAAAACGCTCCAGCTCACTGTCGGCCTGATCGCCAAACAGGCGGGTGCCATCAAAGGGCATGTCCATGAGCGAGCTTTGTACATCTGGCAAGAACCCGGTAGACCTCAACCAGGCATGGCGACGAAGCGCCACAGTTGTAGACATGGCTCTACCCAGGGAGTCCGCGGTGTCCAAACTACACCGAATGGCGAACCGAGCCGCATCCTTACCCTCAGCAACAGCTTGAGACAGCACAGCCTGGACCTCCTCAGGACACTGAGGCAACACCAGTGCAACGGCATCCCACAGCGCGTGGGAATAGCGGCCCAAGAGGCAGGCGGTGTTCACTGACCTCAGCCCTAAGTTGGCCAAAGAGAAAAACTGTTCGCCGAACTGCTCCAGCTTCTTAAGAGTCCTTATCCGGCAGAGCCGTGGGAAAGGCACTCTGGGTCGGCGAAGCCTGGATGACCAAACTCTCGGGCGTAGGATGAGTGGTCAGAAAGGCAGGGTCGCCCGGCGCCGGGCGATGACGCCTGGTGACATTCTTATGCACCGGGGCCCCTGTAGCTGGCCGCGACCAAGTACACAGCAAGACGTCAGTGAGGGCGTTGTTAAATGGCAGCAGGAGCTCCAACGAAGTGGACGCCGTCTGGAGCACCTCTGTGAGGAGATTAGCTTTCAGAGCCACCGTACGTAGATTAAGGTGGAGGACCTCAGCAACCAGACGAAGCACCATCGTGTACGAGGCACCCTCCTCCATGGTAGGCGGAGGAGAGGCAGACTTCGGGTCAGAGGAGAGATCGAGGCCGCCGGCTTTTTTTTTTTTTCTTTTCTTTTTTAAAACCTTTATTTTCAAAAGTCTGGACACAGCTATTCAGCCGACAACCCGGAGGTTCGGCAGCTTCGATAAAGAGGAACAGAGACGCGTCCACAATACAATGAAGGAGGAGTGCAAAGATTCCATTTTTAAATAAACACAAAACACACAACAACCCCCAGCAAGGCAAGAACACTGAATGCCCATGGTGATAGCCCCCCAGGGGAGGCAGGACCCCAATCATCTACCATTTACTGTACTGTGAAAAGAGGAAGAAGGGGGACAGCAGAGGCCAAAGAAGTCCATTAACCATACTGAGCTGGAAAGAAGGTTAGGAGGAAAGCTGTTCCTCGGGGGGATCCAAATCAGGGGCAAGACAAATTCCCCCCCTGTATTGATTCCACCGCCCCCAGATGGCGTGCCACTTCCGAGGGCGGCCTCTAGCGCAATATACCGTCTTCTCCCTTAGCATACTCCAATCCATATTTTCTTTCCACGCAGTCAATGTGGGGGGCCCCACGGATCCCCACAATCGCGCTATATCTCTCTTAGCGACCATGTTACCCAGAGTCACCCATTGGGTCTGCGCCGCATTATGATCAGTGGGCCCCCAGACATTCAGGAGACAACACCGCGCTTCCGGCTGCATAGCAATGCCCGTCACCTCCCCCATCACTGCATGGATTCTCCTCCAGAATTCCGCGATGACACCACATTCCCAAATGATATGCAGGAAAGTACCCACCATACCACATCCCCTCCTGCATAGGCCGTCCTCCGAGAATCCCATGTGAACCAGCCTTGGCCCCGTCACATACACTCGATGCAGTATTTTAAGCTGCACCAGCCTCAGACGCGACGGGATCGCAACCTCCTTAGGAGAGGAAACAGCGGACTGCCAATCCTCGTCATCCAACTCGAGGCCATCCCTAGACCACTG
This sequence comes from Triturus cristatus, assembly GCF_964204655.1. Lineage (NCBI taxonomy): Eukaryota > Metazoa > Chordata > Amphibia > Caudata > Salamandridae > Triturus > Triturus cristatus. The sequence continues at coordinate 977,122,442 of NC_140583.1, forward strand.
GTCCCTCAACCCCAGAAGCATATCGGCCCGGACGTTGATCAGTTTCCTATAGATGAGCGAGATCGTGCTCTCGGGCATATGGCCATCAAGGACCCGGTCCTCCAAAGGAGAGGACTCAGGCACCTTCTCACCCTCTATGAGGACTGATCGGAGGGCATGACGCACCTGAATATAGCGGAAATACTCAGATGGCCCCAGCTCATACTCCTTCTGCAACTCTTCAAAGGACTTCACCCTCCCCTTAATCAGGACATCTCCGACCCTGGAGATGCCGATCAAGTCCCATTTGTCAAAGCCTTTTGTGTGCCAAAGCCTACCCAGTCTCTCAGATTCAAACAGCGGGGTAGCGAGGGTGAGCCTATCCTTCCAGCCCAGCGAGTCAGTTGCCATCTTCCACACACGCACCGCCACCCTAGTGGGCCCCGTGAGGGACGAGTCCAGGGACCGCGAATACAACGCCCTGTAATAGTTACCACCACGCAGCAACCACCTGTCCATGGCATACCCGGGGCTGAGGGCAGGGCCATAAAACCCATGATTAATCGCACTCAGCTGGGTGGCCCAATAGTACCGTCGGATGTCTGGAAGCGCAATACCCCCGTCGTACCATGGAAGCGTCAACTTTGCAATAGCTATTTGCGGCCGCCCGTCCCACAGCAACGTTCGTTGGAGGCCTTCGACCTCCCGAAAGTAGTTGGCCGGTACCCAATCCAAAGTATTCTGCAGTGCGTAGAGGAACCGAGGAAGAGACATCATTTTGAACAAGGCCGCGCGCCCAACGAGGGAGAGCGGCAGCCTCCGCCAGCCCTCCACATCCCGCCTCAGGCGCGCTAGGGGGGGGAGCAGGTTCCTCTCATATCGCACGGCAGAGTCCATGGAGATAAAGATCCCCAGATACACGAAGCCCTGCTGAGCGACCTGGATCGAACAAGTTCGAGGGATCGGTGGAACCTCGCCACTAAGAACATATAAGTACGATTTACTCCAGTTGATAACGAGACCAGAGTTCCTACCGAAAGATGTGAGTACGTCACAGACCACTATAAGTGATTTCTTGGGTGAGGCAAGATACAACAGGATGTCATCAGCATAGAGCGATATACGGTCCTCGTGTTCAGGCGACCATCTAAGTCCCCGTATATCCGGGTGCCAGCGTATCCACGCAGCTAGCGGCTCAAGGGCGAGGGCAAACAACAATGGCGACAGGGGACAACCTTGCCGAGTACCCCTCCCAAGCTGAAACGGAGTCGACGCCCGGCCATTTACCACCACACTCGCAAGAGGGCCCTCATACAGCAACCTCACCCAGCTCACAAAACCGTGGCCAAAGCCGAACTTGGTCAACACGGCCCACAAATATGCCCATTCCACCGTGTCAAAGGCCATCGTGGCGTCGAGAGACGCCACTATAGCTGGTTCACGCAGCGTGCCCGCCCTGGCGATTACACCATGAAGGCGCCGAAGATTTAACGCTGTGTTACGGTGCGGGATGAATCCGGATTGATCCGGGTGGACCAAGTCACCGAGCACCCTAATCAACCGGGCCGCCAGGATTTTAGCCAGAATTTTCGGCTCTGCGTTAAGGAGTGAGATAGGCCTATATGAGGCGCACTTATCTCTGGGTTTGCCCTCTTTGTGTATAACCACAATCGTCGCCAATCGCTGATCCAACGGGAGGGCCCCACTCCCCCGCGCCTCCACGAACATGGCGCGCAGGTGAGGGGCAACCCTATCCGGAAACAGCTTGTACAGGTCGACCGGCAAGCCGTTCGGACCCGAGACCTTGCCCGAGTTCAACGCGCGGATAGCCCCCGCCACCTCGTCGACCGTTATGTCACCATCTAAATCGTCCCCATCTATATCAGAGAGGCAGGGCAATGCGATATCACGCAGGAGGTCATGCGAGTCCTCGGGCGGCCTGTCCGACACTGAGGCATAAACCATATGGAAATAGTCCGAGAAACACTGCACAATCCTCTCGGGTTCCACAATCACCTCTTCCCCCTCTCCCGTCAACTCCGGCACTACTCTATTGACCCGTTCTTTTTTGTCCAGCCAAGCCAGGAGTTTCCCGGCCTTGTCACCAACATCATACAGACGGCCCTGCTGTTCCCTACCGAGGGTCTTAGCGGCATTCGTCACCAGGTCCTTATACTCGGATTGCTTCAAGCACAGCTCATGCAGTGAGGCCTCTGTAACCTCCTCCTCCAGCGCTCCCTCCAAAGCCGCGATCTCCTCCTCAATCTGCAAAACCTCGCCATCTCTCTGCCGCTTGGCAGCCACTACAAGGGAGAGGGCTTCCCCTCGCAGCACGGTCTTAAATGCTTCCCACAGCGACACTGCCGAGTCCACGGATCCCTGATTGTCCTTGAAAAAATTATCTACTGTCTTTACCAGCGCGCTGCGCATCTTGGGGTCTCGGAAATACCAAGGGTTGATGGGGGCCACCCTTCCCCCTCCCTCTCGACCCAGATCCAGCCTGACCCACACCGGCGAATGGTCAGATATACCACGCGCCATGTGCCTGGCCTCAGACACCAATGAGGCATGCGCAGCCACAGTGAGTATGTAGTCAATCCTGGAAAGGCTACCATGCGCCCCGGAGTGGAAAGTGTATTGGCTCTGTGTGGGGTGCCGGAGCCTCCAGCAGTCTATCAGGCCAAGCGTATCTAGGAGGTCTGGAAGCCACTTCTGAGCCCCCCAGTGTCTCTGGGTGGGTATCTATCCAGCAGGCCGGAGCCAACAGTGTTGAAATCACCTCCCACTACAAGCATACCCCCCGGGAGATCCAGCAGGGCCCCACCCAGATCTATGAACGTGGAGGCCTGCAGGGCCGGCGGGACATAAACCGAAACCAAAACCAAAGTTCTTCCTTCCCACCGCCCCGCCACCGCCACAAACCTCCCCCTATCATCAACAATGGTGGAATCCACCTCGAATGGTAGCGAGGCTCTGACTAGGATGCCCACACCCCTGGACCCAGAGGAGAATCCCGAATGAGCTATGAGTTTATAACCCTTCCTATTCAGGGCATAGCACGTATTACCTATAAGATGCGTCTCCTGCAGCAGGGCAACATCCGGCAATGACCGTTTCAAGAATTGCAAAACAATCCCACGCTTAATGCGATCCCCCAAACCATTAACATTCCAGCTTATAACACGTAAGCCCCTACCCCCCCATCCCCAAACGTAAAGAGGCCCACCCCACACCCGAAGAGCCACCATGGAACAGTCCTGAAGATAATCACTATGCCTTGCGGAAACAAACTCCCACACAACAAACCCAAAATCCCGGAAACCCCCCCCACCCTGCACCCCTGCTGCAGCTTACAAAGCCCCCCCAACTTGCAGTGTGCCTGTCGCCCTACCAAACCCAAAATCTACAAAAAGTACCCTAAGGGAGGAAAGAGCTCCCCTCGTCCTCCCACAACCTCCGTATTTACTGCAAGTCATTATCTAAAGTCAGTCCGAGTCAGCCCGGTTCCGAAGACATCAACCTTGTTCATCCCGGCCACTGTCCCAGTCTACGGCAGTGTCCTCTTCCGTGCGTCGTCGAGGCAGAGCGTCCAGCCATTCATCCGCCATGGCAGGCGACTCAAAGAAGAATGTTCGGTCTTCAAACACCACACGTAGTCTGGCAGGGAAGAGCATGGCGTATTTCAGTTCCCTCTCCCGAAGCCTCCTCTTCACCCCCAGGAAGCCCTGCCGCTGCCTCTGCACCTGCTGGGTGAAGTCAGGATAGAAATTCACCGACGCGTTCTGGAAGGGGACCGGGCCCATTACCCTCGAGGCCTGCAGGATAGCGTCCCGGTCTCGAAAATGAAAGAGCCGGGCAACGATCGGCCTCGGTGTGGCTCCCACCTTGGGCCGCCCACCCGGCACTCTATGGGCCCGCTCGACTGCGAAGAACTTCCCTAGACCCTTAGGCTGCAGATGATTGAGCACCAAGTCCTCCACGAGCAGGTCCACTGAAGTCTCGTCCGAGGACTCCGGGACCCCGATAACGCGCACGTTGTTGCGCCTGGCCCGGCTCTCGAAGTCCTCCAGCCGACGGGCGGCGAGATCACTCTCGGTCCGCAACATACGGACCTCGGTCTGCAAGTCCGAGACATCATCGGCGAGGCCCGTGGTCTTGATGTCCAGGGATTTGACCCGTTCATTTGTTTTGCCCAGATCCGCGCGGATCAGATTAACATCCACCAAGATGGTATCCACTTTGTGCGCCAGGGCATCAAACTGTCTCCCAATAGAAAGTCTGCAGCCCGTCGAGTGCACCCATGACATCCTGCAGGGAGAGCTCCGGGGCCAAGGGTGAGGCAGCCTTCTGTGTGTCCGGGGACTGGCTCAGTGCACCCGGTGACCCCTTCTGCTGGGCATAGCGGTCCATGTTATTGGCTTGGGTGTAGGCTCCCCGCCTGGTGGCCTTGGGCTTCGGCCGGTCCACCTCTGCTTTGCCCGACATGGTGGGCTCAAGCAAGCCGGTTCAAACCGGACTGCCCTCTCTCAGCGAGAGAGATCAGGAGTGCTCCGTCTTACGATGGGTCGCCAGTGGGGCATGCAGAGCGTCCGAATGATAATAAAGCAGACGCGAGCACTCCCTGGGCTGGGCAGACAAAGGGTGAGAAAGTGAAAGGATAGGGACCTCCGTCCGGCAGTTCACACCTCGCCTGGCCGCTGTTGTTCAATTAGAGGTCGGGCATCCTGCCAACTCGAGCCCCTGGCATCCCTCGGAGATGGGCCTCAATCTTCCGCCATGCATAACTCCGGTTCCCGGTGGGCGATTCGACCTCGGGTGGCATCGATCGCCTCCCTGACAAGTCATCTACACGATGCCATGCATACAAACAGGATTATATACAGGATAGACGACGGAGGGCACGAGGGTCTCGGGAGCTCGAAGCTCACGCGGCCATCTTGGTCAAGCGCTAGGCTCCTCCCTTCTCCGCCGGCTTTTTTAACTCGTCCGCCCAGTCCTGCTCGGAGTCACACTGGCGAGCAAGAGGGTCCTCAGACCCCTCCAAGTCCTCCTGCACCTCCGTCACATGCAGGGCAGGCTGCGGCGGCAGGGACCGGGGAAGGAACAAACGGCGCCGGACGGGGCCTGAACCGCCACCGTGTCCCAGTGCGGATCCCAGGCAGGGACAAAAGTGTCCGAGAACCGGGGCAGGGGCGGGACAAATGGTACCCACTGCGGCGCCGGAGGCAGAGTAGAGGGCGGCGCTGGGGCCGGAGCCAGCAGCACGGGACCGCGGGGCCAAAAGGCGCGCCGGTGGGAGCCCGAGGCCTAAACAAGCGGTCCAAGGGGGCAAGAAATTCTTGCACCTGGGCTCCGAGGGCGCCGCAGGGGCAGAACCCTGGTCCCCCTCGTCTGCATCCAGAGATCGTAGGGGGGACGTCGGAGAGCGACAACGCTTCTTCGACTTCTTTGTGCCGTCTCTTACCCGAATCCGAGGGTGAAGACTTGGAGCCCGAGGAGCGGTGATGGTGGCCCCGCGAGCGTTCCCTTGAGCGGCCCCTGGACCGTGAGCGGCGCGGGGAGGACTGCCAGACCTCAAACAGCTTCCGGCATCGCTCCCGCAAGGCCTTCGGGCCATGGCCAAACAGTCCATGCAGGCCCGGGAGTCGTGGTCGCTCTCCAGGCAGTAGAAACAGACGTCATGGAGGTTCGCCACTGACATATTGCGACGGCAGGCCCCACAAGACTTAAAACCAGGCATCCATACGTGCACCAGAGTAGCAACTGACAAGAGACAAAACGTGTTAAAAAGATTCACAAAAAGTGACTGAGGTACGTGCTCTAACCGGATCTGTGCTTACTGGCGCGGAAAAAGGAAGAGCTGACGTCAGCGTGCATGGGTGGCGCCTAAGTAGTCCCCGTGACGTCATCTCGGCGCATACGACGCCAGCGACAGACACGGAGCCGCACAATGCCACCTACTGACGCGCAGGGGTACTGCTAGCAAAAAAGCTTCCCGGATCCAGTCTGACGCCTGGTGATCCATGTGGCCTCGATGTCGACCTTATTGGTGACGAATGCTTAGACGTCGACCTTCTCGGTGACTGATAACTCGACTTCCTTGTAGGCGACGTCGACCTCCTCGACGGTGATGGCCTGCTAGGCTCTCAGTTGAAGAATGACTGCGTCTTACCAACGTAGAGTTCCTCATTGTCCGTCTCGAAGTAGATGCTTGTGGCACTCTCTACGTCGGCGGTGCCTTCGATGTCGCCACATGTCCTCTTGGAGGCGGGCTGTTCTGTCGACGTTGAAACATCAACATGGAGCGACTGCCTCCCGCCGTCGTAGGAGAGCCAGAATTGGATCGCCTACAAGATGGTGTCAACGTCGGCTTGTGATGGGACGTTGTACCTGAAATCGTTTGCTTCTCAGGTGAATGGAACAATTAGCGAGAAAAACCCACTGATGAGCTCAATGCTCCAGGATCCTCACAGAAGGAGCCGGAAAAAAAAAACTGACCTGTCACCTGTGGTGCATGATGGGATCCTGGGGGTTCCTGGAGGTCTTAAAGGCACGGTGACAGTTTTTTCCAACTGTTCTATATGCAGCCTCGCTAGGCTAATCTGCCTCTATGATCTTGCCTTTTTACCTTTGAAAATAAAGGCTATGTTTTTTTAAGCAAACTGAAAGCAGTTTTCTTTGTCTGCATCATGAAAATATCATGATGTATGTGTCTTTACTATTTCAAATGTAAAAGATTTACAATGCAATTGTGGCAGATTTGAGCCTAGTAAAGTTTTCAGGCTGCATATTACCTATATATGCATATTACACACATATATATATATATATATATATATACATACATATACATATATACACACATACATACACACACACACATTTGTTATTGCTCTGGGGTGCCCGCACGTGGGCGGGACTAATCAGTGCTTATGACTATAGATGAGTATCCCCTGGAAGAGGGAAAATAGTTTTTTTGAGTACCTATTGTGGCTCCTAGGTAGTCCTTTGTATTGGTTGGTTGGAGATGTGACTTTGGCACATTGATTGTGAACCCTAGTTGACGCAGTAACCGAATTGTGGTGAAAGTGTGCTGCAGACATTGTTGGTACGTGTTGGCTTTGATAAGCCAGTCGTCTAAGTAGGGGATGACGTGAATGCTTTGTCTCCTTAGGTGAGCAGCTACTACCGCCAGACACTTTGTGAAGACTCTGGGGGCGGTGGTGACACCGAATGGGAGCATCCTGAACTGATAGTGGTGACCCGCTACCACAAACCTGAGGAATTTGCGATGAGCAGGGTGAACTGGTATATGAAAGTAGGAGTCTTTTAGATCTACAGTAGATAGAAAATCGCCTTTGTGTAGCAGAGGATGTACCTGTTGAAGTGTCACCATGTGGAAATGGTCTACCTGAATGTACCTGTGGAGTTCTCCGAGATCCAAATTTGGCCTGCAAGAACCATCTTTTTTAGGGAGTAGGAAATAAAAAGAGTATACGCCTGACCTGTGATGTTGGGGCGGCACAGGCTCTATAGCCCCTTTTAGAAGTAGAGACTGAACCTCTTGTTTGAGGAGGTGTAGAAGGTCTGGTGGTGATAGCTTGAGGGGATTTGGTGGAATATATTCGGAGGCTTGTTGATAAACCTGGAAGTAACCAGAACGGATAATTTGGAATACCTGATTGTCTGTTATTGATTGCCAGACTGGTAGAAAATCGGACAGTCTTCCTCCAATAGGTGTTGAGTGGTCGGGGAGAAGTGGAGGCAAGTCACTGTTTTGTGTTGGCGGGGGAGGTGCGTGTGTTTGAACCCCGGCCCCTGCCCTTTCCGTTGTTAGACCTGTAATCTCCCCTGAAATAACCTCTAGATGAAGAGGGTTGGTTATTGTCCTTATATGTGGAGGTAGCCTCTGATGAGGTGTTTTTGGAACCCCCTCGGTAAAAGGAGAGCCAAAAGGAAGCACGACCCCGTGTGGACTGAATGGCTCCCATATATTTGGCTACCTCAGTGTCTTTCTTCATTTTCTCAAGTGAAGAATCTACCACTGGGCCAAATAGATGTTCTTTATCGAATGGGGTATTCAAAATGGAGGTTTGAACCTCAGGTTTAAAACCAGATATACGTAGCCAGGCACGCCTTCTTAGAAGGACACTATTGTTTATAGCTCCAGCAGCGGTGTCTGCAGTATCTAGAGAGCATCTTATTTGATTGTTAGAAATAAGTTGCCCTTCGTGAACCAGATCTTGCGCTTTTGATTTGTGTTCCGAGGTAAATAGCAGCATTCTATTTTGTGACCTGCCTTCAAGAACTGGCGTCTTGGATGGCGAATAACTGCCTTAAATTGAATGGAAATAAGACCGAGGTGCTTGTGATAGGGAAAGCACCATCAGTATGGTTGTCGGCATGGTAGCCACAGACACTGGGACCCACCCCTGAACCTTGTGAACAGGTTAAGAACTTAGGGGTATGGCTGGACACCAAGCTCTCATTTGAGCATCATACCAGGCGAGTGGCAGGCACATGTTTTGGAGTACTGCGAGGTCTCCGGAAAACTCTAGATGTGCCACCTACGGCAGCCAGGAAAACCTTTGTTCATGCCCTGGTGACATCGCGTCAGGATTATGGGAACATACTGTACCTGGGAGTTAATGTTAAATGCATACAGAGACTCCAACGTATCCATAAGGCAGCAGCATGCCTAGTCTTGATGCTACCAAAGAGAGCCTCTTCTAAGAGGGCCTTAGCCTCCCTTCATTGGCTTCCGATCAGGGAGAGAGTTTTGTTCAAGGCTCTATGTGTTAGCCATCGGATAATACATAGGAAGGGCCCCACCTACCTGCATGACTTATTAACTCCCTATTCCCCAACCCGTCAATTAAGATCTAGTGGGACGGGGAAGGTGAGTATCTCTACCATCAGGAGAGCAAGGATGGGTGGTCGCTCCTTTCGCTATCTGGCAGCTCAGTAGTGGAACAAACTCCCTTAGGGCCTCCGGTTGGAGGTCTCAGAGACTATTTTCCGTAAAGAGCTGAAAACTCACCTTTTTCCCCGATGCTTAAGATTCTCCCCGCTACTATCCAGCTTTGAGGGTCCCCTTTGAGATGTGAGTTTCAGAAAGTACCGCAGCGCTGGGACACACTAGCCTAGTGTAACCATGTGCTTTACAAATCTGACTATTAATAAATGTGCCTACTATTTCATCCTAGTGCGCGTGGTCATGTCGCGCTAACAGTGCCTGAGTGTTGGAGACGTGGCAGAAATTGGCTGCTTGAGAAGATACCCTTTTCCCAGAAGTGTCAATGAGTTTTGATTCCTTATCAGGAGGTGGAGCCTCTCCTGTTGTCTGGGAGTTGGCTCTTTTTCTTGCATTGGATACAACCAGGGAGTCTAGTGGCAATTGTCCCCTTATACATACAGGGTCCGATGGTGCTGGCTTGTACTTTTTGTTCACTCTAGGGGTAGGAATACAAGCTCTGCCTGGGTCATTAAAAATGTCATCTACATGCCTGACTATCCCTTTAAGCATGGGTAGTGTATGTGATGACTTCTGTGAGGTACTGAGGGTTTCAAAGAGGAAATCCTCTTTTAATGACTCCTTATGTAGCTGCACCCCATGGTAGTTGTCAGCTCTACCCATTAACTCAATGTAGCCTACACTATCATCTGGTGGAGAGGGCTTGGTAGGATACAGGTCGGGGTCATTGCCCGTGGGCGAATTGGTTTTTATAATCGTCCCATGGGTCTTGTAATGGCTGATCATAATCCCTATCCTGATCATCATCCTGGCTGTCAGGTGTATGTGGTTGTGAATGTTCAGGCGAAATTAGTTGAAGCTGAGGGGAAGGTGGTGATGAAGAAAGAATAGGTGGAGGAAGAGGAGGAGGAGGAGAAGGGTTAGTTCCAACAGATCTCTTCTTTAAAGGGATGTGATATTATTCTTCTGCATCAGCACTTCTTTTTAGAGTCACTTTAGTGGTGATTTGGCCAGTCTTTGGATGGATAGACAAAATCTTTTGTTTTGGAGCCGGTTTTTCAGCCGAGGCCTCGAAACTGGGCTTTGAAGCTGTTTTCTGCACTTCTTTCTGTTTCGGTGGCAAAATTTGCAGTGCCGGAGTCAAAACCGCTGATGCCTTCGGATCCGAAGTTTTTTTCGGGGCCGAATGGTGGGGGTCGGTGCCGGACTTGTGCTTCGACCCTGAAAGTCTGGGCTCCGAACTCGGTTTGGAGGGAGTCTTTTCGGAGCCCGGAGGCTCTTTGGAAGGCTTCGGTGCCGAGCCAGAGGGCCGGGCGTCAGAAGCGCGATCTCTGTGCCGACCAGGGCCCGAGGGCGCAGGTTGGACTAGACCCTTATTTTTTATTGGAATGGTCTCTTGGGACGAGGGATCTGCACTCACGGTACATTGCCCCTGTGGGATATCGTCCTCTTGGTCGGAGTCGAGTTCTGAGATAAAAATCAGCTCCTGCTCCTCCTCGGTTCCCATCACCTCGCCGGTCTCTTCGTCGGAATGTTGACCGAAGATGACCGGAATGGAGTTTGTGTGCTGGCTCTGCATGTTGCGACGTCGAGCGCGACGGTCGCGTAGTGTCTTCTTGGAGCAGAAAGCTTGGTACGCGTCGCAGTCTTCTCCTCTGTGTTCGGTGGACAAACACAGATTACACACTTCGTGTGAGTCGGTGTGCGGGTATTTCGCGTGACACCGAGGGCAGTAAATGAAGGGAGTTAGTTTAATCAACTGCAGGTCGACCCGACGCGGGTAGGCCAGACGGCCTTCCACAAACTTTCCATTCGAAAGATTTTAAGTAATTACCCATGCGTGATAGAAAGGGAAATGCGATTCTAAAACAATACAGTCGAGGGTGAGTATCTTGCGCGCCAAGGGGAAACAAAGGAAGGGTGTCGAACCAGAGCGCAACAATAAACATTCAAACCCGATGGCGGAAAAAAACAATCCAACAATGGAGTCGATTCCCATGCGCACTATCACCGATAGGAGGAGTCACCTACCTGGTGACTGGAAAGACTTCTTCAAAGAAAAACAAAGTGCAAACATCCGGACCCAACACTAGATGGCAGACTTATGCAAAGCATGTGATCTACAGCTCACATGCCTCGAACATATTATTTTGGAATCCGAACCTCTATATAACAGAGTCAGCCAACTCCAGGCCCTTAGTGCTGTGGTTGCTATATAGGCCTGGCTTGGCAGGTCGGGCTGGACTGTTCCCATGAGGAACAGGGTGAAGAGTGATTTGCATATGGCTGGGTCTGAACTGGAGTGGCAAAGTGAGATAAATAACTATGATGGATTTAACCCAGATTTAATAGTGAGTGGTGGTGGGAGGGGGGTGGGGGGGTCTGAAAAGTTTCAGCGTGCCGTCCATCATCTTGTCTTTGCATTGTTCGCCCTAAGTTGGCAGGGTATGCCCAGACATGGGTCCCTTGCTCACTTTGCCACTGGATTCAAGCTAGCATGACTGATGAGGGGTGCTAGCCTGAAACTGGTCCCATAACGCTGGTTTCTGGGCCAGGGAAGACTTGGCTTGCAGTTGGGGTGGACTGTTCCCATGAGGAACAGGGTTAAGACTGATTTGCAAATGACCGTGTCTGAACTGGGGAGGCGAAGTGAGCTTAATAACGATGCTAGATGTAACCCAGATCTAATAGTGACTAGGGGTGTGGGTCTTAAAAGTTTCAGCGCTCCGTCCATCATCTTGTGTTTGCATATAGAGTTCGACACAAATAAGGTGCCCATTTTTGTTTCATTTTCCAGTGCGTTATCCCCTTGCAGTTTGATAAACAGGCAATTTATTTCGGTTATTCTGCCAGCAAAGTGAACAGACTTATTGTCCTTTTAGTATCTAATATAGGGAAAAGCCTTATTTTATAAGATACTGCTTTTTGACACTAGTAAGTAATCGGATTAAATGAAGCTCTCCTTTGTAGAATAGAGGTCAACATTTCCTGATATAGCAGACATGAGTAGTCTTGATTCTGGTCAATCTTAGCGCTTCCCCTTTTTCAGAGAATTCGTGGAATTTATCATTATCATCATCTCTGGGCCTCTGGTCATAGGCTGTCCTCCTCAGGCCCACTCTGAGAACCTTACCAACTCTTACCTCTTAATGATCGAATGCCAAGATCAAAGAACATGCACATAACCAAAGCTTCTACTAAGTTTTGAATTTGATTGTTCAACCATCAGGAACCGTTTCAACCTTCCTCACTCTTATTAGAGACTCTTTCAGCAGGCGCGTGCAGTGGCAAGTCACAAAGTCATAGCGGAGATAGCCGATTCAAACTGAACAACATTAATGATACAGACCCATCACCCTAGTGCCCAACGGGTCCTCACGTCTCATGCTCTCCAAATAAGGGTTCATAAGCTCTTGCAGACCTTTTGAGACATTTTCTTTAGGATCATCTCTGAGCTCATTCTTCAAATTGGCCAGAGGTTCCATCAATTGAGTCTTAGTGAGTGCAATGGTCCGTTGGCTGGAACTGACCATCTAGGCTTAGGGAAAAGAAGTCTCCTTAACATGGGCACTTGGTTTTGAAGCAGTCACAAAACCCAGCAAGGAAAGCATTTTTGGCTAAAGAACTATATATTCTGGGGGCTAGATGCAATGGAACCCCCATCGTGTTGAGACTCGGCTGTCGCAGCGTTTTTGAGAAAGTTTTTGTGTCCGTTTAGCTACTTAAATAAGGCTAGGGCAGTCTAGTCACAACTGTGAGAAAGTGCCGTCTTTCTTGCATTGTATGCCCCCATTTTTTTGCTGAATGTACTTTGAGTGTGCCCTGGGCTCCTGCCAATCAGGTGCCCAGGGCCTATGTTCCTTTCCCTAAAACCTAAAACCCAAAATGGCAAACCCTGGCCGCCTGCCAGCCCCTGGTAAATGGTACCCTATGTACCCAGGGCCTTGTTACCAGGGAAGGCCTCTAAGGGCTGCAGCACTTATTGTGCCACCCTTAAAGGCCCTGCACCCTAACACAAACACACTGCCCTTGCAGGCTGAGTGTCTGGGTACAAGACAAAACAAATAGTCGACATGGCACACATCCCTGTGTGCCATGCCCACAACATACACTGCCCTGGCATACATTAGCCACACCACTAGCTTGGTGCCCTATGCCAGTGGTGTAGGAGCATGAGCCTTGTGCCCCTACAGTACCCAGGTCCATTCCTGGGCACTGCAGGTGCAGTGCTGCCATTTTAGAGTATATGGTGCTGGGAGCTCGTCAAATACGAACTCCACAGCACCATAATGGCAAGACTGAAGCCTGAGAAGTTTGGTATCAAACTTCTCAGCACATTAAACCCACACTGATGCCAGTGTGGGATTTAATGTACAAAGCACTACAGAGGGCATCTTAGAGATGGCCCCCTGAAACCTAACCTACAATCCACGTCTTGTCGGAGAGGCTGCCACACAGCAGACATGTTGCTGGACCCCTGGATGGAGAGCCCCTGCTCTCCTGGGCCTGCAAAAATGCACATCCTGGGCAAAGTGCTAGGTCTCCTCCCCCAGGATGGACAGGGGGAAGCTTCAAAGGCATGCTGCCTTTGTGAACTTCTCCAGGCCGCTAGCTGTATTCAGCAACTGGCCCCTACCGGTTCTGACCCCCACTCTGGCGGGAAGACTGGCCGGAAACCCCAAGTAACGACAGGGGATGTGCCAGCCTCTGCCAACCCCACCCCTCAGGTGGGAGAGGCAAGGTAAAGCACATCTCCGGGCTTTCGCCATCTTGAAGATGGGAAGCCCTGCCCAATCAGGACTAGGCTACTGCTCCCCTCCCACAGGAGAGAGGCAGGATAGGGGGTGTACCCACCCCAGGTCAGGGACCCATTGGTCCCTGCCCTTTACCTACCTGTAACGCCCCTAAATCTAGTATTTAGGGGCACCCTGAACCTTCCTTCCTCAGATTCCAGATTCTAAACTAGCAAAGAAGAACAAAAAGAAAGACCACCTGCCGTGCAGCTGCTAAGAAGAGGAAGACACCAACTGATTTGGCCCCAGTCCTACCGGCCTGTCGACCCTCGAACCTGCTCCTGCTAAATCCAGGCAACTCCTGTGGCCAGCAACCTCACAAACCCCGGAGGACCTGGCTACCTTGTGACTGAGCACCTGGGACTCACACAAGCAGTGGCTCTGCTCAAAGCAAGTTTCTAACCCCTGGCATCAGCTCGGAACTGCGAACCCTGCACACACTGCACCCGCCAAGCCTAGCCTGTGCCAGAGTGGACAAAGACCCAGAGGACATTCCCCCGGCGACTGTGACCACGAATCCGGCACCCACCGGCAAAAACCATGACAAAATAAAAGAAGCACTGACAAATGCAAAAGGCTGGCAATTAATACCAGACCTATTGGCTGTGCTAAGGCTTGGTTTATCTACACTACTCTAGGAAGACTCCCAACTGACTCGACCGTGAAAGGTTCTTCCAGTTATAATTAGACTCCCTTCCCCTTCACCATGTCTTTGAAAGGTATGAAGGATGTAAGGGTGTGCAATTCAGGGTTAGCTGGTGAATGACAGGATTAATTTGGACTATATAGAGTCTTTTACACTAAGAATTATGATTTTGTTGGGGTCAAGGTAATATTTATCTCAAAGATTCCAGCCTGGTCTCGCGACTATAAACGGGGCTGATGGTGGGTGGGGGAAAAAGTCTCCAGTCCATTCTATTTTTCAGCACACGTTCCCTTTCCATGGTATGGCTCATCATGAGGCCATGCAGACCTCTGTCTCAGATCAATACAAAACACTTGGACCCATATAAACTGATGGATTCCAAAAGGAACTGTGAAATAAGGCTCACTCTAAGGACCACCAGTTCTCCTTAGGCGAATTCCATCTCTCACGCAACTGAAGCACACTTGATGAGTGGTCGATGACAACATTTGGATGTATAACAGCCTTTAAAATCAGAACAGACTTATCTGTTAACCTCTATGACTTTTCGTGACATGCATTTATCTGATGAATAAGTAGCACGCACTCCACAATAAAAAGACCTGATCTATGTTCTGAAGATCTCATGATGAAGGAAGGGGGGAAATCTATAAATAAACAGATTATCATCCTGCTACCAAAAAAATCAATGGTACTGAGTGTAAGTATATATCCTTCAGAGAACGAAGCTTGGATACAATAAGAAGATGCTACAAAGAGGAGAAAAGCTATAAAAAGGCAGTGACTGGTAAATTAATAATGTTTTGAGGATGGCACAACTAAGTTCCAAAGGTCAACATTAAAAAAATAAAGCAGAATTAGCAAGAATATCTGGTAGGAAGAAATGGAAGACCTGTTCCTAGAGAAATACACTGACAGTCAACCTGTATTCCGAAGAAGTCACTTCTAAGTGTTGTGTGTGACTTTTTTGTGGCAATGATAAGATATTGAGTGGATAGCTCAACATTTAATCCATTAAAGCAACAAGCTGAATCTTCATATAAAAACTCAATAAAAAAACCAAAGTAAAAATAAAAAAGATGAAACCTTAACCAATCACCAAACAGGGAGAAATGCTTGCCTGCTTGTGCTGCAGAGGGGCTGATAATGACAGGGGGTGGTGCCACCAGCCGGACAGGCCCTCCAAGTCCATTTCGTGCTCCAGTGTTCACCACCAGGGCTCCTGTTTGGTCATAGTATGCAGCCGGAGCCAGAACTGGGTAACCTATAATAAAAAATGAAAAAGGCAAGTTCTTCAGTTTTCATAAGAGGAAAAACAGATTAATCCAAAGCACTGCAGCCGATGTAACTACACAGCTACATAAATATAAAACAATCTCAGCACTCTACCATAAGAGGTCGGCTAGTGAGCAAATCAAACCATCCACTCTTTACCAATTAAATCTACCAACATTTCTCCTGAAAAGATGTCATTCATTACAGTACAATTTTAGCGGATAGTTCTATAAAATGTATGCCTCTAACAGCGTAGCAGTTTGAGACTTCTAGATTTAAATATTGTGCATGATTCCACCAAAGCTTTATTTTGAGTGCAGGTTAAGCAAGTATGACTTAGTAGGATATAAGGTGTTGGGTGCCATCAGCCCAATAAGTAGTCTCCCATCTTCAAATTTGTTTTTCTTTTTATACACGGCTCACAATTTTCAATTATTACTGATATTTACAGACCGAAAACAATGTGTCCTGTCTGTGTTTATTTTTAAAAGTGGCTAAATACAGAAAATTGTGCATCTTACAATTGTCTCTCCATGCTGACCTTCATGAATAACAATTCAACAGCTGCACACATACACAGCCAGAGGAATAAATATAAAACAGGATGAGATTTCTTTAAATAGGTCTGTATTATGTTGACTTACATTTGTATAGGATGCTAATATTTAGATGTAGGTGTTTTTTTTTTTTTTATATTTGCCTGCTTCATTGCTAAAACACGACAGGCAAACTACGAGTGCATTTTTATCAGTTAAATACATGAGAAAATGTATGACTGGATATGGATAAATGATACTTTTGCCAAAAAAGAAATATGGAGGAATTCAGACGGAAACGTTAAAAAAACCAAACACAATAAAACCGGGAGCACTATTTAAATACTACACACCTGTCTTGATTTGGAAATATGCAAAGTTTGATTTTATTTTTGTACCCCAACTCTTCTTTTTCACCATTGGAGACGGTAGAAGCCAGTCTATCTCCAAAACTACTGTCAGTTAAGTAGCTACTTATTTTGGCAGCAAGAACCTCTTTTAGATACACATGTTGTGCAAAGATTATGCAGCAGTTCTCCTGCAGCTTTGAGCGGGTGTGAAGTGCAAGCAGTGTCAAACAAATGTAACAAGATCTGGCCTTCCTGCACTCCTACTGAACATATCCCTTACCTTTGGTAAGGAAAATGCTCCTTACCCAGTATGCATCTGTTCTTGGCATGTAGAGCTGTAGATTCACATGCTTTGCATAAGTCTGCCATCTAGTGTTGGGTCCAGAGGTTTGCACTTTGTTTTCGTTCGAAGAAGTCTTTTCCAGTCACGAGGTGGGGGACTCCTCCTTTCGGTGATAGTGTGCATGGGCATCAAGTTCATTGTTAGATTGTTTTCCCACAGAGTGTGAGAATGGAGTTAGTAAGATTAGAATAGAGATGTCCATGTGTATGTATCTAAGTAAAATAGCACTGGAACAGGTACAGCTACCCGGGGAGGTGGAAGTGCGCATGTGAATCTACAGCTCTACATGCCAAGAACAGATGCATACTGGGCAAGTAGCATTTTCTGTTTGAGGCATGTGAGCTGTAGATCACATGCTTTGCATGGACTATACAGCAGTAATCTCCCAAAGCGGTGTCTAACCTGCAGCTGTTGCAGTCATTTGAAATACTGTACGTAGAACTGCCTGGCCTACATTAGCTTATTGGCTAGCTAACATCTACACAATAGTGTTTTGTAAAGGTTTGTGGTGTAGACCATGTCGGAGCTTTACAGATGTCAGCTATGGGAATGTTTCCTAGGAAAGCCATAGAAGCCCCTAGTTTGCGGTTGGAATGTGCCCTAGGGGGAATTGGTAAAATTCTCTTTGCATTTGCATAGCAAGTTTGAATGCATTTACCTATCCATCGTGCAATACCAGATGTAGAAATAGGATTGCCAGACTGACCTCACTGAGGTAGAACAACAATTGACAACATTGGGATACACTTCAGTTAAAAGTGAGATTGCGAGGAGGTGGGGGTTGGTGGATAAACCTTCACCCAGACTATGGGTAAGACAATAAGATACATGCATGATAGCAGAAAAAGAGGTGTTTAAAGCAAGAGGGTGTCCTAAGAAATGGGACAAGAAATGGGGCAAGTGGAACGCCTACCGAGGTGACTTATGTGTCTCCCCATCAGTGGAACTGGAAATGCAACGCAATGGAGAGATATATAGGAAAAACAATGGTTCCTGTGGAATAATATACTATGAGGTTATGATACATAAGCACAATCGCGATATAGTCATTGTACCTGATCAAGCTGACTGACGCAGCTTTTTCTCAATCTTCACGTGGAGCACTGTCCCTCTTAACCACTCTTCTACCGAGAAATACTCTCAGTGCATGGTCACTGTTAATCCACAAAGGGATTATACAACGCTACGGCTGTGGCGTATAATTAATTGAGCCCCTCTGACCCACCTACATACCCCATTGGATTGACAGCCAGTCCTCACATTGAGTAGCCGGACAGGTCCTCATGTGAGTAAACCTTTTTCCACTTTTCTTCACGTGTGGCACATCATTTTCACAAGGCTGCGCAACCATATATTCAGATGTCCCTTCATCAATAGTCCTGAAGAGACCCCACATTGTTTTGAGGGTCGAAACGCCGTCGACATACAGAAGAAGCAAACCATTTCCCCAGCACATATCACTGTATATAGCTGCTGTTCAAATTGAATTATTATGATAATGGTCTACTTGTACAAACTGTGGAAACCTTGTATTTAATATTCACATTGTCACTTAGGTTTAGGTTCCCTTTGTCACTTGGGACACTGCACAAATGTTATTTTGATGTATAATGTTTACTCCTAACTTTATTGTTTAAAAAATCCATACAATACACTACACTGTAATCGGTGTGTTAGTGGTTCCTTCGCGCTCTGCCAATATCTAAACCCTCTATATCGCGATTGTGCTTATGTAACATAACCTCATATTATATTATTCCACAGGAACCATTGTTTTTCCTATATAACTATTACCTTGGTTCCTTAGTTCCCCTGTTTTTTCTTGAACGCAATGGAGAGAGGCACATGGCTATACCATGATTATAACTAATGTTTCCTCCCTAAAGGTTTTAACATACGAAGTAATATGTCAAATTGTCGAGTGGATTATGTATGTTACTTTAATTAATGTGAATTTTTTTTTTTTTGTAAAGACATTTTATATGTCAAATATACATTTAGCGGAGCTCTGTAACCCAGAGGCTTCCGTAGCATCAATAAACAAAATCCTGGCTTTGACAGTTTTCTCATGAAATAACAAAATAACAAAAGAGATACATAAGGGACATGCATATGAAATGCAACCCCATTAAACAACCGAACAAAGAACACCCCCCACCCCATCGCACCGTTAACCCAGCAAAAGCAGCAAGTATGTTCGGAGCTACAGTTTTACTCTCGCTATGGAACATGTCCGTAAGACACCACTTCGCCCAATACACATACGTTACATGCCCCCCAAAAACAAAGGAGAGAAAGACTACCACCCACACAATTACTACGCTGGAGTGGGTTCCAATTCCAATCCCCTGTAATCTGCCCACCATTTCCAGATTTTATAATGTTTACGCGGGCAGCCCCGTGCCACAAAAATGGGGGCCTCCAGGCCCATGCAGAAATCCAGCCCTGCCTTCCACACTGACACGGAGGGTGCGGCCGTAGCCTTCCAAGCCCTCGCAATGTCGCGCTTGGCAAGGGTAAAGCCCAGGAGCATCAGGTGACGCTTGTAGACATTGCCCCCTATATCGTCCATTAAATGCAGGAGCACTAGTTTAGGAGACCGAGGGAGGTCCCAACCCAGAACCTCCGAGAGGCATGCCAGTACACCCCGCCAGAACCTAGTTAGCGCAGAACAATCCCATATAGTATGTAGCAGCGTCCCTTCTTCATGCAAGCAGCGAAGGCAAGTCGGGGATGCCACCAGACCAGCCCTGTACAGTCTAACTCTAGTAAAATACACTCTATGGAGGTATTTAAACTGGATGAGTCGAAGGCTCATGGCAATGGCCGCCCCACGTGGGGAGGCCAGAGCCTCCGTTCAGTCCTCCTCCTCAAGTGGGCCAACATCCTCCTCCCATACCCCACGGAAACGCTGCAGAGATGTGGAGCAGTGTGTCACAAGGGACTGGTATATTTTCGATATCTTATGGTCCCGCAAATCCCTCATGAAAACTTTCGCCTCTATTGGACTGAAATCGTCCTGCTCCTCCAGACCCGCCAAGCTGGGAGAGAGAGCATGCCGGAACTGCAGATATTTAAAAAATTGAGTGAGCGGCATTTGAAAGTCGTTCTGCAAATCTTGGAAGGATTTCAGGACAGGACCCCTCATGACATCCCCCTAAGTGGAGATCCCAATCGCATCCCAGTCCTGGAAGCCGGGCAAGGTCGCCAACTGCGGCAGGCCTCCATTTCGCCAAAGCGGCGTCTCTCTAGTTAGGCGATTCCACCAGCCCATCCTCCGCAACGCCTGTCTCCAAACCTGAAACACCAGTCGTGTCACACTCGGCAAAGAGTGCCGCAAGGGCGCAGAATAAAGGTGTATGCAGTGAATGATCTCCCATTAAGCGACGCTCAAGGATATACGCCGGATCCGACCTGTCGCCATACCACCATTCATTAACCCCTTCAGTGCCCATGACGAGCTGGACTAGTCATGGGCTGCGGTGGCGCTGTGCCCATGACGAGTCCAGCTCGTCATGAACTCCGCCCGCTAATACAAAGCGCGGCACTGGGCGGGGAAAGGGGCGGGCATGCAAGGGGTTAAGGACCAGAAGGTGGGAGGCCATATAGTACGAGATAATGTCGGAAGTAGCAAGTCCCCCGCAATACGTGGATTTAAAGCAAGTACGGAGAGCCACCCTCACAACCCCCCCGCCCAAGAGAAACTGGCCCAGAGTCGCATTCACCTGGCGGAACCAACCCGAGGATATAGGATATGGATGGTTTTGCAACTGATACAGAAATCGAGGAAGAGCAACCATCTTGAAAATGGCTGAGCGGTCATATATAGATAGGGGCATGTTGGACCAGACTCGGAGATCTTCACGCACCTTGTTCCATACCGGCACCAAGTTCTTTTCCCAGGAAGTCGACCGAGCGTCCGAGAGGAACACACCGAAATATTTCAGCCCCCCACGCGCCACCTGCACAGCGGAGGCCCAGGCACCAGGGTCAGCCCCTCCCCCCAGGACCCAAAGGGTAGACTTACGCTCATTCATATACAAGCTGGTAGTCTCCCCAAACACCTGCATGATATGCAACAACCGCGGGCCAGTCCTATCCAGTTGTTTAAGAAAGAATAGCACGTCGTCCGCATATAAAGCGATACGATCCGACAAACCATTGGCCCATTCGAGCCCTGACACCTGCGCATCGACACGCACCCAAGCAGCTAGGGGCTCCATTGCCAGGGCGAACAGATAGGGTGACATGGGGCACCCCTGCCTGTGCCTAATTAATGTGAAATTTAATAAAAACATCTTTAAAAAAAATGGGATTGCCTTTGAGTGGTGGAGCAAAAACGACAGTTTTGTTTTATGAAAAGGTTTTGCCCTTTCTATGTAATAGAGTAATGCTCTTTTAACATCAAAGGTGTGTAGAGCACTTTCTGCCACAGAATCTGGTTGAGGAAAGAACACAGATTGGTGGATGTGGAAGGCACAAACAACTTTAGGTAGAAAATTAGGGTTAGTGCGGAGAACCACTTTGTTTTGGTGTACTTGTAAACATTGTTCTTCTATGGTTAATGCCTGAAGCTCACCCACTCTCCTTAGTGATGCAACAGCAATGAGGAAAGCAACTTTCCAAATTGAGAAATTGCACTTTACATTTATGCAATGGCTTGAATGGTGGACTCAGTCTGGTAAGGACAATGTTAAGATTCCACACTGGGGCAGGTGGAAGTTTGGGAAGTAAACTATTTTAAGTCCTTCCTTCAAAGCTTTAATAACAGGCACAAGATAAGCGGCTATTGCAGCGAGATGTAAGCGTATAGATGTGTACGTTAAATTGGAGTGTTGTAAATGTAATAAATAGCAAACGATATTTTGAATAGAAGCAGCAAGCAGGTTGATATGTGTGAGAAAGTGCCATCTTTCTTGCATGGTGTGTCCCCACTTTTTGCTAAATTGCTGAATGTACTTTTACTGAGTGTACCTTGGACTCCTGCCAACCAGGTGCCCAGGGCCTATGTTCCTTCCTTAAACCACACAAACTCCAAATTGGCAAACCCTGGCCACATGTCAGCCCCTAGTAAATGGTACCCTAGGTACCCAGGGCCTTGTGACCAGGGAAGGCCTCTGAGGGCTGCAGCACTCATTTGTGCCACCCTTAGAGGCCCTGTACCCTTACACACACACACTGCCTTTGCAGGCTGAGTGTCTGGGTGCAGGACAAAATGAAGAGTCGACATGACACACATCTCTGTGTGCCATGCCCATCACCTACAATGCCATGGCATATATCAGCCACCCCTCTGGCTGGGTGCCTTATGCCCATGGTGTGGGCACAGGAGCAGGAGCCCTGTGCCCCTACAGTACCCAGGTCCATTCCTGGGCACTGTAAGTGCAGTGCTGCCATTTAAGAGTACATGGTGCTGAGAGCTCGTCAAACACGAGCTCCACAGCACCATAATGGCAACACTAAAGACTGGGAAGTTTGGTATCAAACTTCTCAGCACATTAAACCCACCATGATGCCAGGGTGGGATTTAATGTACCAAGCACCCCAGAGGGCATCTTAGAGATGCCCCCTTACAACTAACCTACAATCCACGTCTGCTCTGAGGCTGCCCAGGCTGCCACACAGCAGACACGTTGCTGGACCCCTGGGTGGGAGAGCCCCTGCTCTCCCGGGCTGTCGTACTTTAATACTCGGGACCGCGTAGGGGACGGGGCTCTACCCCTGTCTATCTTGGTATTAGCAAACCGCAAATGGTAAATGCGGCATGTACGAGTGCTTTATATACCGTTCTAGCTATGAATGCACTGTGTACACGTTATTCTGCTTGCACTACGCGGATTCCATTTTGGAAGCAGTGGCCATCTTGTCATTGCCCTCACATAGGCTATAATGGAGTAAATACGGGCCTCACAGTACATGGGCTTTCCCCCTGACTTCTCTGTGACCTGGGCAGCTGGCTCTGCTGCCCTGGGTCAAACCAGTCTCACGAGCTCCCCTTCCTCCGTCCACCTGTGATTAGCATCAGGGCTTGACCCGTCATAAAACCCTTTCATTCTACACAATCCCCCGGCTAATCTCTTCTACACCTGCTTGTTCCTGCTTTATGACTTGTTTCCCAAAACAGGAGATGCTCATGTTTATTGGGGGGTCTGTTTACATCAAACGTGGGATCTGAACCTTACTGTATAGATCATTGTGGGCTGGCCGAACTGGAATGTGGGATGGTCATCATGACTCTGCCTTTTCTTTGTAATGTACACTTGTATATTGCCGTATCATAAAACCTAGGAATGTATGCTTGAGGCAAGGAAAAGCGTATTTAAGATTAAGTCCGTTCCTATGATTTTCAGCAGTCTCCTGAGAACATACACGCTGTTGTACTTCTAGGATACCTGTCATTGGTCTGCAGCCAATAAACGATTCTTTGACTTCACCCAGAAGACTCTGTGTTTCTGTAGGTCCGGAACAGGGTGAAACCCAGAAGTCATAGGGTGTGTGCCCCTGCACCGCTGGGTCTAAAATACCCAGTACTTCAGGGCCTGCAACAATGCACATCCTGGGTGAGGTGATAAATCTCCTCCCCCAGGATGAGCAAAGGGAAGCTTCAAAGGCATGCTGCCTCTTGGAGTTTCCCCAGGCCACTGCAACCCCCCACTCTGGCGGGAAGCTTGGCCGGAAACCCCATGCAGGGACAGGGGATGTGCCAGCCTGCCCACCCCACCCCTCAGGTGGGGGAGGCGAGGTGAAGCACATCTCCGGGCTCTCGCCATCTTGAAGATGGGAGGCCCTACCCTATCAGGATTAGGTTACTGGCCCCCTCCCACAGGAGAGAGGCAGGATAGGGGGTGTACCCACCCCAGGACAAGGACCCATTGGTCCCTGGCCTTCACCTACCTGCAACGCCCCTAAATCTTGTATTTAGGGGCACCCTGAACCTTCCTTCCCCAGATTCGAAAAACTACAAGAAGAGCAAGAAGAACAAAGACCTGCCCTGCAGCTGCTAAAAAGGGAAGAAGACACCAACTGCTTTGGCCCCAGCCCTACCGGCCTGTCGACTCCCGAACCTGCACCAGCGCGGCATCTCTCGTGGCCAGCAACCTCACCAACCCCGGAGGACCTGGCTACCTTTTGGCTCTAAGCCCCTGGGACTCCCATGAGTAGAGGCTCTACTCAGAAACCTATTTCTAACCCCTGGCAGCAGCCCGGAACCGCGAACCCAGCACACTCTGCACCAGCCAAGCCTGGCCAGTGCCGGAGTGGACGAAGACCCTGAGGACGACCCCACGGCGACTGTGACCCCGAGTCCGGCACCCAAGGACCCCCCTCGACATTCCGGAAGAAGCCTGCAGCCTCGGAACAAGGTGCCCCCCCCAACCGCGATCATCAGAGGGTAAGATTTCCCGACACGAAAAGGCACCCCTGCACGCGGCGCCCTGCGGCCCCCTGTGCCCAATCCCGGGGTACCCACCTAACCTACAACTACCCAACTTACCTCTCGAAGTGGTGGTGGCACCTGAAGCATCCTCGTCCCCGAGCTTGCAGCCTTTTTCCTAACCGGAGCATTCCCATTGATTTCCATTGAGCGCCCGACGGCTCAAAAGCACCCTGCACCCAGCCGCCCGAGTGGCCCTGGCAGTGCAATCTCTACACTAGCCTACTTCCCCACTTGCCCTGAGTGAGTGACCAGGAGCCCAGCTCCCACAGCCGCGTGGCCTGCTAGTCAGCAGCCACCAAACCAGGCCCCCCTATTCCTCATAGGCTAACATTGGGCCTAACTCTCTCTGCACCCGGCTGCCCTAGAGCCGCTGAGGGTGAACTAACTGTGCCTATCTGACCTTGGGGGACCCCTGAGTCTATGCCCAGAACCTCACCTTTGCCAGCCGAGAACTTACCTGAAAACCGCAAACTCTATTTTCTACATAGGGTAACATTGACTGGCTTTTTCTTGAAATTTCGTCTAAGTGTGGACTTTTCAAATCTTCAAATATTCACTAAAAATCAGCCGAGCGACAAAAACGCAAAAACTCACCTGTTCTCAGGTGGGCTCACAGTGCTGGATCTTGGTGCCCAGCACTGGCTCGGAAGAATACTCACATCTATACCTACCAGTAAACCCATTTTTTCCCATAATAAACCATTGACTGCTTTTCTGTGAAATTTCTTCTAAGTGTTAATTTCTGCAATTTCTAAATATTCCTCAAAAATCGTATAACATCTGAAAACGTAATTACTTACCTGTTTTGGATAAATGTCCCAGTACTGAACCCAGACACCCAGTACTGGATTACAAAAGTAACGATAACCTACTGTACCTGTAACCTATATTTCCTTCCATAGGGAATCATTGATTGTTTGCTCTGAAATATTTTCTAAGTGCTCACTTTTGAAATAGCTAAATATTAGTTAAAAATCAGTACAGTACCAAAGTCGACTTTCAACAGCTGATTCTGAGAACTGACCCAGGACTGGATCTAGGATCCAAGCCTGGAATTACAAAAGTAATCTGAAAGTAATCTGTTGCATATAATTTGAATTTATCATTGAGCTCAATGTATTGTGTTTAGAAATAGTGTTGCCTACTGCAACTATTTGTAACTGTTTGATAAAAAGTCTATTGCATATACAAAAGTATTTTTATGAAACATCTCTTGTCGAGAAAGTATATTTTAATTCCAAGTGTTGGTTCTAAAATAAAACAAGCATATATTTTTTATATACAAACCATTGGCCTAGAGTTCAGTTATGGAGTGTGTGGAACTATTTGCTGACTGAGTGTGTACAACAAATTCTTTACACGTCCTCTGATACTGCCTTACTGCTCGACCAGGCTACCACTTTGGAGAGTAAGGTTATATCTAACTTTAACCTCTGTTAAACCCTTGGGGTCTGTGGACTCTGTACACCCTGTACCTATTAAGGAACAGTATATACAGAGCCACTTTCTCACAATATGGTTGTTGTTACAATAAATAACCACTCCCATTTTGCTGCATAGCAGGCTCTTGTAGTAGGTCTTCTGGCCTCTTTAATGCTATTCATACAGTCTAGTGGAAGATTCAGGTAACCAAACTTTATGACTTCAGGTGCCAGATCGCAAGGTTCATAGGTTTGGGGTCTGGATGTCTTATCTCTCCATGGCTCTGTGTGAGGTGACTAGATGTGAGATGTAGTTTTTGATGAGGAACTACTGAGAGTTCCAACAGGGTAGTACACCAGGGCTGACGGGCCCAAGTAGGAGCTACCAGCATTAGTGTGAGAGATGTTTGCATAAGCTTCCGAACCACTAGTGGAATGAGTGGGAGAGGCCGAAAAGCGTAGGCAAATATCCCTGACCAGCTCACCCATAGAGCATTGCCTTTGGATAATGGGTGTGGGTCCTGGAGGCAAAGTTTGGGCTTTTCGGGTTTTGGTGTGTGGAGAACAGATCTATGTCTGGGAAGCCCCATGTCTGAAAGAACGGGAGGAGAACTTGAGGATGAAGTTCCCACTCGTGGATCTGTTGTCTGTCTGCTGAGCAGAGCTGCAATCTGATTGTTTACTCCTGAGGGATGTTCTGCTAGGAGATACATTTTTTGATGAATGGCCATCTCCAAATGGCTTATGTAGAGATTATGTCTCTTCCGGGGAGGAACCGGTTTCCATCCTTGCCCAATATTTTTCCTCATGTTTCGAGTTTCATCCTCTGGCTTCAAAGCGGAATTGTATCATGTAGAGATGAGAAACCATCCGAACGTTCCAATCCCACTGGAGAGTGTGTGCCTACCTTTAAGACCATCCAGAATCGATTTATTTCCTCCGTTTTCTTATGCATTGTCTCGTAAGCAGACAAATTGCTCATTAGAAGATTTTTTTCTGAAATAATGCCAGCCTTTAGGACTTTTTTGTTTTAAAGCACCAAAGACCTTGAAGGATCCTGACTTCCATCAATGTCGACAATTGTTTAGGGTGCAGAAGCATCCTTTCTAATCATCTTTCAAGAACTATAATCTGGCAAAGAGGAGTCAATTCTTGTACATTTGTCCTTGGGTGGACTATTGTTTAACATTTAAGGACTTTTTTTACAATGGCTATGTCGAATGTTGAGCCTTTGACATTGAACTATTGTTTGCTTTTCAACTCAGAGGCTCCGGTTTCAAAATGCTGGCTTGTAAGCATGCATGCATTTGCTTTTATGACGTTGAAGTCTCCTTAGAGATAGGCTGCATAGCTCCACATTACAGGATGTTGTCTCTTCAACATCTTGAGTATCAAATTGATCCTACTATACCACTTCAGTGCCATAAAGGTTGCTAGGGCTCTACTGTTAAGAGAAACCTATGCCAGTAATTGTTGCTTTTATAACCTGTGCCATCTTCTGTGAGAACACAGAAAGGTGTCAAGGGAGGTTTATTTTTAAATATACGCGATAATCCTCAGAAAACTAATTCTGAGGTTTTTGAGCATTTATTCCGCTTAGTTTTGATAATTCAAAAAGACATTCATAAATCAATTGGACATGTCTTTTAAAAGGAAACACCACATTAGTAAATCACACAATTGCAACATTTGTATGTGCGATTTAGAACCATTTCTTTTGTGAGACAATATATATCAACACATACATAATACCAAACGTTATTTGTGACAAAAATATATACAACAAACCAATGATCACAAGACAAACATTGATAAATTATGTGTGCCAGCCTGAAATTAAACCAGTCCTGCATTTGCACTCTAAACACAAGGCGGACAATTGCTCATTCAAAGACACTTCTACTGCCTGTGGGAGGGTGGGGATGCATATCCTACTTAAGGGTGTTGACAACCTAGAAAAAGGGGGAAATAATTTCTATTCAGTCCCCTCGTGGCACACCCTGTTCCAACGTCCCCCACACTCAGCAGCAAACAGATGTTCATTATCTGTTCTTCAATTCATAGTATTATTCAAATCGGCAGCCGAATGAGAGGAGCGAGATGATTTTCTAACTGCTTTCGCATGGCTGAAGGAAACAGTCAGGATTATTGCAGAAGAAATTCACGGCGATGAGCCCGCGAGCTCTAACTACATTTTACGAGTCTCAAGATTCTGGACCGTTTTTAAATCATTATCAAGAGCTTCCACACGCCCAAAAAATTTAAGTCTCGATTAATACTATGAATTGAAGAACAGATAATGGACAGCTGTCTGCAGCACAATTGAGAGCTCAAACCAAGTCAGAGTCCTGAAGAGAATCCCGGAATTGTTGAAGATTCGAAACGCGTTGGCTGCTGACTCTGGGGGACGGTAGAACAGGGTGTGCCACGAGGGGACTCAATAGAAATTACTTTCCTCTTTTTCTAGGTTGTCAACACCCTTAAGTAGAATTCAATTTCAGACTGGCACACATAATTTATCGATGTTTGTCTTGTGATCATTGCTTTGTTGTATACATTTTTGTCACAAATAACGTTTGGTATTATGTATGTGTTGTATATATTGTCTCACAAAAGAAATGGTTCTAAATCACTCATACAAATGTGTTGCAATTGTTTGATTCACTAATGTGGTGTTTCCTTTTAAAAGACATGTTCAATTGATGAATGTCTTTTTGAATTATAAAAACTAAGCAGAATAAATGCTCAAAAACCTCAGAATTAGTGGTCTCAGGTTTATCGTGAATATTTAAAATAAACCTCCCTTGACACCTTTCTGTGATTTCAATATTTGGGTGCTCCGGTCTGGGGAGTACAGGACCCAAGCCTTCCTTGTTTTTACTTTCTGTGAGAGCAGCATGAGCCCTACGCTGCTTTGTTTCTTTAATGTTTTGAGTGTAAATAAGAAGCATGCAGCACATCCGTATGATCCTTAAAAAGTGCAGATTTTGCATGAGACATGGGAAAAAATTTAAACAGTCTCTCTAATGCATCAACACAAAAATGCATTGAAGGGGTCCCATGCATAACAAAATGGCTATTTACAATTAGGAGTATTTTTGCATCTTGAAGAGTTTGCTGGATTCACATGCAGTGCATTATGCCACCATCCAGTGGTTGGGTCCGGAATAACCTTTGTTTTTTATTTGGTTTTATTTTTGCTTGCGTCCACCACCTTTTGGTGCTAGGTCTATTCCTTGTGTAACATCAGACGGCACCCCGGAAGTTCCTGTGCATGGTAGCCATCTTTTGATTCTTTTTTCCCCTTTTTTGCTAGGGCATGTCTTAAATCCTGTTGTCTCTAGAGGTTAGTTCTTTGGTTTCAGGATATCTTGTCCCACCTGTAAGCATTTTTCTTCTGGGGAGAGTTGGGTGGGCCGCATGTGATTCCAGAAATCTGCTCAAGCTGCAAAACTACTCCTACTGGTAAGTAACCATTTGGTTCTTCAGCATGAATCCTTTTCTGGATGTGTATGCTGTGCATTAGATTATGTAGCGGTTTACCCCTCCTTGGGGTGGCTGTGGTAAGATGAGAAAGACTTTCCAAACAGGTGTTGAAGTACTTTTTGTCCCACTTGAGCTTCCTTATTCATCTGTATATCCATGCAGTAATGTTTGGTGAATGGGTGTGGGGATGCCCATGTCACCGCAGCACATATGGTGTTTATTGGCATGTATGCCATAAAGGCCAGGGTTGCCCCCTTTTCCTTGTTGAGAGGGCCTTTGGGCGTGTGTTTAGAGTTGTTCCTGCGGAGGCATAGCAAACTTGAATTGCCTCTACAATCAAACGTGCTATTGTCACATTTGTCACGGGTGCTCCCTTGTTGGACCTTGATTAAGAGACAAACAATTGAGTGCCTTTATGGATTGGTTTTGTCTCGTGTAGATAGTATAGTAAAGCCCTTCTTATGTCCAGGGTAGGAAGTCTTCTTTCTAGTTGTGGTTGCAGGTTTTGGAAGAAAACAGCTAGCTGTATGCTTAGGTTCATGTGGAATTTGCTTACTACCTTAGGCAGGAATTGAGCATTTGTCCTTAGGATAACAAACAAGTTACTGACCTTTGGTAATGATATATCTGTAAGAAACAGTAGTGATAGATTCCTTACTTTAGAACTGAACAGCCAAAGAAGCCGTCACTCCGGACTTGGCTGTGCAGGCAGCAATGCTTACTAAAAGTGTGCAGCGAGGCCCACATAGCTGCCTGACAGATGTCTTGTAAGGTGACACCACATCTCAATGCCGTAGTGGCAGCAGTCGCCCTGGTGGAATGGGAGCGCAGCCCCAACGGAGGCTCCTTCTTTGCCAGAGAATAACAGGCATTAATACACAAGACGACCCATCTGGAGATAGTCCGCTTGTGTATGGCCCGACCTTTCTTGGCGCCTACGTAGCCAACAAAAAGCTTGTCATCCACCCGGAACTGTTGTGTGCGGTTCAAGTAAAATGAGAGCGAACGTTTTGAGTACAGACGGTGGAGCGTCTCTTCCTCTCTGGAAGGATGCGGAGGCAGAAAGAAGGTGAACAAAGTGATGGTTTGCCCGATGTGAAAAGCAGTGACAACTTTTGGCAGAAAGGACGAACGGGTTCTGAGCACAACCTTGTCCGGATGGACAGATAGAAAAAGGTTTACAAGAAAGCCATGAGCTCACTCACTCTCCTAGCCGAGGTGATGGCATCCAGGATAGCAGTCTTCAAAGTTAATAGATGTAGAGGACAGTTGTGAAGAGGCTCAAAAGGAGCGCACATCAAATAAGTGAGAACCAGGTTCAAGTCCCACTGCGGCATCACAAAAGGAATAGGAGGGAAAAGGTTAGTAATGCCTTTGAGGAATCTATTTACAACAGGGGACTTGAAAAGAGAGCTAATCAGGGAGCCTGAGGAAGGCTAAAATAGCAGAAAGGTAGCCCTTGATAGTGCCCAGAGTAGAGCCCTGCTGGGCCAAAGAAAGAAGGAACAGGACTTCTGAAAGAGGGGCAGAAAGGGGATCCACAGCCTTTGCTGTGCACCATGCCACAAATTTGTTACACCTGCAGGCGTATACCAACTTGCCGCCAGAATGACCTCACAAACTTCAGGAGGCAAGTCGAAAGAAATCAACTGCCGCCGCTCAATCTCCACACAAGGAGGTGGAGACTGGACAGGTTCAGGTGGAGGACCGTCCCCTGCTGCTGTGACAGAAGATCCTCCCGAAGAGGCAGTCGGATCGAAGGATCGATGGTCATACTGAGTAGCTCGGGATACCAAACTCTTCAAGCCCAGTCCAGAGCCACAAGAATGACTTGGGCCCGGTCACGCCTGATCTTCTTCAGCACTCTGGGCAGAAGTGGTATAGGCGGAAAGGCGAACAGACCGCAACTCCACTCGCGACGAAAAGCCTCACCTAGCGAGTGCCGCCTTGGAAATTCCAACGCGCAGAACAGCTGACATTGCTCTTCGGTGGCGAATAGATCTAACCAAGGCTCTACCCACTGTTGATAGAGACCTTGCGCCAGGTCCGAGTGAAGACGCCATTCGTGATCAATCATGCACCTGCGGCTGAGTTTGTCCACCCTGGTGTTCAGTGAACCTGCCAGGTGTTGAACCACCAGGGAAATGCCCTGATGTTCCAGACATGTCCAGAGGCGCAGAGCCTCCTGACATAGGGTCCACAACCCCACCTCGCCCTGTTTGTTGCAGTACCACATGGCGGTGGTGTTGTCTGTGAACACCTGCACTACTCTCCCCTTGACAGAGGGAAGGAATGCCTTCAGTGCAAGTCGGATCGCCCGGAGCTCCAGAAGGTTGATATGGAGCCGGGACTCTGCCGGAGACCAGAGGCCTCTGATCTCCGCCTCTCCCATGTGGCCGCCACACTGTGTGCTCCAGTTGGGGGAAGGGAGAGAGTTCTGCCATTGATCCAAGGCCGATTTGTGAGCCACCACTGCAACTGTGCAGTGCCCTCCGAGATCTGGACGGACTCGGACAGGTCCCCCTGATGCTGCACCCACTGGAACTTCAGGTCCCACTGCAGAGCCCGCATATGCCATCTGGCATGATCGACCAGCAGGATGCAGGAGGCCATGAGGCCCAGTAGCCTCAGGGTCATCCTGACCGAAACCCAGGATATAGAGGCCGAAAGAACGGAATCAGAGCCTGAATATCCTGGACTCGCCGTTCAGGAGGATAGACCCGAAAGTGCATCGTATCCAGAAAAGCTCCGATGAAGAAGAGTTTCTGAGAGGGAATCAGGTGCGACTTTGGCACATTGATGGAGAACCCCAGCAAATGCAGGAGGTCGGCTGTAGTCTGGAGATGGGAGACGACTGCCTGGGGCGAGCCAGCCTTCAACAGCCAGTCGTCTAGATAGGGGAAGACTGGAACCCCTGATCTGTGCAGATAAGCTACGACCACCGCCATCACTTTCGTGAACACCCGAGGGGCGCTGGTAAGGCCAAAGTGGAGCACGGTAAACTGAAAGTGCTCGTGGCCTACCGTGAACCGTAGGTAGCACCGGTGGGCCGGCATGACGGGAATATGGAAATATGCGTCCTGCCGAACCAACGCTACCATCCATTCTCCAGAGTCGAGGGCAGACAAGACCTGAGCCAGAGTTAACATCTCGAACTTCTCGTTCCGGAGGAAGCGATTGACATTCTGGAGGTCCAAAATAGGACGCAGGCCCTTGTCCTTCTTGGGCAACAGAAAGTAGTGGGAGTAGCAACTAAGACCTACTTCTGGCGCTCGATGTCCCCCTTGGCCAAGAGGGCCACGACTTCCTGTTGAAGAAGTACCAAGTGATACCCCGACATGCGGTGGTACTGGGGTGGCATGGCTCGAGGGGTAGCCTCGAAGGGGAGGGAGTAGCCCCTTTGGACTATTTGTAAAACTCACCTGTACGTAGTGATGGTTCGCCGGTGGGTGAAGGGACGGCAAATCCTCCCGCCCACTGGCGTTTGATGGGCCTGAAAAACCGGACTAGGAAGGTTTGGAGGCAGTGGTGGCCGGGGTTGAGGTGGACTGACCCGCCCCCTGGCCCACCTCGGGGGGTCCCATGTCTACAGCCGCGCTGGGACTATTGCTGCGTAGGCCTGTGGCTCTGAAGAAAACTTGTCAGGGCTCCCCTTCCATGCCCACAAAAGGAGCGAAATGCAGAAGGTGGAGGAGGGCGAGTGGCCAAAAGGCCCAAGGACTTGCCCGTAGCCCGCAAGTCCTTAAAACGCTCCAACGCACTATCTGCATGGTTGCCAAAGAGGCGAATGCCATCAAAGGGCATGTCCATGAGAGTGTTCTGGACATCCCCAGAGAAGCCCGTTGTCCTCAGCCAGGCGTGGCGGAGGAGCGCCACTGTTGCTGTTGTAGAAATCGCCTTGCCCAGCGAGTCGGCGCGGTCAAGGCCACAACTGATTGTGAACTTGGTTGCATCCCTCCCTTCAGCAATAGCTTGAGAGAGCACTGTCCTGGCCTCCTCCGGACACTGAGGCAGCACTTGGGCAGTTATTCCCACTCTGTATGGGAACGGTGGCGCAAGAGTCATGCGGTATTCACAGACCGCAGCCCTGAACTGGCGGAAGAAAAAAATCTTCTTCCCGAACTGTTTGTCTCCCTGTCCGGGGGGGCGGTAGGGAAAACACTCTGGAACATGGAGGCTTGGACAACCAAGCTCTCATGGGTGGAGTGGTGGGAAAGGAAAAAGGGGGGTCTCCCGGGGCTGAGCGATGGCGTTGGGCCACGTTCCTATCCACAGGAGCCCCTGTGTTGGGCCTGGACCAGGCGCCCAAAAGAACGTCTGAAAGTGCATCATTAAAAGGCAGCAATGGCTCCGAGGAGGTAGCACTTCTGTCAGGAGGTTAGTCCTGACTTCCACTGTAGGGAGCTCTAGGTGGAGGGCCTCGGCCGCCCTACGCAACACCACTGCGTAACTTGCACCCTCCTCAGTAGCCACGGTAGGAGGAGTTAGCATGCCAAGGTCAGGAGAGGTATCAAGACCACTGGGATCCCCCAGCTCCTCTGCCCAGTCCGGGTCATACTCACACTGAGCTGGTAGAGGGTCTTCAGACCCCTCCCAGTCCTCCCCTTCCTCCGAAGGCTGATGTAAAGGCCTAAAATAAGGAGGATGGAAAGCCCCATCGCCGTCGAGTGAGGCAGTTCCGGTGCAGTGTCCACATTGGGGCGGAGACCGGGGACAACGATGTCCGGTGCCATGGGCGACGTCGGAGGAGGTGCCGGTGGGGTCCGTGGAGGTGTCACGAGGTCAACCGGCGTTGACCAGGATCCAGGCCTGGATCTGTGGGGGTCCCGCAGCGCCGGGGCCGGAGCAGACAGCGATGCCGGAGCCGCCGACAGTAAAGGGCGAGGACCCCCAGTCGGGCCTGCTGGCCCGAAGGCACACCGTTGGGGCACCGACGGCCCAAAGAGGCAAGCCATGGCTGACAGAAATTCCTGCAGCTGGGCCGGAGTCGCCAACGGACCCGGGAATGGCAGGCAGGCAGACGGCGACTGCGTAGGCTCCGCCGAAGCCGCTAGGGAGGCACCACCCGCACCTGTGACGGGAGAGGGGAAGCCGGGGAGCGATGACGCTTCTTCGACTTGTGATGCTTCGTCTTACCTGACCCTTTGTGCGAAGACTTCGATCCCGACGAACGATGGTTGTGGCTCCGCAACCGGTCCCTTGACCTCCCACGGGACCGGGACCTTGAGCTGAGCCGAGCCAACCCGACTGCCGGACTTCAAGCAACTTTCGGGACAACTCCCACAAAGTCTTCGGCGCTATGGCCCGGCAGTCGGGGCATGACTTGGGGTTGTGGTCGCACCCCAGGCAGTAGAGACACGCGGTGCGGATCCATCACTGACATCATGCGATGACCGTCCCCGCAAGACATGAAGCCGGGCATCCCTACGGCACCAAAAGTCTATCGACTCGAAAAATAGAGACAAAAAGCCTTGAAAAACCTAGTCAAAAAGTGACTGGTGGTATCGCTCTCTCCGGATCTGCGCTTGCTGGCGCGGAAAAAGAAATAACTGACATCAGCGCGCAAGGGCGGCGTTTAAGTAGCAGGCGCTACATCATCTCGGCGACCACGACCCCTACAACGGACGTGGAGCTGCACAAAGCCACCTTCCGACGCGCAGGGGTACTGCTGAGGAAAACTTTCCGGATACAGTGTCGCCTGGGGGTAATTCTAAGGTAAGGAATCTATCACTACACGTTTCTTTCAGATATTGTCCTTATGGATTTGCAAGTATGGTTTCTCAATAGTTAATGCTTGTAGTTCACTCAGTCGTCATAGAGATGTTATTGTCATTAAGAAGGCAGTCTTTATGGTGATATATTGGAGTTCTGCTTTGTGCATGGCTCAAATGGTCCCGTCATTAGTTGTGTTAGGACTGTGTTTAAGTTCCACATCGGGGCTGGAGCCTTTCTTGGGGGTGCAATTCTCTTGGACCCCTCAAGACATCTTTTGATGACAGGTGCTGTAAAGAAACGTTCAAATGAATTTCAGAGTGGTGTAGGCTACAATTGCTGCCAGTTGCACCTTGAGGCTTGAGTAGTTGATGTTACTGTGAAGCAAGTGTGTCGGATATACAACACTGTTTACTGTGTGGATATTGAGCTTAAGGTATTGTTTTCTGTGCACCATATGGTGTACTGTTTCCACTTCGCTGTGTAGCATTGTCTTATGGTCTGTTTTCTTGCCTCCTTTAGTATTTCCATTATTCTTTGCACTAAGTTTAAATGTCCAAACTATGTATTCAGGCACCAGGCTGCTCGTCGCTGGTTTCGGGTGAAAGAATTGCCCCTTTGCATTGTGAGGAGGGCCTTGTCGGCCTTGAGCTTGAACGTTTGTCTCCTGGACAGTTCGGGTAGGCTTGAGTACCAGGTTTTTCATCACCATTGAGGGGCTAGGAGTATTAGATTTGTTCCTGGTTGTTTGGATTTCCCCAGAACTCTTTGTAGTAGAGGAATCAGAGGAACAGTATGCAAATATCCCTGCACCAGTTTAGTGACAGGGCATTCCCTTCTGATCGGTGGTGTTGAAACCTGGAGGCGAAGGATCATCGTTTCTTGTTCTTCATTGTTGCGAATAGGTCTATTTCTGGGGTTCCCAAGAGGTTAAAGACTTGTTGCAGGGTCTTTTGATTTAACTCCCACTCGTGTGAGCTGCTGTTCTGTCTGCTGAGCTGATCCGCTCCGGTGTTGTCTTTTCCTGACAGTTGAATGGTCTGTAGGCTGATTTTCCTTGAATTGGCCTGCTTCCATATTTCGTGAGCTAGTTTGCTTAGGGTGAGTGATTTCATCCCTTCTTGTTAGTTGAGGTAAAACATGGTTGTGGTGTTGTCCACTTCCCTTAATACTGTCTTCCTTCCTTTGTGGGCTTGAAATACCTTTAGTGCTAGGAACACTGTCTTCATTTCTAGGAAGCTGATGTTGTGAGAAAGTGGCTCTGTATATACTGTTCCTTAATAGGTACAGGGTGTACAGAGTCCACAGTCCCCCAGGGTTTGACAGAGGTTAAAGTTAGGTATAACCTTACTCTCTGAAGTGGTCGAGCAGTAAGGCAGTATCAGAGGACGTGTAAAGCATTTGTTGTACACACTCAGTCAGCAAATGGTTCCACACACTCAATAACTGAACTCTAGGCCAATGGTTTGTATATAAAAAATATATGCTTGTTTTATTTTAGAACCAACACTTGGAATTAAAATATACTTTCTCGACAGGAGACGTTTCATAAAAATACTTTTGTATATGCAATAGACTTTTTAGTAAACAGTTACAAATAGTTGCAGTAGGCAACTCTATTTCTAAACACAATACATTGAGCTCAATGGTAAATTCAAATTATATGCAACAGATTACTTTTTAGATTACTTTTGTAATTCCAGGCTTGGATAATAGATCCAGTCCTGGGTCAGTTCTCAGAATCAGCTGTTGAAAGTCGACTTTGGTACTGTAATGATTTTTAACTAATATTTAGCTATTTTAAAAGTTGACACTTAGAAAATATTTCAGAGAAAACAATCAATGATTCCCTCGCTCTGCTGCTGCCGTGGACCCAGCGTACTGACCTGTTGCTTGTTCTGCTTCTGCCCACTCCTCGCCAGACCCGCTTCGCGGGTCCCGCTTCGTAGCGCTTGCAAAGTGCGCTGGACTTAGGGGAGGGGCTGCTTTGTTCCTGAGAATCCTTGTGGGGTGTGTTTTGCTGAGGCAGGGCTGCGAGCGGTGGATCAGGGACTCCAACTCCCAGGAGTCCCTGTGTGCCTCACCCGCTCCACCTGGGCCGCTCTCCCTGCCTGACCCGCCCCCTTACAGTGGTATCAAAAGCTGCACCTGGACCTTTGATGCTGGGACGCTCTGTTGCTGCCGTGGACCCTGCGTACTGACCTGTTGCTTGTTCTGCTTCTGCCCACTCCTTGCCGGACCCGCTTCGCGGGTCCTGCTTCGTAGCGCTTGCAAAGTGCGCTGGACTTAGGGGAGGGGCTGCTTTGCTCCTGAGAATCCTTGTGGGGTGTGTGTTGCTGAGGCAGGGCTGCGAGCGGTGGATCAGGGACTCCAACCCCCAGGAGTCCCTGTGTGCCTCACCCGTTCCACCTGAGCCGCTCTCCCTGCCTGACCAGCCCCCTTCCCTCCTCATTTTAGCTGGATTACTCTCCGCTGCGCGGGAGCGCGCGGGGGAGCGCCCGGGGCTAAGTCCGGGCAAAGGGCGGGCCCTCTGTGGCCCTCGGAGGCCAGAGGAGGTCGGGCCGGGCCCCGTCTCTGACACGTTGGTTAGGTTGTTTTCTATCTATTGTAGCTCCGAAGGTGCATTATGGCTCTGAGTCCAATAACAGGCTCAACATTGAAAGCAGGGGGGCTGAGTAGAGGGACTCTGGACGGTTATTTTGCAAAGGCTCCCGTAGATTGTGACAAGGAGCGCATATTAGCTGAGCGCCGGCGCTCGATTGAATCCATTAAAGGAAGTTTTCTGCCTATAGATACCCTGCAGATAGCTCCTCCAGCCCTCACGAGTAATGTTAGTATAATTGAGGACCCTGATATATCCCACCTAGATAGTACCCCTATGCTCTTTGGCGAAAAATCTCCTACATCCGTTTTGCCTGCAATTCCCCCTATTAACATTTCGCATTCAGCTAATGACCTAATCATAGATGAAGCGGAAATACATCTCGAGCCTTGCCTACAAGGTGCAGAGTCAACTCACAAAAATAGAACTAGGAGGAAAGAGGTATCTAAGTTGTGGGGTCTGCCACAAAGTAAAAGGAGGAAGAGGGGGGTTGAGCCACCCAAATCTAAACTAAGTCATGCTGACTTTGGCAAAACCTCAAAATCATTACCACTAACCACAGACAAATTGGTAGTTATGTCCACCCCCCCAAATCTCCCTCCAAACGAGGTATCACCTACTGATTTGTTAGGTGGTATGGAGAAACTTATTAGATCTTTCATTCTCCCGTTAGAACAAACACTAACTAGGTTGGAGCAAAGACTGGGGACCCTTGAGCAGGCTATTGGTATTAATACTGAATTAATATAGGGTTTAGGGAAAACGGTATTGCCTCCCTCGACCTTGGCAGTTTCTTCTAATTCTAATCTCAATAGGGAGTCATCTAATATTATTGAACCTACTACTAGTATAAAGCAGAGGGTACCTATACCAAAACCCATACAACCACTGGTCCAGAATGCTGATAGAGCGGCCGAGAGGGTACATAGCATTTCCCACTCAGGTAACGGCCAAGGAAGAAGGAGCAGCCATAGGGGGCGCCCAGTCGAACTACCTCCGGAAGCAGTACCATATGTGGTGGTCCTCACTGGAGTTCCGGCACTAGTGGAAGGCAAAAGGGAGGGATACTTCCAACTAAAACATAAAGTCATGCATTGGCTTGGTCAGAATAGACCACTTCCTCGTAATCTTAATGGTGAGATTATGTATGTCCGGCGTCTCCCTTGGCTAGGAAGTAGACCTAAGGATCTACAGGGGGACATTATTGTTGTTAATTTTAGAGATCAAGAAACTGTTAGATTTATTCTAAGTTGGCCCCCGGGTGAGGGAAACAACTCCATCATTCCCTATGATCTAATTTACTTTTATCCAAGATCTTTGGTGGGTCCTCCCTTGAATTCAGTGGTCTCTGCCTACTATCAACCAAATTTCCATTCTATGCCTACCGACAACTGGTCTGTTCACTATAGATCTCATCTATCGGCCCCTATTAGAGAGTGTGGGTGGGACATTATTCCGCCTGGGCACTTTAGACCTAGATGGACTGATCCTAAGGGCTCACTGACCCCTTTGGAGGTGACAAATAGATTTAATGTTTTGTCGGGCATAAACGACTGCGATTGACAGTCGCGCCTCTTGGGAACTTTATGCTTAGTTTCATGGATATTGGGGTACCAACTGACTATGATACTAGGCTTAATTCTCTGGCATCTAACCAGATTCCAGGTGACATTCAACTTGCTGACGAATCTATG
The DNA here is from genome assembly GCF_964204655.1 of Triturus cristatus. Lineage (NCBI taxonomy): Eukaryota > Metazoa > Chordata > Amphibia > Caudata > Salamandridae > Triturus > Triturus cristatus. Next base: position 977,161,688 of record NC_140583.1, read on the forward strand.
CTAGGTAGCGGAAAAGTGGAAAAGGAGGCTACGAATCTGAATCCTATTGGTACACCTTCTGTTTTGGGGGACAGTGATCCGCCCGAACAAGGCTTGGTCGGCTCCAAGGGGGTCTTGAACTTAAATGTTACTACTGAAGCTCCTGGTCTGGGAGACGGGGCACCTCCTGAGAAACATCTGGACAGCTCCGAAATTAAAATTCTTTCCTGGAATGTGGCAGGACTGAAGAATAAGTTGCCTATACCAGATTGGGGTTCATTTATTTCATCATATGACATATGCATGATGCAAGAAACCTGGGTGGTAAATGAAAGTTCATTTCCTGGTTTTGCTATTTTTGAATTCTTAGCGACTTCCAAGTGGTAAAGAAAGACCATCAGGTGGATTGTCTATCTGGGTTGGTACTCACCTGGGTGTCCAGTCAACGCTCATTGACACCAACTCTCTCGATGTTCAGTGTGTTTTATTAACCTCGTTAAGTAGGCAAAGAATAGCTTTGATTAATGTTTATTCAAGGCCAGTTAAGCGGGGTTTGGAATCGGAGGCTATTAAAACTTTGCTCGGTTTGCTATTGAAGTTTGACTCCTCCACTGTTATAATCCTGTGTGGAGACTTCAACTGTCATTTTGAGCCTCTTATTGACCCGTCTTTGGGGGACTCTGATGAGGTCGATTCGTCTTGGTCTATTCCGGATCCTATGATGCCCTTAGTTAAGGTTTGGACCCCTCTCGTTTTGCAACTACAGTCGTTGGTACTGACCACCTCATTGCACACTTGCAATGGGAGGCTGGAGCCTGACAGGCCTGGTAGAAATACCTTTAACCGCCAAAATCAGTCTTCTGTGATTGACTATGTCTTCATGGAAGCTAGGCATTGGGATAGGTTGCTGGAATTCAGGGTTGTTGACAGGCATGACAGCGACCACAATGCGCTGATTTTATCCCTCAAACCAGGGAGTTTTGGGTTAAACAAGACCCCACCCGCTCAAGTTAGAACTGTATCATCTTTAATAATTTCCAATTGTAGGCGTAGGGTTAAATGGCCTAATTTGCAAGACTCCCCATGTAAACTTGCAAAATTGTATGAAATTGCGTCTCCGTTTATTGCGGAAATGGGGGAATCTGAGTCTGGGGGCAGGGCTCTAGATATACATAATCAGTTGGTGGCCGCACTGAAGGATGTCCTGTGCCCGGTGATGAGGACTAGTCAGTTGCGAACAAAGAAGCACCCGTGGTTCAATGCACAATGTCGTAAAGCAAAGAAAGCTTTGCTGTTAGCTCTAAAAACCAAAGATGCGGGCTTCATTAGGGTTCAACGTAGCTTGTACAAGAATATAATTGGGAATGCTAAGAGGGAACGGGAGGCCTTTATGTGGGGGGAACTGGGAACAGCACTCTCAGCTAGGGATTTCAAATTATTTTGGTCAATTGTTGCTGTTGGGCCGCATGGTTCCAATTCTGAGCCTGGTCCGAATATTGCCCCGGAATTGTGGAAAAATCACTTTAGTGGTTTATATGGAATTCTTGAGACGGATACCACAAGGTGTGTAAACCTGGAACCAATCCCAAATAACCTTGAGTCTGATGATTTAGTGGGGAAGTCTGGATTTTCTAGGCACGGCAGCTTGGCTGAATCTTTTACCCTTAAGGAGGTGGAGGCAGCCATAGCTAAGCTCTTACCTAATAAAGCCCCTGGGCTGGATAAACTGCCAGGGGATCTTTATCGAACCCAGCCTAAAATCTGGGCTCCTTATCTTGTTGTGTTGTTTAATGGGGTCTTGCAGGGCGCAGATGTGCCACCTACTTGGTTAGGCGCTGAGATCGTCCCCGTTTTCAAAAAGGGTTTCCCCCTCACCCCCTCAAATTATAGACCTATTAGCTTGATCGACACCTCACAAAAGCTAATGGGGAGGATTATTCTTGATAGGATCCTTGGGTGGGTAGAGGAGAACGACATCTTACCTACATTCCAGGCAGGCTTTAGAACCGGTATTTCCACCATAGACCAAATATTTCGCCTGCAAGTACTTTATTGGAAGGCAGCTAAGGTGGAGGGTGGGAGCCTCTACCTTGTATTTGTGGATCTACGGGCTGCCTTCGACTTAGTTCCTCGAGCGAAACTATGGAAAGTGCTGGCAGCTCTAGGTCTCCCTTCTTATTTGTTGTCTATCCTGTCTAGGTTACACACCAACAACTACGCTCTGGTTAGGTGTGGCAGGCAAGGCGATTTTACAGATCAATTCCCTGTTAAAAAAGGGGTCCGCCAAGGGTGCGTATTGGCCCCCACGCTATTCAGTCTGTACATTAATGGTCTTGTTGACCATTTGAATGGCGTGGCAGACATCGACGCCCCCAAATTGGCCACAGGAAAGGTACCCGCTCTGATGTTTGCTGACAACACCTTGTTGCTGTCTAAAACATCATCGGGTATCCAGAAAGTACTTAATGGCTTTGTGGAGTTCTGTGAGCAGCGGGGACTGGAAATTAATTTGGGAAAAACCAAATTTATGATATTTAACCCCCCGAAGCAGACACACCCTAATCCGGTGCTAAATGGCACTCCCCTAGAGAGGGTTGAGACATTTGTCTATTTGGGTGTTACCCTCACGGAAAATTTTTTGTGGAATTCCCAGATTATCAAATCGGCATTAAAGCCCTCACAGCTAGTGGGGGGGATCAGTAAGGTATTAAAGGGGTCAACTTTTAAACTAGTGTCCCCGGCGCTGGAAATCTATTGTCGCCAAGCCAGACCTGCAGTGATCTATGGGGCTGAGCTTTGGGGGCACAAACAATTATTGTCCCTTTCTAGGGTGGAACAAGCTTTACTGAGGAACTTGATGGGTTTGCCAGCTAGTACACCTTTGATACCACTTAGAATGGACCTTGGTATGGACGCTATTGAGGAAACTGTCCGTGCAAGACCAGTTATGTACTGGAAGAGGCTCTGGTCAGTCCCAGAGCTGGCCCCTTTTAGAACTGAACTAGCCGAGATATGGCTCTCTCTCAAACATAAGAAGATCCCTTGGCTGGTGTATATTAGGGCCGAAAGCATCAGGCTGGGCACCCCGAACTTGTGGGAAATGCCAGACACCTTTTGTCCTAGGGTACCCAAGCGAGAACTCCATGAGTTGATACGTAGGCAGAATTTTCAAACCCTTTTGAGCTCTGCAACCCTGGGTAGGTTGACCACTGAGTTCCTCTTGGTGAAACTGGATTTTAGGATGGAGGATTTTATGGATGCAATTGAACCCCCGTTGGCCAGGAAGTTGTATCTCCAGTTAAGGCATGGCACTTTGCCTATTAGATCATTTACCAATAAATGGGCAAGGACTAATAATGAAATATCTCATGTCTTGTTCTTTTGTCCTGCTTATTCAGTGATTAGAAAATTCTGGCTGACTCCAATCTGCAAGAACCTTAAATTTCTCCATTTTTCCCCAAGCCTGCAGAACATTAACCTATGATACCCACCCCCCTATTGTATTTGCAGTATCTCGTTATCTTATAGGTATGTGGCGTAGGAGACAATCATTCTTAACTTGATATTTGTGTTATGAAACTATTTTGATCTTAAATTCTTTCGTGGTTGATAACTCTTAGTTTAATCTTCTTTTAATGTTCTATGTCTATTTAATGTATTATTTATATGTGCTGTTTTTGTATTTGCACTTTTATGGTCTTTTGACCGCAGTAAAGTTATCAACTGAACTGATTCCCTATGGAAGAAAATGCAGGTTACAGGTACAGTACGTTCTCGTTACTTTTGTAATCCAGTACTGGGTGCCTAGACTCAGTACTGGGACCTTTATCCAAAACAGGTAAGCAATTAAGTTTTCAGATATTATACGATTTTTGAAGAATATTTAAAGATTGCAGAAATCGACACTTAGAATAACAGTCAATGGTTTCCTATGGAAGAAAATTGAGTTAAGGGTAAGTATAGTTGTAGAGATTTTTCAGCATCAGTGCTGGGCACCAAGAAGCAGCACTGGGAGTTCACCTAGGAACAGGTGAGTAAATTTGTTTTTGTCACTCGGCTGATTTTTGGTGAATATTTGAAGATTTGAAAAGTTCACACTTAGAAGAAATTTCAGGAAAAAGCCAGTCAATGTTACCCTATGAGGAAAATAGAGTTTGCGGTTTAAGGGTAAGTACTCGACTGGCAGAGTTGAGGTTCTGGGCACAGACTCAGGGGTCTCCCAGGGTCAGGGAGGTACAGTTGGTTCACCCTCAGCGGCTCTAGTGCAGAGAGAGTTAGGCCCAATGTTATCCTATGAGGGATAGGGGGGCCTTGTTTGGTGGCTGCTGACTGGCAAGCCACGCGGCTGTGGGAGCTGGGCTCCTGGTCACTTACTCAGGGCAAGTGGGGGAGTAGGAAGGAATAGAGTTTTCACTGCCAGGGCCACTCGGGCGGCTGGGTGCAGAGTGCTTTTGAGCCTTCGGGCGCTCAATGGATGTCAATGGGAAATCTCCGGTTAGGAAAAAGACTGCAAGCTCGGGGACGAGGACTCTTCAGGTGCCACCACCACTTCGAGAGGTAAGTTGGGTAATTGGAGGATAGGTAGGTACCCCGGGGTGTGACACAGGGGGCCGTGGGGCGCCGCGTGCAGGGGTGCCTTTAGGTGTCGGGAAATCTTACCCTCAGTTGATCGCGGTTGGGGGGGGCACCTGGTTCTGAGGCTGCAGGCTTCTTCAAGATTGTCCAGGGAGGTCCTTGGGTGCCGGACTCGGGGTCACAGTCGCCGTGGGGTCGTCCTCCGGGTCTTTGTTCACTCCGGCACTGGCCAGGCTCGGCTGGTGCAGAGTGTGCTGGGTTCGCGGTTCCGGGCTGCTGCCAGGGGTTAGAGATAGGTTTCGAGTAGAGCCTCTACTCATGGGAGTCCCAGGGGCTTAGAGCCAAAAGGTAGCCAGGTCCTCCGGGGTTGGTGAGGTTGCTGGCCACGAGAGATGCCGCGCTGGAGCAGGAGCAGGTTCGAGGGTCGACAGGCCGGTAGGGCTGGGGCCAAAGCAGTTGGTGTCTTCCTCTTTTTAGCAGCTGCAGGGCAGGTCTTTGTTCTTCTTGCTCTTCTTGTAGTTTCGAATCTGGAATCTGGGGAAGGAAGGTTCAGGGTGCCACTAAATACTAGATTTAGGGGCGTTACAGGTAGGTGAAGGGCAGGGACCAATGGGTCCCCGTCCTGGGGTGGGTACACCCCCTATCCTGCCTCTCTCCTGTGGGAGGGGGGCAGTAGCCTAGTCCTGATAGGGTAGGGCTCCCCATCTTCAAGATGGCGAGAGCCCGGAGATGTGCTTCACCTCGCCTCCCCCACCTGAGGGGTGGGGTTGGCAGGCTGGCACATCCCCTGTCCTTATTTGGGGTTTCCGGCCTAAGCTTCCCGCCAGAGTGGGGGGTTGCAGGGGCCTGGGGAAACTCACAGAGGCGGCATGCCTTTGAAGCTTCCCCCTGCCCATCCTGGGGGAGGAGATTTAGCACCTCGCCCAGGATGTGCATTGTTGCAGGACCAGGAGAGCAGGGGCTCTCCTACCCAGGGGTTCAGCAACATGTCTGCTGGGTGGCAGCCTAGGCAGCCTCAGAGCAGACGTGAATTTTTAGGTTAGGTTCGAGGGGGCACCTCTAAGATGCCCTCTGGGGTGCTGGGTACATTAAATCCCACACTGGCATCAGTGTGGGTTTAATGTGCTGAGAAGTTTGATTCCAAACTTCCCAGTCTTTAGTGTTGCCATTATGGTGCTGTGGAGCTTGGGTTTGACGAGCTCCCAGCACCATGTACTCTTTAAATGGCAGCACTGCACTTACAGGGCTCAGGGATGGACCTGGGCACTGTAGGGGCACAGGGCTCTTGCTCCTGTGCCCACACCATTGGCATAAGGCACCCAGCTAGAGGGGTGACTGATGTATGCCATGGCAGTGTATGTGATGGGCATGGCACACAGGGATGTGTGCCATGTCGACTTTGTTTTTGTCTTGCACCCAAACACTCAGCCTGCAAAGGCAGGGGGTGTGTGTAAGGGTACAGGGCCTCTAAGAGTGGCACAATGAGTGCTGCAGCTCTTAGAGGCCTTCCTGGGTCACAAAGCCCTGGGTACTTAGGGCATACATGTCAACACTCCCGATTCAGGCGTGAGACTACCGATTTGAAGGCTAGTCTCCCGCCTCCCGATTCCTGCAAGCAAAAACCAGATTCCTCGGGGTTTCAGCTGACAGGGCTTGGTAATGTGTAACTGCTAATTCTTCCAGCAATAGTCAGAATGGCGATGCAGGGGCTCTAGAAGGGGTGAAAAACCAACAAAGCCCCATTAACAACCGAATGGTCTTTTAAACACCTGTGAAGTACTGGGGAGGAGGGAGTGGGGGGGAGGGGGCGGCTGTGTGTGTGCCCGGAAGCTGTTTCAGCCTGGGCTGACGGGGGAGGGGGGGGGGGGGTGTATGCATTGACCGCAACCTGCCAGGCCAGTGCACAACTCTTGCATCCCCCCCTCTCTCTGCCTGCCATTGCGCTCCATGCTTGTGAAAGGTGATAAAAAAAAACACGTGAATTTGCTTTCAAATGTCCGATCCTGCAGCAGCACACTTCCAAAGACCATACATGACAGAAACCCGATTGAAGGCCCCATTCTCCCGATTTTTTTTTTTTTATAAATCTCCCACTTTGCTCTTCTGAAATGTTGGCATGTATGACTTAGGGTACCATTTACCAGGGGCTGACATGTGGCCAAGGTTTGCCAATTTGGGTTGGGTTTGTTTTAGGGAAGGAGCATAGGCCCTGGGCACCTGATTGGCAGGAGTCCAGGGCACACTCAATCAAAGTACATTCAGCAATTCAGGAAAAAGTGGGGGCATACCAGGCAAGAAAGATGGCACTTTCTCACAGATTTGCTTTATGGAGTCTGCATCATTCCATTGACCCCGTACCCTCAGGTTTCCTGAATGTGCTCACCAACCCCTGCGGGATGCATCTTTCTTTATGGTCACTGAGAGAGTTGGTGTTTTGAAAGGTCTTCCTTTTGTTATGTTCTTGGATGCCCACCATTGTATCTCCGTCTGAACCCTTTGTGTTACAACTACGAGATCCTCCCAACGGCTTGTGACCAACTGCTGCAAAGCCACTCCTACAGAGGGCGCATGTGGAGGCGTGCATGAGTGATGAGGGGGATGCATGACGCTATCATGACCACGAGTTTTATGACAGTCACTGTCAAAGACTGACCCTTCTGGTACAGGCAAGTTTGTTTGTTAGCTTGTATTCTCCTTTGGGTCGGATATGCCCGCGCATCCCTGGAGTTTAATCTTTCTCCTAAGGTGGAATTTTTGGGTTCTTGCTTTGTTGATTTTTGGAGGTTTATTGCAAACCCCTAGTTTTGCAGTGTTGCGATCACCTGATGAACATGTGCATAACATTTTTGCTTTGAATTCGCCTTCACCAGCCAGTTGTAGAGATAGGAAAAGACGTGGATTCCTTTCCTTCTTAGGGATGCTACAACCGCAGGTACTTTGTATAGACTCTTGGCGCCGATTTTATCCCAAAAGACAGGACATTGAATTGGTAGTGAGCGTTCGAGGTAGAACCAGAGGTATTTTTTGGGATGTGAAGATAGGCGTCCTTTCGGTGTATTGTTGTCATGAAGACCCCTTTCTGCAGCTGTGTGATTACTTCCTGTAGTGTTGACATTTTGAAATGCTGTAAGCGAATGAATCGGTTTATGAATCTGAGGCTCAAATGGGTCTTAGCGCGAGATCTTGCTTTGGACCAAGAAGTAAGGTGAACAGTTTCCTCTTGAGTATTCCCTTTTTGTTATCTTATAAAATTACTGGTCTTTGCAGGAGTTCTTTTATTTGTCTTAACTGCAAGAGTTTTGTTTCTTGGAACTTTTTCTTTTTTGGTGGGGGTTTGTTAGTTCTATACAATAGCCGTGGCATACCAAATTTAAAATCAAACTGTCTGGTGACGTCTTTCCATTGATGTAGGTGGTGTGCTATCCTGCTTCCCACTGGTGGTGTGTGGGGGTCTTTTGTTGTGGGCAAGTACTTGGAATTTGCTCCTTCCCCTCTCAAAGGGTTATCCCCTGCCTCTTCCTCTGCCCAGAAAGGGCTGCCTTGGTTGCTGTTGCCACGCCTGGTATCCGGACTGCTGGTTTGACTGCTGTCTGCCGCCTTGAGTTTGATATGTTGGCCTTTCAAGAAGACCCCCCTTCCTGTGAGTCTTCTGGTGTAAAAACCTTCTCTTGAAGGTGCCCCTCTGTTATAGGGCTCCTATAGCCCTGGCCGTTTTATTGTCCTTTATTTGTTGAAGTGATTCATCTACCCCACTTACAAACAGGGCATCACCTTCAAGGGTCTGTTAATTATTGAGGCTTCGACCTCGTGCTTGAAGCCTGATATTCGGAGCCAGGCATGCCTTCTCAACGTTGCGCCTGTGCACATTGGTCTATTGGCTTTATCGGCTGCATCTAGGGCTAATTTCAGGCAGGTGTTAGCTATGTTCTTTCCCTCCTCTATGATGGATTTGTCCCTCTTTCTATTATCCTCTGGGAACTTGTTCTTCAGTTCTTTGATATCATCCCATTGTTGGTGGCCATACCTGTTGAGGAGAGCATTTGAGTTTGCAATGCGCCATTGTGTTGCTGCTTCTTTCTCCATCTTTCTCACTACCGTGTCCATTCTTTTGCTTTCTCTCTGGAGGTGGGCCAGTGGAGGAGTGAGCGTTGTCCCTTCTTGCCGTGTTGACAATGATGGAGTCTGACACTGTTTCACAGAATGCATTTAGGGTCTATTGTTGGTTTCCTTTATTTTTCTACCCTTGAAAGCCTCCTTGCCCTGTTCCAGGTTCCTTGCGGCATTTGGAGGTATTGTGTCCCCTTGGTAGATGGTGCCAAAGTCTCTAGGATAGGAGGAAGCAGGAGTCTCCTTTTTCCCTCCTCTAAGGGGACCCTGAAGGTATCAGCTCCTCTCTTGATGACACTGTAGTAGAAGGCTATGTCGTCTGGTGAAGAAGCCTTCGAGGGCTAGCTACAGACTTTCTGGGCTTTCTGTCTCAAGGTTGTTCCATTGTTCCTCGAAAGTCCCCAAAGCTTTCTCCTCTTCTGTAGTGTCAAGCTCCTCTTCGACATTCTTTTTGCGCGGTTCGGGGGTTGCCGGAGATTCAAAGATATCTTCCTCTTCGTCTGAGTTTTTGGCATCGCTGATCAGCTTTGCGGAGATTCGGAATTCCTTCAGCGTGTCAAACTCTTTCCGTTGAAGGAGTACCACCATTTTTGCTTCAAAATGTCTTCTTTTCTCCACCTCGAGGGCCCTTTTGGCATCTGAGGCCGGGGAGATCCACTTCATAGGTGTGGTGGTTTCAGGCTCCAAGGGTGTGGTCTTTCCCTTGATGGCCTTGTGAGAAAGCGACATCTTTCTTGCTGAATTGCTGATGTACTTTGACCGAGTGTGCCCTGGGCTCCTGACAATCAGGTGCCCAGGGCCTGTGTTCCTTCCCTAAAACTGCATGAAGCCTAAACCCAATTGGCATCTCTGGCCACATGTCAGCCCCTGGTAAATGGTACCCTAGGTACCCACGGCCCTGTGACCAGAGAAGGCCCCTAAGGGCTGCAGCACTTATTGTGCCACACTTAGAGGGCCCGTACCCTGACACACACACACACACTGCCTTTGCAGGCTGAGTGTCTGTAAGGAAGTGGGTTTCTGTTGCAGTAACCCCCCACCCCCTTTTTTGCCTAATAGCTGATGCACTTTTCCTTGTTGTGCCCTGGGCTTCTGCCAATCAGGTGCCCAGGGCCTGTGTTCCTTACCTAAAAAATGCCTAACAGCCAAAACCCAAATAGGCAAACACTGGCCACATGTCAGCCCCTGGTAAATGGTACGCTAGGTACCCAGGGCCTTGTGACAAGGGAAGGCCTCTAAGGGCTGCAGCACTCATTGTGCCACCCTTAGAGGCCCTGTACCCTTACACACACACACACACACACTGCCTTTGCAGGCTGAGTGTCTGGGTGCAGGACAAAATGAAGAGTCGACATGACACACATCTCTGTGTGCCATGCCCATCACCTACGCTGCCATGGCATACATCAGCCACCCCTCTGGCTGGGTGCCTTATGCCAGTGGTGTGGGCGCATGAGCCCTGTGCCCCTACAGTACCCAGGTCCATTCCTGGGCACTGTAAGCGCAGTGCTGCCATTTAAGAGTACGTGGTGCTGAGAGCTCGTTAAACACGAACTCCACAGCACCATAATGGCAACACTGAAGGCTGAGAAGTTTGGTATCAAACTTCTCAGCACATTAAACCCGCACTGATGCCAGTGTGGGAATTTAATGTACCAAGCACCCCAGAGGGCATCTTAGAGATGCTCCCTAAAACCTAACCTACAATCCACGTCTGTTCTGAGGCTGCCTAGGCTGCCACACAGCAGACATGTTGCTGGACCCCTGGGCAGGAGAGCCCCTGCTCTCCTGGGTCTGCAACAATGCACATCCTGGACGAGGTGCTAAACCTCCTCCCCCAGGATGGGCAGGGGGAAGCTTCAAAGGCATGCCGCCTCTGTGAGCTTCCCCAAGCCACTGCAACCCCCCACTCTGGCGGGAAGCCTGGCCGGAAACCCCAAATAATTACAGGGGATGTGACAACCTGCCAACCCCACCCCTCAGGTGGGGGAGGCGAGGTGAAGCACATCCCCGGGCTCTCGGCATCTTGAAGATGGGAAGCCCTGCCCAATCAGGACTAGGCTACTGCCCCCTCCCACAGGAGAAAGGCGGGATAGGGGGGTGTACCCACCCCAGGACAGGGACCCATTGGTCCCTGCCCTTCAACTACCTGTAACGCCCCTAAATCTAGTATTTAGGGGCACCCTGAATCTTCATTCCCCAGATTCCAGATTCCAAAATCCGAAGAAGAGCTAGAAGAATAATGACCTGCCGTGCAGCTGCTAAGAGGAGGAAGACACTAACTGCTTTGGCCCCAGCCCTACCGGCCTGTCGACCCTCAAACCTGCTCCTGCTCCAACCCAGCATCTCTTGTGGCCAGAGACCTCACAAACCCCGGAGGACCGGACTACCTTTTGACTCTAAGCCCCCTGGGACTCCCATGAGTAGAGGCTCTACTCAAAATCTACTTCTAATCCCTGGCAGCAGCCCAGAACCGCGAACCCAGCACACTCTGCACCCGCCAAGCATGGCCTGTGCCGAAGTGAACAAAGACCACGAGGACGACCCCCCGGCGACTGTAACCCCGAGTCCGGCACCCAAGGACCTCCCTCGACACTCCTGAAGAAGCCTACAGCCTCAGAACCAGGTTCCCCTCCCCCCCCCCCCCCAACCGCAATCAACAGAGGGTAAGATTTCCCGACACTATAAGGCACCCCTGCACCCGGCGCCCCACGGCCCCCTGTGCCCAATCCCGGGGTACCTACCTATCCTGGAACTACCCAACTTACCTCTCGAAGTGGTGGTGGCACCTGAAGAATCTTCGTCCCCGAGCTTGCAGTCTTTCTAAACCGGAGCTTTCCCATTGAAATCAATTAAGCGCCCGAAGGCTCAAAAGCACCCAGCCACCTGAGTGGCCCTGGCAGTGCAACCTCTACACCTATCCACTTCCCCACTTGCACTGAGTAAGTGACCAGGAGCCCAGCTCCCACAGCCGCATGGCCTGCTAGTCAGCAGCCACCAACCAGGGCCCCCCTACCTCTCATAGGATAACATTGGGCCTAACTCTCTGCACCCAGCCGCCCTTGTGTCGCTGAGGGTGAACCAACTGTACCTACCTGACCCCGGGAAACCCCCTGAGTCTATGCCCAGAACCTTAACTCTGCCAGTCGAGTACTTACCTTTAAACCGATAACTCAATTTTCTCCATAGGATAACATTGACTGGTTTTTCCTGAAATTTCTTCTAAGTGTGGACTTTTAAAAACTTAAAATATTCACCAAAAAGCAGCCGAGTAACGAAAAAGAAAATACACACATGATATTAGGTGAGCTCCCAGTGCTGGATCTTGGTGCCCAGCACGGACTCTGAAAAATACTTACAACTGTACTTACTAGTAACCCAATTTTCTCCCATAGGAAACCATTGACTGTTTTTCTGTGAAATTTCTTTTAAGTGTCAATTTCTGCAAACTTTAAATATTCTTTAAAAATTGTATAGTTTCTGAAAACGTAATTACTTACCTGTTTTGGATAAAGGTCCCAGTACTGAGTCTAGGCACCCAGTACTGGATTACAAAATTAAAGAGAACATACAATACCTGCAACTTGAATTTTCTGCCATAGGGAATCATTGACTGTTTTCTATGAAATATTTTCTAAGTGTCAACTTTTAAAATAGCAAAATATTGTCTAAAAATCACAGTAATTAAGTCGACTTTTATCACTTGTTTCTGTACTGTCCCAGGACTGAATCTAGGATCCAGTCCTGGAATTCCAAAGTAATCCAAAAAGTAATCTGTGGCAAATAACATGAAACTTCCATTGAACTCAATGCATTATTGTGTTTAAAATAGTGTTGACTATTGCAACCACTTGTAAACTTTTGACAAAAGTCAATTGCATATTGCAAAAGTATATATATATATATATATATATATATATATATATATATATATATAAGCATCTCATTCTGAGAAAGTATATTTTAATACCTATCGTTGGTTCTAAAATAAAACAAATTATATATATATATATATATATATATATATATATATCCATTGGCCTAGAGTTCAATTATGGAGTGTGTGAGACCATTTGCTGACTGTGTGCAACAAATGCTTTACACTGTCCTCTGATACTGCCTTACTGCTCGATCAAGCTACCACTTTAGAGAGTAAGGTTATATCTAACTTTAGCCTCTGCCAAACCTCTGGGGACTGTGGACTCTGTACACACTGTACCTATTTGGGAACAGTAAGGATTTTAGACCTTATAGACCAAGGATGTTTCAATAATGGCCCTAAACTTTCAGTCATTTTGGTGACAATAAATGGGGTTATCTGTCCTGGAAAATCAGCCGCAACCCACGACTCACTTTTGCATTTCTTAATCCACAGGTTGAAAAAAAAAAAACAACCACGATGGTGTCTAGGTACTTAGCCACTATAGGCTTACGCTCGATGGCCGAGTTTATCACACTGGCTGCGCCATTGGCTGACACCCCCAAAAAACCTTTCATTCAGAGAGCATTCAAGACTCAGTCTAGAATAGGTTCACCCAGCAAAACCAGCATCTAAAAATAAAGGTCCCGTATCTGCTGGCACGTGTATGGGTCCCAGTGACTCATTTCAACAATGCCAACCAGCATTGCCTTCAACATGCTTGCATTGAACTTTTTCCATTGTATACATGGAGAAAAACTAAAATACATGATTTTCATTACTGATAATTGAAAGGGGAAAATGGTCTCATTTTCCTCTGTTCCCATGCTCTAAATATTCCACATGAAAAGGTTGCCAGACTAAAGCAACAGTGTAATTCCCAAACACCTACCAAACTGATTTATTCTTTGGAAACAACCATATACCTATACCTGGCATTCCAGCAGCAAGTCCTTGCCCAAAAGCAAGGGCAGAGTTCACAGCTGCTGCTGCCACTAGTTGGTCAGTCTGCTGTCCTTGTTGATTTTGATTTGGTGTAAGAGGACGCTGGTTGGCTCCTGCACGCAGAACCTAAGAGTGACAAAGAAAGCATACTAATTACAGTCTTTCCTGCAAAAACTCCCATATTTGAAAAATAGAAATATACATTAATTACAAAGTGAAAAATGGCCAAGCTGGGGTTATCAATATGCATCCTAGCATTACTAATTTAAAACAAATATACAATCGAACAGCAGTATAATGCTAACACAATGGTGATGCAATGACATCTAGAAGTCATAGGTGGCTCAATCTAAAGATACACTTTGAATGAATATACATGCAGGCTACTAAACCTTTAGATGCTGCTATAGTTGTAAAATTCATCAAAGCAAAATTAACATATTTCTCTTCACCTGTTGCAAAAATGTCAATGATGCAGGTGCACAGGATTCTGCCCGGTCCAGTTCGGAGGAGAGGAGGTTGACCTAAAATGTTGACACAGGGTATTGTGTGTAATGCACCCAGCAATACATTCAATGCCATCTATGCCACCCTCCCTTACTTGGAAATAGTATGGTCAATAACTGCATCAAAAAAACCTAGCCAATGTAGAACCCAGGTAGCTGCAGAAAACTCCATCCAGGCCTATTTGTAAGGGGCTCCGCCTAGGTAAAAAAAGCATTGTGAATAACAATAGCAAACCCAATAACCCCGCTCAAATATTTGCACAGATAAACTAGATTTGGAAAACTTATACATCTACAGTTGCACTATTACACGTATTCTAATAGCAGTACATTGGAACCCAATGGTAAAAAATAAAGGGGCAATTGCTTTTGTTTCAAATGGACACTGCCCCTACAGATTAGATGCAGCGGGGGTTTCTACACAGATACTAACTGCCTAATAAGAGATACAAGGATATCTCAGTGTACAAAAATATAAAACGGTAGTAGGGAATAATGTCACCAAATAAAACTCCTCAACTGAACAACAATGCTTTGTAGCATGGTTTCAAAGTCAGCACTAATTTGGCATAATTATGACATTTTACTCAGACAAGGTTTTCTAACCATCACTGTTGGTGAAACTAAGTTACTGACCTGTAACAATGCTTTCAAAATGTTTTTATGACTGAACATTCCACTACCATTGTGTTTGGCAGAGAGGGGCGAGTGATGCTAAAATACATATAAAAATTAAGCCACCTAAGTCTACATCATAATGTTGTACATCCCTCAGGGTTTGAAAAAGGATAACATTTTAACTATAGCTTACTTTGAGAGAAGATAGCGAGTCTAGTGTGAGTGAACACAAGAAGACTAGGCTGGCTATACCTTGACTTCATGTTTCTGCATGATTTAGAAGACAACTTTGCCGCCATATAAGAACCTCAAAAGCCAAGAAGACTAGAGCATTGCACGGTAGTGGTAAAGTAAGGAAAATGTTACTTACTTGTAAAACCAGCTTTGCAGCTTGAACCTATTGTGGATTCACATTGTGGATATTCTTCAGCATCTAGTGGATGGGCCTGGAAACTGTCCTTGTATACACCACTTTAATCCTCCTTTTGGGAGTCTAGAAAAGGATTCATCATGGAGACTACCATTATGTCGAATGTAAGCCCACAATGCTCCATTGGCTGCAATTCTCAGGGAAATTTTTCCTTGACGCAGGCGAGAAGAATTATGTATTGTACAGTTTTATTTTGAGACTTGGCCTTATAGCTCACCTCCATCACCCTCAGTGAGGCGTGCAGGTTGCATATGATTACAGAGCAGAACTTCCCTTTTGCAGCAGGAATCTCTTCTCTATTCAGATGCTGTGCACAGATTATGTGGCAGTAGTTTGTGGACACGGCGAGTGGACCGCCGGGGCTTACGAAACTTCTGAGACAAGTGGCTCTCCCCTTCTGAATGGGTATCACCACCAGCCTTTTGTGAACGTATGCACGGATGATGATGTTGCTACCATACATATTACTGATCGATACATTAGCAACTAGGGCTAATATTCCTCCTTTTAGAATATGATCTCAGTGTTTATCAAATGTTTTCTCTGTCAGAATAGAACTTGTTTGGATAGTATGCACCATCCATCTTGCAACTGTCTCCTTTAAAACTGGGAGAACACCATTTGCTGCTGTGTGCACCATAATTCTTTTTCCTTTGGTGCTTGGTTTCCTGCAAGAACTACATTATAGATATTGGAAAGGAGCAGGAAGCTTTATCAACTGGTTCATAATACATTACAGCGACAAAATAAGTGCAGGTTGAACTTCATAAGTACTCTATCCATGTGTATCTGAAGGTAAGGTTCTCCTAATATTCAGGCTTGTAATTCACTTCCTCTACCCAAGGATGTAATTGAAATTCAAAAGCCAGTTTAAAGTTAAGCGGTACAAGATCCGCTATGTACATCTATTCAAAGCATGTCTCATTAGCTGTGCTAGTACCAGGTTGGAGTGCCACATGGGAGTAAGCACTGATTTTGGTGGACATTATTTTTGCCGCTTATAGGACCACTTGCATACTGGGGTGGAGAAAGGAATAAGCTACTTACCAGTATGCATCTGTTCTTGGCATGTAGAGCTGCAGATCTACACACTATGCATATATCGCCATCTGGTGATGGGTCCGGATGTTTGCACTTGTTTTTGTCCTGGAATGTCTTTAGAAGTCACGAGGTAGGTGACTCCTCCTTTGGATCATATTGCGCATGGGCTTCGGCTCCATCCTCAGATTGTTTTTCGCCAGCCGGAATATGATGGAGCTTTGTAAGAAACAGGAAAGATGCCAAAGTATGCTGTATCTAAATAAGATAATACTGGAACAGATAAAGGCAGCCGGGGAGGCTGGTGGGCATGTGTAGATCTGCAGCTCTACATGCCAAGAACAGATGCATACTGGTAAGCAGCATATTCCGTTCGAGGCATATGAGCTGCAGATTACACACTATGCATAGATTGTATAGCAGTATCCCCTCCTAGCGGCGACCACCAGTATCTGTTGCAGTAGTTTGAAATAGTGTTTTGAGTACAGCCTGGCCCACACATCTACACAATAGTGTTTTGTGAATGTGTGCGGTGGGTGTAGACCATGCAGCTGCTCCGGCGATATCATCTAAGGGAATGTTCCCTAAAAATGCCATTGAAGCCCCTATCTTTCGTGTAGAGTGGGCTTTAGGAGGAACAGATAATGTATGTTTTGCTTTGTGGTAGAAAATTTGTATGCATTTGACAATCCACCTAGCTATCCCAGATTTTGATATGGGGTTGCCTTTGTGTGGTGGTGAGAAAGACACGAAAAGTTGTTTGGTCTTACGAAAGGGTTGTGTTCTCTCGATGTAGTAAAGCAATGCTCTTTTGACATCTAGAGTATCAAGAGCTCTTTCTGCGACTGTTTGTGGCTGCGGGAAGAATACGGGCAGCTCCACAGATTGATTGAGGTGGAAGGGAGAAATGACTTTAGGAAGGAATTTAGGATTAGTTCGGAAAACAACCTTATCATGATGCATCTGCAGAAAGGGTTCCTGAATGGTTAGTGCTTGTAGTTCGCTAACTCTTCGTAAAGAAGTAATGGCTACTAGGAAAGCAACTTTCCATGTTAAGAATTGTAGCTCACATTAATGTAGAGGTTCAAATGGAGGACCCATTAGTCTTGTGAGAACAAGGTTTAAATTCCCACACAGGTGAAGGTGGTACTCTGGGGGGATTTATTCTTTTGAGGCCATCCATACAGGCTTTTATGGTAGGTACTCTGAAAAGTGATAGATGTTGTCTATTTTGTAGATATGCTGCCATAGCAGCAAGATGCATTCTAATAGACGTGTAGGCTAAGTTGCATCTTTGGAGGTGAAGTAGGTAGCCGATGATGTGTTGGATAGACACATCTAGGGGATTGGTTTTGTTGTTATGACAATATATTACAAAACGTTTCGACTTGGCTACGTTGCATGCTCTAGTGGCAGGCCGTCTAGCTTCTTTAAATACGTTCATACAGTCCGGGGGAAGGTTAAGGTAACGGAATTCTAGGACCTCAGCAGCCAGATCGCAAGGTTGCGCTGAGCTGGGTCTGGGTGTCTGATCTCTCCATGGTTCTGAGTTAAGAGGTGTGGAGAGAGGTGTAACTTCTGGTGCGGAACTACGGAGAGTTCCAGCAATGTGGTGTACCACGGTTGTCTGGCCCAAGTTGGAGCAATTAGGATGAGAGTTAAGGAATGTTGCTTTAGTTTGCGCACCACTAGTGGAATGAGTGGGAGAGGCGGAAAAGCGTACGCAAATCTGCCTGACCAGTTCATCCATATCGCATTGCCTTTGGACAATGGGTGTGGATATCTGGCAGCGAAGCTTGAGCATTTGGCGTTTGTGGGTGGCGAAGAAGTCTATCTGTGGCTGTCCCACATTTGAACAAACGGTTGAAGAACTTGGGGATGAAGTTCCCACTCGTGGATCTGTTGTGTTTGTCGGCTCAACAGATCGGCTATGGTGTTTTGGACTCCTGGGACATGTTGGGCTAGGAGAAAAATGTTCTGAGGGATAGCCCACTTCCATATGTTCTGTGCTAGCTGAGAGAGCTGCAGAGAGTGTGTCCCGCCTTGTTTTTGTATGTAGTACATGGCTGTCATGTTGTCCGTGCGGACTAAGACAGTCTTGCCTGATATTTGTTTTTGAAATGCTTTTAAGGCTAGGAATATGGCTAGTAACTCCAGCAGGTTGATTTGGAGTAACTTTTGTTGAGGTGTCCACCTGCCCTGCATGGTGTGATGTAGTAGGTGAGCTCCCTAGCCGGAGAGCGATGCGTCCGTTGTCATAACTATTTGAGGAACCGGCTTTAAGAACGGTCGTCCTTTGGAAAGGTTCTTAGTGTTCCACCACTGCAGAGAGCGTTGAGTACGACCGTCTACCAACACCAAATCTGTTAAATGACCTTGAGCCTGGTTCCATTGGCGTGCTAAGCACTCTTGGAGAGGACGCATCTGGAGTCTTGCATGAGGCACTATGAATTTGCAAGAGGCCATCATCCCTATGAGTTGAATGAACACTCGAGCTGGAAGAGAGTGTTGCGGTTGGAATTTGGTGAGAAGAGCCTGCATGCTTGCTATCCTGGCGGGACTGGGATAGGCGAACGCTTTTGAGGTGTCTATTGTGGCGCCAAGGTATTGTTGTTTGTGGAACGGTTGCAGATGAAACTTGGTGTGGTTTACTGTGAACCCCAGGTCGTGCAGTAGTTGGATAGTGGCGTGAGTGTGTTGTACACACTGGTTGTATGAGCAGGCTTTTATGAGCCAGTCGTCGAGATATGGGAAGACGTGAATGCCTTCTTAGGTGTGCTGCGACCACCGCTAGGCACTTGGTAAACACACGTGGTGCTGTTGTGACTCCAAATGGGAGTACTTTGAATTGATAGTGCTGACCGTCCACTACGAATCCGAGATACTACCTGTGAGCGGCGTGAATGGGAATGTAGAAATAGGTGTCCTTGAGCTCTAGGGTAGCAAGGAAGTCGCTGTGTGAAAGCAGAGGAAGGATCTGTTGGTGTGATCATGTGGAAATGGTCTGAGTGTATGTATAGGTTTAGGGGTCTGAGGTCTAAAATAGGCCTTAGAGAGCCGTCCTTCTTTGTATGAGAAAATACACAGAGTAAACTTCCTTGTTTTGTTGGTGCAGGGGAACTGGTTCTATTGCACTTTTTTGTAGGAGGGAGATTACCTCCTGCTTTAGCGGTAACAAATGTTCTTGTGACATTGGACGCTGTTTGGGTGGTATGTTGGGGGGGGGGGGGGGGGGGGGATGTAGATGTTAGTTCGAGACAGTAACCTGATTGAATTATCTGTTGCACCCACCTGTCTGAGGTGATGTTGGTCCAGACAGGAAGGAGTTGTTGGAGTCTTCCCCCCGACTGGAGTGGAATGGTCTGGGGGAAGTGGAGGGAAGTAATTGGGTGGGGGTGGAGGCAGAGCGGGAGTTGTTGGTTTTGCCTCTGCCTTTGTTGTTCCCCTGTAATCACCTCTTTGGTAACCTCTAGTAAAGGTGGATTGGGTGGGAGCCTTGTAAGAACTGGAGGGGCTGTCCGAGGAGTCGGCTCTGGGGGTGCTCTTGAAGGATGAGCAACAAAAGGAACATCTGGGAGCTTGCGACTGCAAGGCTCCCATAGATTTAGCTGTGTCGGTATCCTTCATTTTTTCAAGGGATACGTCAACATTAGGGCCAAATAGGTGTTGCTCATCGAATGGTTGATTGAGAATGGAACTCTACTTCAGGTTTGAAACCTGAAATGCATAGCCAGGCATGCCTACACAGAAGGACACTGGTGTTTATTGCCCTTGAGGCGGTATCTGCTACATCTAAGGCAAAACGGATGGAGGTGTTAGTAATGGTTTTACCTTCTTGTATGAGTTCCTTGGCACTATTTTTATACCTGTCTGGGAGGTGCTGCATTATGGACTCATCATAATGTGCCCTGTCATACCTAGCTAACAGCGCTGGAGTATTGGCAATGCGCCATATGTTTGCCGCCAAGACGCCGTTTGTTTGCCAGAGGCATCCAGGAGTTTAGACTACTTATCTGGTGGTGGTGCATCACCTGTTAATTTGGAATTGGCTGTTTTTCGGGCATTGGAGACTACAAGGGAGTCTAGTGGTGCGGGGTCTTTAATGTAGGCTGGATCAGTAGGGGCGGCCTTATACTTTTTTCGATCCTAGTGTTGATGACTCGAGCCCTGACCGGGTCTTTAAAGACCTCTGGTGCATGCTTAATGACCCCCTTAAGCATGGGTAAAATTGAGGTGGACTTGTGTGGTGTCAAAAGTGTCCATGAGAAAATCTTCCTCCATGGAGTCTGTGTGTAGGTCAACCCCGTGGTACTGGGCAGCTCTGTGGAGGAGTTGGTTAAAGCAGATAAGAGTCCTCTGTGAGGGGGGGGGGGGGGAAGAGGCCTAGATGTCCTCTTGAGGGATGCAAGGGACATCTGGGATGCTATAATGGCTCCCCAGGGGTCTGGGGAGCCAGGCGGACTAGGGTCCCCTAGTGGTGGATTGTCCACACCTCCCCCTGCATCATCCGAGATGTTATCATCTACTGGAGTAGGGGATGGTGTAGGAGAGCGGTGTGGTGGAGGTGGAGGAAGAGGAGAAGGGATCCTTAATGGAGAGGTAGGAACATCTCTTTTTAGGTGGTGGAGCCGGTGCAGGCGTATCTAGTGGTCGCTTCTTGAAGCTAAGCATCAAGTGACCAATCTTAGGATCCTTTACAAGAGTTTTTTGTGTTGGATCTGGGCGAAAACAGTTCTTCTGAGGGAGGCAGATCCTTTAGTGCCGATGGTGTTGGTTCCATAGGCTTTTTCGGCGCAGACTCGGTAGCGGTTCTGGGTTTGGAACCGTGCGGTTTTGCAGTTTTTGGCCGATGGAACCTGTTTCCTAGGTTCCGAGGTCTTTTTCGGCTTCGAAGCATGGGAGTCGGGGCCCTTTGGTGGCAGATTTTTGGTCGGCTCCGAGTGTGGTGTCGAGGAGCCGGTGCCAGTCTTCGACGCAGAGTGCTTGGATGTCGAGGCAGCGGTCAGCGTGGATGAGGAAGAGGACAGTTTCTTTTTCGGTGCCTGTGGATGTTTTTCGGCACCGAGGGTAGGCTGACTCGAGCCCGAGTTACCTGAAGGCTTAGTAGGCTATTTTACCGGGCCTGGAGGCGGGTCATGGGAAGCAGTCTCTCGGTGTGCACCTGGGCCCGAAGGTGAAGGTGTGACCGAAGCCTTTTTAGATGGTGTCGAGGGGGGGTTGGGGTCGACGTTTGTACTCCCGACCCTCTATGCTGGAGTGATGTCCTCGACGTCGGAGTCATCGGCGGCGCTGACGAGGCCTTCTTCGACCCGCCCCTGCTCTGGCACATCAACACCCTCTTGGAAGATGTCGTCAGGGATCGAAGAAGACGAGTGAGCCATCGTTCTTCTAGCTCGTCTGTCCTGAATCGTCTTCTTGGAGTGGAAAGAGGCGTAAGCTGGACAGTCTCTGGCCTCATGCTCCGGTGAGAGGCAGAGGTTGCAGAAGTTTCCCCACACCTTATGCAGATCGGTGTGGGGAAACTTCGACCCACATCGAGGACACTTTTTGAATGGCGTCCTTTCCGTTTGCCAGATAAGGCCCAGGTAGGCCCGAAGGCCTTCGTCGACGACCGGAAACGAAGTCTTCGAAGTTGTTGAGTCGCGTGGATTGGGAAAACGCGATAGAGACAATACCGTCGAAAAGGGAAGGATTGCGCGTCGAAAGAAAAAAACGGTAACTGTTCCGAATGGAGTGCGAGAATCACACCCGAGCCCGATGGCGGAAAAAAACAATCTGAGGATGGAGCCGATGCCCATGCACACTATGATCCAAAGGAGGAGTCGCCTACCTCGTGACTTCCAAAGACTTTCCAGGACAAAAACAAGTGCAAACATCCAGGCCCAACACCAGATGGCGATCTATGCATAGTTTGTAATCTGCAGCTCATATGCCTCGTAAAAAAGGATTCTTTCATGAGGACCCTTGAAGACTACATCAAACATGAATAATTGTCTAGAGGTCTCAGAAAGTATTCAATTAAATAGACATTGCATAATGGATTTATCCCATTAAGTAATTTAATAGGGTTTCTCTTGCATAGCCTCTGCACCCTTTAGAACACTTTCATACATCTGCCTGTAAGGCAAGGGTACCCAAACTCTAGGTCTTCAAGAGCCAAGGAATCATGGCAGGAAACCTAGATACATTTTTTGGCATTTTGCATTTGGTTGTGTGCAAATAGGCTATAATTGTGCTCCCAACTTCTGGAAGATTGTATTTACCACCCCTTTGTCAGGCTCCAAATTGTGAGAGATTCCTTACTGAGTGGATAGCGTGTTTGCCTCTATGTACTGCCTTCATGGAGGGTGTTATGTTTTCATGAGGTTTTCCATTAAATTGCCTATCTCCAAATTCTGTGCGCTAGCTTGGTTAGGGCATTGGATCTTGTGCAAACTCCTGCTTGTCAAGTAAAAGATAGCGGTGTTAGTGTGTTTGAAATTGCACTACCTTCCCTGCAACTTGCTTGTGGAAAGCCTTTAAAACTAGAAATACTGTATAGAGTTCAAACACATTTATGAGGTTCACTGCCTCCTGTGGTGTCTACCGTCCCCTGATCTCGAGTTGTGATGTGTGCACCCAACTCTGCATGGGATGGATCCCAGTTAATAGTCATTGGGAGGGTTGGTTGCCTGATATGTCTGCCTTTCAGTGTGTTTTTTAAAGGCCACAACTGTGGCTTTGTGCAATTTCTTCGTGACAACCACTGGATCATCTGAATCCTCTTGTCTGTGGCCTTTGGCTGTGGACCTCATAACCTGGCAATTGGTACTGGAGGATGTATGATGTCATCATACTCAATAGGTTCATCACAATTCACACCGTCTGCTTCTGATAAGTTTCCACTGTTAGGGCGACTGCATTCACAGAAGCAGGTTACCTAAAGGCTTCTTTCCTGGGCAATAACAATAGGGAGCAGTGCAAGAAGTTTTTCCTTTTGTAGTGGGACAATCGTTTCTAATAAAAAAAGAAAGCCTCACTTTGTTGTTCTTCGAGTTGCATCTTGTACTACCCTCTGTTTGTCTGCTGCTCTCATGACTACTGTGTTATATAATCAAAGATCATCTAGAGGTGAAGGTCTTAATGGATACGAGGTATTTCCCCCCCAGTGAGTTTGTCCCCACTTCCTGCATATACTTTTCTCCGCATGACCCCTCACGTACCTGGGGTTATTAATATTCCATATATAAAACTTCCTGTTGCTCCTCTTGTGGCTCTGATTTTGCTGTGCAAGAGCCTCTAGGTATATGGACATCTCTTCACTAAGCCTTTTGTGTTGCCTTGGAAGGTAATCTAAATGTTATGAACTATTGTCAAAGTCTTTCATTTTGTAGTAAAGTAAATTTCTTCCACTCAATATGGACTGCCTGTTTGAAACGGATTACCAATTCACTTTTCCTTTTTTAAGGTGTCACTGTATCTTTCCCTTTGAGGTACTCTTTTTCCTTCTTCCAATACCAATTCCCTTTCAGATTCGAGAGAGAGTGCGAAGGTTGTTTCCTCCAATGTCTATGATTTTCAATTCTAGCCACTCTATGGTGAAATTTCCAAAGCTGAATGCTTTGATGTTGAAGGCTATTTGATTACTTTTGAGTCCAATTTTCTTGGCTAGGACACGACATAACCAAGCAGCACTCTTGAAATTAGCATTTTCAGTGTTGGCACATGCTCCTTCCGTATCCTTTCTGGCAAGTCCCCAGTTTCTAAATCTACTGATACTGAGCCATGGGTGTCAGATATTTGTTTGTCCGGAGCTCTTCTGTTTCTTATACTGTCTGTCGCCCCTTCGTCAGTTAACCCAGGTCTTTTAGAGTTATATGATGCAAGATAGCCTTTTGGACCTGGGCGTTTCTTTATCATTCCAGTGATCACAATCTTAGATGTTAACCTTTTACAAGAAGTAAACACAGAATGTGCCAACAAGCACAAGCTTTCTTTGTACATACCTATCTCAAGCCTAACAGCACTTTTTGCAAAATGCAACTTGCTACTTTCCAAACACATCAAATGCCTCCGCCTAACTCAGCAGTAATGCAAGGACACTAAGTCTTGACACCTGCAGAAATAAGTCTTGACAACTGCATAAGTATACAACATTTACATACCTATCAATTTAAAGTAAAAAAAAAAAAAAGTGAAACAATTTGCTCCAGAACATTGCACAAGTGTTGTCTGTCGCATACCTGTAATTAGAAGTTGAACAAGTTACCCCTGTGAGCCTGATAACAGATCCATGTTACTTGTTTCACAAGTACAAACACACAGAACCAAACAAAAATTCCTTTGAGTTGGCCTCCAAGGCTCTTTTAAATGCACCATGTTTTTAAACTCTACATTAGAGGGCACAGAACGCATCACAGCTGCTGTAGCCAATGGTGGAAATTCGAAATGAGGAAAAGTAACGCAACACCATGGCTACAAATGGTAGCCAAAGTAAGAATTGTTTAAGGATTTACAAAATCAAAATCTAAGGAAATTATCTATAAAGTATACTCTTTAGTCTCTCTGTATTTTGTAATGAACAGGAATCACAGACACCCTAAAGAACACCAGATTTGAGTCTCTTGGTCAATCCTTTGGGACTGGCACCCACTTGTCTTCCTACAGCACTTGGTCAGACACCGTGGAGTATTCCCTGCTCCCCGAAGAAGGGGTTGAAGTTGAAAGCGATAAAGCTAAGGGCCCTTGTTTGGACCATTTCACTCCTCTTGATCTTGCACAATTCGCTTACAATTGTTGGGTCCATCAGCTCTGGATCACCATGGGCCTGTTACACCCCCTCGCCCACAAACATGTGAAAAACTGAACAACTCCCTCTTTTATTTATCTGTAACTGCTTTATTGCTAAAGCTTCTGTGCACTTGGAATTGAAAAAGGGTGCTTATTGTGCCTTTATTGAAGAACCTTAATGCAGACCACACAGTACTAATCAACTTGAGGCCAATCTCACCGCTCCCCTTTGCTGTGAAAATCCTGGAGAGGCATATGAATATGTTGTCTGGCTTTCTCGAACATTTTCTTTGAATCGGTACAATCCGGTTTCATACCAGGGCATTGTACTGAAACAGCTCTGCAGTCCTTTTTTGATGAGCTAAGTCGGAAAGCAGACAAGGCAAACCCGGTGCCCTTGGTACCACTGGATTTTTCAGTTGCTTTTGACATGTCACATATGATCCCCCTTTCCAGATTGGCTTCAATGGGGGTTCTATTGGGATTGCAATCTTTCCTAATGGATCAGCGCCAGGCTGTGTTTCTGCCACTTCAGTCTGAATATAAAACCATATGAAAAGGAGTCTCATAGGGGTCAACAATGAGTCCCACTGTTTGAGATCTTTATTCAACCTCTGTTGACACTTATAAGATCCTTTGAACTCAGCTGTGTGAATTATGGCACGGCCCAGCTGATCATCTCTGTGGCTCCTTTAAGCCCTGCTTTGTCCGAAGCCTTCCACCTTTGTCTGAAGGCAGTCACCAATTTGCAGGGTGTCAGTGAATTAAAATTCAATTCGGACAAATTGAAGCTAATACGGATCCACCACATCCCTCCACCTCTATCCTGCCCTTTCACTCTTTAGCATTTGGATTGGCTATTGCACCAGAACCCTCGACGTTTGTGAAAAGGAAAATGCTACTTACCAGCATGCATCTGTTCTTGGCATGTAGCGTTGCAGATCCGTACACTGTGCATAGATCGCCATCTGGTGTTGGGCCCGGATGCTTGCACCTGGTTGTTGTCTTGGAAGAAGTCTTTTGTAGTCCCAAGATAGGTGGCTCCTCCCTTGGACGATAGTGCGCATGGACATAGACTCCATCCTCAGATTGTTTTTGGCCATGATGGGAAATGGAGTCAGTAAGAAATAGAAGAGATGTCCATGTGAATGTGGTGTGTCTGTCTCATTATCAGGGTCAGTGAAAGGGTCATTGCTGCCTCTCCCACCCCCTTAATCATCATCATCATCATCATCATCATCATCCTGTGGTAGTGAATGTGGTGGAAGTCGTAGAGGAGAGACAGGTTTAGGAGGAAGAACAGGAGAAGAGGGTCTTATAGGTGAAGTGGCGCAGTCTTTTTTCTTTACAGGCACTTCAGGAGTGTCTGGTGTGTCCAGCTTCCTCTTCTTGTGTGGAACAGCAGCCACATGTCCTGTTTTGGGGTCTATATGGAGTTTTTCCTGCTTGGGATTGACAGGATCTGGTTGAAAAAGTTCTTCCTCTTTTCGGTAACCACTTTCGGCGCCTACTTTTTCGGGTCCGAGCGGGGTTTGGATTTCTGCTCCTAGGCCTTAGGAGGTGGTTTGGAGTCCTTTGGCCTTGCGTATGGAGGCGGAAATCTTTTTCGGATCAGAAGGCTTTGCCTTTGGATCCGACGGTTTGTCTTTCGGCGTCGAGGTGGTCGGTGCAGACTTTTTGGGAGTAGGTTGCTCTCCCGTCTTCGGTGCCGGAAGGCTTGTCCTTTATCTTCGGAGCCGGGCCCTGGGGCGGGGCTTCTGAAGCTTGTTTTCGGTCGTGACTGGGGCCTGCAGGCGAAGTCTTGACCATGGCCTTCCTTTTTTCGGGAAGGGTTGGAGATGGGGCAGTTGTACTCACTCATTGACCAGGAGTGATGTGGTCGTCTGATTTGAGTCAGCTTCGGACACGATTTCCAAATCCTCGGAATCTTCCTCTGGGACATCGGGGCCTTCGAAGATGTCCACAGGTGCCGGAGCTGCTCTCTGCGCCATGATGTGTCGTCAGGCCCGGCGATCACGAATGGTTTTCTTGGATCGAAAAGAAGCGCAGTCTTGGCAATTGTTCTCGTCGTGGTAGGGCGAGACACACAGGTTACAGACCTTGTGATGGTCACTGTATGGGAATTTCGCTCCACACTGGGGGCATTTTTTGAATGGAGTCCTTTCCATGAGCTGTAGGCCCGGACGGCATCGATAGGCCCAGCGGCCCGCGTCGATGACCAGAATCGTGTAGTTGAGATGCACGTCGAAGATCACACGATCAAAAACAATACCGTAGATAGTCTGCGCGTCTAAATGGTTTGGAAAATAAGGTGTCGAACCGGAGAGCAAAGCTACATCCGAACCAGATGGTGGAAAAAAAAAAAAATCTGAGGATGGAGTCGATGCCCATTCGCACTATTGTGAAAAACCTTGATTTTTTGTGAATGCTAATCTTTACTTGGTTAGAAAAGCAAATCACCTGTCCTCCACCTGTTGCTAAAGGTTTTGATGAAAACTCGGTTTCTTGTCCCCGTGGCCGCTCGCAGGATAATAGTCCAAGCAGTCATTTTTAGTCACCTGGACTATTGTATTTCACTATTTTTGGGTGTGTCTGCTGCAGTTCAAGAAATTTCAAAGGATACAAAATGTGCCAGATAAACTTGCCCTGGACTGACTCGTGAGCTCTTCATCAACAGCGGCACTGGATGCTTTCAATCTATTACCAGTAAAAATCAGGATCACCCTTAAGGCACTCTGCCATGTTTACAAAGCTTACTACTGGATGGGCCCGACTTACCTTAATAATTTCACCTGTTATGTTCCCGGTCGTCCCCTACGATCATCCAATGCCTTTCTTCTTCAGCTACCTAGATTTCACAGCTACCGGGAATGCACTCATCTTTACGCAACCGGCAGAATCTGTTGCAGTTTAGGAAAGCATTAAAGACTTGGCTTTAGGCCAAATAAGTCACATCTAGGTCCTCTTATCTTTCTTTCTTGTAGCACTAGGACACCTGTATTGGAGTAAAGCGCTTAGTAAAACTGGTAAAATCACATAACAAAAGATAATTTTTTACTTCACCTGTTGCTGTCCTTGTTGATTCTGTGGATTGTTTTGCTGGTTGGCAGAGTTGTTGGCAGCTGCAGCAGCCGCCGCTTGCTGTTGAAAGAGATTGGCTGGGTACACACCCCACGGTGTAACGCCATAGTACTGATGAGGTACCACTGCTGGACCTTGGGGAACAAAATTAAAAGTCCTTCAGATGTGTGCAAGTAATCTTTTCAAAAGGACCTAACCTGCAGGGAAAGATAGTGAACAAGTTATACCAAGTGAAAATGTTTCTCTGGCTTCCTAATTTGTACTTCACTAATGAGAACTATCCCAAATATGACCAGCAACAGCATGCACGATACTGAGCCAACATATTCTTAAGCAACTGGTGGACCCTACAGACCACACTGCTCCAACATCAATATCTTACAACTACAGATCAATGAATAAGAGTGCTATCCAACCTACAGAAAGACCAGCAAACATTAATTAAAACACAATGCAAGTCAAATTTGTCTCTACACTGAAAACCTCAGGACCAAATGCAAGATACCCCGTGACAGCCAAGAGGGTAAGGAAAGGCAACCCTAATGGAAGTGACGGCACTATACCAATAAAATGACATTTAATTAAATGAAAACTGGAAAATGGTAACCAAATGTAGAGCGAGCGCGCGCGAGAGCGAGCGCGCGCGAGAGCGAGAGCGCGCGAGAGCGAGAGCGCGCGAGAGAGAGAGCGAGAGCGCGCGAGAGAGAGAGCGAGAGCGCGCGAGAGCGAGAGCGAGAGCGAGCGAGAGCGCGCGAGAGAGAGAGCGAGAGCGAGCGAGAGCGCGCGAGAGAGAGAGCGAGAGCGAGAGCGCGCGAGAGAGAGAGAGAGAGCGAGAGCGAGAGCGCGCGAGAGAGAGAGCGAGAGCGAGAGCGAGAGCGCGCGAGAGAGCGAGAGCGAGAGCGCGCGAGAGAGAGAGCGAGAGCGAGAGCGCGCGAGAGAGCGAGAGCGCGCGAGAGCGAGAGCGCGCGAGAGAGAGAGCGAGAGCGAGAGCGCGCGAGAGAGCGAGAGCGCGCGAGAGCGAGAGAGAGAGCGAGAGCGCGCGAGAGCGAGAGCGCGCGAGAGAGCGAGAGCGCGCGAGAGCGAGAGCGCGCGAGAGAGAGAGCGAGAGAGCGAGAGCGCGCGAGAGAGAGAGCGAGAGCGCGCGAGCGCGAGAGCGCGCGAGAGAGAGAGCGAGAGCGCGCGAGAGCGAGAGCGCGCGAGAGAGAGCGCGAGAGAGAGAGCGAGAGAGAGAGAGAGCGAGAGCGAGAGCGAGAGCGCGCGAGAGAGCGCGCGAGAGAGAGAGCGAGAGCGAGAGCGCGCGAGAGAGAGAGAGCGAGAGCGCGCGAGAGCGAGAGCGCGCGAGAGAGAGAGCGAGAGAGAGCGAGAGCGAGCGAGCGAGAGCGAGAGCGAGCGAGAGCGAGAGCGAGAGAGAGCGAGAGCGAGAGCGAGAGCGAGAGCGAGAGCGAGAGCGAGAGCGAGAGCGAGAGCGAGAGCGAGAGCGAGAGCGAGAGCGAGAGAGAGAGAGAGAGAGAGAGAGAGCGAGAGAGAGAGCGAGAGAGAGAGCGAGAGAGAGAGAGAGAGCGAGAGCGAGAGCGAGAGCGCGCGAGAGAGAGAGCGAGAGCGAGAGCGAGAGCGCGCGAGAGAGCGCGCGAGAGAGAGAGCGAGAGCGAGAGCGCGCGAGAGAGAGAGCGAGAGCGCGCGAGAGAGCGCGAGAGAGCGCGCGAGAGAGAGAGCGAGAGCGAGAGCGCGCGAGAGAGAGAGCGAGAGCGAGAGCGCGCGAGAGAGAGAGAGAGAGCGAGAGCGAGAGCGAGCGAGAGCGCGCGAGAGCGCGCGAGAGCGCGCGAGAGCGCGCGAGAGCGCGCGAGAGCGCGCGAGAGCGCGCGAGAGCGAGAGAGCGAGAGAGCGAGAGAGCGAGAGAGCGAGAGAGCGAGAGAGCGAGAGAGCGAGAGAGCGAGAGAGCGAGAGAGCGCGAGAGCGAGAGAGCGCGAGAGAGAGCGAGAGAGAGCGAGAGAGAGCGAGAGAGAGAGAGCGAGAGAGCGAGAGAGCGAGAGAGCGAGAGAGCGAGAGAGCGAGAGAGCGAGAGAGAGAGCGAGAGAGCGCGAGAGAGAGCGAGAGAGCGCGAGAGAGAGCGAGAGAGCGCGAGAGAGAGCGAGAGAGAGCGAGAGAGAGCGAGAGAGAGCGAGAGAGAGCGAGAGAGCGAGAGAGCGAGAGAGCGAGAGAGCGAGAGAGCGAGAGAGAGAGAGAGCGCGAGAGAGAGAGAGAGAGAGCGAGAGAGAGAGAGCGAGAGAGCGAGAGAGAGAGAGCGAGAGAGCGAGAGAGCGAGAGAGCGAGAGAGCGAGAGAGAGAGCGAGAGAGAGAGCGAGAGAGAGAGCGAGAGAGAGAGCGAGAGCGAGAGAGAGAGCGAGCGAGAGAGCGAGAGAGAGAGCGAGAGAGAGAGAGAGCGAGAGAGAGAGAGAGAGAGAGCGAGAGAGCGAGAGAGCGAGAGAGCGAGAGAGCGAGAGAGCGAGAGAGCGAGAGAGCGAGAGAGCAAGAGCGCGAGAGCGCGAGAGCGCGAGAGAGAGAGAGAGAGAGAGAGAGAGAGAGAGAGAGAGAGAGAGAGAGAGCGAGAGAGAGAGCGAGCGAGCGAGCGAGAGCGAGAGAGAGAGCGAGAGAGAGAGCGAGAGAGCGAGCGCGCGAGAGAGCGCGAGAGAGAGAGAAAGCGTGCGCGAGAGCATGCGAGAGAGAAAGCGTGCGCGAGAGCATGCGAGAGAGAAAGCGTGCGCGAGAGCATGCGAGAGAGTAAAGCGTGCGCGAGAGCATGAGAGAGAAAGCGTGCGCGAGAGCATGCGAGAG
This sequence comes from Triturus cristatus, assembly GCF_964204655.1. Lineage (NCBI taxonomy): Eukaryota > Metazoa > Chordata > Amphibia > Caudata > Salamandridae > Triturus > Triturus cristatus. Next base: position 977,192,466 of record NC_140583.1, read on the forward strand.
AGAAAGCGTGCGCGAGAGCATGCGAGAGAGAAAGCGTGCGCGAGAGCGAGCGTGCGAGAGAGAGAGCGCGAGAGAGAGAGATCGCGCGAGAGAGCGCGCGCGCGAGAGAGAGAGAGATCGCGCGAGAGAGAGAGAGATCGCGCGAGAGAGCGCGCGCGAGAGAGAGCGAGAGAGAGAGAGAGCGAGAGAGAGAGCGAGAGAGAGAGAGAGAGAGAGAGAGTGAGCGAGAGAGCGAGAGAGCGCGCGCAAGAGAGAGAGAAAGCGTGCGCGAGAGCATGCGAGAGAGAAAGCGTGCGCGAGAGCATGCGAGAGAGAAAGCGTGCGCGAGAGCATGCGAGAGAGAAAGCGTGCGCGAGAGCGCGAGAGAGAGCGCGAGAGAGAGCGCGCGAGAGAGAGCGCGAGAGAGAGTGCGCGAGAGAGAGCGCGCAAGAGAGTGCGCAAGAGAGAGAGCGCGCGGGAGCGTGCGAGGGAGAGCGCGCGCGGAAGCGTGTGAGAGAGCGCGCGGAAGCGTGTGAGAGAGAGCGCGCGGAAGCGTGTGAGAGAGAGCGCGCGGGAGCGTGCGAGAGAGGGCGCGCGGGAGCGTGCGCGCGGGAGCGTGCGAGCGAGCGAGCGCGCGAAAGAGAGCACGCGCGCGAGAGAGAGCACGCGCACGAGAGAGAGCACACGCACGAGAGAGAGCGCGAGAGAGCACACAAGAGAATAAAAGCTGCATATATAATCACAGTGAGAGATAAAGAGAAACCAGTAGCACACCGTACATCCTTCAATAGTTAACACATCCATACACAAAGGTACAGGGCACAGTGACAGTACGGAGCAAGGATTTTTGTTTGTGTTGGCTACCCTAGGCTATGTAACCAGATCCAGTTGGTCTGGATAAAGAAGCCTCGCCCACATAATGTGGCATGTTTCATCATCGACCTGCTACCATACCCTGGTAAAATGATACCTCCATTTTGTGGGAGAGTTCTTAGATAAAGTATGATGGCTGGATAAAGCGGGGATCGGGATATTAGAAATACCTTAGGATAAACCAATGAGAATTCCATTCATTGGTGGGTTACCCTACTTATACATAAAATCTTTATCTAAATCTTAAATGCAAACAAGCATTGGCATAGCCAATAGGTCTCGCCTTTGGGACCTTATAAGTGTTTAGCCATGCAACAGTTGATGTTGTTGCACCAAGGATATTGTGCTGCATAACTAAACACTTATAAGGTCCCAAAGGCGAGACCTATTGACCATGCCAATGCTTGTTTTGACTAAGCGGCAGAGTTTTTGGATGAGGTGACTGTTAGAACCTGGACAGAGAACGTATGGACTGTCAGAAAAATCCTTGAGGCCCGTATTTAAAATGTTTAAGCAGAGTAAGGAATTTATGTGCTGAATCGGTCACTATATTTTGGAGAGAGGTAGCTATCTGCTGTATTACTCCGTGCATAAAGGTGCTGCAATGCGTGGAACTATTGTGAAATTCACGCAGGGAAATGGTTTCTAACCAAATGACTGATCACTGGTGTCAGCGCTCCGAGGGCACAGGACACAGGCTGTTGAAGTTAAAGTGCGGGGCTGAGACGGGGGGCGCAGGATGCATGAACGATAGGGACCCGGGTCATGAGCGTGTAATTGTTGCAGACAGTCTCCGCATCCTGGCCAGATTGACAATGTAAACCTAGACACAAGGGTTGTTTGAGGGGAGCCTGCCAGATTGACAATGTAAATGTGTAACACGCACACAGCTGGAGAGAGCGGGCTGTCGGTGGGTGGGAGAGCGCTGGCGCGGGGTTGGTCACACGGAGATTGAGTTTTGTCTGAATTAGATCAGAGCTGTGGGAAAAGGCAGGCAGGCAGGCAGGCAGGCAGGCACACACACACACACACACACACACACACACACACACACACACACACACACACACACACACACACACACACACACACACACACACACACACACACACACACACACACACACACACACACACACACACACACACACACACACACACACACACACACACACACACACACACACACACACACACACACACACACACACACACACACACACACAGCTGTGCTCCACTATTAAGGGCACCTCGCAGGCGCTAACTGCAAACTTAATTACTGTATAACTCACCACAAGATGCGTGCCAGCATTTACTGTCTCCAGAGCTTATGATTAAAAAGGCTCCACCGGCCATAAACTATTTTAGGAGAGGGAGTCAGAGCTGAAGGATGTCAGCAAGTTCCTATTCTTTTCCGTTTAAAGTGAACCAAAGACTTTGAAGAGGTACAGAAAAGGGAGTTTGGTTTTTCGCAAGCACCTACAGTAGCACTGGGGGGCTTGGTGGCGCTATGTAAACTAGCTAATGAAACCTTCCGTTTGACTCTACCCTGCTGTCCCCCCAAAAAAGTACGACAGTGTGGAAACTAGCAAGACCATTATAACTCTTTCTATCCTCTCACGAAACCCTGTTTTTAATGATAAGCAAGCTTTCTGAACAGCAGTGCCTCAGGAGTAGTGTGAAGGGCATGGTGGGAGCGGACCACTGTGGGTTCACTTCACTCACATCAGTCTCTGTTAAATAAAGTAGGAAGCGAGTTGCCTTTGAACATAAACTCACCCAGCTGGAGCAAGGAGGCAGCTTCCAAGGGACAGCAGGATCACATCTGTTTCTGGCATGACTTATCACAGCATGTATATACTAAGGTGGCTCCCGGACATCAGCAGTTCCATAGGAAGTGCACGGATCGGTGCATGCGTGTTGCTTATGAAGTGGGCTGTGTGCTTGCCTGGTTTTTCTAAGACCACAGTGAGCGGGTATGGTTCTTCTAGGTAATGAAGCCCGTAGGCCCTTCTCCTGCCGAATCATCCATCGGGAACCCAGAGAGGCCTCCGGAAGGTGCCCTTGTTATGTGCTTCGAGGCACCGCAAACATCTCCTCCATGAAGAGCATAATAATAATAAAGAAATTTATTGAGCGCACAGCTACCCCCAACGGGGTGTCCCGGCACTGGAGCAGACAGACACGGGCTAATGAAATGCAAGATAAGGATGCAGACAGAAATACATCATGAATTCAGAAACAGTGAACCAAGCAGTGAGCACAAGAAGACAAATTTAGTCAAGCAGAAATCAAAAAATGGCTGCAAAACCCAGCGACGCTAATGAATAACGCGGTGGGAGTCATTTGGACAACACTGCAGTTAAGCAAATCGTAAAAACACAGTCCGGGGTGGCACTGCTTAGGCAACAAGTTTTTATTTTGTCCACGCATTTACCGAGGTGGTAATAAGCCCACAGTCCAGCTGTTGGGGACAAAAGGTAACTAGAAGGAACGAGCAGTCAGCGCTTCGAAGCTGAAGCGCAATCAGAGGGAGCACGGAAACTGCCTGCATAGAAGAGGCTTCCCATTGGCGGCCGTCAGGGAAGTATCCGAGTACACGGGCAGAAGGTTGCATCCTGGTGTCCGGGAACAATATGGGATTGTAGACACAGGAGGGATGCACCGTGTTTAGAGACGCAATGGCGCCACCAGTTGTACGTTGTCCTTCACGGAAACTTCACCATGAGGCAACAAGCGCGGCCCCGGCGAGCGTCACATACAGGAAGAGGAGTGGCCACGTGAAGAGGTTGTGAGAGAGAGGGGGAGCAGGAGGTGAGCCCGCGAGTGGTGCGCGCGCGTGCTTGGGAGAGCAGTCTGCTCATTTTCAAGCACTGCATTCATGCTTGTGGCGCGCCGCTGCTCGCTCCTGCAAGGTGGATGCCACCACAAGCACGAGTTGGTGCTTGAAAATGAGCAGAGCGACGGCTAAAGGCCCTCCTATGCAGCGCATGCACGCTGCGTAGGCAAGACCTAAAAAGGAGATGTTTTATGGGTACAATGAGCTGTACACCCAATTTATGGCAGTCATGATTCTGACCCTAAAGATGGAGGTCGGGTTCGCCTTGCTAGTATCTTACCAGGGTCGGGTAAGAAGAAGATAATTGAGCATGCCACATTACGTGGGTGAGGCTTCTCTTTCCAGAACTGGATCTACTTTCATAGCCTAGTGTAGCCTACATGGAAAAAAAATGATTGTTCTGTATTGTCACTGTGTCCCAAACCTTTATGTTTGGGAAAAAAACTGCGTACTTGTAATCCTAATTGTCAATCAGGGAAATCTCAACTGAAATCATCACCACTGAATAGTTCCCCCTCGAGCAGCATCCAGAAGCACTTTTAAAAATAAGCATACGCTTCTGTAGAAAAGCCATCCTCCCCCAATGTATATTTTGTTTAATTGACAATTTGACGGATGAATTGACCAACTTCGTTTTCCAAGTACTCTCCCAAGCTTTTTAGAAAAATAAAATAAATTTTAATAAGATAAAAGTGAAAGAATAAGAAAAAAGTACGGTATAAATGGGCTGCAGCCTAAGGAGGCTGGAAAAACTGCATTGCTCCTTTAAGGAAGCACATACTACCAGCATCCCTTAATGCATGGTCAGTGACCGTTCCTACGTTGTTTTCATTCGAGACTTTGGATTCTGCTAATTTTGTATTCATTGTGCTTTACCTGGGGAGGGAGGAGGGCGACTTAGGACTATAATCAAGATTCCCCTGAAGAGGAACTAGGTTTACAGGTGAGCAACTTTTCCTTCTCTTTCAAGGGGAACAGGCAGTGTACTCTCCCCTGCCCGCTTCATGCAGGCTGGGTGTTTTGTCGTGGTTCACTGGTCCCAGGGTCAACTGTACACAGAGTACTTAGCCCATTAGGGCATCAGGGATCTTGTCTTTCCAGTTGTCCATGTAGCAGCTGTTGTCCAGATCTAGTGTCTAACAAAAAGTGCTTTCTCTCCCATGTGCAAGAGCTTCTGAAAATGGCTAGAAGGTTCTAGAAGTCAGACAGCCCTGGCAAATCCTAGGGTGCCATATAATTTCTCTAACCCTGTGCCGATGCTCCTACACAGCATGCTCGGGCAGTTCAAGATGGTTCTATCCAAAAGTCACTCATCACATCTTTGGGGGCCTCAGCTCTTCCCCTCGCCGATATCACTGCAAGGGGCCTTTCTAACCAAAATTTCATAGAGGAGCCCCATCCTGTGTTGGCTCCAGAGATCCGGGCTTCCCCTTTTGTTAAGTGGGCCTGGACTGTCCTAACCCTGGTGCAGTGTGACAGCTAATTAATGGATGCAGGTTTTCTTCCCCGATGCCCTCATCCTCAGGAGCTGAGGGAAGCACTGCTAATTGCCCCATTTGCGGGGGGGAGGGCCTTTGTTCCTTCAGCAGGGGAGCAATGTAATTAACTTGGGCCAGCATGGCGACCAAATCTGATCTTGAGCTGAACCAGAGAAATATGAAAATCCTGGACAACACATACAATGTGTGTATATATATATATATATATATATATATATATATATATATATATATATATATATATATATATATATATATATATATATATATATATATATATATATATATATATATATATATATTCACTGAAAAAACCATAGGTTTCACACGTTATAGTTAGCTGGACATTTTACTGATAAAAAACCAATGAAATTCCCCCGTTATAGTTACTGTAGGCAACTATAACTCACGCGACCGCAATCCTCTGCTGATGCTAATACTGTATTTAGACACTTATTTGCCCATGTCTTCTTCCATTAAATTTTAGCTATACATATATTACAAATATTTCTTTTTCATAAAGACACATATGTCATCAGCAGAGGATTACGGTCGCGTGAGTTATAGTTGCCTACAGTAACTATAACGGGGGAATTTCTTTGGTTTTTTTTATCAGTAAAATGTCCAGCTAACTACAACATGTGTGAAACCTATGGTTTTTTCAGTGAATTTGCAAGGTTTTTTAAATGCTAATTCCTAACTATAACGTGTGTGAAACCTATGTTTTTTTCAGTGAATTTGTACGTTTTTTTAAATGCTAAGTTACTTTACGCCATTCGTGGCGTGCGCGCCCACTTTGCTTCGCGCACCGCGTGCCCACGTTACGCTAGATGGGCCATGAACGCACGATGCGCTTCGCGCACCGTGCGCACATGGAGGACATATGATGAGCAACGTTGTGACAGGTAAAATATATGTTTTGCTGTGCTTTCATATGCCATTCTCAAATGGTGCCCTTCGGGCACCATTTGCACACGGGGTGGGGAGAGTGTGGATTTTTTTTTATTTTATTATTATTCATTATCGTACGCGTACGGTAAGCGTAATCGGCGAAATTTTCGAAAAAATTAAAATTGCCTTTTTTCACTTGGGGGATCGTTGGGGACTCCCTCGACATGGCTAGGTGCTTGGGAGCTGTCCAAACAGCCCCTTTACATGTTTTTGCCCTTTGTTTTTCAACCCCCCATCAGAGTCTGAGAGAGAAAATAGCGGCCGCCGGTTCCTGGTTTCGACCGATTCGAATGTTTACTAAGATCTAACAGCCAATCAGAATCGCGCTCGCGCACGTCACCGTACGCGTACGGTAAGCGCACCGTAAGCTGGCTCAGATATATATTGATTTAAATGCTATTTTCACAGAATCTACTGAACAGATTTACACCAAACCTACAAAAGGCACTTCCTTGACCTGTAGACTACCTCTCTGCCAAATTTCAAGGAAATCTGTTCAGCCGTTCGGGCTGTAGCTGTGTCTAAAGGTCCTATGGAAAAATGCATGGGAAAAACGCATTTTGGGACCCCCCTTTTATCTCAGCCCCCGCTTGACGAATCCCCCCGAGACTTTCAGGGTCGGAGCGCAGCGCCCCACCTATTTTGAAAATTTGGCGAGGATTCGTCGACCGGCGCCAAAGTTATTCAAAATAGAATGTTGCGGTTTTCCTATGGAAACAGGGTCCTAACTATAACTACCTACTGGCGACCGCCAGTAGGTAATATATACATATACACACATATATATATACACATATATACACACATATACACACATATACACACATATATATACATATACACACATATATATACATATACACACATATATATACACACACATATATATACACATATATATACATATACACACATATATATACATATACACACATATATACATATACACACATATATATACATATACACACACATATATACATATACACACACATATATATACACACATATATATACACACATATATATACATATACACACATATATATACATATACACACATATACACATATATATATACATATATACATATACACATATACATATATACATATACATATATACATATTGAATATGCTACTTACCAGTATGCATCTGTTCTTGGCATGTAGGGCTGCTGACATTCATATCTGTGCATAGATCGCCGCCTAGTGTTGGGTCCGGATGTTTGCACGTTGTTGTCCTGGAAGAGTCTTCGAAGTATCCTTGGATAGGTGACTCCTCCCCTGGACTACAGTGCGCATGGGCATCCTCTCCATCCTCAGATTGTTTTTCGCCATTGTGGCACTGATGGAGTAGATACAGAAAGTGATGACCATGCTTACAGTAATTCTGAGAGCTGCAGCTGCTACAGGCGCCGGGGAGGAGGGAGGGCGATATGAATGTCAGCAGCCCTACATGCCAAGAACAGATGCATACTGGTAAGTAGCATATTCAGTTCGAGGCATGTGGGCTGCTGAATTCATATCTGTGCATAGAATACATAGCAGTGCCCTCTATTGGCGGCGGCTACCCGTGCCAGCTGCAGCGGTCTGAAAAAGTGTTTTGAGAACAGCCTGTCCTACAGCTGCCTGCTGTTTTGACTGCACATCTACGCAATAGTGTTTTGTAAATGTGTGTGTAGTGGACCATGTGGCTGCTCTGCATATATCATGCAGGGGAATATTTCCTAGGAAGGCCATGGAAGCCCCCAACTTACGTGTTGAGTGGGCTCGTGGTGGAATAGTTAATGTGCGTTTTGCCTTTTGATAACAGATTTGAATACACTTAACTATCCATCTGGCTATCCCTGCTTTGGAGATGGCGTTACCTTTGTGGTGTGGGGCAAAGGCAACGAACAGTTGTTTTGTCTTCCTGAATGGTTTAGTCCTGTCGATGTAGCACATGAGGGCCCTCCGTACATCTAGTGTATGTAGTGCCCTTTCTGCAACAGTTTGTGGGTTTTGGAAGAAAACGGGCAGTTCAATAGTCTGATTCATGTGGAACTGCGATATTACCTTGGGCATGAATTTGGGGTTGGTACGTAGTACGACCCTGTTGGCGTGAACCTGAATAAATGGCTCTTGAACGGTTAGTGCCTGGAGTTCACTAACTCTTCTTAGGGAAGTGATCGCTACTAGGAAGGCCACTTTCCAGGTAAGGAATTGAATCTCGCATGAGTGTAGAGGTTCAAAGGGTGGACCCATCAGGCGTGTGAGGACCAAGTTGAGGTTCCACATTGGAGCCGGTGGGTGACTAGGTGGAATGACTCGTTTGAGCCCTTCCAAGAATGCTTTGATGGCAGGCACTCTGAATAGAGAGAGGTGCTGCCTGGTTTGCAGATAGGCTGATATTGCGGTCAAATGGACACGTATAGAGGTGTACGCCAGATTGCATCGGTATAGGTGTAAGAGGTAACAGATGATGTTGTGGATGGATGCGTCCAGCGGGTTGATGTCATTATTACCGCAGTAAATGACGAACCTTTTCCATTTGGCTGCATAGCAAGCCCTGGTAGTGGGTCTCCTGGCCTCCTTGATGATGTCCATACAGTCAGGTGGCAGGTTGAGATAGCCAACCTCCAGGACTTCAGGAGCCAGATCGCCAGGTTCAGCTGTTGCGGATCTGGGTGCTGAACCTCTCCATGGTTCTGCGTCAAATGCGCGGGTTTGATACGCAGCCTTTGATGCGGCACCACGGAAAGTTCGAGGAAGGTGGTGTACCACGGCTGGCGTGCCCACGTGGGAGCAACTAGGACGAGTGTCAGGGAGTGTTGTCGTAGTTTGCGAGCCACCAGCGGTATCAGCGGCGCTGGGGGAAAAGCGTACGCAAATCTGCCGGACCAGTTCATCCATATTGCATTGCCCTGCGACTGCGGATGTGGGAATCTGGCGGCGAAGCTTTGGCATTTTGCGTTTTCGCTTGTCGCGAATAGGTCTATCTCTGGATGACCCCACTGCTGGAAGTACGGTTGGAGTACTGATGGGTGTAACTCCCACTCGTGCATCTGGTGGCTGTGTCTGCTGAGCAGATCCGCCATCTGGTTGTCCTTGCCAGGGAGGTGTTCCGCCATGAGGAACATGTTCCTCTGAATGGCCCACTTCCACATGCTCTGAGCCAGATGAGACAACTGTGGAGAGTGTGTTCCTCCCTGCTTCTGTATGTAGTACATGGCAGTCATGTTGTCCGTCCGGATCAACACGACTTTGTTGCACAGATGTACTTTGAATGCCTTCATGGCCAGGAAGATTGCCATCAGTTCCAGAAGGTTGATGTGCATCTTCTTCTGTTGTGTCGTCCATAGTCCCTGCACTGTGTAGTGGAGTACATGAGCTCCCCATCCCTGGAGAGACGCGTCCGCTGTCAGTACTATTTGCGGAACAGGCTCTTGGAACGGTCGGCCCTTGCAAAGGTTTTGTGGATTCCACCAATGCAGAGAGTTGTATGCCCGACCGCTCACCAACACTAGGTCTTTCAACTGTCCTTGAGCCTGATTCCACTGACGTGCTAGGCACTCCTGAAGTGGGCGCATATGTAACCTCGCGTGCGGGACTATGAAGATGCAGGAGGCCATCATGCCTATCAACTGCATAAACACTCGCGCTGGAAGTGAGTGATTGGGTTTGAACTTGGAGATCAGCAGTTGTATGCTGTTGATCCTCACTAAATTTGGCTGAGCTGTGGCCGCCAGAGTGTCTATAGTCGCACCTAGGTACTGTTGTACGTGTGCGGCCTGGAGATGGGACTTTGGGTAATTTAGTGAGAATCCCAGACTGTGAAGAAGGTGAATGGTGCGGGACATGTGGCTTGCACATTGCTGTGCTGACTTCGCTTGAACGAGCCAGTCGTCTAGGTAGGGGTAGACGTGTATATGCTGCCTCCGTAAATGTGCTGCCACCGTAGCTAGGCACTTCGTGAAAACCCTGGGCGCTGTTGTCACGCCGAAGGGAAGGACTTTGAACTGATAGTGCTGCCCTTGAACAGTGAACCTGAGGTATTTTTTGTGTGAGGGGTGGATGGGTATGTGAAAGTACGCATCCTTGAGGTCCAGTGAGGCTAGGAAGTCTCCCTGCTTGAGAAGCGGAAGGACTTGCTGTAGGGTGAGCATGTGAAAGTGCTCTGAAAGAATGTACTGGTTCAGGGGTCTCAGGTCTAATATAGGCCTGAGCGACCCGTCCTTCTTTGGAATTAAAAAGTAGAGGGAGTAAACCCCCGTACCCTGCTCGTGGGTGGGGACGACCTCTATAGCGCCTTTTAGAAGCATACTTTGCACCTCTTGCTGTAAGAGCGTTAAGTGCTCTGAGGACATAGGACGGTTTCTTGGTGGTATTGTGGGTGGAGTGGAGGTTAACTCCAGACAGTAACCGTATTTTACAATATCTTTGACCCACCTGTCCGTGGTGATGGAGTTCCACGTGGACAGGAACCTTTGTAGTCTTCCCCCGACAGGTGTTATGTGGTCGGGAGGAAGGTAGAGGGCGTCACTGCTTGTTCTTGGGGGAGGACCTGGTGTTGCCGTAGCCACGTCCTTTGCCCTTTGTACTGGAGCCACGATATCCACCTCGGGTGTTTTTATCGTAGGTGGTCTGTGTATTGCCTTTGTTATACGTTTGTTGTGACCCCTGTCCTCTACCTGCCCCCTTGTTTCCGGGGCGACGAAAGGAGCCGCTCCGAAAGGACTGAGTTTGGAGGGCGCCCATGGACTTTGCAGTGTCCGTGTCCTTTTTTATCTTTGAGGGTGGTGTCAACCTCTGGGCCGAATAAATAGTCGGGGTTGACGGGCTGGTTCAGTATGTTGTTTTGTACCTCAGGCTTGAATCCTGAGATTCGTAGCCAGGCATGTCGTCGCAGCATGACGCTTGTGTTTATGGCCCTGGCAGCCGTGTCTGCAGCATCTAGTGCACATTTGATGGAAGCATTTGTGAGTAGCTGTCCCTCTCTGATAAGAATTTCTGCACCTTCTTTGAACTGGTCAGGGAGATGTTGGAGTAGTTGCTCCAATGTGTCATAGTGCGCTCTATCGTAGCGAGCGAGGAGCGCTTGAGTGTTGGCTATGCGCCATATGTTGGCAGCCTGGGCGGCAACTCGTTTGCCGGAGGTCTCTAGCACCTTGGACTCTTTGTCCGGGGGAGGAGCGTCACCTGTCGTTTGCGAGTGTGCCCTCTTGCGAGCATTCGCTACGACGATGGAGTCGAGTGGTAATTGTCCTTTGATGTAAGTAGGATCCCCAGGTGCTGATCTGTATTTTTTATCAATCCTGGGGTTTATCACTCGTGCCCTGGTGGGTTCCTTGAAAATGTCCTTAGCTGGTTTGAGGACCCCCTTCAGCATTGGCAGAGTTTTTACATGTCTTTCTGAGGATGCAAAAGTGTCCATTAGAAAGTCATCCTCGATGGTATCTGAGTGAAGCTGTACCCCATGGTTATTTGCAGCACGTTCAATAAGAGCGTTGAACGCCGCAGTATCCTCCGTGGGAGATGTTTTTGCCCAATAGAGTTGCGGGTCCTGTGTATCGAGAGGTGCACTGGGGTCTGCAGGGTCGCCCCAAGTTTGATCAGGGTCCTGCTGGTCATCAGGGTCTGTGTCTACATGGTAGGGTGCTTGGTCATCCATGTAGTCCTCCAATGCATCCGTGTCGGAGCGTGTGGGGGAGAACCGGTGTGGATCCTGGTAGGAGGAATGGAACGGTTCATAAAGGAGAGGTTCTGATTCCACAGGCAGCTTCCTTTTTAGTGGGATCCTGAAAGGGTCCAATGGCGGTTCCGAAGTTATTCTTCGGTCGTGGAGAATCGTCCTGCCCGTGTCGGCGTCGATGACACGTGATGGAGACGTCTCGTCCGGTGGAACCGGAGTCTGGGTAACCCGTGTCCTGAGTTGGAACATCTTCGGGATTGTTGACGGAGGCAAGCCGAAGGTAATGTTGGCTGGCCCCGTAGAGGTTGCTGGAGCTCCGATCGGGCCGGAACCCGACGGGTCTTTGAGGGCCGCCGTGGTTTTGTTGCTTTGCGTCGCAGCAGGCCGCACTTGGGGCGTCTTTGAGGCTTTGGCACCGGGCAGGTTCGTAGAGCCGGGCGTGGATTTTTTCGGTGCCGGTGGGTCCTCGAGTCGAGGTGTGGAGATCACCGTCGACGTCCTCGATACGTGAGGCATCGGCGTCGTCGAGGGAGCGACGCGAGGCGAAGCAGGCGGTATTGCCCTCGGTGTCGTTGGCGTCGGTAGCCGAGTAGGTTTCTCGGTGCCGATGGCCTTTTTCCGTTTGTCGACTCCGATGTCGCCCGATTCCAGTTCGGCACCGAAGTCCCTCTTGGTGCGGTCGGTGCCGACGCGTTGCGCTGGCGTCGAAGGCGTGGAAGGCCTCGATCCGACCAGCGCCACTTTCAGTTTCGGTTTCGTATGAACCGGAGCAGCTTTCGGTTTCGGTTTTGTGGTAGGGAAACCAGCTGGCTTATGCAGCAATGGCTGCCGCTGAACGTCCGAGGCCGGGCCCGAGGGCGGGGCCGAAGAACTACGGGATGGGTCTCGGGTAAGGCCCGAAGGCGATCCCTCGACCGGAGCCAAAGGCTGTGGCGCTGGTGTTTCTTCGGTTTGAACAGGTAGGCCTTGTTCATCATTGGAGCTACTCTCTTCGGCCCCTAAGGCCTCCTCGTCGTCTCCTACCTCGGTGTCGTCTTCACCTCTGTGGAAGAGTGACTCGTCGCCCTCGTCCGATCCGGGGTCGTGTTCGGAAACAGGACTGGAGGGTATGACTTCTAATTCTTCGACGTCGGCCTCGTCGAAGATGTCTGTTGGGGCCGGTGCCGCGTGCCGCGCCTCGAGTCTCGCCGCTCTTCGGTTCCTTAGAGTCTTCTTGGAACGGAACCGGGCACAGGCCATGCATGTCGATTCGCGTGGTCCGGCGAAAGGCATTTGTTGCACACCGGATGGACGTCGATGTGTGGGTACTTCGCAGGGCATACTGGACACCTTTTGAATGGCGTCCTGGATTCCATCGTCGAAGTAGTCGATGGACAGGTAAATGCGAAAGAAGTCGGTGCTGAAAGTTAGTAAACTAACAAAATGCTATCGAAACCCGATCGATAAACAGTACCGACGCGAACTAAAGGCCTTTTGGCCTCGACCAAATATTTTCCTAACTTGAGCTAAGATAGCACATCCGAACCCAATGGCGGAAAAAAACAATCTGAGGATGGAGAGGATGCCCATGCGCACTGTAGTCCAGGGGAGGAGTCACCTATCCAAGGATACCTCGAAGACTCTTCCAGGACAACAACGTGCAAACATCCGGACCCAACACTAGGCGGCGATCTATGCACAGATATGAATTCAGCAGCCCACATGCCTCGAACACATATATACATATACATATATACATATATACATATACATATACATATACATATATACATATACATATATACATATACATATACATATACATATATACATATACATATATACATATACATACATATACATACATATACATACATATACATACATATACATATACATATATATACATATACATACATACATATACATACATATACATATATATACATATACATATACATATATATATATATATATCTGCTGAGACTTGTATATTTTGAATGGGTGCACACTTCACCCCAGTTTGATATGTAGCTGAACTTTGTAGGCCAAAACCAGACACAAAATAGCCCGCTGCTGCCTCCCATGCAATAAAAGGTGAAATCGAACGTTGTGTGTGGTGTCTTCAACTGGGAGCAGTTTCATTTGGAATATTTTGTGGTCCGCTCTGACCACGAAGAACACCCCACTGTTGAGAAACAGGTCCGTGTGCTGACAGCACAACAAACGGAACAACGTACCTGTGTGGAGCGGCGTCACTAAAGCAGCGAGCGAGGATCCTTCCCTACAGCGACCCAGCGGGATTACAATTGAGGAGGTGAAGGGCAAGCGACATCCACTATGGACAGTATTCTGCCAAGAACTACATCATCCAGCATGCCTAGCAAGCACGCGCCCAGTGGGGCGGGACCATAACTTTAAATCACCTGTGAGAAATCGGCAAGCTGTTACTTTTCCCTTTACACGCCAGCCAGTGAAAAAGGAAATGCATCCGAAACGCGTATGGCAGATATGGTGTTACGAGTCGCTGTGAGGACGTTTTTTAGCCCGCTGCTGCCTCCCATGCAATAAAAGGTGAAATCGAGCGTTGTGTGTGGTGTCTTCAACTGGGAGCAGTTTCATTTGGAATATATATATATATATATATTCACTGAAAAAACCATAGGTTTCAGGGGTGTTATAGTTAGCTGGACTTTTCACTTGTACAAAACCATTGAAATTCTTCCGTTATAGTTAGTTCAGCTAACTATAACTCGCGCGCCTGCAATGCACTGCTGATGACGTCACATATTACATCACTCATGACATGGTCAGTGACATCACTGATGACATCACTGATGACATCTCAAATGACATCACTGATGACATCACTGATGACATCATCCAGTGAATGTGTGTTATTCTGAAAATTAAATATGTTTTATATATGTATATCTCAAGGTCGATGGAAGAATAAATGGGTATATAAGTGTCTAAATGGATGATTTGTTTTTGAAAAATTGATTGTGTAACTGACTGATTAAGTGTATCATAGTGAATACATGGCTTAGTGAGTAATGTTTAAATATGTAAATATCTGTATCAGTCTCTCACTTTGTGTATAGGTGGCTGCATGGGTTGGTGAGTAGCTACATGGGCGTCTATATAGGTTATTAGTTAGTTTTTTGAGTATCAGTCTGAGTGTCTGCATGGTTCGGTGGGGGGTATTACGTAGTGCATAGGTGCATGAATGAGTGACTCACTGTTTGTATGTGTTGAACACAGTATGTGTGCAGGACTGTATGGGTGGATGAGTGTGTGTATGGGTGTGTTAGTGAGTGAATGACTGTCTCAATAGTGTCTTTATGAGTAACTACATATGTTTTAAACTAGTATATGTGACTATTGGTGTATATATGTGAGTATATGTGAGAGTGAGAGATTGAAAGAGTTCCTGTATGAATAAGTATGTGTTTCTATAAGTGATTGTTTAAAAGACTAAGTATGTGTAAGTTTCCGTAGAAGTAAGTGTGGTGGTGTGTGTATAACTGTATATGCAAGTAAATGTATGTTTGATTCTTTATTAGTATGAGTGACTATGTGTGTGAGTAACTCTATGGATGAGTGGCATTGTGTAACAGGATGTATAGGTGTATGAGTACATATGATGAGTGAGTACATGTATGAGTGACTGTATTGGACTGTTGGTGAATGAGTGGATGTGTATGTGGATCTTAGAATTACTGAAGAGGTTGTTGTAACTGGTATTGGTATGTCCATTGTTTTGAAAATGTTAGTCTCTATTTTTGAATGTGTGTATCAAAGGTTATATTAGGGTGAGAGGAGGTCTGCCACTCTATCACAAGGATGATGTCATCAGTGATGTCATCAGTGATGTCATTTGAGATGTCATCAGTGATGTCATGAGTGATGTCACTGACCATGTCATGAGTGATGTAATATGTGACGTCATCAGCAGTGCATTGCAGGCGCGCGAGTTATAGTTAGCTGAACTAACTATAACGGAAGAATTTCAATGGTTTTGTACAAGTGAAAAGTCCAGCTAACTATAACACCCCTGAAACCTATGGTTTTTTCAGTGAATTTCTGAGGTTTTTTAAATGCTAATTCCTAACTATAACGTGCCTGAAACCTATGTTTTTTTCTGTTAATTTCAAAGGTTTTTTAAATGCTAATTTCTAACTATGCCTACAGAGATAGGACATGTGAAGAAAGAAGAAAAAATGCACATAAAGAAACAAAAGAAGTGCAGAAAGAAGCAACAGAAGTCCTCAAATACAAAGATAAGTGCAGGAAGAAGGATAACGTGCAGAAAGAACAAAAAGAAGAGCAGAAAGAAGCCTTGTTGCAAAATCATCCTGTACCCTCAACTTTTTCAGACGGATACTGGTGGTAACTGAGTCTGACTAACCAGTCCTAGAGCCAGTGCTATGTTAAAAGACACTTAGAATACAGTGAAAACACCTACATACACTAGGGAACATTATGCGTTGGGGTCCCCCTGTGATTAGCCTTACCTCCTCTATAAGCCCCTAGTATATAATAGGGCATGGGGATTAAAACTACCTCTTAAAACAGGCCACAGGGTGTTTTTGCACACGTTAACTCAGAGCCCGTCCCTCCTTTCACCATTGTGTAAACACGCCCTGTGTCCGTTTTTAGTTGGGAGATTAAGTTCATTTGAGTCCTGAGGGTCCCTAGGGTCCAACTAGCCCACTAGGTACCTCCAGTAAGTGCCACAGAGCTGCGTTGCAGAGAGGTGTAAAAAGTGGCACGGCCTGGACCACCTCTCTGCAATGCAGCTCAGTGGCGCTTACTGGAAGCACTTGGTGGGCTAGTTAGCCCCCAGGGGCCCTCAGTATTGAAGGGAAATTATATCCCCAATTTAAAACGTGCCATGGTGCGTGTTTGCACACGTCACCTCAGGCCCCGTCCCCTCCCTTCACCACTGTGTAAACGCGCCCTGTGGCTGTTCTAAGTTGAGAGATTAAGTCCCCTTGAATCCTAAGGGTCCCTAGGGTCACACTAGACCACTAGGTACCTCCAGTAAGCGCCACAGAGCTGCGTTGCAGAGAGGTGTAAAAAGGGGCTTGGCCTCAGAACACCTGTCTGCAGCGCAGCTCCCTGGCGCATACTGGAGATGCCTGTTGGGGGCGCGTTTGCAGAGTGCTGCATGGAGGGGGCATGGCCTCCGGCACGATGCCAGTCTTTTATTTATTTTATTTTTTTAAGAAGGGGGGCTGTGTGGTTCCCCTTCTTATTCTAATTTATTGGCCCTGATGACCCCATCCCCCAGGGCCTGTCTCCTAATTATATTTTTTTGACCCCAATCCCCAGGGCCGGCCACTGTTTTTTATTATTTTTAAAAAATATATATTTATAGACACACCTAGGACATGCTGGACAAACCGTACGTACCTATCACCATGACGATTTGCGTGATATTCATTAAAAGGCGACTATGCATGCAATTAATCCACGTGGAATGTATTTACACCACTAGTGAAGCTCTGACATGTCTGATGCTCTACCGTGCCTAATCCCGGTAGACACCCTTGTCGTTTATTTATACAAACATGGGTAGCTATTGACGGGCACATTTAATACACATGCACACCAAGCCATTCAAAGGGGATTCGACAAAAATTCGACCAAAACTATGCAAGAAACCCCCCTCACAGTTAATAAAACACACATCCACTGCCGGATGTGTAATACTTTTTATTTTACTCTCTGGAAAGGGGACGAACATCACTTGCGAGTCACAGCGCGCTCCTGACAGAGCCCAATGCTGTGTTACACCCACCATTGCCTGCCGAGTGCCACACACCTCTGTATTGTATTCCACTAGCTAGTGCATATGCTATGACACTCTCTAGCCCATGTGCACTGTAACACCACCCCGTGAAAATGTCATGCCACACTTGTCTTCGCACGGGTTATATTGCCCCATCTAACGTGCCTTCCTCGATGCCTATGTTATAACGCACAGTGCTATGCCATACATATTACAATTTGGGATCCATATCTTTGTCACAGTGCATATGCAACGTTACACTCCCCAGCACATATTTTATATTACAACTTTAGAGACTAGTTAGGTTACACAACACTGCCCTGTTCATATTACACTCCAAGGCGCATATCGCATAGCACGCGCTAGTGCCTGTGCTATCTCGCGCTCTCCAATGAATCTGTCATTGTGCACAATGTATTGCATATTATATTTCACGCCTGGTTCATCTTATATCACACTTTTTGGTGCATAGTTTATACCATACACTATATCTAGTTTTCATTTTCAATCGTGCTCTCAGGACTATGTTCTATATAACACTGTGTTCACCTACCCTTTTCACGGGCATTACATTTTGCGATAGGGGGTGGAGGGTCAGGGGGTGTTTTTGCCAAGTGAGCCCGGAGTCACAGTCACTAACGTCTTCTTCTTCCTGAATAAAAGGGAGATTATGCTGCATACTTGTTCATATTTTAAGTAGTTTGCACAGACAAAATGTTTTAAAAACAATAAAGTTTCTAATACCCGCCTTCTCTGAACAGTTAGCTTGCTGCCCCATCCCCCTCCTCCCTATCCTCTGTTGTGTGAATCCATGGACTAGCCTCCTCCCTCCTGCCATGCATGGTCTGATGTGCTGCCACTGCCCTCAATTTAGTATGATGTACCAGTCCACTCCTCCTGCCCTCCATTGCCCAATTCTATGCCCCATCATTGACCTCCTGCTTAAACTCTGTGCTTAGCTTGCTGCCCCTATTCTCCTTCCCCCTGCCCTCCGATGTCTTTGTGCATGCCCCTGCTCCATCCTTTTTGCCCACCATGTCCCATGGACCTGCCACTCCTATCTACTCTGAATGTTCTGTTGAGCTGCC
This sequence comes from Triturus cristatus, assembly GCF_964204655.1. NCBI lineage: Eukaryota > Metazoa > Chordata > Amphibia > Caudata > Salamandridae > Triturus > Triturus cristatus. The sequence continues at coordinate 977,211,143 of NC_140583.1, forward strand.
ACTCCCCTCCCACCTGCCTAGCATTGTCAGATGACTGTAACCTGTCCCTGCCACCTCCACCATGCCTGTCCACATGCCATGCCTCTATCCTCTTCCTCCTGTCCTACATGGTCCATTGTACTGCCACACCCTTCTGCCCTCCCTGGTCTGTTGTGCTGCAACTGCTCCTCCTGCCTGCCCCGTGTGGTCTGTTGTGAGGCCCCTTCCCCTGAACTTTCTTGTCTGTGCACAGGTCCTGACCCTCCCTTCTATCCTCCATCGTCCTTTGTGCATGCCCCTGCACCCTCCTTCTTGCCCATCATAGCCATTGTGCTGCCACTAACCCTCCCACTTGCCATGCATGGTCTTCTGTGCTGCCATGGCCCCTCCCACCTTCCCTGTGTGGTCAGTTAGCTACCCCTGACCCCCTCCCACCTTCCCTCCATGGTCTGTGTGTATGCCATCACAGTCTCACTGTTGCTCTTCATGTTGTGTCTTGCTTCTAGTGCCCATCCTGCCTGACCTCCATGGCTATCTTGCTGCTCCTGCCCTGCCCCCTTGCCCCCAGCCCTCTGTTTACATGTGCAGACCCCTACTCCCTCCCTCCTGGCTTGTCTGTTCCATTGTAATGCCCCTGATCCGTCCCTCCTGCCCTTTATGGTCTGTTATGCTGCAGCCATCTCTCCTGTCTGTCCATTATGGTCAGCTAGCTACCATTGCCTCTTGCCCCTCTGTTCTCTGTTGTCCATGTGCATGGTCCTGTCCCCTCCCTCTTGCTTTCTATGGATTGTTGTGCTGCACTCCCGTCCTGCATGCCCTGTGTGGTGTATTGTGCTGCTGCAAACCCTGATGCCTGCCCTGCAGGGTCAGTTTGGTGCACCTCTCCATGTCTCTCCTGTCCTCTGTTATCCAAGTCCATGTCCCTATCCCATTTCCTTCCATGATCCAATGTACCAAACTTGCGAACATTTTGAACTTGGTAAGAGGGAGATTTTGAAAAAAAACTGGGGTATTGATTTTCCCCTTTGAGTTACATTGAAAAAGAGGATATTGTAGACAGGAGACCGATCAAATAAAGCCCATTTGAGCTTAAAAACATTGGACGTTTCCTGGCTGAATCGGGTCTGTTGGCATGTATGGTTGTACTACCATTGCCTCTTCCTTCTGCCCACAATGGTCTATTACATTGCCACAGCCTTGAAGGAGGGTAGATTTTGTATCACAGGGGGCCCCTGGCCCGTTCTGTCCACACCTGAAGTATGAGACCCTTGTCCTTGCCCTGCCAGCCGCATTTGTAGGCCGTATTAAATTGACCAGTGGGTCCTGTGTTGCTATATAATTATCCTGAGACATCCTTACCACTCAGCCAGCATAAAACCCCTGTGTAGGCCCTTCTGTTCAATATGTAGGCCTCTTTGTTAAATTGACCATAGCTCTGCAATTTTAGTGTATAGCAGTCTGAAGGCAGGTCTGCGAGGCCTTCTGCTCCAAACTAGTAGCCCCCACCCTACCCGAGTGCTCCGTGCTCGGTATCAAAGTTCAACATCCCCCTGAAGCTGTCGACATACAGTAGGCTGCATCCTGGACTGGTACTTGCTTCCTGGACAGGTTTCCCGCTTTTAAGGAAGTGGCAACCGCAGAGCGTCAAGTTAGGAGAACTGAGGAGATTTTATACATGAATATATTGAATTCCTGTACAATACCCATTATTTTCTGCTTGCTCTATGGAACTTACGATAAGCGATTGGCCTGAGAGACTGACCTTTTCACCCAGTCCATTGTCAGCATTAAGTGGGTAAATGACGAAATGTCTGGTAAAATCTGCAGACGAAGCTTTTGGGTAGCATACGTAGGTAGATGTAGCGTGCAAAGGAGCCCACAAAATGATATAAAAAGGGAGCACCCACAGATATCGACGGACAACCTCGCCGTCTGTATGTAGGTTGACAGGCTGTGCAGGTTTTCCCCAAGAACTGGGAGCTCTTGTCTTCCTTTGCTTAAAATGTCTTGCTCTGCTTTGCTTGAAGTATCTTATTCTATTTTACCTATATGAAATGTCATGTTATGTTTAACCATTGTTCTCTTTACTTTTGCATTTAAAATATGTTGTATTGTAATTGCAGGAATGCTTGCTCTAAGAGTAAATGTGAGTGTCCCTAGGTAACATTTTCCTTGGTGTAACTTGTTTCTCATGATGCATTTATAGATGTGTTTTCTCTCTCTCTCTGTCAGTCCATTAATTGAGATACAGAGAATATCATGACAGCTGTATGATTATCTGGATTCTGTATTTTGTACTTTATGTCTCTATTCTGCGGTTTCTTTGAAGTTGCATCTTCTCATTAAACTGCCATTGTATTCTGCCTCCAATTCCATGTCTCATATGTCTGTTTTCTTCATTTTTGGAGCAAGCGTTCCTAGGCACCCCGGCTCAAATTAAGGTGCCCCTTTTGTCCCTGACTCACTCTCCTGCTCAGTTCTGTGGTGGCTCCCGGGGCTCTGGGGACCGCCCCTAGCTTCCTTGACCCGTAATAGATCTTCCCTCCAACAGCCTCTCTTGCAAGTCCTGTATTGTTGGTTTGTTGCCCCTGCCCCCCTTTCCACTGCCCTCCATAGTCTGTTGTGCTTCCACGGCCCTTCCTGCCTGCTCAGTGTGGTTAAATTGTTGCCTTTGCACCCTCCTACCTGCCTTCAATTTTCAGAGTCCATGCCCCTGGCCTCTGCCTCTCAACAGTATCCTAATGAACAACTAGATCGCTAACATTCTATATTTATTACAAAAGTGTGGAACGCCTGACATCATCTTGATGTAATCAAAACTGTAATACCTAGAGCATTCCTTTAGAAATTACATATATGAGAGGGTCTTATTGGCATCAAAATTATGGTTAGTGCTCTAAAAGACTAAAATAAGGACATATTTTCTGAGTTTTCAAATAGCGACAAAGCACTTTTAAATTATTTGTTATCTTTATGTTTTTTTATCTAGTTGACAACTTGATTAAATGTTGCACTTAGGGGAGAGGATGTGGTGTTACTTCCAGAACTGCAGACTTTGCAAATGGGGAACCAGGTTGAAGTTTCTGCTTCAGCTCGACATTCTGTGATTCTGGTCAAATCACTTAGTCTCCCCATGTCTACAACCAAAATGAATTTGTTCTTGTGTGATGTAACCAATGCTCATGTAAAGCACTCCAATACCTGACAAGTCTGCACTATATAACACTGCAAAAACATAAAATAATAAGTGTTTTGCACACTTCTGTCATTGGGCTATATTTGGGCTATATCTGGGTGATTTTGGGCTACATTTGGGCTCTTTTGTCTCCGGTGGCCATCTTGGGAGATTCATTTGTTATGAAGTTTCCTAATTTCCTCATGTACTGCAGTCTCCTCAGTCGGAAATGCTTTCAGTTTTTTACTTTGATTCCATCATGAAGGTATTCAGATATGTTACACATTTGCCATAAATTCTGAATGTTAGCACTCTAGTTGCTCATTAGATCACTGTAGTAAAACTACTGTTCACCATGGAAGTCTGCTCCTGGTATTAAAAGTGCATGTTTCAGTCTGCATGTCAGAATTTTTTAATGAAATAGAAGAGGATTTGAGAAGTCACTCAAAATGTGCCCTCATTTTCTTTCTTCAGCATTAATCATTATTTCTATGGCAAAATGAACCCCCTCATTGTGTTCCTTTTTAAATTAAATGTTTTAAGAGTTACCACTTTAATCCAAGCAAGATGGCTTCAGGTGTGCCATACATTTATCATAAGTAGGACGGTTAGCGCTCTAGTAGTTCTTTGGAACACTCTGGAAAGCTGCAGTAGAACACAAAGGAATCAACTGACAGTCTCTGCCCTTGTTGGATGTACATGTTTTACTGAGAATGTCAGACTTCATTCTCACATGACTGAGAAAGATAATGTGAATTTACAGAAAATAAGCTCTCAGTTTAGCTTATAGATCACCTTCCAAACCTCTGTGGTAAAAGCATGAGAAAATATTTTTCTCTCAATCATGATATCCCAGCAGAAGGCTTTTTCACATGGTGAAATCACCTTAGAACATACCACAATTCCTAAAATGAGTATGGTACCATCAACAAATGATTTATAATGTAACTAAAGTCTTAAAACCTTCTATTAACTGCAATGCTTTTTAATGAGGTGCTATCATGTATATTGGTCCCAAGATGGCTGCCAACACTTCTTGGATGAAGTGCTGACAGCCAATCAGATCTCAGGATGAGATGTGTGGTTAGGCTCCGCCCACATATATATATTGATTTAAATGCTATTTTCTCAGGAACTACTGAACAGATTTACACCAGACCTACAAAAGGCACTTCCTTGACCTGAGGACTACCTCTCTGCCAAATTTCAAGTAACTCTGTTCAGCCGTTCGGGCTGTAGCTGTGTCTAAAGGTCCTATGGAAAAATGCATGGGAAAAATGCGTTTTGGGACCCCCCTTTTTTCTCAGCCCCCGCTTGACGAATCCCCCCGAGACTTTCAGGGTAGGAGCGGAGCGTAGCGCCCCACCTATTTTGAAAATTTTGCGAGGATTCATCGACCGGCGCCAAAGTTATTCCAAATAGAATGTTGCGGATTTCCTATGGAAACAGGGTCCTAACTATAACTATCTACTGGCGACCGCCAGTAGATAATATATATATATATATCTGCTGAGACTTGTATATTTTGAATGGGTGCACACTTCACCCCAGTTTGATATGTAGCTGAACTTTGTAGGCCAAAACCAGACACAAAACAGTAAACCATATAATACCCCACTAATATTATAAGGCCTACCCCAGGTCAATATCTAACCTAGCAGAGTCCCATCTGAGCCAGGGTACCTGTGCGCAGGTATCCGGCTGTGCAGGCTGAGCAGCACAATATGCCGATAAAAACTGCTTTTTCCTCACATATTGTAGGATCAATTTTTTTTTGTTTTTAAATACACCAGTTGCAGAACCTCTTCCACTGGTGTTTAGATTTATATAGTGTAGCTTATCAGCCGTGACTGTCCATGGGCACAGGGAGATTACGTGATTTACCCATAATCACAGGAGGTTGCGCTGAGACTTGAACCAGGAACCCCAGCTCCAGAGTCAGCAGTTTTGGCAGCTGTGCCACTTCCTCTTCCACTTAACAATAGGACGCTCTAGTAGATTGATGCTTGTCTTTTTTTTAAGTGTCCATACAGTGCTGAGGAAGAGTCTGGTGTTCGAATTAAATGAGTTCAGGTGCCATGCCACCAAGTTCTAGGTCAGTAATGCAGGCGAAAATTATGCTTTACGGTTTTATTTAAAGTAGCTAGCTCAAACTAAATTTCTCATTAACCATGTTGTTCACAGCAACCACCAATCCTGGTCACCACTGCTGCTGCTACTACTAGAATGGCATTCCTCAATACCACATGCTCTATTCCTTCTGGTACAGCTTCAGAGAAAAGTGTCTTTTCACCCACTTTAAATGGGGTGTTTTGCATGATTTGCCTTATTTGTTCTACCTTTTGTGTAACCCTTTCTTGTAATACAGGTTCCCCATTTTGCATCGCTAATATAGCAGTGCAGCTCCTTGTTTCCCGACGGGCGTTATGTAGCCTGCAGTTCAGTCCACCGCCACCAGAGGGTGCGGTTCCACAGCAGTCCTTCACTACCTCAATAGAGGAGAAGTAGCACACAAACATCTCTAGCTATATTTTTCTCTACAGTTTGTGGTCCTCTTCCAACCCGTATTGGCAGAAACAATTCACAAAGTGTCGCTGCTCAAGTCTGGTTGAACTGGCCCCAACAGAGTCTTCAACCCTGCAAGTAGAGCTATGGGTTACACCTAGCAAGGGGAACTGTATGTAGAGGTAGGAGGGGTTGACTACTCATGAGCTCACTAAAACATTTGATTCAATAGTGCACATAGTAGTGCCCATTACCTCTCTGCCCCTGGGCAAGTAAAGTCTCTTGCTGGTGGCTTGCCCCAGGAGTAAGGTGCTATACGTCGTTTGTCAACTAAGACCCTCAGGGTGTGAGAAGTCCTTTGGCGCCAACTGGGGCAAAGGCAAACTCGAAGTACAAGGCAGAAAGGGGGGGGGGGGGTCAACAGGGCACTGCTGAAAGGCTAAATGATGCCTTTCTGAATGTCCACATGGCAAGCTCTTTACTCTGATCCAAAGGCTGTTGGGGGCTAAGACCCGGGGGACAGGCGAGGGCGCAGATCAGTCTACCTTTAAGATAAACTCCAGACCCAGCCAGACAATGCTCCAGACCCAACCAGGCAATGCTCCCGTCGACACCTCCCAAATGCTCCAGGTTGGAGGACCTGGCTGACCCATCTGGGGGTTCAGATACACCCGAGCATGGACATTTATAGCGCCGGAGATCCATTGAGTGGTTTCACTTGGACAAGGTAACCAATAAGTGGCACATAGGGCTGCCTTTGAGCAGAGTGCCCTCCACATTCCTTGAAAGGAAGGTGGCACAAAACATCAAAATAATTAGAAAATTGACCACCTATCATCTCCAAATTCATCAAAGTACGCAAAAAGGGTATTGACAGGTCCTGGTGGGCCTATAAGGATATTGATGGATATGCAGGCAGGGCTATTGACTAAGATCTTTAATGTGACAGAGAATTCAAGGGTCTCCAGTAGTATGGTTCAGCAGAACATTTTGTTGTAGTAGGCACAAAGGGTGCTTTGTTTTCTTGGAAACACCAACTGCGCCATATCAATGGAGTGGCAGTTTATTCGCTCCCCAAAGACTGACCCCAATTTGGGGGAAATGGCCACATTTCCCCCATGAAACTAGTAGTGTGGCAGAGGGAGGCCTTTTTGGGGGTCCGTTCCTAAAGGACCTTATTCAATTTGCCACTGCTTTGCTTCCCCGAGTATAACCATCCAGGAATATGATGTTTTTGCAACATTGGTCACTCACCTGGAGATTGCTCTTGCAAGGCTCCCAGAGAAGAGCTGTTTAGAGACTAATCCAACTCCAGCTCCAGGATCAAGCCAGTCTTGGGAACTTCCATTTACAAAGGGGCAAAAGCCGAGCAAGACAAGCTTTCAAAAGATATACCTAAATCCCCTGGAGGGGTTTTCAGGTAATGATTATCCCTTCTTCCCGATTAAGAGTTGGGAAAATGGGGAGGAGTTTCTACCCACATGTGGCCAATTGACCAGAAATCTGTGGATACTGCAGACTGTCAACAGATTCAGTTTGGACTTTTACAGTTTCCAGACACAGGAAACATACCTACAACCCCAGATTTTTACATGAACAACAGGCTTTAATAGACGCGGAGTTGTCAAAGCTGTTGACCAAAAGGGTCATAGTAGAGTCCTACCTGTATCCTGTTATCTTCTACAGCAACTTGTTCTTGGTCTGGAAAAAAAAAACAAGGGCCTTTGCCTGGTTATCAACTTGAAGGAGTTGAAAGGATGGCTGATGTACTGTGATTTTAAAAATGGAGAACATTCATTACTGGAGACATTCAAGAGGGTGACTGGATGGTCAGACTGAATCTGAAATTTGTTTACTTCACGGGCGCTATGTTTCCTCCTTATTTTAGTTTTCCTCTGTATTCCTGGAAGGAGCAGGTTTTTGGGTTCAAAGCCCTGATATTCAGTCTCTTGTCAGCTCTTTGGTGGCTCTCCAAGCTCCTCAGGCCAGTGGCCTTGGGACCTCGGGATCACTGACTATGGGTACAACATTCTCTTGATGGACCCGTCCAAGGATCAGCGACTGTCAAATCTGCAGGTGATGTTGGACCTTCTCCAAGGTCTGAATTTTGTGTTCAATGAGAAATCAGACCTCAGTCAGGTTGAGCAACCCTTCACTTAATCTCCCAAGAAGCAAGACTGCATGCATTTGGAGGGAATTGAGGAGCACTCTCTTCACAGATGAAACTTCACTCAAACTGTTCAGATTCGTTCATCTGCTCCCTGCTTCCATTCAGGCAATTTTCCTGGACACTCTTCATTATCGGGCCTTGCAGCGAAAGTGCATTACGTACGCAGGCGCTTTGGTACTAAGATATGACAGCCCTATCATAGCCAGGACAGAGATGGGCAACATTAAGGCTTGGAACAGGATGGTAATTTTTGAAAGGCATCAGATGTAGATATAGAATTATATTTGATTTATGGATTTCTAGAGTGTGCAAATGCCCAACGGTAACTTAGCACAAAGCATAATTTAATGTTAAACCCTAGTGAGAAAGTGCCATCTTTCTTGCATGGTATGCCCCCATTTTTTGCTGAATTGTTGAATGTACTTTGACTGAGTGTGCCCTGGACTCCTGCCAATCAGGTGCCCAGGGCCTATGTTCCTTCCCTACAAAAACCTCAAACCCATATTGGCAAACCCTGGCCACATGTCAGCCCCTGGTAAATGGTAGCCTAGGTACCCAGGGCCTTGTGAACAGGGAAGGCCCCTAAGGGCTGCAGCACTCATTGTGCCACCCTTAGAGGCCCTGTACCCTAACACACACACACACACACACACACACACACACTGCCCTTGCAGGCTGAGTGTCTGGGTACAAGACAAAACAAAGTCGACATGGCACACATCTCTGTGTGCCATGCACACCACCTACACTGCCCTGGCATACATCAGCTACCCCTCTAGCTGGGTGCCCTATGCCAGTGGTGTGGGCGCATGAGCCCTGTGCCCCTACAGTACCCAGGTCCATTCCTGGGCCCTGTAAGTGCAGTGCTGGCATTGAAGAGTACATGGTGCTGAGAGCTCGTCAAACACGAACTACACAGCACCATAATGGCAACACTGAAGACTGAGGAGTTTGGTATCAAACTTCTCAGCACATTAAACCCGCACTGATGCCAGTGTGGGATTTAATGCACCAAGCACCACAGAGGGCATCTTAGAGATGCCCCCTGAAACCTAACCTAAAATCCACGTTTGGTCTGAGAGGCTGCCTAGGCTGCCACACAGCAGACATGTTGCTGGACCCCTATGTAGGAGAGCCCCTGCTCTCCTGGGCCTGCAACAATGCACATCCTTGGCGAGGAACTAGGTCTCCTCCCCCAGGATGGACAGGGGGAAGCTTCAAAGGCATGCCGCCTCTGTGAGCTTCCCCAGGCCACTTGCAGCCCCCACTCTGGCGGGAAGCCTGGCCGGAAACCCCAAATAAGGACAGGGGATGTGCCAGCCTGCCAACCCCACCCCTCAGGTGGGGGAGGCGGGGTGAAGCACATCTCCGGGGGCGCTCGCCATATTGAAGATGGGAGGCCCTACCCAATCAGGACTAGGCTACTGCCCCCCTCCCACAGGAGTGTAGCAGAATAGGGGGTGTACCCACCCCAGGACATGGACCCATTGGTCCCTGCCCTTTACCTACCTGTAACGCCCCTAAATCTAGTATTTAGGGGCACCATGAAACTTCCTTCCCAAGATTCCAAAATAAAAGAAGAGCAAGAAGAATGAAGACCTGCCGTGCAGCTGCTAAGAGGAGGAAGACACCAACTGCTTTGGCCCCAGCCCTACCGGCCTGTCGACCCTCGAACCTGCTCCTGCTACAACCCGGCACCTCTTGTGGCCAGCAACCTCACAAACACAGGAGGACCTGGCTACCTTTTGGCTCTAAGCACCTGGGACTCCCATGAGCAGAGGCTCTCCTCAAAATCAGCTTCTAATCCCTGGCATCAGCCCGGAACCGCAAACCCTGCACACTCTGCACCCGCCAAGCCTGGCCTGTGCCGGAGTGAACAAAGACCACGAGGACGACCCCCCCGGCGACTGTGTCCCCGGTCCGGCACCCAAGGACTTCCCTCAACGCTCCTGACGACGCCTGCAGCCTCAGAACCAGGTACCCCCCCCCCCCCCCCCCCCAACTGCGATCAACAGAGGGTAAGATTTCCCAAAACCAAAAGGCACCCCTGCACCCGACGCCCTGCGGCCCCCTGTGCCCAACTCCTGGGTACCTACCTATCCTCCAACTACCCAACTTACCTCTCGAAGTGGTGGTGGCACCTGAAGAATCTTCGTCCCAGAGCTTGCAGCCTTTTTCCAACCAGGAGCTTTCCCATTGAAATCAATTGAGCACCCGAAGGCTCAAAAGCACCCTGCATCCAGCCACCCGAGTGGCCCTGGCAGTGTAACCTCTACACCTATCTACTTCCCCATTTGCCCTGAGCAAGTGACCAGGAGCACAGCTCCCTCAGCCGCGTGGGCTGCTAGTCAGCAGCCACCAACCAAGGCTCACCTGCCTCCCATAGGATAACATTGGGCCTAACTCACTCTGCACCCGGCTGCCCCTGCGCCGCTGAGGGTGTAACAACTGTACCTACCTGACCCTGGGAGACACCCGAGTCTGTGCCAAGAACCTTAAGTGTGGAGTTTCTAAAACTTAAAATATTCACCAAAAATCAGCCGAGTAACGAAAACACTCACCAGCTTTTAGGAGAGATCCCAGTGCTGGATCTTGGTGCCCAGCACTTACCCTGAAAAATATTCACAACCGTACTTACCAGTAACCCAATTTTCTTCCATAGGAAACCATTAACTGTTTTTCTGTGAAATTTCTTCTAAGTGTCGATTTTTGCAAACTTTAAATATTCTTTAACCCCTTCGCCGCGGCACGAATTCCGCCGCGGCGCTGGGGGGGTTTGGGGTCAGCGCGGCGCCACCATGCTCATGACGGAACCACGCCGTCATGAGTCACGGGCGAGCTGTGCTCATGACGGCGTGGTTCCGTCATGACTCCGCCCACTTGCATTGATCGCCCGCACAGGCGGGGAAAAAGTGCCGCGTGGGCGGAGCGGCCGATAACGGCCGCAGCATGACGGAACCACTCAGTCATGAGCACACGGCGCCCGTGGCTCATGACGGAGTGGTTCCGTCATGAGCAGGGAACGGGTTAAAAATCGTGCTAACTGTGAAAACGCAATTATTTACCTGTTTTAGATAGAGATCCCAGTACTGAGTCTAGGAGACCAGTACTGGATTACAAAAGTAACGAGAACCTACTTTACCTGCAACTTGAATTTTCTTCCATAGGGAATCATTGTCTGCTTTTCTATGAAATTTCTTCAAAGTGTCAACTTTTAAAATAGCTAAATGTTTCCTAAATATCACAACAGTAACTAAGTCGACTTTTATCACTTGTTTCTAAGAACTGTCCCAGGACTGAATCTAGGATCCAGTCCTGGAGTTACAAAAGTGATCCTGAATGTAATCTATTGCAAATAACTTAAAAATTCCATTGTGCTCAATGCATTATTGTGTTTGAAATTGTGTTGCCTATTGCAACAACCTGTAACCAGTATTTACAAAAGTCAATTGCATATTGCAAAAGTATTTACCTAAAGCATCTCATTCTGAGAAAGTATATTTTAATATCTATTGTTGGTTCTAAAATAAAACAGACATATTTTTTATATAAACCATTGGCCTAGAGTTCAGTTATTGAGTGTGTGAGACCATTTGCTGACAGTGTGTACAACAAATGCTTTGCACTGTTCTCGGATAGTGCCTTACTGCTCGACCAAGCTACCACTTTAGAGAGTAAGGTTATATCTAACTTTAGCCTCTGCCAAACCTCTGGGGACTGTGGACTCTGTACACACTGTACCTATTTGGGAACAGTATATACAGAGCCACTTTCTCACAACACTGAGCAGAAAGAAAGGAGCACAAGAACTATTAAGAAAATGAGAACAACCAGGTTTTAAACTGCTTCCGATAAATTAGAGAATTAGCCCAACTTTTAAGGAGCAACGGCATTCTGTTCCACAGGTTACAAGTGGAGTAGACAAAACTACGACCACCCAAGGTGATATCTTACCTCTGGGTGTGATCATGGAGCATGAAAAGGCTGACCGCAAACATCTTTTTGGAGTAGGATCTAAATTTACTTTTAAGGTATGCTGGTCCTGAATCAAGCAACGCTTTATGAGCCAGGCATAAGGACTTAGAGGCAATCCAGGAGGCCTGGTTGGGATGCAAGAAGTAGAGATCTGTCTACAGAAAGTCAATGGTCAGAGGTATGAGTTGTCTCTTCACAGCAACTGCCTCAAACTCCTGGTGTGATCCCTCCGCAGTGGAGAGTCTAAAGAGGGATCAAATGTGCTATGTCCTGCTGAGAATGCACATCATCACAGTGGTAGATTTATAGCAACCGAATGAGTGGCACCAAATAACTGATGCTCACTGAGTGGGCCAAGGACTTCTGGCATTTTTGCCTAAGCAGAGAGATCTCCGTGGTTGCAGAGCACCTTCTCGGTTTGTCCAATGTAGTATCAAACGGAATTCCAGGTTTCTGGAGGATCCCAGTGACTGGAAACTGGGCCAGTATCAGACTGACAGATTGAGTCCTTTTGAAATAGATCTTTTTGCCTTCCGCATAACCAGTCAGATGTAGAAGTATTTCAATTGTAGCCTGGATACAGGGGTTTTAGGAATACATGCCTTTCACCTGGATAAGGATTAGATCTGCATCTAAATGTTCCCTCCGTTCGCTATGACTGCGCGAACATCAGCTCATGTATTAGAACAGGAGGCAGTGTTGGTGAGTCCTTTTGGAGAGCCCGACTTTGCTTTTGGACTCCGATAGGACTTACCTCAGATTTTCTAATCCTTCTTCACAACAATCCCACAAAGGCTAAGTGTGGATACCTTTGGGATGTCAACTTGGTTCTTAATATGCTCAAGTCTTGGCGTTATAACAATACTCTTTCAAAGAAGGATTTATCAGTCAAATTAGCAATGTTGCTTTGACTAGTGTCCTGCAAAGGAGTCTGATGTCAGGGCCCTGGATTTGTATGGTACGTTTTTCTCATGGCGGTGTTACTTTTACAATTGCAAAAAGAACAAAGTCCAGTATCAGATCAGTATTCTGTTCAGCTTTTCCAGATGCTACCAAGTGGTGTGTGGTTGCATGTTTGAAAGTATATTAAGCAAAAACAGCAAATATCTGTCCTGCAGGTGTGCTGCAGATGGCTGCCTTATGTAAACTCTGAGCAGTATAGTCTACCGCAAATGCCAAATGTTGGACTATGGCAGCAGCAGAGATTAACTCAAGATTCAGTGCACACTTAGCCAACGGGGCAATGGATTCTAAGGTCTATGCATTAGGAGGTATGCTGCAAGATATCAACGTGGTAAGCTGGTCATCAGTCCAAAGCCGTTGGGAAATGAAGCTCCTCCAGTGGTGACCAAACTTTGAACTAGCATAATCCTCACCTCCAGTCCCCATATAGAATATAAATTGTCCAAGCTATCGTGAAGGAAAGTTTCAATTCCATTAAGGACTTGGAGGCAATGATTATTACCACCTGCGACATTAGTCTTGGGTACTCTCCTCTCCCTTTTTAAACTGTAAGGTATACGTATTCTCTTTTAAAATTTTCATATTTCCTAAATTAATAATGGTGTTTAGTTATTAACACGGTCTTAATATTGACTATCATGCTGTTGTCTTATGTCATTGGTTCATTAGCTTGGGTTCAGATATACGCTCTCTTCCTTAGGTTTGGATGAAAAGCAGAAGTGATTTTCCAGTTCAGCGGCTGTTGGTTATGGATGCATGAAGTAGGGAGGATGTGGTATTAAGGAAGGTCCTTCTTGTAGTAGCATAGGTGCCCAAAACTGGGGGTTTGCTATGGACTGCATGGTTTATGGCAAATGTAGAACAAGTTACTTACCATCGTTAACAATATATCTGAAAGAGACATTAGTTATAGATTCCTTACCTTAGAATTACCCCCAGGCGACAGACTGGATCAGAGGATTTTTTTCTTAGCAGTACCCTGCGCGTCGGTAGGTGGCGTCGGGCAACTCCACATTAGTCATCGGCGTCATGATCGCCGGGATGACATCACGGTATCTACTTAGACGTCGCCACTGCGCCCGACGTCAGTTCTTTACACGACATTCCACTCCAGAAGCAGAGAGCCAAGCAAGACACTGACTACTGGTGCACAAAACTAGGGCCCTGAAAGGGAGTCCTTACTCTACAAGTCAATTCGCAGAATGGGCAGGATGGGTGGGGCGGTAAGGACTCTTTAACTAATATATGTCTCTTACAGATATATCTTTACCGAACATAAGTAACTTGTTCATCTGAAACAGACTATTAGTTATAGATTCCTTACCTTAGAATAGATACCCCAGCAATACCAACCCCGGAGGTGGGTCTGCAAACTAAGTTCACACCAGAAAGTCCAGGAGACATGAGCGGCCAAAGAAGCAGTCTCTCCAGACTGGACTATCCAGGCAATAATGCTTAGTGAAGATGTGCAGTGATGCCCAAGTGGCTGCCTGGCAGATATCACAGAGGAGGACTCCACGTACCAAAGCAGTAGTGGCTGCCATCGCCCTGGTGGAATGGTCGCGCAGTCCTACCGGAGGTTCCCTTTTCGCCAAGGAATAGCAGATCTTAATGCAAAGGATGACCCATCGAGAGATGGTCCGTTTTTGCACAGCCCGACCTTTCTTGGCACCCACATAGCCAAAGAGTTGATCGTTCACCCGGAATTGTTTTGTGTGATCCAAATAAAAGGATAATGCACGTTTTGGATCCAGATGGTGGAGTCTCTCCTCCTTGGAAGGATGCAGGGGCGGGAAGAAGGTGGGCAAAGTGATGGTTTGTCCTATGTGGAAAGAGGTAACCACTTTGGGAGGAAAAGAAGGTAGAGTTCGAAGGACAACCTTGTCCATATGAACAGCAAGAAAAGGGAGGCTTAGAAGAAAGGGCCTGAAGCTCACTCACCCTGCGAGCAGAGGTGATGGCAATCAGAAAAGCAGTCTTAAAAGGTCAAGAGTCTGAGAGGACAATTATGTAGTGGGTCGAAAGGAGCACACATAAAGTACGTCAAGACCAGATTAAAGTCCCACTGGGGCATTATGAAAGGAATAGGAGGAAAGAGGTGAGTAATGCCCTAATAAAATCTATTTACAATAGGGGACTTGAAAAGCGTAGGGCTGATCAGGAAGGCGAAGAAAGGCCAAAATAGCCGAAAGATAGTCTTTAAGAGTGCCCAGAGCAGAGCCCTGCTGGGCTAAAGAAAGGATGAAGAGGAGAACCTCAGAAAGAGGGGCAGAAAGGGGATCCACAGCGTCTGCTGTGCACCATGCCACAAATTTGTGTCATCTACAGGCATATACAGTTTTAGTGGAGGGACGCCTGGCTGCCAAGATGACATTACAGACTTTGGGAGGAAGGTCAAAAGCGGTCAACTGTCACCACTCAATCTCCACGCAAGGTGGTGGAGGCTGGACAGGTTCGGGTGGAGAATCACCCCTGTTGCTCAAACAGAACATCCTCCCGAAGAGGCAGTCTGATCGGAGGTTCGCAGGCCATGTTCAAGAGCTCAGAATACCAGACTCTTCGTGCTCAATCCGGAGCCACAAGAATGACTTGGGCCCGGTCACGCTTGATCTTCTTCAGCACTATCGGCAGAAGTGGTATAGGCGGAAAGGTATAAAGAAGACCTCAATTCCACTTGCGACGAAAAGCGCCACAGAGCGAGTGCTGCCTTGGAAATTCCAAAGTGCAGAACTGCTGACATTGTGTGCACTCTTCGATGGTGAACAGATCTAACCAAGGCTCTCAACACCGCTGAAAGAAACCTTGCACCACCTCCGAGTGAAGACGCCATTCGTGATCCATCACGTACCGGCGGCTGAGTTCACCTGCCCTGGCGTTCAGGGAACCTGCCAGGTGTTGAACTACCAGGGACATGCCCCAATCTTCCAGCCATGTCCAGAAGCGAAGAGCCTCTTGACAGAGGGTCCACTACCCCGCCCTGTTTGTTGCAGTACCACATGACAGTATGGTTGTCCGTGAACACCTTCACTACTCTTCCTTTGACAGAAGGAAGGAATACTTTCAGTGCAAGATGAATCGCCCAGAGCTCCAGAAGGTTGCCCTCTGATCTCCGCCTCTTCCATGTGGCCGCCCAATCCCAGAAGAGACGCATCGGTCACTACTCTGAAGTCTGTTTGGGGAAAGGAGGGGGATCTGCTGTTGACCCAATCCTGGTCCGATAGCCACCACTGCAATTGGTGTGCAGTGCCCTCTGCGATCTGGATGACATCGGAGAGATTTCCCTGATGCTGCACCCACTGGAACTTCAGGTCCCACTGCAGAGCCTGCATATGCCACCTTGCATGGTCCACCAGCAGGATGCAGGAGGCCATGAGGCCCAGCAACCTCAAGGTCGATTTCAAGAAACCCGGGATAGAGGCTGAAACATCTGTATCAAAGCCCGAATATCTCGGACTCGAAGCTCAAGAGGATAAGTACGAAAATGCGCTGTATATAGAACTGCTCCGATGAAAAGGAGCTTTATAGTGGTAAACAGGTGTGACTTTGGCACGTTGATAGTGAACCCCAGTGAATGCAGAAGGTCCGCCGTAGTCTGAAGGAGGGAGACGACAGCCTGGGGCGAGCCCGCCTCCAACAGCCAGTCGTCGAGATAGGGGAAGACTGGAACCCCCGATCTGCATAAATAAGCTGCGACCACCACCATCACTTTCCTGAACACCCGAGGGGCACTGGTAAGGCCAAAAGGGAGCATGGTGAACTGAAAATACTTGTGGCCTACCGTAAACCGTAGGTAACGCCTGTAGGCTGGCAGGACGGGAATGTGGAAGTAACCTCCCTGCAAGTCCAACGCTACCTTCCAGTTTTCATGGTAGAGGGCAGACAGGACCTGAGCTAATAACAACATTTTGAACTTCTCTTTCCGGAGGAAACAGGTGACATCCCAGAGATCCAAGATAGGATGCAGGCCTTCTTGGGCACCAGGAAGTAGTGGGAGTAACAACCACAACCTACTTCAGGGACTGGAAGAAACTGGCTCTATATATAATGCACCAAAGTGATGTACAGTGTGTATAGAGTCCAAGAGTTTCCAGAGATAGGCAGAGGTTAAAGTTAGATAGAACCTTACTCTCTAAAGTGGTAGCCGGGTCGAGCAGTAAGGCAGTATCAGAGGACAGTGTTAAGCATTTGATGTACACACTGAGTCAGCAAATGAATTCACACACTCAAGAACAGAACTCTAGGCCAATTGTTTTTGTATAAAAAAATATACTGTATTTCTAGAACCAAGCAAGCCTGCTACAGGTAAGCATAAAAATACTTTGCAGTAATGAATACTTGTGTGAAAACAGTTCAAAATTGCTGTAGAAATTATACTGGTTTTGGTTTACAGTTAAGGAAGTAGTTTGCAACACTTAGCAGGTATAGGACATTCAAATGAATTGGCTTTTTCAATAATTGTAAGTAAGTTACTTTTCAGATTACTTTTTCTAACAGTGCTGGAACCTAGATTTAGCACTGGGACATTTCCTGAAAACAGTTGAGAAAATGCATTTTAATTAGATGTACGGTTTTTAAAGAATATTCTTGTATTTCAAAAGTTGACAGTAACTTGTTCCACAGAGAACCACCAATGTAATCCTATGGAAGGAAATTCAATTCACAGGTAAGTCACTTTTACGTTACTTTTCCTACTCAGTGCTGGATACCTAGATTCAGCACTGGGACATTTCCTGAAAACAGTTGAGAAAATGTGTTTTGGTTATATGTGCGATTTTTAAAGAATATTCTTAAGTTTTCAAAAGTCGACACTTAGAAACTTTTTGGGAGAAAAAGTGTCAATGTTATCCTATGATGAAAAGCAGGTTATCAGTTTTGAGGTAAGTACTCGGTTTTTGGAGTTGGGGTTCTGGGGTTAGACTCTGGGGTCTCCCAGGGTCAGTGATGCACTGTTGTTGTACCCTCAGCTGCATTAGGGCAGCCGGGTGCAGAGTGTTGAGGCCCAATGTTATCCTATGGAGGATAGGGGGGCTCCGGTTGATGGCTGCGGGCAAGCAGGCCACGGGGTTGTGGGAGCTCAGGTCAAGTTGGGGACCAAAGAAGTACCAAAGGTGCACCCTCAGCAGCACTAGGGTGGCCGGGTGCAGGGTGCTGTTTTGAGGTCAGGTGCCCTGTTGATTTCAATAGAGATTCTCCGGGACAAAGAAACACTGCAGGCTCGGGGACAAGTATCTTCCAGGAGCAACCACCACTTCGAGGGGTAAGTTAAGATGTTGAGGGCTGGTTAGGCATCGGTGGTTTGGGGACACAAGGCAGTGGGGCGTCGGGTGCAGGGGTGTCTTGGGACGTCGGATTTTCTTACCCACTCTGGTCGCAGTAGGGTGGGGGGGGGGTCCTCTTGATTGAGACCGCAGGCGTCGTCAGGAGGCTTGAGGCAGGTCAGGGGTCGCCGGATCTCAGGTCAGGGGTCGCCAGGGGACCTCCTCGTGGTGGTTTTCCGCTCGGGCCGGGTTCGGCGGGTGCAGAGTGGGCTGGATTTGCGGCTCCTGGCTGGCACCAGAAGCTGCAGTTTAAACACTTCCAGTGTTCATGGGAGAAACAGTCTGGAAAGTGAAGGCAGGCAGGTCCTCTGGGGTTTGTGAGGTTGCTGGCTGCTGGACACTCCGGGATTTCGCAGGAGCAGGTTCGAGGTGAGACAGGCCTGTAGGGCTGGGGCCAAGTCAGAGGGCGTCGTCCTCTTGTTAGCTCTGCACGGCTTTGTCCTTATCTTCTTTTCTTGTTGTTGCTGGATCTGAGTAAGGAAGGTTCAGGGTGCCCCTAAATACAAAATTTAGGGGCATTACAGGTAGGTAAAGGGCAGGGACCAATGGGTCCCTTCCCTGGGGTGGGTACACCCCCTATTCTGCCACTCTCCACTGGGAGGGGGGCAGCAGCCTGTCCCCGTTTGGCTGGGTCCCCCATCCTCAAGATGGCGGGGACTCTAGGTTGTGCTTCACCTCGCCTCACTCACCTTAGGGGTGGAGTTGGCAGAGTTGGGCACACCACTCTTCCTCACTTGTTTTTCCCGCCGGTTCTTCCGCCCAAAGTGGAGGGTAGAACCAGTGGGGACCAGTTGCTGAAAGCAGCAAATGGTCTGGAGAGGCTCACAAAGGCGGCATCCCTTTGAACCTTCTCCTTCGTGAACCCTGCCGATCCTGGGGGAGGAGACTTGGTACCTCGTCCCAGAATGTGCATTGTTTCAGGCCCCCGAGAGCAGCAAGCTCTCGACCCAGGGGTCCAGAAACATATCTGGTGGTGGCAGCCTAAGCAGCCACTCAGCCAGGTCACTAGCAGTTGGTCGAATTTCAGGGGGCATCTTTAAGATGCCCTCTGTTGTGCATTTTACATTAAATCCCACACTGACATCAGTGTGGGTTTAATGTGCTGAGAAGTTTGATACCAAACTTCCCAGTCTTCAGTGTAGCCATTATGGTGCTGTGGAGTTCGTAATGATAAACTCCTAGCACCATATACTCTTTAATGGAACCACTGCACTTACAGTGCCCAGGAATGGATTTGGGCACTGTAGGGTTACAGGGCTCACTCACCTGTACCCTTACCACTGGTACAGGGCACCCAGCTAGAGGGGCGACTGATGTATGCCAGGACAGTGGTTTGTGGGCATGGCACACAGGGATGTGTGCCATGTCTACTGCTCACTTTGTTCTGCACCAAGGCACTCAGCCTGCAAAGGCTGTGTGTGTGTCAGGGTACAGGGCCTCAGAGGGTGGCACAATAAGTGCTGCAGCCCTTAGAGGCCTTTTCTGGTCACAGTGCCCTGGGTACCTGTGGTACCATTTACCACGGGCTGACATGTGGCCAGAGATGCCAATTGGGTTTAGGCTTCAATGCAGTTTTAGGGAAGGAACATAAGCCCTGGGTACCTGATTAGCAGGAGCCCAGGGCACCCTCAAACAACATCAGCAATTCAGCAAAAAGTGGGGGCATACCATGCAAGAAAGAGGGCTCTTTCTCACAGGGACTTCCTCAATAGCTCCCTTCGCCAAGAGAGCCATAACTTTCTGATGGAGAAGGGCCGAGTGATCCTCCGACATGCGATGGAGTGTTGGTGGCATGGAGGGAGGGAGTAGCCCCTTAGGACTATCTGCAAAACCCACCTGTCCGATGTGATGTTGCGCCAGTGGGGGAGGTGATGGCAGATCCTGCTGCCCACTGACAACTGGTGGACCTGAAAGGTCGGAGTTGGAAGGCTTAGAGGATTCTGCAGAGGGGGCACTGGTGGACTGGCCCGCCCGTTGGACCCCAGACCTATGGCGGTGGGTCACACGTCCCTTGCTGCGCAGAGGCTGGGTAGCTTGACCCGGCCTGTAGCCCTGGGTGGAAAGTGGTGGGGCACCCCTTCCGGGTAGAAAGTGGTGGGGCACCCCTTCCGTAGCCATGAAAGGGGCGAAAGGCAGACTGCACAGGACAAGAGGTGTCAGCGAGGCCCAAGGATCTGGCTTTCGCTCTGGAATCCTTGAAGCGCTCGAGTGCACTGTCCACCTTGTCACCAAACAGGGGAGCAGAAGGGAACGCGCCTTTGGATGTTGAGGCTTGGACCACCAAGCTCTCAGGGGTAGGGTGTTTGGAGAGGAAAAATGGGTCGCCCAGGCCGGGCTGTGGTGTCGGGCAATAATCCTATCCACAGGAGCCCCTGTGCTGGGCTTGGATCAAGTGCCCAGAAGGATGTCTGTGAGGGCCTCATTGAACAGCAGCAGGAGCTCCGAAGATGCACCTGCCGGCTGAAGCACCTCAGTCAGGAGATTAGTCCTGACTGGCACCGTAGGAAGCTCAAAGCCCAAGGCCTCAGCCACCCTACAGAACACAACAGAATAGGAGTCTCCATCGTCCGTGGCCACAGTAGGGGGAGAAAGCATGCCAAGGTCTGGGGAGGTATCCAGACCACTGGCCTCACCCAACTTCTCTCATAAGTCCGGCTCATCAAGCTGGTCTGCCTAAGGGTCAACAAACCCCTCCCAGTCCTCCTCACCTTCCTCTGGCTGCCACTCAGGGCGATAGGGAACGCAAGGGTAGAACAGTGGTAAAAAAGTACCGGTGGGCGCCGGCCGACGCCAGTCGGTGTCCAAGTCGAGGGGGAGGCCGGGGTTGACACCGGCCGGGGACAACTGGCGTCGGAAGTGGCAGAGGCGTTGTCAGAGGTTTCGGTGCGGGAGGTGGTGTTGTGATGTCGACCTACACCGATCCGGATCCAGGTATGGATCCCTGGTGGCCCTGCGGCCCAGGGCCGGAGTCATCGAAAGCCTAGAGCCCCCAGCCGAGTGCGTGGGGCCCGAAGGCACACCAGCAGAGTCGGAGTGCCCAAAGATGGAGTGGAGAGCTTTGTAAAATGTACGAAGCTAGGCAGGGGACGCTCTGGCTCTCGGGAAGGGAGGGAAGCTCTGAGCTGTTCCAGTAGGCTCCACGGGTGGAGTCGAAAGAAGACGACCTTCCGCGTCCCGTAGGCCGGGGGGAAGGCGAAGAGCGACAGTGCTTCTTCGCCTTCTTCTTGTGCTTCGACTTACCTGAAGACGAAGACTTCAATGAGGAGTGATGGTGGCGGCCCCGCAACTGGTCTCACAACCTCCCTCTCGACCGGGACTTCGAGCAGCGCAGAGCTGACTGCCGGGCATCCAGAAGCTTTCGAGGCCGCTCCCGCAAAGACTTTGGGTTCATAGCCCAAGAGTCTGAGCACGACTTCGGGTCACTGTCTCGCTCCAGGCACCAAAGGAACATGAGGTGTAGGTCCTTGACCGACATCAACTTGTGACAAGTCACAAGGCTTGAAGCAGGTCCGACAATGGGACATCCCTCGTGCTAATGACTCGAAAAAGAGGTCGACAAAAGTCGAAAAATCACTAGTCAAAATATAACTAAGGGCACCGCTCTCTCCGGATCTGTGCTGGCTGGCGCGGAAAAAGAAAAAACTGAGGTCAGCACGCAGAGGCGGTGTGAGAAAGTGGCTCTGTATATACTGTTCCCAAATAGGTACAGGGTGTACAGAGTCCACAGTCTCCAGAGGTTTGGCAGAGGCTAAAGTTAGATATAACCTTACTCTCTAAAGTGGTAGCTTGGTCGAGCGGTAAGGCAGTATCAGAGAACAGTGTAAAGCATTTGTTGCACACACTCAGTCAGCAAATGGTCTCACACACTCAATAACTGAACCACTGGCCAATGGTTTATATATAAAAAAAATATATGCTTGTTTTATTTTAGAACCAACAATAGGTATTCAAATATACTTTCTCAGAATGAGATGCTTTCTATAAATACTTTTTCAATATGCAATTGGCTTTTGTAGAAAGTTACAAGTGGTTGCAATAGGCAACACAATTTTAAACACAATAATGCATCGAGTTCAATGGAAGATTCACGTTTGCAATAGATTACTTTTAGGATTACTTTTGTGATTCCAGGACTGGATCCTAGATTCAGACCTGGGACAGTACTCAGAAACAAGTGTTAAAAGTCGACTTAGTTACTGTTATGATTTTTAGACCATATTTTGCTATTTTCAAAGTTGACACTTAGAAAATATTTCATAGAAAACAGTCAATGATTACCTATGGAAGAAAATTCAAGTTGCAGGTATAGTATGTTCTCGTTACTTTTGTAATCCAGTACTGGGTGCCTAGACTCAGTACTGGGACTTTTATCCAAAAGAGGTAAGTAATTACGTTTTCACAATTTATACGATTTTTAAAGAATATTTAAAGTTTGCAGAAATCGACACTTAGAAGGAATTTCACAGAAAAACAGTCAATGGTTTCCTACGGAAGAAACGAATAGTTTCTTACCTGTCGGTGTAGTTTTGCAGCTTGAAGATCTTTCTGGATTCACTATGCTGTGCATTATTCCGCGATCTTGTGGTTGGGTCCGGATTCGTAGTCTTTTCTTTGTTTTTTTTTTTTTTTTTTTTTTGTAGCCCAGGTGGGCGTCGACGTACACCATTTGGTGCACCTCCCGTGACGTCGTCGTGCTTCCTGCGGAAGCCCCACCTTTGGGGCGCCATCTTCGGGTTCTTTTTTCCCTTTCATCTTTTTTTTTTTTTTTTTTTTAACCCTAGGCGATTGATTAATCCTTCTTGTTCCTTTATCTGTATGTTTGTATTGCTTTGATCTTTTCCATTTTACCCCCTCTTCCTCCAGCCTCATCTTCCTGGCGGAGGTGGGTGGGTTCGCTAGTGAATCCAGAAAGATCTTCAAGCTGCAAAACTACACCGACAGGTAAGAAACTATTCGTTTTGCAGCGTGAATCTTTCTGGATTCACTATGCTGTGCATCGATTTTGTAGCGGTTTTCCTAGTTCTGTGGCGGCTGGGTGGTAGATGAGCGTTGGTCGTTGAAAATGTGCTGAAGCACCTTCTGTCCAACCTGTGCTTCCTTGTTCATCTGAATGTCCACGCAGTAGTGTTTCGTGAACGTGTGCACAGATGCCCAAGTTGCCGCGAGGCATATGTCCTGGATGGGCGTGTTCGCCAGGAAGGCCACGGTGGCCCCTTTCTTCCTTGTGGAGTGAGCCTGCGGCCCCTCCGCTAGCTCCTGTCCAGCCTGTTTGTGGCAGAATTGAATAGTGAGGGCAATCCACCTTGCGATGGTGCCCTTAGTCACTGGTCTACCTATGAAGCTAGTAGCAAAGGACACAAACAGCTGTTTCGACTTCCTGAGTTCCTTGGTTCTCTCAATGTAGTGCATCACCGCTCTTCTGGCATCGAGGGTGTGCAGTGCCTTTTCTGCGTTTGTAGTCGGGTTTTGGAAGAAACTTGGTATCTGGATAGCCTGATTTATGTGGAACGCCGACACTACCTTTGGCATGAAGTGTGGGTCCGTTCTCAGGACTATTCTATCTTTGTGAATCTGAATGTAGGGTTCCTGCAGCGTTAGCGCTTGAAGCTCGCTCACCCTGCGTAGTGAGGTTATTGCCACCAGGAAGGCTGTTTTCATAGTCAACATCTGCAGTGTGGCCTTGTGAATGGGTTCAAACTGTGCCCTCATGAGCTCCGTCAGGACCACATTCAGATTCCATGC
Organism: Triturus cristatus; assembly: GCF_964204655.1. NCBI lineage: Eukaryota > Metazoa > Chordata > Amphibia > Caudata > Salamandridae > Triturus > Triturus cristatus. The sequence continues at coordinate 977,234,970 of NC_140583.1, forward strand.
CGGCGGCGGCAACCTTTTCGGGGGGGCCATCCTTTTGGCTCCTTCCATGAATCTCCTCACCACCTGCGAGCTGAAGAAACTTCCACCTTTTTCACCTCTGGTGTAGGCCACGATGGCCGCTAGGTGTACCCTTAGTGAGCTCGAGCAGAGGTTACTCTTTAGAAGGTGTGTGAGGTACCTCAGTACTGTTGAGTCTCTTGTCATTCTGTTTTGCAGGCCCTTTTTCCGGCACCACACAGTGAACCTCTTCCATTTTGCGCTGTAGCATTTTCGTGTAGTTGGTTTCCTCGCCTCCCGTAGCACTCGCATCGTGCTCGGCGGCAATCTTAGGTGCGCGAACTCTATGTCTTCAGGAGCCATGCCGCCAGGTTGAGGGTCTCTGGCTCTGGGTGCAGGACCTCTCCGTTTTGCATTGAGAGCAGGTCCTTCCTCCTCTCGAACCTGTATGGGTCGCCTTGTGCCATTTCTTGAATTTGTGAGAACCATGTCTGCCTCGCCCACTGCGGAGCCACCAGGATCAGGGTCATGTTGCTGGTTCTGCACTTGTCGAGCACTCTGTGCAACAGGGGTATCGGTGGAAAGGCGTAGGCAAATGTCCTCGACCAGCTTATCCATAGGGCATTTCCCTCGGATTGCTGATCTGGTTGCCTGGACGCGAAGCTTTGGCATTTTGCATTGTGGCGTGTTGCAAAAAGGTCTATTGTGGGAGTCCCCCATCTCCGGAAGAGTTTCTCCGTTTCCTGGCCATTGAGCTCCCACTCGTGTGATGCTGAGGTCTGCCTGCTTAGCCAGTCTGCCTCTACATTGTCCTTCCCCGGTAGGTGAATTGCCAGTAGATCTATCCTGAGAGGTATGGCCCATCTCCAAATCTCCTGAGCTAGGGATGAGAGCGGGAACGACTGTGTCCCCCCTTGTTTGTTGATGTAGAACATCGCCGTGGTGTTGTCTGTTTGGACCAACACCTTCTTGTTGAACAGGTGCCTCTGGAATGCCTTCAGGGCTAGCAGGATTGTTTTCAACTCGAGGTAGTTGATATGGCGGACCGCATCTGCTGGGGCCCATAGACCCCTCACTCTGAGGTTGTCCATGTGCGCTCCCCATCCCTTCTGCGATGCGTCCGTGGTAATGGTCACTGTTGGGATTGGTGGTGTCAGGCTTCTCCCTGCTGTTATGTTGCCTCTGTTCCACCAAGTTATCTCCTCCTGCACTGCGTGCGTAACAACCACTAGATCCTCCCAGCTTCCGTTTGCTTGTGACCATTGTTGTTGTAGCCATTCCTGGAATGGTCTCATGTGCAGGCGTACATTCGGCACCAGCTGGATACAGGACGCCATCATCCCCATCATTTTGCTCACAGCCCTCACTGTCAGAGCTCGCCCCTTCTGGTAGAGCTTCGCCTCCTTCAGTAGAGCCTCTGTCCTCCTCTCGCTGGGCACTACTGTACTGTTGCGGGAGTTGATCTTTGCCCCCAGGAAAATCTTCACCTGCTCTGGTTCCATCGAAGATTTTCCCCAGTGGATCGAGAATCCCAGTTTTGTGAGGGTGTCTGTTACGCGTTTTGCGTGCCTCTCGCACTTTCCGCGTGAGTTTGCCTTGACCAGCCAGTCGTCCAAGTAGGGGTAGACATGTATTTCCTGCCTTCGTAGGTGCGCCGCTACCGCCGACAGGCATTTTGTAAAGACCCTTGGTGCTGATTTTAATCCGAAGGCCAGGGTCGTGAACTGGTAGTGTTCTTGTTCGATGTTGAATCTCAGAAGGCCCTTGTGCCTTCTGTTTATTGGGATGTGAAGGTAGGCATCCTTGAGGTCCACGGTGACCATGAAGTCCCCTTCTCTTATCTGTGGCAGAACCTCCTGGAGTGAAGTCATTTTGAACCTTTGCGTTCTGATGAACTTGTTTAGGTAACGGAGGTCTAGTATGGGTCTGAGGTCTCCGTCTACCTTCGGGACCACGAAGTAGTTTGAGTAGACCCCTTTGTTGCGTTCTCTGAACGGCACTGTCTCTATGGCTCCCTTTTGCAGGAGTTTCCGCGTTTCTTCTCTGAGTATTGCCAGTTCTTGGGCCGATCTCAGTCTTCCCCTTGGTTTCCTGTTTGGAGGTCTTTTCTCCAAATCTACGCAGTACCCGTACTGCACAACGTTCCGTATCCACTTGTCTGTGGTTATACGCCGCCACTCCTGAAGGTAGAACCTCAGTCTTCCGCCTACTGGTGTCGTATGCTCGTAGGCTCTTGAATTTTCTCTTCCCCCTGATGACACTTTTTTGCGCCTCACCCTTGGGGTCCTGACGAGGGTAGGCGTCCTCTTGCGTGCTGAGTCACTTTGTCGAGGGCTGTTCGCCCCCTCTCCTCCTTTGGCCACGTCCGTTCCCTCTCCCGCGAAAGGACTGGCCCCGAGGTTGATATTGCCAGTTTTGCTTCTGTTGACCTTGTCCGTGACCTTCACCCTGCTGACCTTGTTGGAACGCCTGGTGCGACGTCCCCTGCTGGCTTCCTCCCCTACCGTAGGGTCTTCTCGAGGGATTTCCTCGCCTCATTCCCCTCAGCTGTAGGGCCCCCATGGACCTCGCCGTCTCGTTTTCTTTTTTCAGCTGTGTGAGCTTGTCGTCCACTGTTGCTCCGAACAGCGTCTCTCCATTGAAGGGGGTGCCAAGGATGTTGTTCTGCACTTCCGGTTTGAATCCCGAGATTCTTAGCCATGCATGCCTCCTCTCTGTGACCCCTATGGCCATGAGTCTTGCTGAAGTCTCTGCCCCATCCAACGCCGTCTTTATACAGGAGTTGGCGATGTTTTTGCCTTCATCTATCAGGTGAGAGGCTCTCTGCCGGAATTCTTCTGGGAGGTGCTTTACTAACTCCCCCATCTCATCCCAGTGCTGGTACTGGTGTCTATTGAGGAGTGCATTTGAATTCGCCATGCGCCAGTGCATTGCGGCGTTCCTCTCGACCTTTCTTCCTGTGAGGTCAATCCTCCTGCTCTCCTTATCCGGGGGTGGGCCCGAAGTTGCTGGTACGTTGGCCCTTCTCCTGGCCGTGGAGGCTATGATGGAGTCCGCGGTCACGCTACCCTTGATGTAAGGGGGGTCCAGGGAGGAGTGCTTATATTTCTTCTCTGTCCTGGGCGTGATCGACCGGCAGGTTGCAGGTTCCTTGAAGGCTTCTCTCCCCTGATTCATCACGCTTTGTAGCATGGGGAGGAACTGGCTCCTTGTCTGGATGGGGAGCAGTGTCTCGACGAGAAAATCGGCTTTCGGTTTCTCCTCGTCGAGTTTGACGCCGAAGGCCATTGCTGCGCTCCTGACCACCATATTGTAGACCCCGATGTCGTCGGGTGGCGAAGGCCTCGAAGGGTACGTGTCCACGGGCTCCTCCGGGTTTTCGGTGTCGAGATCGTGCCATTCGACGTCGTTGCTGGTAGATGCCGCCGATTCGTAGAACGACCGTTGGTCTTCTTCCTCGGCTTCTCCCTCATAATAGGGCTCTTCTTCCTCTTCGAGTTCCCTTGTCAGCCCTTCGGCGTCGAACTCGTCTTCGACCTCCTCGACGTCCGCTGATGGAACCGTTGGAATCTTGAATTCCTTCATTCTGGCGTCGAACTCCTTCTTTCTTTGAAGGATGTTCTCCATTTCGGCCTCAAGCCGCCTCTTCTTCTTCTCCATCTCGGAGATGCTTTCGGCGTCGACCGCGGGTCTTTTCGATGAACCTTGCGTCGACGTCGAACGTTCTTTCTGCGTCGATCGGCCCGTTTCATGGGATGATTTCGACGACCCTTGCCTTTCGGCGTCTTTCGGCACCGGGGAGTCCTTATCTAAGGATCCGCTCGGCCTCTTGTCCGTGGTTCCCCCTTTGGACGTCGAAGTTTTCGGCGCCGGGGCTCCCTTCGTGGACTTTGACTCAGATTTTCTCGAGTCACCCTCGTGTTGTCGAGGTACTTTTTGTTTTGCGCTCGACGATTCTCTTACCTAGTCTTCTTTTTTCTTGTCGGTCTCTACGACCGTGAAGTTTTCGGCTGTCTCGGCGACGTTGTCCTAGTCGTCTGAGGAGAGGCCCAGAGCGTAGAGCGTCGGGGGCTTCCCCTTGCCGTCCATGCTGGCGTTGGCCCTTCTCTGCCGCTCTCTCACCCTGAGTGTCTTCGGCGCGAAGGCTGAGCAGGCGTTGCAGTCGATACTCTGGTGATCGACCGGTAGGCAGAGGTTGCAGACCGGATGCTGGTCTCTCTGCGCGAACTTGTGGTGGCAGTTTGGGCAGAACTTGAATGGCGTCTTGTCCATTGCGCTCAGGGTCTCTGAGCGTGCATTCTCCAAGGCCGTCGAAGAAAAGGGCGCTGGTCCTCCTTTCTTCGCGCTCCTGATGAAATCTTTTCCTTTCCTGATATCTTCTAGTGTTTCTATCGACGAGACTCGCTTTTCTTCCTTCTTCCTTCGAGTGTAATTCTGGAGCTTCCCGATGACGATCCAGACCCAACGGCGGAAAAAAGAATCTGAAGATGGCGCCCCAAAGGTGGGGCTTCCGCAGGAAGCACGACGACGTCACGGGAGGTGCACCAAATGGTGTACGTCGACGCCCACCTGAGCTACAAAAAAAAAAAACAAAGAAAAGACTACGAATCCGGACCCAACCACAAGATCGCGGAATAATGCACAGCATAGTGAATCCAGAAAGATTCACGCTGCAAAAACTGGGTTACTGGTAAGTACGGTTGTGAATAGTTTTCAGAGTTAGTGCTGGGTACCAAGATCCAGCACTGGGAGCTCACCTAATAGCAGGTGAGTATTTTCGTTTTCGTTACTTGGCTGATTTTTGGTGAATATTTTAAGTTTTGGAAAGTCCACACTGAAAAGAAATTTCCGGACAAACCAGTCAATGTTACCCTATGGAGAAAATTGAGTTATCGGCTTTCAGGTAAGTACTCGACTGGCAGAGTTAAGGTTCTGGGCATAGACTCAGGGGTCTCCCAGGGTCAGGTAGGTACAGTTGTTACACCCTCAGTGGCACAGGGGCAGCCGGGTGCAGAGAGAGTAAGGCTCAATGTTATCCTATGGGAGGCAGGGGGGCTTTGGTTGGTGGCTGCTGACTAGCAGGCAACGTGGCTGTGTGAGCTGGGCTCCTGGTCACTTGTTCAGGGCAAATGGGGAAGTAGATAGGTGTAGAGGTTACACTGCCAGGGCCACTCGGGCGGCTGGGTGCAGGGTGCTTTTGAGCCTTCGGGCGCTCAATTGATTTCAATGGGAAAGCTCCGGTTTAGAAAAAGACAGCAAGCTTGGGGACGAAGATTCTTCAGGTGCCACCACCACTTCGAGAGGTAAGTTGGGCAGTTGGAGGATAGGTAGGTACCCCGGAGTTGGGAACAGGGGGCCGCGGGGCACCGGGTGCCTTTTGGTGTTGGGAAATCTTACCCTCTGTTGATCGCGGCTGGGGGGGCACCTGGTTCTGAGGCTGCAGGCGTCGTGAGGAGCATCGAGGGAAGTCCTTGGGTGCCGGACTCGGGGTCACAGTCGCCACGGGGTCTTCCTCGTGGTCTTTGTTCACTCCTGCACAGGCTAGGCGGATGCAGAGTGTGAAGGGTTCGCGGTTCCGGGCTGATGCCAGGGATTAGAAGCTGATTTTGAGTAGAGCCTCTACTCATGGGAGTCCCAGGGTCTTAGAGCCAAAAGGTAGCCAGGTCCTCCGGGGTTTTTGAGGTTGCTGGCTACAAGAGATCCCGGGTTGGAGCAGGAGCAGGTTCGAGGGTTGACAGGCCGGTAGGGCTGGGGCCAAAGCAGTTTGTGTCTTCCTCTTCTTAGCAGCTGCAGGGCAGGTCTTCTTTCTTCTTGCTCTTCTTTGTATTTCGGAATCTGGGGAAGGAAGGTTCAGGGTGCCCCTAAATACTAGATTTAGGGGCATTACAGGTAGGTGAAGGGCAGGGACCAATGGGTCCCCGTCATGGGGTGGGTACACCCCCTATCCTGCCTCTCTCCTGTGGGAGGGGGGCAGTAGCCTAGTCCTGATTGGGAAAGGTTCCCCATCTTCAAGATGGCAAGAGTCCGGAGATGTGCTTCACCTCGCCTCCCCACCTGAGGGGTGAGGTTGGCAGGCTGGCACATCCCCTGTCCTTATTTGGGATTTCCGCCCAAGCTTCCCGCCAGAGTGGGGGGTTGCAGTGGCTTGGGGAAGCTCACAGAGGTGGCATGCCTTTGAAGCTTCCCCCTGCCCATCCTGGGGGAGGAGATTTAGCACCTCGCCCAGGATGTGCATTGTTGCAGGCCCAGGAGAGCAGGGGGTCTCCTACCCAGGGGTCCAGCAACATGTCTGCTGTGTGGCAGCCTAGGCGGCCTCTCAGACCAGACGTGGATTGTAGGTTAGGTTTCAGGGGGCATCTCTAAGATGCCCTCTGGGGTGCTTGGTACATTAAATCCCACACTGGCATCAGTGCGGGTTTAATGTGCTGAGAAGTTTGATACCAAAACTTCTCAGTCTTCAGGGTTGCATTATGGTGCTGTGGAGTTCGTGTTTGACGAGCTCTCAGCACCATGTACTCTTAAATGGCAGCACTGCACTTACAGTGCCCAGGAATGGACCTGGGTACTGTAGGGGCACAGGGCTCCTGCTCCTGTGCCCACACCACTGGCATAGGGCACCCAGCTAGAGGGGTGGCTGATATATGCCAGGGCAGTGTAGGTGGTGGGCATGGCACACAGGGATGTGTGCCATGTCGACTCTTTGTTTTGTCCTGTACCCAGACACTCAGCCTACAAGGGCAGTGTGTGGGTGTGTAAGGGTACATGGTCTCTAAGGGTGGCACAATAAGTGCTGCAGCCCTTAGAGGCCTTCCCTGGTCGCAAGGCCCTGGGTACCTAGGGTACCATTTACCAAGGGCTGACATGTTGCCAGGGTTTGTCAATTTGGGTTTTAGGTTTTTAGGGAAGGAACATGGGCCCTGGGCACCTGATTGGCAGGAGTCCAGGGCACACTCAGTCAAAGTACATTCAGCAATTCAGCAAAAAGTGGGGGCATACCATGCAAGAAAGATGGTACTTTCTCACAGGCGGCATATAAGTAGATACCGCGACGTCATTCTGGCGATCACAGCGATGAACGCAGTCGACCGACGCCACCTACCGACCCGCAGGGGTACTGCTAAGAAAAAATTCTCCAGATCCTGGTGGTAATTCTAAGGTAAGGAATCAATAACTAATAGTCTCTTTCAGATATTTGGGCTAAATGAGCTAAGCATGGTTATTGTTGGATTGAGTTTTCTGTTAATACTTGAGCTTTGTATGCGCCGAAGTACTTGGAATAAAAACAATAATATTCACCTTCAGGTCCTTAATGGAACTGAAACATTATTTAACAATAGCTAGGAAGTTCTATATTCCAAAGACAATAAGATGCGGTGTAGAATATGTGGATGAGAACAGGTCCGCACAGAAGCTTCATGTATGGTTGCAATAGCTGAGGGTCAGTGTACAAATATAGGCGAGACTACTGTGGTACTATATGGATCATTTTCTCTCCGCAATAGGACAAGTTAGAGGATTACTGATTAAAAAAGTGATAGCCGCAGAAATGCAAATAGACATTTGTCTGACCAGCTGATCAAAAGGGCATTCCCAAGTTCCAGGTAGTTGATACCTGGGGATGAATGAGGCCTTTCCCGTTTTCTGCATCTATGAATAGTTCTAGCTGGGCATAGAACTCCAAAAAATAACACACTTACCTGGTTATCTTGGATAATCCGGCCGAATGAGACCGCTTCTCTAATCTTAACACCTGGGAGGTGAACCACAGTGATTTTCACGTCTCTGGATATGAGCCATTATGAAAAGGACTTGTGCTTTGAGAGATAGTAGTCTGGTTCTCCCTGCTTGCCCAGATAATGCATAGTTGTTGTACTATGGTTGTTATTGCACAAAGAAAAGATTTGAGAGGTTGATAGGTTAAAGAATATTTGTGGGACTTTGTGCCTCTAGCTCGTAGCAAATCCATATGCCTCCATCCCTATCCTATCAGGGAAGTGTCAGTGCCTCGATATCCATCATGCCCTTGACAGTGAACAGATGGCGACAGTGCTCTTCCTCTAAGTCAACCATGAATGATAGTGTTTTCCATGGATTTATCTTGCTCCAATTATCCTTTGGAGGAGTCTGCTCTATAATGGACAGGGGGAGCAAAAAGTGAGGAGGGCAACTTCAGTTTGGAACTGCAACTGGTGAGTCTGTGCTGGCTCATCTAACTGAGATATGCAGTAGGTGGGAAAAGTGTATGGACGAGTCACATCCCAGCTACCTACTTTGCAACACAACCTCTTGTGAACAAATGAGGTGGCACAGTTAGGCACAGACAGAGGAGCACTTGAAGAACAAATCTATGCATGGAATGTAGAAGCAGCATTATATATAAGGAATGATCTCCAACATTTCTGGAAGTTTGTGTTCACTATCAAGTGAGAATAACAGAAGCAGTAAAGGATAAAGATCAAGCCACATTAAATTGAAATTCAGTTCTCACCTCCTTAAGGCGTTCAACACTGTCAAAAAACTTCTAGCAGTGCAACTGCTCCAAAACAATTATTTTTAATAACAAACCTCTGAAATAGGACCTTGCCGGTATAAAGCTCTTCGGCTACAGACAGCCTGTTATAGAAGAGAGACCCAATGAAAATGAAATACCCTTTCAATTTTGATTGCTTGCATGCTTCTAAGCCATGGCTTGATACAGATTTAATGGGAATTTGCAAAATGGGAATGCACATATGGTTGTGGGCTCCAGGCTAATAAATAGGTGACCAAATTTATTAAGGCAGTAATATTGCAAGAGGCTGTACTATCTCCATTTTACCCAAGGTTCATTCTCTTTCACCAAGTACAAAGTGAGAACAAGAGAAAATAGAATTACGCTGGCTGTGTACCAATATTTCCATCATGGCACAACAGAGGTATAAGTCACCTTCACTTCCCTAGAAAGGGGCTTTCCAGTGAGGATAGTGACTCATGTGGCACTATTAAATAAGGCACATAACAAAAAGTCCTGAAGCAAAAGATAAGCTGCTGTCCCCGGCACCTTACCTAATGTTGCTGCGGCGGCAAGTCCAGCTGCATACGGATCCGTCCCTGGAGGAGCAGCACTGATGATGTAAGGATTGGGAACAAATGCGGCGGGTGCTAAACCTGCTGAAAACATACCTGTCAGTAAAAATAAACTTCAATAGACATGAAGCCCTAGCTAAAGTACCAGCATACTATACTCCATTTCCCTTCACACTATAGCAGACACATTATGATTATGAATATGCAAACATTTCTACGAACTAAAAACAAGCACCTCCAAAGAAAACAAAGCCATGCAATAACAAAACATCAACCTCTTTTTAGGAGCAAAACTTTTACTTAAATCCATTTTTTCTCAAATGTATATCATTTCAGTTTGGTTTTTAACAGCTGCTTAGAAATTTGGCTGAAATAAAATAAGATTATTCTGTCACAGTTCGACCACAGGTTGCTCTCAAACATACTAGTCAGGGTGGGAACTGCGGAGGTCACATATTGCGCGAAGAGGACTGATCCACATCAAGAAATAAGAAAGCAGTGAAAAACAGCTTTACAGCCATAAAGAATGCATACATTGTCCTAAGGAAATAAAGAAATGTTTAAAAAAAAGACAACATTGATGCATGTTGCAAAATTAAAATAAAAATAAAAAAAGCATGCAGGGTTTTTTTTTTTTTTTTTTTTAAAGTCATTCACCCCATGTACCCCCACCACAACTCCAAGTAAATTCTGAGCAATGCACAGATCTGGTTAAAGAGTCATGGATTAGTGTAACAAAAATAAAAATTAAATCAGGGAGCCACACCTACCAACAATTTAAATTTAAATCAAAGAGTAGATGCTTTGTGCACATTAACATCCAAACAAAACGAGTAAGTGAAGCAAAGAGGAAACGGTTAAAACATTTGTAATGGTGGTTAGCAGCTAGGCCCATTGAAAGTAGGTCCCGTTGGACTCAATACAATCTGTACACTTGTACATATAAAGAATCTAAATTAGGATCAGTTCGTATTACAAGTTATCCTAAAACTCTAGCATGGACATGGGCCGTCTTTCTGCACCACCTACCCTGAACAGTCTTGGGCGAGATTGAACCAATACAAAGTCAGACCAACGGTTTTCTAACAATGTTCTTTGACTGTATTAGAGTAAGGATCTTGCTGCCATGAAAAAGAACCCACTATTTTGCTTACAGACTTTACTTAATCTAGGTATGTAAACTGCCCTACATCCATTAAATATGCTGGGCTTCAAAAAACCAGAAGATAACATCTTTCGACCTCAAAAGATCTTTGACAGTTATGGAAAATTTGAAAACAGAATTCAATCAGTGATGCACAATAGCATCAGCAATGCCATAGTGATAGCATTAGACATTTTTAACATTGATGCATCAATACAGGAAGTGAGAAACGCCACATTAAACAGTGAGGCGTTTAACAGCATTAAGCAGTTGAAAAATTAGCCCTAATGCACAGCCAGAATAGGGGACGTACAAAAAAGAATTACCTGTAGTTCCACCTTTTCCCATACTATACAGATGACCTTCGTTTACCACCAGAAAAAAATATTGGCTTGTTTATCACCTAGCACTTACTTGTAAAACAGTTTCATAGCATTCAAAATCATGAACAAAACTGCAACTACAATCCTTCATAGGAAGAAGGCTATAAAAAAGAATGTTTTTCCCCAAAAAGGAAATAGAAAAAGTTTAAAGCCTGCGTAGGGCTAGTTTGAACTACATTAAACGTTGTAACCGGTTTTAAATTGCCTTTGTGAGGTATGTACACCAAGAACTTCACAATGGGACATCTGAATGAATATAATTAAAGTTTGAAATACTGGCAACTGGCTAACTTGACATCCTAATCTGAAATAGTATATATAACAGCTGTGAACCATAGTACGGTGTGAATAAAAATCCAATGTGAGTAAAGTTTACTGGAACTAATGTCGAACTGGGCCACTAGGTATTGGCCCACACAAGTTATCCAAAGAAAATATAACTTGCATTTTTAAGGAAAGTTAACTGGGGTCACAGATTTACTTGTCTTTAGGGGGGGATGGGCTAGAGTGTCTTTGATCCTTGTGCAGATGTTCCCTGAAGTAACTTCTGAAAATGCTACTATTGAAAAAGCATGGCAGGTTGAGTTGTAGATTGTTGTAATGTATAAAAGGTCAGCCAAAATATATTCACCAAGTGATTGCACGTAGGTTTTAACTTCACAATCTATGAAAGCAAAGAAAAAGAACTGAACAAAATAATGCTTCTCAGGCTAGTGTGTTCATTTATAACAATCCTACTTTTCTTTTTAAGGATCTAGATAGAATGCCAAACAGTTTATTAGGTTAGAGGATCAAAATGATTTACAAAGTGTGATCCACTATGCAAATACAATCACTGGGGCAGATGAAGCTATCTTGGTAAACTGGATTCAAGTTTCATATTTCGGTCAACATTATTTGAATCTTATTAGGCAGTGATACTTACCTAAAGACCTGTTTACGAGTAATAGTCGCACTCGATTTTGAAAGCTGTGTTGAGACTCCTGACTGACACAAATATTATAGAATTTGCCAAAAGAGATTTGTGAGATTCATCAGGTGGCAGCCACGTTTGCATTTGTGGTTAAAGAGTGGAATAGGTTCTTCTGTCATCTCACCAAGAAAGATTGGTTTGTCTATAAATTCAAAACAAGCTATCTGTGATGTTGAACTAGGAGTACAGTCATTCACTCTTCAATCCACTTCAAAGGACCTTTCTTCATGTTCATAAAGAACAAGTTACTTACCTTCAGTAATGATATTTCTGGGAGAGGCAATCTAGCAGCAGATTACTCACCTTCTGAATATTTCCCAAACATCAGACTTCATCTGGGAACTTTTCAGCAGTACACCTGCAGTTGGTGGGCTGTGCACGTCCGCACTGATGTCATTCCACATTGTAAATGATGTGCGGAGCAATATAGGTGCTATGCCAGTGAGTTAACGTCCGTTAATTACAAAACTGTCCACAAACCCAGGGTCACAAAAGGAAATTAAGTTGGTCAGTGTGCAGATGCCTAGACTTGGGTTCTTATTAATGGCTAGAGGCCAACCGCAGAATTGGGAGCATGGGAGGGTTTGTGCGGAATCAGTGGTTAGAAAGTCTCTACCAGAAAGAGGGTTACCAAAGAAAAGTAACTTGCTCTTCTGATCGAGACTTCTAGCAGCATATTCTTCCTTTTCAAAAGATAAAAGATACCAAAGCAGGCCCTGTTTGGAGTTAAATCTGTGGCTGGACTCTAACCAGAAAGTCCAGCACGACTGAGCAGGCAAAATGACTCCTGCTGGCTATCTAGTCAATAGTGCTGTGCGACATCCCTTAGTCAGTTGCAACTCACTTTGTCGCACACACCACAAACCACCCCGCGTGGACACCCACGCACTCATACGGCGGTAAAACACAGATCTCTGCTAAAGTGACCCTTCTGGAGATCTGTAGATAATTGCAAGAACCTAGGTAATGCTCCCCATCTCTTACTTCTACGAACAGTTCCCCTTCCATTTGACTTGACCTTTCAAAGGTACCCAAAGCAAGGCCTGGCAGGGCTAAAGACTAAACAAACAAATTCAGAAGCCTCTAATCTCCACTTCTCCCAGATGGCCATCCAACCCAGAAGCGATTTATAGATCACCACTGTGAGCTCTGCGTGGGTTATGGAGAGGGGTCTGCCGCTGACCTGCTGGAGGCTAAGTTGGGGTTGGACTGGCTGATGGTATTGGATACCTCTGCCAAAGCCATGAAAGGAACGGTGGGGATGCTTCAGCTGGCAGGGTGGGGGGGAATCTAAAATCCAGGTAGAGTGTTGTAGCGCTGATCTCCGAGACCCGCTCGAGAGCAGAGTATGCCTTGCCCCAGACAGGCAAGTCCTGTCAAATGGCATGCCCGTGAGGCACAGCAGGACATTACCTGAAAAAACGGTGGACTGCAGCCAAGGGTGGCAGTGAATGGTAACACTAGTGCCAGTGGCCCATCTGTTAGAAGTCATGGTGTTTAAGTCATAACAAACTTGGATGCATCACAACCATCCTGAATTGCCTGGGTAAGGACCAGTCTGATATCATCAGGGATACCTGGGAGGAATTGACCCACTGAGTCACACAGGGCATGAGAATAGCGCTACAGCGGCAAGGTGCCATTCACCGACTGGAGAACCAAGCTAGTTGATGAAGACTTCCCAATTGTCTCCACCCGTGTTGACTCCCTATCAGGGGGAACAGTGAGAAAGGTGTTGAGACTGGTTTTCCTTGTAGATACCTGCACCACCAAGCTTTCAAGTGTAGAGTTATAAATACAAGGTCACATGGGGCAAGGTAGTGGCATCAAGATTTTTTTCAGTTAACCGGGAGTCAGAGCAAGGTTTGGCCCAAGCCCCCGACAAGGTGTCCTTGTTAAATGCCAAGGCTCTCGGTGGATTCTGCCCCAGCGAAAGAACGCCTGTAAGTGCATTTGTCATGACCTCCAAGTTGGGCAACTGGAGGTCGAGGAGCTTGGCCACCCTGCACATAACCATGGCGTAAGAAGCATTCTCCTCAGTGGCAGGTGAGTGGCAGGGCCAGGGGTGAGAGAAGTTCCTACTCGAGAGTGTTTACGGCAACTAGCCCCCCCCTCCTCCCCCCGGGTGTCATAACAATTCTCCTTATGATAAGGTTGACCAATCTCATCACCCACATCATTACTGTTATCTGAATCCATGCTGAACAAGGAATGCAGGATGTGCTGCTGTCGTTATGGAGGAAGATAAAGTGGAGGAAATGAGCCTCACCAAGATTCGAACCGGCAAGGACTCTACAACAGAAGTGTCAATTTGTGCCTTGCCGTCTGGAGTCTAATTCAGGGTCCATGCATCAGGAAACATTGCACCGGAGGTGGAGTCATGAGTGGCGCCGGAGAAGGCCGGTTATGGGCTCAGTGGTTCCAAAGGGAGCAGAGGGTGAACCTGCCAGCGGTAACTCATGTGGAGAACATCACAGCTCCATGGAGCCAGCTGGCGTGCCAAATGGAGCCGGCAAATTCCAAACAGCCGGAACATAGCAGAGAGGAACACTACAATCTGCGGAAGAGTGGCAGGCGGTCCCAGAAATTCAAGTTGTGTCAGAACAAGTTGCAGGATCAGCTCAGAAGTCGAACAACTTCAGAAGCAAGATCGAGAAGTATGGTGCTGTCCCCAAGCCTGTGAGCGTGGCATGAAGGGGCCTATACTTGCTTTGGTTTCCTATATATTTTTTACTTCGACATACCCGAAGATTTGGATCAAGTGAAAGACTGACCCCAGGAACAACTCTACATGGAGCGGTCTTCTTTTAGTCTCTTCTGGTATTTGGCGATGTAGAGTTTCGCCTTGCAGTCTTGTACTGCCTTTCGGTTCATCAGCACGCAGTCACTGCAGGCCTTACGAGTCATGGCTCCACCCAAGCTGCCATTTTTTTTTGGGTGAGAATCGGTCACAGACATTTGTTTGCGACAGTCCCTACAGGGCTTAGGCCGTTTTGGGAGGAAAAATGGCCAGTGTACACTATAAAACAATTTCCTGAACGAGGTAGGGGTCTCAGGGATTGCTCCAGATCCGGTCCGGTGGTTCGAGAAAGAAAAGAACAAATCATCATAAGGAGTGGATCATCATTCCGGAGCGGAAAAGCATTAATGCGGAGCCACACTGTGCCACCTACCAGTGTGCAAAGGTATTAATGAAAAATTTCCAGATCTAGTCGGACACCTGGAAAATATTCAAAAGATTAGGAATCTGCGGCTAGATGTTTCTATCAGAACAACTGAACAAAAGCAAAGCTCGTTCCTCAATCTTAAAAGAAGGTAGATTCAGACAATATCCTAACATATCGCAATGATCCAATCATGTTAAGAAGTTTCGCAATTGAGGACTGAAACAGACATCTGTGTTACCACCCCTACTATTTAGTCTGTATGTGGCTGACAAAGTGTGAGCCATGTAAAGACCACTCATTTCTACTAAAACTATGCGGTCAATCTTTAATATTTAACAGCATGCAGATGACCCCCTCTTATTGGACTATACACAAATATGATTGCGACACTCTCCCAGCCTTGAACAACTTTAACATGCTAGAACCTGTCGAAGTTAATACATCTGAGTCACCAGAGATCACTTCGACCACTGGAGGCTGTTGCAAGGGAAACCGAAGGGTAGGAAGCTTGGCAATTCATCTGTAATTAACTTAACATCTGGTTGGAGGAATGTAATATTAAACAAATGTTTTTAGCAATGTTAAAAAACAAAACTCGACAAGGCGAGTTATGCTTTAAAGGTCTCCTGGTTACCTTAGAAACGTCCCCAGTGCCCACCTAACCAGTAGTTTTTCTAAATTAAATTTCACACTTCTTAATTAAGGCTGGAATTTATAGAGGCAGTATCAGAATGTAAGAAGGTCATTTTAGTAGCATGCTTTTGGCAATAAGGTGTTATTTTAGGAACTTTAAAGTGCTTCTCAGTCTGAATTGTGGAGTAGGGATACACCAGAATCCTCCTGGGCTAAGAACATAAAGGGATCCCTGTCTATATCTGGTCTTGTTGATATTTATGTATTCATGCATTTCCCTATAGGGACAGAATGGGTAAAACCCTTTTATACACCAGGATCTTGTTACTCAATCGAATCTTTAAATTTGATCAAAATGGCATCCAAAAAACCCACAATTAACTGTCCCTTGCAAACCATTTAGAAGTGAAAAATGTTGCCTTTGTTTGACCCAAGTTGACCTCATTGTACCTTAACCACATACTTTATGTTAAGCAGGCAATATCTGACGATCACTACGGTAAATAAGTTTAAAAGAGCGTTTTGAAAAGTCTCTTGTTCAAAATGCTTTAAAAATATTATTTTAGTTGTCAGTTCATTGGCTTTAAATGATTTTCTGCCTTTTGTTAGTTTCAGGTGCCCCGTCACTCCTGGTTTTAAAAGTTGCACTTTCCTATCTCTGTATTTTTATTGTACACAATTTTCAGAAATCTACCATAACATTTTTGACCCAAAATACATTGCACAGAGGTTCTGCAGTCCAAATCAATACAATGCTTTGTAAAAATGGGTGAGATAGTCTCATTTTTCAGTTATATCCCAAGAAGCATTGGACTTACACAGCAGTAGATCAGAGCAAACAGACAGACAACTTTTCAGGACAGTCATGAACAAATCCTTGGCAGACACTGCCTGGGGTCAACTCCACAAGAAGTGCTGGCATGGCATTCCTTACACGAGCCCAGATAAAACCAAACTGCATTTGACATCAGGAGGCACGATGACAGCATGATGAAAAAGCAAATTACGTTATGGAGATGAACACCAATATCACCAATTAGAAAAGTTATCATGGACAACTCTCAATGAGTAAGTGGCCTACCAGCAAAATACGACAGAGTAGAAGGCACTAGGAAACAGTCCTGCAGTGGAGACTTAATTTACGGTTTCAGATTATTTTACATGAAGGAGTAAATCCTGGATGTCATGACTGTAGCAGGTTGTGGCTTCGAACTATTTTTCTTGTCTATATGTGCCAAAGATAGAGGGGCTGTGGGTTGAAAGAGTAGGCGGTGGGTCTGGAAATAAAACATGCAGTATAACAGAGGGGAGGTAGAAAGTGATTAGAATGTACAGCAAGTCGGATTTAAACCACCCAAAACATTTCTTAGAGGTTGTGTATTCACACCAACAACTCTTCAGCACGCAAGAAGCCTAAAAGAACTTACTGTGATGGTCACTTTGTAAAAAGATATAAAACCCATCACCTGATGCTAAAATTCCAAAGTCAAGGACAAACTGATCCAATACTTGCCTCCTTATTTGCCAATGGAAAAGGTCCAGTAAGTGTAAGACTCTTTACAGATGCTAGGAAAGCCCTCCTACCTTCTTGAGAACCTACCAAAGATCCGAAACATTAAAAAAACCCAAGCAACAAAAGAACACGGTTCATGACTACATATTTATCCCTGGTCAGGCAAAGAGTACTAGTCTTAGCTGTAACAATTGCCCACTAAGAAGATTTGTTTGACGTCCCAAGCACATGCAGCTTGACTGGACATCCACAATGAGATCAAGGATGTCACAGAACTTGCTGCTCTCTACCACATACTATTTTTATAGCGGTTGTTACAGCATGCAGACTGACACTGATCATAAATGTAGCCAAACCACGAGCTCACAAATATTAGGTTTGTAATTAGCAAATGCACTCTTGGCAGAGGGACCCATGTGACCCTAATGAAAAACTAGATGCATAATGGTCCCTAACAAGCCAGTTCATTATAAAAAGTATCAATATTCAATGCCGAAATGTAAATTCCCCCAGCCTGGCTTAGGCAGCAATCTAATGGCTTCCAGAGCAATATGCATATCCAGAAACAAAGTAAAATGTAAGAGTCACAAAGTCAGAAAATGCAAACATAAAGCAAACAGACTCTCAGATGGCAATTTCATTTCTCAAGACTTTCAGTACTAAAGTGGTAAAGTCATTGGCAGCCTTAGTTCTCCACAATCTTGAGCGAAGCATTAAGCACTACACATTTCATAAAAACATGGTAATCGGGCCCATGCTTTCCAATCACAAAATGTAATCAGTTTCCCAAAAAAGGTCATCTCTCCTCAACCAAATCGTGCCATCTGATTACTGTGATCCTAGGAAAGAGGGCTGCCTTCCTGCATTTAAACAAACCAATGTTTGAAACTATATTACACAATTCAGAAAAGCCCATCATTGCTTTATTTTCGTGATTAAAATTGAAGCAGCATTTTGTGATGAAGTTCCTTAAGCATCAGCTAGGGTCTTCTTACTGACAAGCCACACCTAATTGTACTCTCCATTAAAAAAGAAAAAAGAAAAAAACTTTCAGACAATGGAGCTCAAGAAAGTCTCCAGCATCAGGTGTTCTGTACATTATATTTTGGACTTTGCACTTTTTTAAAATTCTACATTTTCACTAGCCTTGTGATAATCTATTCTGCTTGTAGCCGTTGTGAGCTTTTCCTTGAAAATAAAAAGGAAGACAACTTTACAGAATCTGACACTTACCTTGAACCCTTTTTAAAATATGAAAAACTGTTTCCGCTGCAGAAACTAAACAATGGATTGGACAGCGGTCATCAACAGTGAGAGCGACCAAGAAAATGTTACATCTATGTTGGAAGAAACTGGATTATTATTTGGCGTGGGTGACTACTCACATCGAAGAACAACCCCAACCCTTGTCAGGGTGAACCCTTTAAACCCAAAATGAATCAGCTCTCAAATTCCTGGTTGGTATGGCACAGAATAGAAAGGCACAATTTACGGAAATGTGTTAAGTAGATATGCAGTACCAACACAGTATTAAAGTCAAAATGTAAAGCAATAAAAATACAGATCAAATTAGAAAAGTAGAGTATATTTAATGAACAGGATTACCCTTCAATGGCAAAAATCCCATAAGGGAATCCAGAGATTATCATTTTTAGGTCTCGCCTGACCCAGCGCATGCGCTGGTCTGGCGAGACTTATTGAGAGGGCTCCAAAAAGTTCTACCAGGCCAGCCTAGAGCTACAGTGCATGTGTGCGGGTGCGCGCGCCGCGCTTTACCGCAATTACTTTCACTTTTGCGACCCCACGGCCGCTTTGATGTGCGATCGCGATCACTTTCACGGCCGCAGGGCTGCTTGGCATAGCCAATAGGTCTCGCTTTTGGGACCTTTATAAGTATTTAGTTATGCCACTGTTGCATGGCTAAACACTTATAAGGTCCCAAAGGCGAGACCTATTGGCTATGCCAATGCTTGTTTATCTTTTAAGTAGAAACGGCATCAAGAAGGACAAAGTGCCACTAATAGTCAATTGCAGCAGTAGACCAGGAGCTGGGTGCAGTTTGATACAGACAAACAGAGCGAGGGTCAGATACACCAACCAGGTTCATCCGAGTCAAAGATTTTACTTTGACTTAGTCTATTGTAAGGAAATGCCTCTTTTTACATGGTCATCCCCCAAAGTTTGGGCTGATGCTGCTGGTATTTCGACCGAGAGTAGACTGAGGCCTGCCAACTTGAACCTCAGAGTTCTAACCACTTACAAAATTTATATTGAATTAACACCCCCAATTGGCATAATCTGACTTACTTATAAGTCCCTAGTATATGGTACCAAGGGCATGTAAGACAGTGTCCAGGGAGCTGAATATTTATTAGAACAAATACTTTAATATTCGACAGTAAACCTCCAAACTGTTGTTTTTCTGAGGAAAAGCTAGTAGCCCTATTGGTTAATACAAAGTAACAGGCTGACATCTCCGTCCTGCTAACTTCTGAAATAGGACTACCACAATTAGTACTTCAAAGAACAAAATTAATTGTGGCAATAAACCAGACTTGTTGCCCAAGTCTAATTTAAGGAAAAGCAACTTTTAGCAAGTTGCTACTCTGTTGCCCAGTTTATCAGGTAGCCGCTTGGAGTTGTGGCCACCAGACAGCCTTCTGCTGTCCTAGAGAGCAAGCAGTGTGAAATATTCCCAGGCTCAGGAACAATAGAGGCCTAATGTGAGGGAGGGAGGGATAACATCCCCCTTGCAGGAAGCCATACGGGGTATTAGCCCAAATGGTGAGCTTCAAAGGCGAAGTCACATTTGGTGGGCAAATGGCTATCACACTAGATTGCCCCTTTGTTTAGGTGACCAGCTGCCGGCAGGAACAGAGCTGGGAAACCAGTTGCCAAACCGTTTTTTTTTTTCCATAGGCATGTAGCCTCTAGGGTGGACTACCAAGCTCCTAGCATCCAATGAAAGGTTCAGACATCTTGTGAGTGGGCAGAATAGTGCACTCTGGGATTGCTAGATGCCACACATAGCCAGAAGTTATAATAGGGCACGAGGGATCCTGGTAGACCATTGGCTAGGGACCGCATCATTCCCCCAGGGCACTTTCTGGGCATAAATTAGGCACCCTGATCCTCATATCACAGCTGGACTGGAGAGAAAACTGAAGGACTGCCCTGCTGACCCCTGGCAATAGAGGCTGCACGACCCACTGTACTGCACCAGATTGTCCTTAGGCCAGTGAAGAGAACTATACCTGGCTAGTGGAAATGTTGCTCCAGATGCCCAGACTGAAGTAGAGACTCCTAGGGTTAGTTGGCTGACGACCTGTCATAATATCAGGGTCATCAAAGCAGAAGTTGCTAGACTCCAGGCTCATAAGTTGCACCCTTGTCTGCTGGACCTGGGAGAGTCACCAGTGTGAATTTGTCACTAGAGACGGACACTAGTCTCCACCAAAGGAAACCGCTATACCTGCTGTGACCGGTGGCCCAGCCTATGCTGGACTTACTGATCTAAAGAGGACTTCGGGGGACACCAACCCCTGTGGCCAAAGTCACCCCTTACATGTGGACCGAGAAATAACCAATAGCTACATCTACCCAGGGTTGAGCAAGAGGTTTTACAAACAGGCCTGACTGGACTTAAGACTGTTTAAGGAGTGAATTACACTACGAAATCACACAACCACATCATATAATACACCATATAATAAACCAGAATCCTCACATCCATTAAGTTTCAATCCACCACAGGATTACACTTCTACCTTCGGGGGAGGTACTTAGAGACTCAAACAGAGGCCAACAGCTGGGGACAGTCCAGGTGACAATGATCAGCTGGGGCCAGTCCAGGTGACAATGATCAGCTGGGCAGTTGGAGAAAAAGGCCACTTGTAGCTTTTTGGAGGTCAGCCTTATGACCCTTGGAGTCAACGTCATTTTCCGGGGTACAAGAGGGAGCAGGTACAGTCTTTCAGGGCTCCTCTCTGGTCAGAGAGAGCACATCCAGACCTTGTCTGAACTTCTGCAAGTCGAGAAAGTATTCTGAAGTGCCTGGAAATGCCACATTTATGCCTGACGCAAGCTATGGGTGGGAATAACTACTAGACATGCCCTACCCAATGGGGTAAAAGATCCCAGGGCCAACCCTACTCACTTTGGCCATTTTTAACATAGTGGAAGTCTTTGACCACACTAAAGAACAAGTTACTTATCTTCGGTAACGATGTATCTGTAAGAAACATTAGTTAGTTAGATTCCTCACCTTAGAATATCCCCAGGCGTCAGACTGGATCCGGAAGATTTTTGTAGCAATACCCCTTGCGCGTCGCTAGGCGTCGTCTGCGGCTCCGCGTCCGTCGTTTGCGTCGGAATGACGTCGGAGTACTTAGACGCTGCCCTCGCGCGCTGACGTCAGTTCTTGTACATAGCTTCCCGCGCCAGGAACGCAGAGCCATGCAAGAGACCGACACTGGTGCCAAAAAATCTAGGGCCCTGAAAAGGATAGCCTTAACCCTAGATGTCAGTTCGCAGAACGGGGAGGATGGGTGGGTCGGTGAGGAATCTAACTAACTAATGTTTCTTACAGATACATCGTTACCGAAGGTAAGTAACTTGTTCATCTGAAAGAAACACGTTAGTTAGATTCCTCACCTTAGAATAGATACCCAAGCAATACCAACCCCGGTGGTGGGTCTGCGAACCAAGATCACACAAGAAAGTCCTGGAGGACAGAACGGCCAAAGAAGCCATCCCTCCGGACTTGGCTGTCTAGGCAATAGTGCCTGGCAAACGTGTGCAGCGAAGCCCACGTCGCCGCCTGACAGATGTCATGCAAAGGGACTCCCCTTCCCAAAGCAGTAGCAGCCACTGTGGCCCGAGTAGAATGGGCTCGCAGCCCAACAGGAGGGTCCGTTTTTGCCAAGGAATAACAGGTTTTTATACACAAAACGACCCACCGGGAGATGGTCAGTTTGTGCACAGCTTTTCCCTTCTGAGCACCCACGTATCCAACGAAAAGCTGGTCGTCCACCCGGAACTGTTTAGTGCGGTCCAAATAAAAGGAGAGCGCACGTTTTGGGTCCAGACGGTGGAGCCGCTCTTCCTCTTTGGAAGGATGCGGAGGTGGAAAGAAGGTGGGCAAGGTGACAGATTGCCCAAGATGAAAGGGGGTCACCACCTTCGCTAGAAAGGAAGGACGAGGCCGAAGGACAACCTTGTCCGGATAAACAGATAGGAAAGGAGGCTTGGACGATAGAGCCTGGAGCTCACTCACCCGTCTAGCCGAGGTGATGGCTACCAGGAAAGCAGTCTTAAGAGTTAGAAGACGAAGAGGACAATTGTGAAGAGGCTCAAAGGGAGCGCACATCAGGAATGTCAAGACAAGATTCAAGTCCCACTGAGGCATTACGAAAGGGACAGGAGGGAACGTGTGAGTAATGCCTTTAAGAAAGCGTGACACCACAGGGGACTTGAAAAGAGAGGGCTGATCAGGAAGCCGTAAGAAGGCAGAGATGGCAGCAAGATAACCTTTCAAGGTGCCCAAGGCAGAGCCCTGCTGGGCCAAAGAAAGAAGAAAGAGGAGAACCTCAGAAAGAGGGGCGGAAAGGGGATCCACAGCCTTTGCTGTGCACCATGCCACAAATTTGTTCCACCGGCAGGCGTATACCATCTTTGTGGAGGGACGCCTGGCTGCCAGAATGATATCACAGACTTCAGGAGGCAAGTCAAATGGCATCAACTGCCACCGCTCAATCTCCACGCATGGAGGTAGAGGCTGGACAGGTTCGGGTGTAGACCGCCCCCTGCTGCAGCGACAGAAGATCCTCCCGAAGGGGCAGACGTATCGGAGGTTTGGTCAACATACTTAGTAGCTCGGGATACCAGTACCTACGTGCCCAATCCGGAGCCACCAAGATGACTTGGGCCCGGTGGCGCCTGATCTTCTTCAGCACTCTGGGCAGAAGTGGTATAGGCGGAAAGGCGTACAACAGACCGCAACTCCACTCGCGACGAAAAGCGTCGCCGAGCGAGTGCCGCCTTGGAAATTCCAACACGCAGAACTGCTGACATTGCGCGTTCTCGTCGGTGGCGAATAGATCTAACCAAGGCTCTCCCCACTGCTGAAAGAGACCTTGCGCCACCTCGGAGTTCAGACGCCATTCGTGATCCATCATGCACCGGCGGCTGAGTTAGTCTGCTCTGGCGTTCAGAGAGCCCGCCAGATGTTGAACCACCAGGGTGATGCCCTGGTGTTCCAGCCATTACCAGAGGCGCAGAGCCTCCTGACAAAGGGTCCACGACCCCACCCCGCCCTGTTTGTTGCAATACCACATGGCGGTGGTGTTGTCCTCGAACACCTGCACGACACTTCCCCGGACAGAGGGAAGGAAGGCTTTCAGTGCAAGCCGGATCGCTCTCAGCTCCAACAAGTTGATGTGGAGGCGAGACTCCGCCGGAGACCAGAGGCCTCTGATCTCCGCCTCTCCCATATGGCCACCCCATCCCAGGAGGGACGCATCCGTCACTACGACATGCTCCGGTAGGGGTAGGGAGAGGCTCTTGCCCGTGACCCAATCGCGGTCCGTGAGCCACCACTGCAACTGCTGTGCAGTGCCCTCCGAGATCAAGACATGGTCGGACAGGTTGCCGTGATGCTGGGCCCACTGAAACTTCAGGTCCCACTGCAGAGCCCGCATGCGTCGCCTGGCGTGATGCACTAGTAGGATGCAGGAGGCCATCAGCCCCAGAAGCCGCAACACTAGCCTGACCGAAACCCAGGATAGAGGCCGAAAGATGGGAATCAGGGCCTGCATATCCCGGACCCGCTGTTCGTGGATGAACCCGGAACTGCGCCGAATCGAGAACCACTCCAATGAAGAGAAGCTTCTGAGATGGGCTCACGTGTGACTTCGGCACGTTGATGGAAAACCCCAACAAATGCAGGAGATCCGCCGTAGTCTGGAGGTGGGAGACGACTGCCTGGGGCGAGCCCGCCTTCAACAACCAGTCGTCGAGATAGGGGAAGACTGGAACCCCTGATCTGCGCAGATGAGCTGCGACCACCGCCATCACTTTCGTGAACACCCGAGGGGCACTGGTAAGGCCGAAGGGGAGCACGGTGAACTGAAAGTGCTCCTGACCCACCGTGAACCACAAGTAACGCCGGTGGGCCGGCAGGACGGGGATGTGGAAATATGCGTCCTGCAAATCCAACGCTACCATCCAGTCTCCAGGGTCTAGGGCAGCTAGAACCTGAGCCAAAGTCAACATTTTGAACCGTTCCTTCCGGAGGAAGGCATTGACGTTCCGGAGGTCCAAGATAGGGCGTAAGCCCCCTTTGCCCTTCTTGGGAACCAGAAAGTAGTGGGAATAACAACCACGACCTACTTCTAGGCTCGGAACGCGCTCGACGGCCCCCTTGGCAAAGAGGGCCGAAACTTCCTCTCGCAGAAGATTCAAATGATCCTCCGAGATACGGTGGTGCTGCGGGGCATGGCTGGAGGGGTCGTCTCGAAGGGGAGGGAGTAGCCCCTTCGGACGATTTGCAGCACCCGCCTGTCTGAAGTAATGGTACGCCAGTGGAGCAGGTGATGGCGAACCCGGCCCCCCACTGGCGAGGAATGGGCCTGAAAGGTCGGACTAGGAAGGCTTTGAGGCGGATGCTGCCGGGGTGGATGTGGACTGACCGCGTTGTCCTCCAGTACCGCCTCGGCGGAAACCACGTCCGCGACCGCGTGCAGGCTGGTTCTGCGGCCGGTGGCTAGGCGGACGTGCCTTGGCCACGAAAGGAGCAAAAAGCGGAAGATTGTGGCCGCGGGGCCGAGAGGCCCAAGGACTTGGCCGTAGCCCAGGAGTCCTTGAAGCGAGCCAGCGCACTGTCCGCTTTCTCACCAAAAAGGCGAGCGTCATCAAAAGGCATGTCCATGAGAGTGCTCTGGACACCCCCTGAAAAGGACGTGGACCGCAGCCAGGCTTGACGTCGAAGCGCCACCGCGGTAGAAATCACCCTACCCAGCAAGTTCGTAGTGTCAAGTCCACATCGGATGGCATGGCGCGCTGCATCTCTCCCATCGGCCAGAGCCGAGGAAAGCCGTGCCCGGGCCTCCTCCGGGCACAGGGGCAGCACGTCCTCCACCGTATCCCACAGAGAGTGGGAATAACGGTCCAAGAGACAGGCGGTGTTCAAAAACTGAGCGAGGAGAACAGCTTTTTACCGAACTGTTCCAGTCTCTTGGAATCCTGGTCCGGGGGAGCGGACGGGAAGGAGGATTGGGAGGTAGAGGCCTGGATAACCAG
This sequence comes from Triturus cristatus, assembly GCF_964204655.1. Taxonomy (NCBI): domain Eukaryota; kingdom Metazoa; phylum Chordata; class Amphibia; order Caudata; family Salamandridae; genus Triturus; species Triturus cristatus. Next base: position 977,260,144 of record NC_140583.1, read on the forward strand.
ACTCTCGGGGTGGGGTGTTGGGACAGAAAACTGGGGTCGCCCGGAGCAGGGCGGTGGCGCCTGGCAACGTTCCTATCCACAGGAGGGACTGTGGAGGGCTTGGACCAGGTGCCCTGCAGAACGTCAATGAGGGCCTCATTGAATTGCAGCAGAGGCTCAGTGGAGCATGCGGCAGACTGAAGCCCCTCAGTGAGGATGTTCGTCCTCACAGCCACGGCAGGCAGCTCAAGCCCAAGGGCCGCGGCCGCCTTGCGCAGCACCACAGAAAAAGCTGCACCCTCCTCCGAAGCCACAGTCGGAGGAGAGATGAATCTAGTGTCCGGTGAGCTATCCAAACCACTGGCCCCCCCCAGTTCATCTGCCCAGTCCTGGGCAAGTTGTCCCTGAAGGGCCAAAGGGTCCACGGACCCCTCCCAGTCGCCCCCGTCATCCGATTCCTGGTAAACAGGAGGAATGATCGGAGCCAGTCGATAGACATAATGTGTCTCTAGCGGCGTCGGATGCGGCGTCGGGCGACGCCGCATCGGCGTCGGGACCGGACAGGGGCTGAACCGGGGATCGACGTCGACCGGAGGTGGCACCGGTGTCGACGCCGGCGGAGGAGGCGTGACGAGGTCGACCGGCGTCGACGGGGACCCAGGCTCGGGCCCCTCGGGGACCTGCGGCGTCGGGCCGGAGCCTCCAATGGCGCCGGGGCCGGAGCCGCCAGCGCGCAAGGTCGCCCAGTCGAGTCCGCGGGGCCCGAAGACGCGCCAGCGGGCGTCGACGGCAGGGTCAGGCTCCTCACGGCCGAGAGGAAGGCACTGACCTCCGCCGGCGTCGCGTCAGTCCCAGGGACCGGCGGGTATGGGGACTTGCGCGGTGCCTGCGGGTCTGGCGGAGCCGCGGGGGTGGAACCACCCTGACCCTCGGCCGAGTCGCGCGACCGGCGAGGGGAGTCCGAAGAGCGGTGTCGCCTCTTGGACTTCTTGGAGCGCTTCGACTTACCCGAAGACTTCGAGCCAGACGAGCGACGATGTCTAGTGCGGCCCGCGACCGATCCTTGGACCTCCTCCTGGACCGGGATCGAGAGGGGCACGGAGCCGAGTGGCGAAGCACGAGAAGCTTGCGGGACCGCTCCCGCCTAGCCTTCGAGGTCAGGGCCATACAATCGGAGCACGACTCCGCGTCGTGGTCGAGGCCCAACCAGTAAAGGCACCGGCGGTGATGATCGGTCACCGACATCAGTCGGTGACAGTCGTTGCAGGCCTTGAAACCAGGCATCCTACCGGCACCAGAGTCGAGAAAGTGACCAAAAAGAGTCAAAAAAGTTAGTCAAAAAATGACTAAAGGGGTAGCTCTCCCGGATCGGCGCTTACTGGCGCGGAAAAAAGAAGAACTGACGTCAGCGCGCGAGGGCGGCGTCTAAGTACTCCGACGACGTCATTCCGGCGCACGACGCCAATGACGGACGCGGAGCCGCAGACGATGCCTAGCAACGCGCAAGGGGTATTGCTACAAAAATTTTCCAGATCCAGTGACGCCTGGGGATATTCTAAGGTGAGGAATCTAACGTGTTTCTTTCAGATCCTGAATTCCGAGGGCTGGGGTGTGTGGGAGGTTACTTAGGTAATCCTAGTTTCCTCCCACATCCAACACTAAAATCTTGCGTCTGGAAGAAAAAAAGCAAGGTTTTCCAGCAATCAGGCAATGGATACACAATTGTATTGGCATCCTGTTGCTGTCCTTTTGAAGCGCACTCCCAATATTAAATGAAAACCCCAGCAGACCAGTCAAGAAGGATTTGACACCGCAGCAGAATTTGAAACAGATGTCAAAAAGACACTCGCATCTCCCACCCTTCTCTTCAGTCAGGTTCTGAGGAGTTCTCCCTGCCCATTAAGCTTAGTCTGTTGTGTGCTCCTGGGAGGCATTTCACACCCTTTTCATGCCTATTTAAATGCTAATTCCTGCTGGGAGATGTTGGGGAGCAAACACAATTTAGCCTCTAGGAACTTCCGAAGTTACTTTTATTTATTTTTTAGTTACTCTCCTTTAAGATTTCTTAACAATTCAACTCCACTATTGAGTGGGATTTTTAATAACTATTAAAAAAATAGTAGTTTAGTTGTTTTTCAAGGTAGTCCAATCAACGAGATACAGCATTAGGATTTTAATATGTACTCTTATTTTCGACATAGGACAGCTAATCCTGCCACAATGAGAAAGCAAAGTTTCTTTCCTGTAGGTGTATGTTTTTCAGCTTGAATAATTATCTGGATTCAAATTATGTGCATTAATCAGACATCTAGTGGTTGGGTCCGAAATTCTCCACTCTTTTCGTCCTTCTTTCATTTTTGTTTTTTCTTTTGTCTGTGGGCGTCTATGGACTCCCCATTTGGTGTCCCTTGTGATGTCTTACTGCTTCCTCCAGAAGCTCCCACCTCTGGTCACAGTCTTCAGATTCGTTATTTTCCACCGTTGGGTCTGAATGCTTGCTGAAGGATCTCCAACGCGAGAAAAAGTTTGCCGAACAAAATCAAGGAACACCACCACAAAAGAGGTACCGGAGAAGAACTCTAGAGAAGGCAGGAATTTCCTTCGACTGATTTCAAGAATGCTGTTCAGGGGGCTCCCTGTGTAGCCTAATGAAAAAACACTAATCTAGTTCTGCAAGAATTGCCATCATAACTTCCTACAGAGAGACAAAAGCCTGGTCTGCAACCTCTGTCTGCCCATCGCGTACCGAAGCGAAGACTAACGCCTGCACCCTGTTTATGTTGAAGACCCAGAGGGTGAGAGAGAGAGAGACCAAGACAAGAATCTCAACATGCGGGGCCAACAATCAACTCCATCCCTAACAGACCTGTCTCTCTTGAGTGAAAAGGAAAACTTTGCCAACGAGGCAGATGGGGAAACATTCAACACAGATCTACGGATAGTCGAAGTCCAGGTGACCAAAAAGATGAAAAGATCCAAGGTAAGAGATCCATCGTCCTCGAAGAAAATGTCAGTCACGTAAAACTGACTACAGGACGTCAGAGGGTGCCTCGGCAGCAAATCATTCACCCACCACAGGCATGCCCAGAGACAAGGACCCCACAGATCCCTCGAAGGGGACACTGGAGGGGGAAAAACTCCTGAAAGATCCTAATAGTCAAAGGACGGGCATGGAAAAGACACCAGGTCATGAGCTTGGTGACTGATACGTCTTTGAAAGATTCTTCAATGCCAAAGAGAAAAAAAGCGAGCCTCGACCCCCGAATAAGCAGCAGAGATCAAAAATGGCACATCGAAGCCGAGATGGCTACCCTTCTACAGAAAAAGAAAGACTTTGCTGAAAGACTAAAAGGCTTCAAAATACAGCTGAATACTTCGGTGACAAAGGTGCAGAGAGAAAGAGGTTGAGTAAATAGAGCCTCCATTGACACCTGAACCTCAAGAAGAGTAAGAAGAACTTTCACAAAGAGGAGGCTCAACCCCCACCAATAAGTGACAAAGCCATATGACCTCTCACGCCCACCACCAGTGAGAGGCAAAAATGAGGATACATGTCTTCTCCATAACATCAGCGGGAGGCAGAATAAAAAACTTCTTTCAGGAGTGCAGGAAGATAACTTCAGACAAATAGATACTGAACATAATACAGATAGGATATTGCATAGAATTAGACAAAATCCCACCGGCCAGGAGACCAAGGAGGAACTAATCATCTCCTCAAGGAGGTAGAGGAATTGCTGTACAAAAAAGCAATACAAAGAGTACCAAGACAAGAAATCAACAAAGGAAAATACTCAACATATTTCCTAATTCCTAAGGTAGACTGATATATGTGACCGATTCTAAACCTCTGGTCCAACGTTTTGTGGAATGCTTACGAAGACCGCTGACGGGGCCGAGCATAACTACCTTTCAAATAACGCAATCAGTTTACATTTTCTGTTGCCTGACGACGCCACTACCATTCGGCATTCAACTTCCGCAAATAAACTGCGAGAACTCTCTCCTTTTAACTCGTGGATCAAGGGGTCTTTGAAAAGTGGATGTCCTCACCCATTTTTCTTTTAGTTACTACTAAAAGGCACTTTGTGAATACCCTTGGGGCTGACCTCTTCTCAAACGGCAGCATCCTGAACTTGTACAGTACCTGGTCTATGAAAAACCTCAGGAACGTCCTGGGTTCGCTGTTCATTGTCATTGTTCGTTGGTAGGAATCTTTGAGGACTACATTTGCCATATAGTACCATCTCTTTCCAAGCACGGGAGGACCTCCTACAGAGTCTTCTTTTTGAATCAGTCTATAAACCTGTTCCACACCCTCTGGTCTACTATGGGTCTGACTGTCTTGTCCGGTTTTGTCTCAAGAAAGTAAACGTGTAGACTTCCTGGGTATTTTCCGTTGATGATACCTATTCTAATGCCATGTTGAGTAAGATCGATTACCTTATGATTCCAATTCAGCTGTTCTTCTGTGCTGAAGTTTTGCTTACCAGTTCCATACAGTAACTATGCTGGATTATGTTCAATATCCATTTGTTGGAGAGGGTTTTCTTAAAACTTGTAAGCGCCAAGATATTGCCTATTGCAAGTGTTTTGTGTAGCAGGGTGCCTGCTGGTGAGTCACTTGCTGGCGGGTCCCGTCCCTCTCACGCAGGTTCCCCTTTCTCTGCATTTTCAACTAAAACGTGTGTCTTGTTGGAAAAGAATACGGACGTTGCGCTGATGTCTTTAGCGTTGAGGCTACCTTTGCGTGCTTAGCGACCAACAATTTTGCTCATCCACACTGCACCTCATGTTTTACCTGGCATGCCTTGCTTTCGGCCTCTCTTGATCTTCTCTTCAGTGTCCTATTTTTCAAGCAACCACGCCAATTTCTTCCCCACCGGAGCTTTTCCCTCCATGTCAGTTCGGTTTCTTTGGTGTTTTTCTAGTTACTGGATAAGCAAAGATCTTTAAATAACCCTTGCTTGTGCTGGGATTGCACAATAGCATACTGTGCCCACCTCTACTCTCTTGCCATCAGGGTCCTCAGTTGGAATTAGGTGAACACGTGGAACTAATCTGACCTGTGGTCTTTCAGGAGACGGAGGTTGTACATCGTGACAGTCCTGTGCAAAAGTATGATGGCAGCTGGGGCAAAATCTATATGAGGGTGAACTCCATAACCCTTGTTTATTCTCTAAATAACATTGTCTATTTGCTTAATTCACAAACTGTTCAACACTTCAATGTTGAATTTCTAATTGCTTTGGTGTCTTGGTGATTTTCCTAGACATCCGTCAGTAATATGGTTGAAATCCTGCAATGTTCCATGACTCGTTGGCTATTTCATGAAAAGATTTAATCTCTTAGGCTCGATAGCTCGGTGTAATTCCAGACCCCATGGTGGCTTATGGGGTGTTCATCTGAGGTCATGTATGGAGGAACATAGCACTAATTGGTCAATGAGTTCATCATGCCACAGCAACCAAAAACAAGCATTCGCAATGCAATAGGTCTCGCAGTCACACGATTTTTAGCTATTGGTATTGTAAATGGCAATGCCTTTTATTTACGTGTTGGTTTTTAAAACATAAAAGGCATTGTTATTTACAATGCCAATAGGTTAAACTGTGCAACCCCCCCCCCCCCCAGTAATTGTGTCCACGAATCCCTCCCCTCATGTAGCATCCACTGCACAGGTCACCTGCACATTTGTGTAAGTTTGATGAGCAGAAAGAATTCGGGCATTGCAGCTTTCAGGCTCAAAATTAAGTCTGACCTAATTTCTGAAAGTTGACCCACTTTTGTTGTTTCTTGCAGTTTTCTACAGCGCAAACTCGACACAAAGCTATTGGAGCACGGTACGAGAGTACAAGTTAAATTACATGAGATCATTATTTTTTTAGGTACTGTGAGATTACGTTTTTGGCCCAGAATCATAGGGTGTTGAGCCAACGAGTTCCAGGGTCGGCAGTTTTAGCGTAACGCCACATCCTATCCTACATACATTTCTTTACATATCCCCCCCCCCCTTCACAGTCGAACGTAATTCCTGTGAGTTAAGCGCGTTATCAATCCATTTTAAGTAAATGGCGGAAGAGCAGTTTTAGTTGGTCAATCACATTATAGTGAATATAGGGAAATCCTGCACGGAGGATGGCATAGGTTTGCCTAGAAGTTTAACTCAATTGAGGTTTTTGGATGCGTTCGACATATAAAGAAGGATAGTGGGAAAGGTTTCACAATGTCAGTCAAGAGTGCAGCTTTGTTTTCGTCTTTATAAACAATCCGGTTAATCGGAGTATTGTTGGCTTCGATTATGCAACCTTAGTGTAACTGTAAACACCGAAAGGTGCACGTGTTTTGCCAACGTTATTTCTAGAGATGTAAACAGCGTTACTGGAGATTTAGGCAGTCAGTTTCAGCTTTTTAAAAATAAACAAATATACATACGTGTAAATAAATGCACACATGCATATATGATGTGACTATTCCAGCTACACATACAATTTTGCATGCAGTCCTTGAAGACCCGGAGGGCAGGGGGATATGCACGCTACCGTGAAAAGGGCACATACGTGGCAACGCATTCCTGCTCAATAAAACTTCTCCAAAGTCGTGGTTTCCCCTCCTTCTGCTCGTCCATGATGCAGGAAAATGACCCATCCTCGCAGCGTGCAGGGCACCATGGAAACTGCTGTTTTTGTGTGGAAACAGTAGCCACAGTAAAGTCATTCGACTCTGCCTCCTTTCCTTTGAAAACCGAATACATGCATGTTTGGTGAAAACAAAACGAAGTTAGGGATGTTTTGGAACTACAGCGTCGACGGGATGCTCGGTCGAATTTCAGACTTTTGGCTTCAGTCGAGGTGTGGGAAGCTGGCTTTGCACAGTCGGTTTTCATTAAATGCAGCATCCGATAAGTTTATTTCAGTTCGTACAGCAGTGGTATTCAAACTTGTTAGTGCTCGCCTCCCCTCTCCCCCAAGTGTTTAGAAAAATAACCAAAATGGTGCCCTCCCTGGAAATTTTCACAATGTGATTATCAGATATCAGGGTGGTAACAATACCTTTGGAGATCTGGGTTTCACTGCGAATAAATACTGCCTTTCCTTACTGTGATCCCTCCCTTCTTGCCGCTAATCTCTGGGAATGCTTGACGCAATGTGGGACACGCTCCATCTGAAAAGCGCGCTGTCCAATTGCTTCAGGCAGGTACATTTAGAAAACAAAACAAGACCTCGGAAACATGATCTGTCATTACATGCCTCCTAAAGATAAGAAATACCCCACGACAGCCGTGAAGCAAACGATCCAGTCTGGAAGGGCCGTCCCAAAAGGAGACAGGGCAGAAACAAAGAAGCCTCATTTCCAATCGGAGGCCACCGTTTAACAAACTATGACGCCAGCCAATGAAAATAATGGGCAGGGCTTCAAGTCCTTCTGAAATCTCCTCTACCACAATATGTCTCGCAGAGCGAGCTTAGGCGAGACCTAAAAAAGGGGGTCTAAAATTGGACGCAACCACTACATGGTGGAATAATGCAAACCATGTGAATCCAGAAAAGATTCATGCTTCAAAACCTCTTACGTTTATGTAATCATTTCATTTTGAGGCAGTATTTTTCCTCTTCTGGTTCTCTCATTCACAATAACTCACTCTTCTCGTGGAACACACAGCACCCCCAATGTTCTAAACCTACACTACCCATACCAGAACCATAAAAACTGCTACCTATCCCATACTACATACTCCTGACCCCTAAAAAGCCTTTCAACACCTATTTAAGTGTAATTTTATTACCTACTGCCGGCTGCTAGTAGGTACCTAGTTTCTATAGGAAAAACGTTTTTTGTTTTGCCAATAACTTTGGTGCCATTTGACGAATCTTCACGAAATGTTCAAAATTAGCACAAAGGTCAGATCAGCTGCTGTGCTGAAAGTTTCTGGGGATTTGTCAAGCGGGGGATGAGAAAAAGGTGTTCCAACAGGACAAGAGTCCGAACTGCTTGATGGAATTACACCAAGTTTGGCAGAAAGATCGGAATTGGTTCAGAAAGCAACCTTCGTTCATTTGTTGATGGTACCATACTAATTTTAGGAATTATGGTGCGCTCGAAGGGGATATTACCCTGTGAAAAATCCTTATGCTTGGATTTCACAAATCAGGTTTGTGAGAAAACTTGTCTCAAGATTTTTCCATAGAGGATATGGAAGGTGCTCCAGAAGCTAAAATCAGAGCATATTTTCTGAAAATTCACGCTATCTTTCTCAGCCATATGAGAATGAAGTCTGACATTCTCAGTAAAACAAACAGGAGCAGCATGTCAGTTGATTCCAATGTGCTCTACTGCAGCCTCCAGAGTGTTCTAAAGAACAACCAGAGTGCTAACAGTCTTACTTATGACAAAAGAATGGCACACCTGAGCCATCTTGATTGAATCAAACTGCTGAAACTTTAAACATTTAATTTAGAAAGAACAAAACGAAGAGGTCATTTGGTCACAGAAATTATGGTTAGTGTTGCAGAAAGAAAAATTAAGACACTTTTTAAAGGAGTTCTCAAATATAATTGTGCAATCGCTTTTATTCTTAAGTTGATTCCATGTAAGTGTTGTAGTCGAACAATGGTCCAATGTATTTCCCTTGCTATTACTGGTTCTTATTATTACAGTAAGCTTGAGGGTTTAAATTATTGAATAGTGTATATATATTAGTTATTTTATAAAGGGGGAGAAGTGTCACATTCTGCGCCACAGCCTCTGTGGATTGGACTGTGTCCATGGGACTACAAAAACTTGAGCCAAAGATTCCTTGAGTGTGGTGCTTCATTATTGAACACAGAACTACATTTTACAATCCTCCTCTTCTATTTCATTAAAATATTCCGATATGCAGACTGAAACATGCACGTTCAACATCAGCAGCAGACTACCAGTTAACTCCCTGGTGATCAACAGCTTTACAACAATGTTCTAATAAGCAACTAGAGTGCTAGCAATCTGAATTTATGCCAGAAGTGTGGCTGATCTGAACACCATCTTGATGGAATTGAAGTGGAAAACTGAACGCATTTTCTTTTGGGGAAACTGCAGCAAACGAAGAAAATAGGGTGCGTCATAATAATAAATAAGTCTCCAAAGATAGCCACCAGATAAGAAATATCCCAAATGTAGCACAAATGTCGTCCAAATGAAGCCCAAGTTTCGTCGAATGCCAGAAGTTTTTGCAGTTGTATATATCGCAGACTTGACCTGAAGGTATTGGAGTGCTTTACCTGAGCATCAGTTAGATTACACAGGACACAAGGAGTGTCTATAACTTGCGCCTCGCCATGCACTGCCAATTACCCCAGATATTACATCACTCATGACAGCTTCTATGAAATCATCGATAATATCACTGCAACATGTGCAGTAAAATTATTGATGAGATAAATGCATGGCGAGAGTAATAGTTTCCTTAAGGAACGAGTTATAGTTACTTGAATTAACTAGAACAGCTGAATTTCTATGGTTTTGCAAGTGTAAAATCTGAACCCAACTGTAACGTCCCTGTAACCTTTTTTTTGTGTGAATTTCTTAAGGTTTTTTTATATTCTCATTCCCAACTATAATGCCCCTGCAATCTTGGTTTTGTTTTTTTCTATTAGACATATATATATATATATATATACATACATATACACATATAAACACACACATATATATATATATACACACACACACACACCATGGTATAACTCTTGAAAACATTGACAAAATTACTTACCTGCAATTTAAATTTAACAGTAACAAACTTGAAAGCACTGCTAGTGGGCACCAACTGGCAGCTACTGTTAGAACAGGTTAACCTTTTGATGCAGTATTGACAACTTCACATATTTAGTCAGAAAGAAATACATAACATGAAGTCACTGCCATTTAACAATATATTGTTAATGCTGAATATACTTCCAGCCAATTTTACTTAAGGAAATCTGGACAATCAAAATATTTTCTTAAATTATAAAAGTAGATGATCCAAAGCAAACTTTGGGTCCAGTAGATGCAGTCAGGGATGAGGTGAGCATGTGTGATGGCCAGTCAGTCTTTCAAACATATTGCTGAGAGGTCTATTAGTAAAAAGAGAAATGATGTGCTCACCTATATGAGGCTGGTGGGCTGCTGCTAATGCATACTGCTGCTGCTGGGCTGCGGTCAGCTGTTGTACAGCAAGTGCATTTGGTCTTTGGAACAGCTGTTAAGAAATCATCTATGTTAAAATCTTCAAAGGTTAGCCATTTCTAAACTTCAAAAGCAAACCCCCCATCTTTATGTTTTGAACAGCTCCTTGGACATTTTGTCCTTTATAAACATTAATGTAAAAATTAACTGATTTGAGAAGCAGTCACTAGTACAATCTAAACCTCTGGCTAGGTCCTGAGAATTTCAAGCACGACTATCTCTGATCAGCTGTAATACAACTCAACAGAATAAGCTTCATGGGAATAGCAGTGCTGTTAGATCAATGAAAAACAGAAAAATGATTTAAACCTATACTCAAAATAGAGTTGCACTGTACATCAAAGCACACAAACTTGTCTCACTATCAGTTGAGTTCAGTTTAGGTGCTCTGGCGAACTGTATTCAGATCTCAGCAGTGCTAGACACAAATCAACAGCAAAAGTACGCTCATCTTGAACCCGTAGGAGCAAAAACAATTAACACTAAAATTGTGCAGATTTCTTTATTAAATTAAGATACTACTTCAAAGCTCCCCCCACAACACATACACACAGCTCAACCGAAGACCAGAATTTAATAAAGGATTATAGCATAGCAGTCAATTGTTACAATATTTATCTTCTAACTAGGCAAAGAATGAAGAGCTTATTGCCAGACATCACCCGTTACGTTCAAAATGATGCAATAGGAACTGGGGGCCACAGCCAATTTGTATTTGATTTGTTGCCTTTCAAAATGTTTTGATTAAGTTTTAAACTCCTTGGGTGCCAAGAACGGGCTGGATATGTCCTTAGCCTAGCTTCTCAGGTGCTATGAAAGTGTCCAGCATGTCCAAGCACAGGGGTGGGGGACTGATCTGGTGAATCCCCTATCTGGGGGCAGCAAGAGTGATACCGGGGTAAAAGAAAGTCTATCCTTTCCACCGGGATGTCTCAAGAGCATTCCTACTGCAGGATCGCAGAAAAGACTGGGACTGCACAGCAAGACTGCACCATACTAAGCCATCAGATACCTTTTCCTGCTTGAGAGGCGCCCCTTTTGGACGGGTCACTCTCTTAAATCTGGCCTGTATGTACTCTGTTTTCCACCAGCCCAGGGACAGATTGCCAGTTTGAGCTGATATCCCCAATGTCATCAGATGACGAATCCACCATTAGCGCAGATGAAATACCTCATTTAGAGGAGGACAATGAAATGCCTGTTGTGAAGTATAAGCAAGCTGGACTTAAGACGGGCTGGAAGGGTTCCCACTGGAAAAGCTGAACCCTGGGTTGCCCTGAATATGGTGCAGCCTTCCCAATCAGAGGGAAGTGTTAAGTATTTGTTGAACACACACAGTCAATAAATGAGCAATTAGTATTTTTATATACATTTTAACTAAGCTTAGGCGGAGTTCTGCTATGCGGAACTCCGCGAAGTGCAAAAAAAAAAAACCTCTGTCGCGCTGCGCGGAGCTCCGTAAGTGGCAGAGTGTATTAGATAAATGCTGTTTGCGGTGATTTTCAGCGCTGGTTGTTTGTCCGCACTGTTTAATCATCAACCGGCACCATGCACCAAGCAGGCACTGCTTCTTTTCTGCCGCTCTAGTAGATTTACTTGAGCAGCAGCTTTCTCAACGCGAACGGACGGTTTCGCAACACAAGCGTTCGCAATCATATACGACCACTCGCAATGAGAAATTTAACCGCCCGCGTTGAGAAATCTCGCCAGGAGGTTGATTTTCCATGCTCGCGCTTGCCAACGCTGACGATCCCGAATGAGGAAAAATCTTGGGGGGGGGGGGGGGTTGGGGGAATTCCACGCTCATGCTCACCAACTTGACGTTGAAGAGTGCGAGCGAGGAAATAAAACTCAGTGAGCTACGCGTAACTCAGACTGCGGAAAACTCTGCAAACTCCGCAAGAGGAGCGGAGTTCACCGGCCAGACCATTGTAATACCAAGAACTTTGTAATTGGGTAAGTACTTTTCAAAATAGCAATTTTTACAGGTAAGTAAAATTGTAGCCAAATGCATTTTTATGTGGTAATGCTTTCCTATGTAGAACAAAACATATATTGCATACAGATACTTGCAATCATATAACGGGGGCCTCCTTCAGGATTTAAGGTGTTATGGGACAAGGTCCAAAGTACTACCAGCAGTTCGGGTTTACCTGCCCTGGCATGTCCAGGTGCAGAGGTGTTGGACACGTTGGTAGCCTTGAACGCTACACCATAAACGGGGGGGGGGGCACCTAGAAACAGGCTGCAGAGAGGGGAACTTGGGGACTAGTCAGGGAGCCCCCAAAAGGGGACTCGATTCGGGAGGGTTCTGGGAGCAGAGGAGCACAGTTGTATACCCGGCCTTGGGAGCTCGGGTGCAGAGGGTTTTGGTCAGCTGGGACCATACGTCAAAGGCACTCACAGACCTCGGTTAGACCTGCAGAGGCGTGCTAAACAGGACAGCTGGGCCACTCTCAGTGCTGGACTCTGCGATTCTGAAGTCCCTCGTCCGGTGTTTCGGCATTGGGGTCCGCATTGGACTCAAACAAGCTTTGGTTGCTACAAGAGTTCTAGTACCCCAGGTATTGGGGCAGGGCATATCCAGTTGGTCTTGGCGTCTTCACACTTGGTGGGGATCTGACCTCCTGGAGCAAGTTGAACTCCTCCTGGACGGTTGCCGTGTCAGTTGACCCGGTGATCTGCAGAATGGTGAACCAAATGTTGCGGTCGGTGCCTGCAGGTAAATGGCTCATCCACTTCAAGGGAGATGCTGACGGCTTGGTAAAGTGCTGGAGGACCTCCAAGGCTTTTGGAAAATGTTTTGTATTATAATTGTATTTATATAGCAATTACTACTCCTGACGAGGTGTCGAAGCCCTTTTCAGCAAGTAGCACGCTACACCGGAACCCAAAAAGGAATAGTGGTGGATTAGTATAGTGAAGTTAATTTGAGTGTTGGATATGTGACTCTGTTAGTTGGATTGAAAAGGATAATAGGAGGAATGGCGAGATAGAAGAGGGAAGAGTCTAGAAAGTGTTTATTGGGAGATCATAGTAGTAAAATTAGTTTTGGGATGAGCCAAAGGAAGGCTAGGGGAGGGAAGCATTTAGAAGGGTTGTTTTGGCGATCATAGTAGAATAATGAGGTTTGGGATGAGTCAGAGTGAAGGTAGAGGATATATTGAGAGAGGTATAGGGTGAAATATATGGTAGTGCATCAGAGAGAGTCACAGTTTTTTTTTTAACAGTAGGAGTAAAGTAATACATAAATACACAAGTACATATTTATATAAAGAAATACATACATCTAGATAGATATAATCAAATGTTTATATACACAAGGATAGGCTGTACATTTGCGTTTGAGTATTATGATTATGTAGGAAAGAGCCAACTCTTGAGTCGTCTTCTGAAAATAAGATCATCATCTATGGATCTTATTTTTGCGGGTAATGAATTCCATAGTATGGCTGCTTGAATAGAAAAAGATGTGCCCACTAGGCCCCAGGGATTTTTTAAATATATATACACGATAGGGGCGGGGGCTGCCGAGAATGGGCATGCCAATGCCCCAACCCCAAAAATGTTTACAGTCTATCTGCCCCCATGTGAGGCAGTTGGGGCAATAGCCCTTTATCTGCCCGTGCTGGGGGGATGCAGAAAGCTCACTGGGCACCAGGGACTTTTTTTTCTCCAGAGTTCGGGGCGGCAGCTGCTCAGAATAGGCATGCCAATGCCAATGGCCCCCCCCGCAAAATGGCACACTCTTCCCCCCCCCCCCAGCGGTGGGGGGGGCAAAGAGTGTGAGAAAGCCCACTAGGCACCAGGGATTTTTTTTTTACACATAGGGGTGGGGGCTGCCCAGAATGGGCATGCCAATGCTCCCACCCTCCAAAAATTACCACAGTCTCTGCCACCTCCCCCCTCCCCCCCGGGGGCAGAATCCCACTAGGCAGCAGGGGTATATTTTTTTAAAATTCAGGAGTGGGGACTGCCCAGAATGGGTATGCCAATGCCCCCCCAAAATGCCAGTCTTTCTGACCCCCCCCCCCCCTTGAGGCAGATGGGGGCAGTAGCCCCTTATCTGCCCCCCCCCCCCCCGGGGAGAGGGGCGCAGAGAGCCCACTAGGTGTCAGCGATTATGCTGGCTTTTTTATGCGTAGGAGTGGTGGCTGCCCAGAATGCTGATCCCAATGTTCCCATCCAACCAAAAAAATTGCCAGTGTCTTTCTGCCCCCGATTCCCCCCCCCCGCCCCCCTCCCCAGGGTGGCAGAAATCTCACTAGGCACAGACTTTCAGAATATGTCTACCTGTGGATTTTGGGTCCTAGCGCAGCTGCCACCCAAGGAAACCCTAGCAAACCTATATATTTTTGAAAACTAGACACCCATGGGAATCCAGGATGTGGTGACTTGTGTGGCTCTCACTCGGTTCTGTTACCCAGAATCCCTTGCAAACCTCAAACTTTGTAAAAAAAAAAATTTTCAAAAAACAAAAACAGACCATATTTTAATTATATTTCTGTGATGGAAAGTTCTGGAATCTGCGCAGATCAACAAACTTCCACCAACCCTGCATTCCCCAAAGTCTTCTGATAAAATTGATACCTCACTTGTGTGGGTAGGCCTTGTGCCCACGACAGGAAATGGCCAAAACTACAACGTGGACGCACCACATTTTTACAGTGAAAACGGACCCTTTCTTGGCAAAGTGCCTAGCTGTAGATTTTGAATCCTAGCTCTGCCGGCACCTAGGGAAACCAAGCAAACCTATACATTTTTTAAAACTAAACACCCAGGGGAATCCGGGATGGGGTGCCTTGTGTGGCTCCCACCAGGTTCTCTAACCCAGAATCCCTTGCAAACCTCAGACTTTGTAGAAAACAAACTTTGTAGAAAAACACATTTTCCTCACATTTCTGTGATGGAATATTCCGAATCTGCGTGGATCCACAAATTTCATACCACCCAGCGTTCCCCTAGGTCTCCCGATAAAAATGGTACCTCATTCGCGTGGTTGGGTCAAGTAACCTCAACAGGCAAGGGCCCAAAACGTATAGAGGAGACATCAAAATTACCCATCACAAAACAACCTGGTTTTGCAAGGAGGGTCACCTGGGTTTTTGGCCCCGGGCTCAGCGGCCATCTTGGGAAACCAACCAAACCCACACATTTCTGAAAACTAGACACCCGGGGGAGTCCAGTGAGGTATGACTTGCATGGTACCACCAACGTTGTCCTACCCAGAACCCCCTGCAAACCTCAAATTTAGCAGAAAAAACCCACATTTTCCACATATTTGTGTGTGGAATCACCGTACCGGCACAATTGTCCTACCCCACAGCATTCCTCTCAGTCTCCAGAGTAAAATGATATCTCACTTGTGTGGGTGGGACAAGAGCCTGTGACAGGGAAGAGCCAAAAACATAGGGATTAAGGGTATAGCACAAAGAATTCTAAGAGCTACATTTGTTTTAAAATACATTTTTAGCCAATTCTGCACTGGACACCCACACAAGTGAGGTATCATTTTACTCTGGATACTGAGGGGGAATGTTGTGGGGTAGGACATTTGTGACAGCACAGTGACTCCACACACAAATATGTGGAAAATGTGTTTTCTGGGTAGGAAAACGCTGGGGGATCCACGCAAACCCTACCTCGCTGGACTCCCCCGGGTGTCTAGTTTTCAGAAATGGTGGCCGCCGAGCCCGGGGCCAGAAACCAAGTGGACTCCACCATTGCAAAACCACGTTTTGGTCCCTTGCCTGTTGCAGGTACTTAACCCACCCATGTGAGTGAGGTACCATTTTTAATCGGGAGACCTGGGGGAAAGGAAATTTGTGGATCCATGGAGATTCCAGGACTTTCCCCACAAAGAAATTTGAGAAAAATTTGATTTTTTTCACCAAAGTTTGAGATTTGCAGGGGATTCTGGGTAGGAAAACATTGGGGGGGTCCAAGCAAGTCATACCTCGCTGGACTTCCCGGGGTGTCTAGTTTTCAGAAATGTCTGGGTTTGGTAGGTTTCCCAAGATGTCCCCCAAGCCCGGGGCCAAAAACCCAGATGATTTTCCCTCCCCCCACTTGCAAAACCAGGTTGTGTTGTGATAAGTAAGAAATAAGTTACTTACTTGTAACCGTAGTTATCCAGTACTGGTATCTTTCATAGATTCACATGCATCATTCCCCGTCGTCGTAGGGGGGAGTCCCACGGTACATATAACTAAATAGTAAAATCCATAGGCCATCATGGAGGTAAACCATGCATTCCATAGCCTAATCGCCTTTTTTACAAAAAGGACCAAACTCAAAGCACAGCCAATCAGAAGCAGACATCCTCTAGAACCTTCCCAAGAGAGGCTGAATCCCTCAGATTTTCAAGCACAAATGTGATTAGTACTGTAATACAGAGGAGCCTCTCTGGGGAGGAGGGTGGGTTGCATGTGAATCTATGAAAGATACCAATACTAGATAAGGAATATGCTACTTACCAGTATGCATCTGTTCTTGGCATGTAGAGCTGCAGATCTACACACTTTTGCATATATCGCCATCTGGTGTTGGGCCCGGATGTTTGCAGTTTGTTTTTCCTCTTGGAAAGTCTTTGGAAGTCACGAGGTCGGTGACTCCTCCCTTGGATCGTATGGCGCATGGGCTTCGGCTCCATCCTCAGATTGTTTTTCGCCAACAGGGAAAGATGGAGCGTAGTAATAACAGTGAAGAAACCCATGTGTATTGTATCTAAATAAGAGAGACTGGAACAGATACAGGTAGCCGGGGAGGCAGGTGGGCGTGTGTAGATCTGCAGCTTCACATGCCAAGAACAGATGCATACTGGTAAGTAGCATATTCCGTTCGAGGCATATGAGCTGCAGATTACATACTTTTGCATAGACTGTATAGCAGTTCCCAACCTTAGCGGCGACCACCGGTATCTGTTGCAGTGGTTTGAAATAGTGTTTTTAGTACAGCCTGGCCCACACTAGCTTGTTGCTTGGTTTGCACATCTACACAGTAATGTTTAGTGAAAGTGTGCGGTGTTGACCATGTAGCTGCTTTGCAGATGTCATCTAATAGGATGTTCCCTAGAAAAGCCATAGAAGCCCCTATCTTTCGTGTAGAGTGGGCTTTAGGGGGGGAACAGATAGCGTTCGTTTTGCTTTGTGGTAGGCAAAGCTGTATGCATTTTACAATCCACCTAGCTATCCCTGATTTTGAGATGGGGTTGCCTTTGTGTGGTGGAGAGAAAGAGACAAATAGTTGTTTGGTCTTTCTGAAAGGTTGTGTTCTTTGGATATAGTAAAGTAAGGCCCGTTTAACATCTAGCGCGTGTAGAGCCCTTTCTGCAACAGTTTGAGGTTGCGAGAAAAATACCGGTAATTCCACCGATTGGTTTAGATGAAAGGGGGAAATAACTTTAGGTAGGAATTTTGGGTTGGTACAGAGAACAACCTTGTTCTGGTGCATTTGGAGAAAAGGTTCTTGTATGGTAAGTGCTTGTATCTCACTGACCCTTCTAAGGGAAGTGATGGCTACAAGAAAAGCTGTTTTCCATGTGAGAAATTGCAGTTCGCATTTATGCAAAGGTTCGAAGGGCGGTCCCATTAGCCTTGTGAGAACTATATTTAAGTTCCACACAGGTGAGGGTGGTACTCTGGGGGGGGGAATTATTCGTTTTAGGCCTTCCATGAAGGCTTTAATAGAAAAGTGAATAGAAAAGTGATAGGTGCTGTCTGTTTTGTAGGTAAGCGGCACTTGCTGCGAGGTGTAGCCGAATGGATGTATATGCTAGGTTACACCTTTGTAGATGGAGTAAGTAGCATATGATGTGTTGTATAGACACGTCTAGAGTATTGATGGTGTTATGGCAATAAACAAAAAATCTTTTCCACTTGGCAGCGTAGCAGGCTCTAGTGGTAGGGCGCCTAGCTTCTCTGATGACGTTCATACAGTCAGGGGGAAGGTTAAGGTATCCGAATTCTAGGATCTCAGGAGCCAAATCGCAAGGTTGAGCTGAGCGGGGTCCGGGTGTCTGATCTCTCCATGGTTCTGGGTTAGGAGGCATGGTGAGAGGTTTAGCTTTTGGTGTGGTACTACCGAGAGTTCCAGCAGTGTGGTGTACCACGGTTGTCTGGCCCATGATGGAGCTACTAGGATCAGTGTGAGGGAATGCTGTTGTAGCTTTCGCACCACTAATGGAATTAGTGGGAGAGGTGACTCCTGGTACATGCTGGGCCAGGAGAAAGATTTTGTGTGGAATTGCCCATCTCCATATGCTCTGTGCTAGTTGAGAGAGCTGTGCAGTGTGTGCCGCCTTGTTTTTGAATGTAGTACATGGCCGTCATGTTGTCTGTGCGAATGAGGACTGCCTTGCCTAAAATCTGTAATTGAAAGGATTTTAGGGCTAGAAAGATTGCCAGTAACTCCAGATGGTTGATATGGAGTAACTTTTGTTGCGGCGTCCATGTGCCCTGCACTGTGAGGTGTAATAGATGAGCTCCCCAGCCAGAGAGCGATGCGTCTGTTAGTATTATTTGCGGAACCGGGTCCAGGAACGGTCGACCTCTGGAAAGATTTGTGGTGTTCCACCACTGTAGAGAGCGATGGGTGTGACCGTCTACCAACACCAGATCTGTCAGTTTCCCCTGGGCCTTTTTCCATTGGTGCGCTAAGCACTCTTGGAGTGGATGCATCTGGAGTCTTGTGTGAGGCACTATGAAAATGCAAGAGGCCATCATCCCTATCAGTTGCATAAAAACTCTTGCTGGAAGAGAGTGTTGAGGTATAAATCTTTGACGCAAAGCCTGAATGCTTGCAATCCTGGCAGGATTGGGGTAGGCTATGGCTTTTGAGGTGTCTATGGTGGCACCGAGGTATTGCTTTATGTGGGATGATGTTAGCTGGGACTTTTGGTGGTTCACCGTGAAGCCTAGCTGGTGAAGTAGTTGGATTGTAGTGGCGGTGTGGTGTACACATTGGTTGTAGGACGTGGCTTTTATCAGCCAGTCGTCCAAATATGGGAAGACGTGGATGTGCTGTCTTCTGAGGTGTGCCGCCACTACCGCTAGGCACTTGGTGAATACCCTTGGTGCTGTTGTGACCCCGAATGGGAGCACCTTGAACTGGTAGTGTTGCCCGTCCACTACAAATCTGAGGTACTTTCTGTGAGCATGGTGTACCGGAATGTGAAAGTATGCGTCTTTCAAGTCCAGTGTGGTGAGGAAGTCGTTCTGGGAGAGGAGCGGAAGTACCTGCTGAAGCGTTACCATGTGAAAATGGTCTGAATGTATGTATATGTTTAGGGGCCGGAAATCTAGAATAGGTCGTAGAGTCTCGTCCCTTTTTGGTATTAGAAAATATAGGGAGTAGACCCCGAAATTTTGCTGATTGACAGGAACTTGTTCTATTGCCCGTTTTTGTAGGAGGGAGATTACCTCCTGTTTTAGTAATGTGGAATGTTCTTGTGACATTGGGCATTGCCTGGGTGGAATGTTTGGGGGGTAGATGTCAATTCTAGGCAGTACCCTGAGCGAATAATTTGGGTCACCCATTTGTCCGAGGTGATGGTCTCCCAGACCTGAAGGAAATTTTGTAGTCTGCCCCCGACCGGAGTGGGATGGTCTGGAGGGGGTGAGGGGGTGGGGGGGAGGGGGGGAGGGGGGGAGGGGGGGGGAGTCATTGGGTAGGCGGTGTGGCAGGGAGGGCGGTATTTGTTTTGCCTCTGCCTTTATTGTTATTGCCCCTATAACCGCCTCTTTGATAACACCTTGTGAAGGTGGACTGAGCATGGGATTTGTAGGAAGTGGACGCGCTATCTGAGGAGTAGCCTCTAGCGGTACCCCGAAAGGAAGAGCGGCGAAAGGAGCACCTAGGAGGGTGTGACTGCAGGGGCTCCCATAGATTTTGTATCCGTGTCCTTCTTCATTTTCTCGAGGGCCTCATCTACCTTTGGGCCGAATAGGTGTTCTTGGTCAAAGGGATGATTTAGGATGGAGGCCTGTACCTCAGTTTTGAAACATGATACTCGCAGCCAAGCATGGCGACGGAGGAGGACGCTAGTGTTAATGGCCCTGGAGGCTGTGTCTTCTGCATCTAAGGCACAGTGTATGGAGGTGTTAGTTATAGTCTTACCCTCTTGAATTAATTCATTGGCCCTATTTTTGTATCTTTCTGGGAGGTGGTGCATTATGGTTTCTAATTCATCATAATGCGCCCTATCGTATCTGGCCAATAGCGCTTGAGTGTTGGCGATATGCCATATATTGGCTGCCTGTGACGCAATGCGCTTTCCTGACGCGTCTAGTAGCTTTGACTCCTTGTCAGGTGGTGGTGCTTCGCCTGACGCCTGGGAGTTTGACCTCTTCCGTGCAGTGGAAACCACTAGGGAATCTAGTGGTGCTGGCCCTTTGATATAGGCAGGATCTGTGGGGGGAGCTTTGTACTTTTTTTCTATGCGTGGGTTAATGACCTTAGCCCTGACTGGGTCCTTAAAAACATCTGACGCATGTTTAATCACCCACTTGAGCATAGGTAGTATGGAGGTAGACCTATGTGCGGTATCAAAGGTGTCGAGGAGGAAATCCTCCTCCACTGGGTCAGTGTGTAGCTCTACCCCGTGATAATGTGCCGCCCTCTGAAGTAGGTGGTGGAAACCTAATGAGTCTTCCGGTGGAGATGGCCTGGAAGGGTATAGGTCATCTTGTGGGACATCTGGAATATCTGGATTATTGTAGTTGTCCCATGGGTCTGGGGATCCTGTGGGGGTGGGGTCTTGGGGCACATCCCCTGGATCGTAATATGGGTCCCCCTGATCATCGTCTGGAGATGGGGTCGGAGAGCGATGAGGTGGGGGTGGAGAAGGTGGAGGGGGTGCAGAGGGTGGAGGAGGTGGGGAAGGCATTCTGAAAGGGGAGGTAGCAGAGTCCTTCCTCTTTGGAGGTGGAGGCGGAGCCGGTTTGTCCAAATGTCTCTTTTTGGAAGAGAGTGCCAAATGTCCAGTTTTTGGATTCTTGGTAAGAGTCTTTTGCAAGGAATCCGGTGTAAAAAGTTCTTCTGACAATGTTTGTTCCGTCGGCGCCGAAGGTTTCGGGGCCAATGACTTTTTAGGCTTGTCTGTGCCGTGCTTAGCACTGGGCTTGGGAACCTCAGTTTTCTTGGCGGACGCAGAGGTGGGCTTCGGCGTGGAAGTGTCGGTGCCGAGGGCCTTATGGGGTTTGGTCGGTACCGAAGATAGCGTTGGCACGGAAAGGCTGGGTTTCGACACCGAGGGCTTCGGTGCGGAGCTCGGTGTCGAGGTAGAGGCCGGTTTCATTTTCGGTGCCGAAGTGTGTTTCTCGGCACCGCTGGAGGGCTGGCTCGAGCCCGAGCCGCCGGAAGGCTTATTTGGCTTCTTCACTGGGCCCGAAGGTGGAGTGTGTGAAGCAGTGTCTCTGGTCTTGCCTAGGCCCGGAGGCAAAGGCGAGACCGAAGCCTTTTTGGGTGTGGGTGTGGGAGGGGGTATAGTACTCACGACCCTCTACGCCGGGGTGATGTCCTCCACATCGGAGTCGTCGGCTTCGGAAGCACTGACGAGGTCCTCTTCGGTGTGCTGCTGTCCCGAATCTTCGACGTCGTCCCCGAAGATGTCGACTGGAACGGAGGTAGAGGAGTGCGCCATGTTTCGTCTGGCTCTTCGATCTCGAATAGTCTTTTTCAATCTGAAAGACTTGCAGGCCGGACAGTCTCGAGCCTCGTGTTCAGGGGAGAGGCAGAGGTTGCACACCTCATGAAGATCGGTGTGGGGGAATTTGGACCCACATCGAGGGCACTTCTTGAAAGGAGTTCTTTCCATCAGCCGGTACCGGAGATTGGGTAGGCCCGAAGGCCGCCATCGACGACTGGAATCGAAGATGTGTCGAAGAGAAGGTGATTGAGGAGATCTGGATCTGAACAATACAGCGGTAAGCGAGGATTCCGCTTCGATAGTCGAACCGGAAATGTTCGGAACCGGAGCACGAAGTATTACATCCGAGCCCGATGGTGGAAAAAACAATCTGAGGATGGAGCCGAAGCCCATGCGCAATACGATCCAAGGGAGGAGTCACCGACCTTGTGACTTCCAAAGACTTTCCAAGAGGAAAAACAAACTGCAAACATCCGGGCCCAACAACAGATGGCGATATATGCAAAAGTGTGTAATCTGCAGCTCATATGCCTCGAACCTGCAGTTACAGGTAAGTAAATTATTTCTTATCCAGTATTGGGGTATCTTTCATAGATTCACATGCCCTGAATCAGAATAGTAAGCAGTCGTGTGTGTATGTGTGTATGTGTATATATATATATATATATATATATATATATATATATATATATATATATATATATTTACACTGAATACAGCGCGCCCTGCTCTGCAGTATATCAAAGCCACATGGATTTTTCATCATCAAGTTCCCCCACGCATCACCCGCCCAGAGATGATGCATTCTGGGAGTTGTAGGACTTACCGAACTACATCAGGTGAGCGATCGCAGGGGAGGTGTCTCTCTCCAATCAAGGGAGGACTGCAGTATCATTCAAAAGTGGTGGCGAGAGGTGGATTCAGTGTAGCAGTGGCATCTGAGGAAGACACTGTTGAAATGCATTATGCCAGAACTGCATTCCAATTAAAGATCTTTTCCTGGATTCCCCCGTGTGGCCTCTCCCTTCTGCTTGCTGGAGGTTTCTTGTGTAGATAGATGTATATATATACATACACACACACAAATAAGTATATGTGTATATATAACTACATATACAACTTTCTAGCACTTAAGAGGACGGTGGGTAGTGCCAAAACAATCTTCAAAGTAATGCTAATATTAACAGCAAAAGCTTGAATACTAAACAGTGCATACATTACTGGTGTTAGTTAAGAAAAAAACAAATAGATACATATATTTATACATATGTAACAATCTGGAACATCCTTTTTAGGTCGAGGACCGTCCGGTCTGCCGAAGACAGAACCGGAAGTCGGAGATTTAATGTTTCCTAGAGTGGCTATTTAGCCCGCCTCTCTTTTTGCTTCTCCTCCATTGGCTGGCTTCCTAAACGGAGGCCAGCCATTGGAGGAGAGAGCCGTCCCTCCAAATAGGCTCCGTCTTTTTCAGATTCGGGGGCGTGTTCCCTGCTCTTCTTTCCACTTTTTAGCCACGCCCCCGAATCTGAAACCGACGCTGCTTTTCTCCGAGGCATTTCTGCTTCGCCTCGGAGAAAGGCAGTGGTGTGCTTGTATATGGGGCTAAAAGGGAGCGAGCTGTTTCCGCGTTGTTCCTGCCCACTCCACATTCGCACACAAATGTAGTTCATCTTTGACTGATAAACAGTTGTCATGTTCGAATAGAAGCGGAGTCATCTAAGAGCTTTAGGAGCAGCATTGTGATCTTGGCCTCGGAAGGCCAGTGCACTTTTAGAACGGACGTCGAATGTACTTGAGTTTTCTTAGACGCAGACCAGCGATTGCCATCGTGTTGCTTGCTGTCGGGTTCGCTTGCTCTGCCGTTACTATTGTGATATTGGTTACAAGATATTCGGTGTGCTTTCTGGGTGTGTTTCTAGCGAATATATATGGCAGCGTGTTTTAGAGACGGATTTCCATTCCAACGCATAAGCAGCCATCTTAGAATGGGGAAGGTCCCGCGTTTCTCTTTGTATTTTCTATTTGTCCATGTTTTTCAAGTGTATGTAAAAAATTCTCGCTGTAGCAATGCTTCTGATGGTAAGTGTGCGTGTCGGCGCAGATGGGAGAGGGCGTCTTTCAAGTGGTATAATTCGACCTCTCGCATAATTTATCATGTGTGCAGCGCAGGTAGGGATGCTCTATTGGGTTCACTAGATAGGGTTAACAAATATCCTGAGTTCACGGAAAGGTTATTCAGGGGCAGAGCAGGATGGGAAAACACGTGTCTGGTACTTGTGACATAGTCGCGCACTAAAGAACTTTTCCACATCTCTGCAGCCAGATCCTCCTGTATTGCATGTACGTTTTTAAATATACAAAAGAGAGACTTTCAGAAATGTCTGTTAAAGGTTTAACATATGACACGTGTACACTAACTTAATGTCTAGTCGCTTGCGAAGTTTCCTTGTAAGTGGTGAATTGCTTCTTAACACAAGTGTTTTGTTAATTTATTCTGATATACGTTCTGTTTGCGGCTTGGGGTTTACCCGTGTACAATGTATTTTCCAAGTGTCCCCTTGTACATGGTTTTTATTTTGAATGTATATTTTTTTTCTCCCCATTTTATGTAGCGCGAATTCGACTCAAACGTTTTGGAGCGCTCTACATGAACACCAGTTTCATTACACAAGGTCATTCCATTTTGTAAGGCGCGGGGAAATTAAATGATTTGTCCAGAATCAAAGTATGTTCAGTGTGAAAGCACAATTTCTAAAAGGAAACAGACAACACACGGATTTGGTATGAAATAAAGAGCAAAGTTTATTTGCCCAAGGCTTGAGCAAGAACGCTTAGTTAACCAAACTGCAGAAGCATTCTGCCTCACTGGTGTGCTTTGTGCTTTTTTTAGCTCCCCACCCAGCTGAGGCCAGTCGCTCCACACCAGGTGAGGTCAGTCCCGACACCGAGGGGTGTATGCTCGCCCATTCCTCCCCCACCACCTTCCATGAGTGAGGAGTTCCGGCGTCCGCTGCTTCTTTCTCAAACTCGGCGCTAGTGTGCGCGTAGTGAGGAGGTCCGCCCCGGCGCCAGAGAGGCTCGACTCGTGCCTTCTGCCCTCCCCGTGCCACCTCCTCTCCTCTGCAGGGATAGGCTCAGAATCGTCCAAACTGGCCCCCAAATCCTGACATGGCACAATGCCCCTGAACTAGTGATGTCCTTGTTTTTAGAATAACTAACTCATTCTCCTCCTTTACATACACCACATGAAATTAACATGCAGTGAGACATGATGGCTCTCAAACCTGATGAAAACTATAATTTAAAAAAAAAATTCTTGCTCAAAACAAAACGTTTTCACTGGTTTGTTTTATGAGCGAACAATCAGGGCTCCTAGATTATCAATGCCCAGTGTACTTCCACCGTAGTCCGGCACCGCTCAGCAGCGGCTAGCACTATCAGGCAGTGCGGGGATCCCGCGGAGCACACAGTCTGCTTCATGATCAACTCTCTCTCCCTTTCTGACTACACCGGTTCCGAAAAAGAACATGCATTGACAGCTGATGCAACGCAAGGAAACGTATGTTCACAGGCTTACTGGGAGTAGTAGTTCAGTATGCACCCCGTGGTCTTGGTGTTCATGATACCCTAGACAACATAAAACTACATCCTCCGTCCTATACGAGGGAGGCATATCAAAGTAAGGGGAGGTAATGACTTTCGCGCAGGTTGACGGGAATTGTAGTCTTATTGGTTACTCAATTATGTTCAAATAAGTATTTTAACCGTGCAAAAAACCTACATATGCCAATATGCACATGATGAAAGAAGCTCCACAAATTCGGTGGGGCGTAGTTCTTTCAGGTTGAGATGTTCGGGAGTGCCCCGAGGTCCTTGAGTAGAGGTTCAGACGATCTATAAATTAAAAAAACAACTATATATTGCGTGCCGACCCTATAATGCAGAGACCATTGCATTGTAAACCACCGGCGGTAGCAACACAGAGGCCTGGTGACTCACCGGGGGATGGCACAGCTCTCGCGGGCGGCGCCAGGTGGATCTGTGTGGCTCTGTATGTATGTCTGGGGGATACACTTTGTATGTGTGTGGCTCTGTGTGGGTGGTTCTGTATGTGTGTGGGGTTGGCTCTCTCACTACGCCACTCTCTCTCCCTAACTCTCTCTCTATCTACCTCACTCTCTCTCCATTTCAATACCTCACTATCTCACTACCTCACTCTCTCTCTGCTAATGCAATAGGTATCACATATGCAAAAAAAAAACTAATGCCAATAGAAATGCCAATGCCATTTATTTAGGGATACAATAATGATAAAAAAATAAATGAGCAATACCAATAGCTCTACCTATAATGTTGCCGAGACCATTGCATTGTAAACGCTTGTTTAATAAGTCCTCCGTTTACGGAGGCTTACCTTTATTGAAATAGGTTTCGTAGCACTGCCTGTCCCACAGATGAGTCTGCACGCTGTGCAGACTCCAGGCAGTAATGCTGCGTAAATGTGTGCATTGTTTTCCACGTTGCAGCTCTACACATCTTTTCAAGTGACACTCCGGCAAATAGCGCAGCTGATGTGGAAATTGCCCTGGTGGAGTGCGCCTTTACAGTTCTTGATATAGGCTTACCAGCCTTGTTGTGGCAAAATTGAATTGCACTAGCTATCCATTTGGCGATAGTAGCTTTAGAAACTGCAATGCCCTGGCGGCTTTGTCCAAAAGCTACGAATAACTGATCTGACTTGCGTAAAGTTTTAGTCCTTTGCAAGTAGAACTTAAGGCATCTCTTTACGTCCAGAGTGTGGAGCGCTCTTTCTGCAGACGAAGGATTAGGAAAGAAAGTTCTCAACGTGACCGGTTAATTCAAATGGAACGGAGAGGGAACCTTCGGGATGAACTTGGGGTTCGTTCTAAGAATGACCATTTCCTCAGTGAAGCGCAGGAAAGGATGGGATATGGTGAAAGCCTGTATCTCGCTAACCCTTCTTGCCGATGTGAGTGGCAAGAGAAGGGCTACTTTCCATTTTAAGTACTTAATGTCTGCCTTATGGATGGGCTCAAAGGGTTGCTTTAGCAGCTGAGATAATACCACATTTAAATACCATTCTGGGGGTGGAGCTTTGATGGGTGGGAAAGTTCGAAACAGTCCTTTCATAAATTGCTGCACAATTCTGGAGGACCATAAGGACTGAGATTTAGGTTATTGTTTGTATCTAGATATAGCAGCGAGATGAACTTTGATGAGTGTGCCAATCCAGATTTCGTAAGGGAAAGCAAATAAGGCAAAAGCTCTTCTGCAGCAGAGAGGAAAGGGTGTACGTTATTACGCTCGCACCAAAGACAAAAACGCTTACATTTTAGTCTAAGTGTTATTGGTGCTGTCAGCACGGGATCTAGCAATTATATCTTTGCACTCCTATGCAATGTTCAGATCTTTGAATTCAAAGAATTCAGGAGCCATGCAATTAGTTGCAGAGTAGCTGGTTCTGGGTGACAGATTTGGCAAGGACTCCTGGTCAACAGTGTTGGTGTTGGCAAGAGGCGGATGGGTTGAGCTTCCGACAACAGGAGAAGTTCCGTGTACCAATGCTCTCTGGGCCACCTGGGGGCTATATATAGAATGAGACAGCGCTCTCATTTCATTTTCGTGAGGACCCTGGGATTAAGAGGAATGGGGGGAAAAGCATATGCATAGATCCCTGACCAGTGCATTAAAAGAGCATTCCCCCAACAGTTTTGGAGAGGGAATCTGCTTGCAAAGAATCAACATTTTGAATTGATCTGGACGCAAACAGGTCCAGCCCTGTTTTCCCCAGAGTGCAAATATTCTGTCCAGTTGGTTCTGTTCCAGTTCCCACTCGTGGCAACTGCTATTCGTACTGCTCAAAGCGGCCACCAAGGTATTCCGGAGACCTGGAACATGCTCCGCTGTTAGGGAAATTTGGTGTAGCGTCAACCAGTTCCATAACTGTTGGGCGTCCTGTGAGAGAGAGGAATTTGGTGCCTCCCTGCTTCTTGATATAGAACATGCTTGTGGTGTTGTCCGTGCGGAACAACACCGATTATCCCTGGACTCGAGGCAGGAAAGTCTGAAGGAAGAGAAAAATGACTCAATTCCAACCTGTTTATGTGCATTTGACGTTGAGCAGCGGACCACTTCCCTTGAACTTGCAAGTCTTGTAAGTGTCCTCCCCAGCCTTTCATAGAGGCATCTGTTACTATGTAGTCTGGAGTAACCGGGAGAAAAGATAGGCCTTGGGATAGATGTGTTTCTTGAGCCCACCATTGGAAAGCCTCCTTCATATGTGGTGTGACATTTACCATGTCGTCGAAAGATCCGGTTGTTTGAATCCATTGGCATTGCAATTACTCTAGAAGGGGCCTCATTTGCAAGCGAACTAGTGGCACAAAATAGATTGCCGAAGAGAGCATTCCCAGCAGAGACTTGAACACACTCACAGAAACACTTTTTCTGGAAAGTTTGAGTGCCAATGCTTGAAGTTGGTGTCTTTCCTTAGAGAGGAAGGCTTTGTTTTGAATAGTGTTCAAGCTGGCTCCCAGAAATGTTATGATCAGACTTGGGTGGACAGATGATTTTTGGTAATTTATTGAAAGCCCTAGTTTCTGGAACATGGTTAGAGAATCGTCTGTTGCAGCTTTTACTAGACGAACTGATGGGGCAGCCAATCGTCTAGGTATGGGAATACCTGATGACCTTTGTTCC
Source organism: Triturus cristatus (assembly GCF_964204655.1). NCBI lineage: Eukaryota > Metazoa > Chordata > Amphibia > Caudata > Salamandridae > Triturus > Triturus cristatus. Next base: position 977,288,699 of record NC_140583.1, read on the forward strand.
GTAGAGCTGCTGCCACCGGAGCCAAAAACTTTGTGCAAGTTTGTGGGGCTGATTTGAGGCCAAATGGAAGGACTTGGAATGGATAGTGGGTACCAGCCACTGTGAACCGTAATTTCAGTGCTTTGGAAGCATCAGGTCATGAAAATACACGTCTTCTAGATCCAACGAAGTCATAAAATCATCGCTGTTGTGGCGTCGTAGGATGTCTGAAAGCGTGACCATCCTGAATGTTTGACTTTTTATGAATTTGTTTAATTTCCGAGGTCTAGGATAAGCCTCCAGTCCCCCGATTTTTTGCGAAAAAGAAAAAAGCGGGAGTAGAAACCCTTCCTCCTCTGATGGAGTTCAAAGCCCTTCAGACAAAATAGAAATTTTCGGAGACGAAGCGGTCGTCGACTGTAGAATTATATTAGTCGACGGAGACGTCGACGGAGGGGGGGTCGTCGACGAAGGAGGGGTCATTGGTGTCTTTGCCGACTATGAGATTTTTGTTGACTGTCTCGTCGACGATGAACTCTTAGTCTGTGGTGACTCAGTCGACGGTGTTATCATCGACGATAGAGGCAAAGTCGACAAAATGGAACCCTCGACACTCGCCGTAGATGTAGTTCACGCCGTCGACTGTCTCACCGATGATAGAGTCACTGTCATCGTTGTTGAGGAAGTAATAGGCGTCGTTGGTGAATTTGACGCAGATGAAGATTTGTGGCTGATTTTTCCTTTAGAATGACTAGAAGAGTCTAGTTTTCCTTTTGATGTCTCTGAAGAATGAGGGGACCCAATCTCTGAGGAGACCTTAGGCTGTTTCTCCTGCCATTGAGATTCTCTAGTCAGGTGAGAGCCTTTGGAATGTTTTCCTCTCCTCAGGTTGACTCTCAGGCGACCTGAGCCTCTTATGAGATTTTGAGGACGCATCGCTCTCAACATCCAAAGAAGCACTCTGCCTCTTTTTTAGCCACAATAGAAGTCTTCATTCTCTATCCCTTAAGGTTTTTGTAGAGAAAGGGTGGCAAATTTTACATTGCCTTGTGACATGGTTGGGATAGAGACAATAATGCAATCTTTGTGGGTATCATCCACATGCACTCTTCTTTCCACAGGATTTGCAAGCTCTAAACAATCCTTTTTTATCAGACATTCTTCTCAATGGTTTAAGGAATAAACGTATCTGAAAAGTTAAAGAAACTGAGCAGAGCTCAGGGAGACTCCCTTACACACGACGTGCAGTGAAAATCTGAGGGATTCAGCCTCTCTTGGGAAGGTTCTAGAGGGTGCCGGCTTCTGATTAATTGTATTTTGAGTTTGGTTCTTTTTGTAAAAGGAGGCTAATAGGCTATGGAATACACGCTCACCTCCATGATAGCCTATGGATTTTACTATTTACTACTTTGTTATATGTACCATGGGACTCCCACTACGACGGGGAATGATTCAGGCATGTGAATCTACGTGAGACACCCCAATACTGGATCATTTTGATGTCTCTTCACTACGTTTTGTGCCCTTGCCTGTCGCGGGTACTTGACACACCCAAGTGAGGTACCATTTTTCTCGGAAGACTTTGGGGAATGCGGAGTGGGTGGAATTTTGTGGATGCACGCAGATTCCACAACTTTCCACCACAGAAATGTGAGGATTTTTTTTTTTTTTGACAAGCTAGGCACTTTGGAAACAAGCATTGGCATAGCCAATAGGTCTTGTGTGTGTGGAAAGCGCGACAGTGAAAAACGAAACAAGCCCTGCATACATAAGTTTCTTCTAATAAAACCCCATCAGAAACACAGCTCCGTGAGCTGTCAAATGCCCGTTTACCTAAGTGACTTAGAACCCGTTAACCGAGAAAAGACAGCCCATGCCCAGAAGAAAAACACTGCTCTATCATGCATGCTCAGACCTACACCATAACCTTGCATTTTTCTAAAATTAAGATTTAGTATGCTCACTTTTACCCAGATCTACCTGTAATTTTGTCTGTTCACGGATGTGTACTCTACTAAACAATGGGCATACTACAGAGGAATCTAATAAACAGATTATGGTTCAGAACAAGTCATCCAATAAGGGTACAAGTCAAGCGAGTGCTCCAATCAAATTCTACTTCCGCAACTCGTTATTGGCTGGTTGGATCACACATGTTGGGTTTAGCCCATCGGCATTCTAATTTCTAAATTAGTGTGTTTTTTTGTTTTTTAGAGTGGTGGGGGTGTCTGATGTCTCTTCGTGGGCTCGGCTTGTTTTATGTTTTCTTCCAGTGCAGTTCTACTTGTTTTATAGACAGGCGAGGATAGCAAGACAGACGTGCACGATGAATAGTAGCCCGAGCAGCGGACGTGCACATAATAGCAGGAAAGTTGGTGACAGAGCAAAAGTGCAAGCTAAGCATTTAAGAAGGGAAAACAAGGAAGAGTCGGGAAGATGGGAAAGAGTGAATGAAGGGAGCAACAGTAAATGAGGACAGGAACAGTACACTGCGAAGAGAGAGGAAAATGGACAGTAACGAAGCAGAGGGATAGTGACATTGGCAAGCAGGAGGACGGCATAGAGCAGAGATAGAAATAGATGTTTGTTTCTATTTCTTTACTTTTGCTATAATCGCGGCACCGGCGCTTTACTTTTCAATGTTAAAAGTAAAGCACCGGTGCCGCAATTAGCAAGCTAAAAATGCTACCGCCGGCCACATGTGCGCGAGTGCAGCAGTAATCACGCCATATGGCGCCTCCGCTGAAGCGCGCGCCTGCGCACATGCACTGCAAGCTGTAGCCGGCTGTAGCATTTTTTAAAGCCCTTACTAAAGTCTCTCCGAGCAGCGCATGCGCGCTGCCTCAGCGAGACCTTAAAAAAAGGGTCCGTTTTCACTGTGAAAATGTGTTGTCTACGTTGCGTTTTGGGCGTTTCCTGTCGCGGGCACTAGACCTACCCACACATGTGAGGTACCATTTTTATCGGGAGGCTTAGGGCAACACAGAATTGTAAAGCAACTGTAATTACCTATTGACTTTAGATGCATTTCTACCTTCCAAATGAAAGACAATGTGTAAAAAAGAACTAACTTTGAAAAATGTCCTATAATTCTCCTGCTAGTATGGGCACTCACAATTTCGGAAATGTGCAAATAGCTACTGTTTCTAAACTCTATATTTTGTTACAATTTCAGAAGTACATAGGTGTCTTTCATCCCGATTTTTCACAATATATATTTTCCCAAATTGACTGTTATACGCCCGGTACATAATAAAAAAAACATTGCAAGACGCTGCTCAGTTACTGGCTCTGGGTTCCTCGGGTTCTTGGTGAACCTACAAGTCCTATATATCCCCACAACCAGAAAGGTCCAGTGCGTGTAATGGTATATTGCTTTCAAACATCTGTCATAATTAGAAGAAGTTACAGGTGAAAACGTAGGCACAAATTGCTGTGTTTTGTTCAACTGATTTTCAATTTTTCCTTTTTTCAACTGTTAGTTTCCATTAAGAAACCTTGAAGGATCTACACAAATGACCCCTTGCTGAATTCGGAATGTTGTCTTCTTTTCTAAAATGTATAGCTTTCCAGGATCAATTATTGCTTTCATACCCATTTCTACCATTAACTGGAGAAAGGTTGAAAGCACAAAAATTGGCTATGTCCAAGTAAAATGCCAAAACTGTGTAAAAGATATTGGTTTTCTGACAAAAGTCTGCCAGACGCTTTCATTTGCAGCACTTTTTCCCCATTTTAAAAAACAAAATTTGCTGTATTTTGGCTAATTTCTGGGTCCCCTCCAGGGGAATCCACAAACCCTGGGTGTCTTTAGAATCCCCATGATGTTGAAAGAAAAGGGCAAATTTGGCGTGGGTACCTTATCGGGTCAAATAGTTGCAGGGGCCTAAGCGCGAACTATCCAGAGTAGCCAAAAAAAAGGCTGGGGGGGGGGGGGGGGTAGCTAGCAGCGAAGGGGTTAATGGTCATCTAGGCATTCCTGCAGTAAGAGGATCAAGTAAACAATACTTCAAAAAGTGCACAAGGCCATCCTGATTAACAGATTCTTGAATATCGTAATTTTTTTACTATTTAGTCTGAAATGATCCTGATGAAGAACTAGACTAGTTCCCAGCATTGGATAAGTCATATCTTTCTGTTCTAGAACGGCTTGACAAATATTTTCTGAGAAAAGCCCAGACTGAGGTTTTTCAAGTTCACGATGAATTCTAAAGTGGGCAAGGCATGTTCATAAATAGTAAAGCGCTCCGATGCCTTCAGGCCATATCCGTGCAATAAAAAATTGAAAAAAGAAAAATAGGTAATCAGAATAACAGATATTACCAGTAAGTAATCTGCACATTACCACAAGATGCCCGACAGTCTAATTGAGGGCCTATGACTTGCTAAAAAAATTAGACTTCTACTGTCCACTAAAATGCTGTTGCCAAACAGAAATCAGCAATTCTCGCAAAAAACGTGGCATCAGCCAATCAAACACAAGCACTGAAACACAACTCCAAATGAGAATAAAAGCAACAGAACATTGCAAGAGATTTTCTTCTGGCAAGAGTGCTCCTAGCACTTCCTATCCTACCATCCATTTAGATAGATACCAGTAACCTAATAGTTGCCTTTTGACAAGGTTCACATACGTGACTCAGGACAGCCAAAAAGAGGTAATGGTAAAAATAAAATCCCACTTTGACCCCAAATGTTAACTCTAAATAAGCAAAGAAAATAATTTCATGAAACATTCAGATGGCAACACATTGTTAGAGGTGAAAGAGTCAAGGTGACTCGTTTGAATAACACATTTTAACAACAATAATTAACTTTCTACATTGTTGTAGCTAGTAGTATATTTAAGAAAGCAAAACTGTCAAAAATGTTTTAAAATATACTCCCTACAAACATAGGAGGACTGTCACTCGAGCACGGCCAGTGCATACTCTAAACTGTTGCAGAAAGTATGCATGATTTATAAATGAACCCCATGGACTGAAATTAACATGGTCATGTTACTTACAGTGTGTGTATCGAACGTCAAGGCATGTGGACAACTCTTTGGGCCAGAGCAGAAGGGGTCATTTAAAATTTAAATGGGGGCACAGTGAGCACTTCGGGGGCACAGGGGGAGGGGGGTGCTTTATTCTTAAAAAATATAAGGTAATATGAGAATTGGGCTAAAATATGCCAAAAATATTCCAATTCTAAAACTGCCCCAGGACAGAGTATAACACAGAAGAAATGTTACTGAAACCCAAGAACGAGCATGAAAAAGTAGTACTCTAGCATTCATACAACTAAATGTAAAAAAATATGCATTACACTACAGAGGATGAGATGAAAAATGCAATATATTAACTATGCTTCAAAGAAGATGAGTCAAGCAGGGCTCTAATGAAAAAATAATACCTGTTGTTGAGAATTGTAATCGAAAAGGCCCACAGTGGCAGCAGCCGAATCCACAGACACTTGGTTTCCAGAGTAATCAAACTGTAACGGCTCCATTCCAACATGTTCCATGTGGTCCATTGGGACGTTCTGAGACTCCATACTTGAAAAATCTTCCACAGCCTTCACACCATTATTGCTGCTCATCTGAGCAAGGCCCTCTGATCCATTCTGGTTTGCACTCAACAGATCTACTTCGTTAGAGTTCTGACAATTACCAGGAGTACGGCTGAGAAAAGAAATTGTGAAAAATAAGTCTGCATAATCAAATGACAAATTTTAATTAGCTTTAGTACGTTTACTTTTAGTAACAAGTCACACTGTGAGCCAAAGCTACAGAACACTGCCTAAAGATCACTTCAATAAATTTACACATTTAAATAGCACACTAACGGGCTAAATCATGGCAGGAACTTCTGACGATTGCATGTGAAAAGAGATCTGGATCTATAAACATTTGAAGCATACAACCAAATTGTCAGTAAAAATAAAATAAACGATAAGCCAACCAACAATTTAAGCTACCATAAAAGTGCGTAATTAGTGTTAGTTTTAGGGAAGATGACTAAACTAGTCATAATGCAATGGAATAAAAGACATCTGTTGGCAACAAAGGAGCAGCTAAGTGGTTCAGAGCCTCTCACATGCTTTTTTTTTTTGTTTGTTATTTTTTCATGGTTTTATATAGCGCGAACTTGACCCGAAGTTATCAGAGCGCTTTACATTAGCATCAGTTGCATTACAGACGGACACATTCATTTTCGTTGGCCACGGGGATATTAAGTGATTTGCCCAGAATCACAGGATGTTGAGCGTCCCTGCCGAAACTCGAAACTGGTTCCCCAGCTTCGAGGTCGACCGCTTTAGCCGTAAGGCCACATCCTCTCCCCTAGTTGTCTTCCCAAGTTACAAACATGTTTACTAATACAGAGCATCAGAAAAATAATGCAATTCTTTTAACAGTTCTCGCTAAAATCACCAAACGCAAGGCTTAATCAGATATCGTGTACAGTGACCTATTTTTTGTCGTCACTTCTGCAATGTAAAATATTTATATATTTTTTTAATACCTTTATTTTTATGTTTATACAATTTAATAAAAATACTACTGACAGATGGGATAAGAACTCATCAATACAACGTGTATGATTAATCTTAGGCATGGAGGTACTGCCTTGATTGGCGAATCCCGCAGCAGGGTTACTCAAGAGAAATCAGTCATGAATATCAGCAGTGACAAACCGACTAATACATAGGACCATTCTGCCAAAAGGTCTGTTTGCAAACACAGGGCGGGAAAGCACATCTAAAATCTATCTTGTAGTACTTTAGCCACGGGGACCAAATTTTCCTGCACCCCCATATAGGTAGTGTAGGTGGGAGCATTCATGGAATTGAAGCCGTTCGTCGATATGCCGGATGATCTCCTGGTGCATTAATCCACTCATTAATAACAATAAGGTGGGCCGCCCTGTCATAGGCTCAGATATCTGGCACGGCCAAGCCCCCGTTGTAAGGATTTTGTTGCAGGGTCCGCAGAGCTATTTCGTGGGTGAGCTCCATCCCAGAGGAGAAGGCGCAACTCACTATCAATAGAAGCAAAAATCGTATCAGGTAGTTTGTGATAAGTGTTCTGAAGAACATAAAGAAGCTGAGGGAGAGTCACCATTTTATACATGGCGGCTCTGCCCAGGACAGTGAGAGGTAATTTCCTCCATCGTTTCCCATCTGCTTGAAAAGTCAGCAACACCTGTCGTATATTGCATTCCACGCGAAGGACGGTATCCGTGGTAATATATAGGCCCGAATAAAGAAAGCCCTCCTCGGCCAGCCGTAGGCAGCTGGGATAAGTGCAAGATGCGGGACCTCCGCTTACTGGATAGAGGGTGGACTTAGTCCAGTTAATCTTGTAGCCAGCGTAGCTGCCATATTCTTCAAAGATGTGGAGAAGACAGGGCAGGGTGCCAGCAGGTCGCGTGACAGAGCAGAATATCATCTGCATATAACGATATGCGTTCTTCCTCCAGCGAATCGGGAGCACCAAGGAAGCCCCCTAGGTCAGGTCAGAAACGAAACACACATGCTACGGGTTCCAGTATGAGGGCAAATAATAAAGGAGATAGGGGGCAGCCTTGTCTGGTTCCGCGTTGTATCGGCGAACTGGCGGAGAGAGTGCCATTGACCCATACTCGCGCCTCAGGTGCATTATATAATAACCCCAGCCACCCTAGAAAACCCGGGCCGAAGCCCATTGCTTCCAGAGTACGCCACATGAAGGGCCAGTGGATCGTGCCAAACGCTTTCTCTGCATCAAGCGAGAGAAGCAAATGGGGAGAGTCACGACCTCCTACTGTATCCATCCAATTAACTAGACGGCGCAAATTGAGACGGGTGGCACGTTTGGGCATAAAGCCAGATTGGTCTTGGTGCACCAACGAAAGAATCACGCTTAGCAGGCGACGTGCGAGATTCGTGGCCAAGATTTTTGTTTCAATATTAAGGAGTGATATGGGGCGATAGGACGCGCAGTCCTGTGGTGGTTTCCCAGCTTTATGTATGACCACCACTGTGGCTAGACGAAGGTCTTGGGGGAGACATCCTTGTTCTTTTGATTCCACGAACAGCTTTAGGAGATGGGGTGCGAGCTGCGTGGTGTTCAATTTAAAGAATTCACTCGCCAGGCCGTTAGGACCCGGAGTCTTGCCTGCTTTCTGATGACCTATGGCCTCAGTAACCTCCGCCAGTGTCAGGTCACCTTCTAGGCTATCTCGTTCGTCAGGCGTAAGGGCAGGCATGTCAATATTCTTGCAATGTAAAATAATTAAACGTATCTTGCAGTGATCGGGAGACATAGGATCTCCTACAAAATTAGCACTAGGAATTCAATGGAACATTATTACTTGCTGCCAACCAAATGGATGTCAATATGCAGGGTAGAATGTAGAAGGGTGCTAAGAATCAGCAAGAAAAGAAGCCTTTGAGGGACGATTTGCCAACCAGCTGGAAAACATTTTCGATTTGGCTGTTTAGCACCACTTTGAGGGTCAGCTGACAACTCTCTAATCCCACCCAATGCCTGGTTAGGATGAAGGTGACTGATCCATTACCAAAAGTATGCCAATTGTTTTAGCTATATACTTAAGTAGTGATAAAAATGTTACATCATGTGCAAATCTCAAATACCTGGCTACCAATTGCCAAGAGGTCACCAAGATCAACAGAAAAATAGCAAAGTTTCCAGCAAACTCATCTATACACATGGTATGCTACAAAGGTTTTTAACAGTATCAAAAACATTTCATTTTTACCTTTACCAACAGAAACCATAAACAAAATATTTAAAAATCTTTTCCGACTGCGCACACACAACCAGACAATAAATCAATGGAAATTCCGGAACCATATAAAAAGGGCATCCACGTGAAGAAAGTGCTTCTGATCCTTAATAGTAGGGGGGCCATATAATTATTTTAAAAAAATAATCACTTAAAGGTTACAGTGAACAATGCCAGGAGGAAGAACACTAGCACTTACAAGAAAGGTAAGTTATAAACTTTTTAAAATAATGGTCAGTAAGAGAAAGTTAGCATACAAAACCGGGTATACCACAAGGAGCATCGTAAGAAGCATATTCGGACAGAGTCACTGTTCCCTGCAATTCTAGGTCAAATGGCTAAGTGCTTACTTATTAGCTTTCACCTGAGACACTACACGCGCCGTCACTAGGAGTCTACTTTTTTTATTTTTTTAAACTTATAAGGGCTTAGGGCACACCAGTTCCTGCTCCTCATTGGTCAGTGGGTTCACTTCCTCTTCGGGAGTTTGTCCCTTCGATGGAGTATGGACCAAGTACTGATTAAATTCTTTATAAAAGTTCTTCCACTGCTCATGCTTGGAATGAGGTACTGTTTCATTGCTTCCTTTGTCATCACTTCCTCATAGTCCTGGATTGCCCCCCATTCCCTCCAACTCCCATTGTTGCTGCCCTCCCATCTTTTCTGAACTCCCTCCCCCGTTGCTTGCCACATGTCCCTGCAGACCACTCCCTCCTGTTGTCAGAGTAAGCCCCACCCACCATAAGAAAAAAAGGCGCAATTAGACCGCAGCAACTACATCATAATGGCAAGGTTGAGTCCATTGGGCTCAGAGAACTCAATATTGGCTACATTCATTAGGTTTTGCAAGATGCGTGGGTTTCTTGCACATTGGGAATATGATTGAGGCAGGAGGCTGTGCTTTATGTAGTGACCTTTGAATATTTAGGAGATAAGGTGTTCTACTATAGGCAGAATTCTAGGTTAATGATAAAACAGGGGGGGCATTTTGGGGTGCTAGGAGCAACCGTGCATCTGACTAGTTACTGCGTTTCATTTTGTGTGCTTAAGGGTGTATTGGCTAACAATAGCAATTGGTTTCTATAATGCACCCTGCCAGAGTATACCAACTTCACAGTGCTGCAAAAGACCGGAACCCTTGTTGCACGGTGTGGGCTCTGGTGGGTTGGGGTCAGAAGGGGCACGTTGTCAGAATAGCTCCTTATGCGGCAGCAGGATTAGGTGCCACTTGCGAGGTGGAGTACAACCAGCAAGGTGTCCCTCTGGAAGTCAGCGCATGGCACCAGGAGTGACTGACAGGGTGAATTGTTGAGTGGTAGCTTGGTGCACAGCAGAGGGTAGAAAGTATCCCCTCCTTTAAACTCATGCATACTCCCGGCTACAGCTGTAACCTTAGCCACAAAATGGCCTAAACACCAAAACAAAAATCATTTACCTGGAACACTCTTCTGCCAACTGCTTTGGCACGACCTCTGCCTCCTAACCTCAAGTACAGAAACAAGCATTGACATAGCCAATAGGTCTCGCTTTTGGGACCTTATAAGTGTTTAGCCACGCAACGGTTGATGTTGTTGCACCAAGAATATTGTGCTGCATAACTATATACTTATAGGGTCACAAAAGCGAGACCTATTGGCTATACCAATGCATAAGGATTCTGTTGCTGGGTGCCCGACTGCTCTTGCCAGGATAGACGGGCCATGACAACACTACGAATAATACCGGTTTTTCAGATTTTCATCATGTCCCGTCCCCTCCCCCCAAAAAAAGTATGGTAGCTTTCTTCATTCTGCCACACACAAACTTCTCAATGCCAATGCTTGCTTTAAGTCTCTCCTCCGTGCGTTCTTCTAAGCGTTAGTTTACCAAGCATGTGGCTTTTCCAGACGTTGAGAAGTGATCTGCACAATAGATTCCAGGCAAATGTTTTGAAGGGTAATGAAACCATGGGGGTTGTTTGTAGTGTTTGACTCATAGGGGAATAGATAACAGTTTTACAAAGTACAGCCCACCACGTAATGTGTTGCTGGTGAATTGTCGATCCTCCACTTAAGTCCATAGGTATCTTGACCCTAAAAAAGTCTGTAGACATCTTGAGTAATTCCAGTGTAACAGAAAATGCAAAACAGTAGCAAGTCCTGTTTAAAGATTGGGATAGTGTGTAGTCTTAGTCCTCTGAATAATGAAGTGGAACAAAGAAGAATGATTAGCCTGATAGTATAATGTGACAAATTCTGTTGAGAGAAAGTGAGAGCGTGGTCTCATTACCCTTAGAATAATGAAATGCAATTAGGAAGAATGATCCCTAAACTTGCAGCATCTAGATTAAAGCATGCTACACCACCAAGCAATTGTTGAATAGAAACACAAATATCAAAGCGTGTGCCTCATTTGTCCGAAGCTCAATCGAAATTAAGCGTGTGAAAGCCATGCGTGAAATTAATAAAAGATATTCAATCGTGTTTTGTGTCATAATACTGTATGCTTACTTTTCTATCCCCTGTGCTCATTATCCAGCTTGCCAAATGTTTACATTTTCGGAGGTGTAAAACGAGTTCTCTTATGTAGGTTCCTCACTTTTCCCAAAGTAAAACTCATTTAACGCCTGCATTAATTGATGGTCAGTTGTTAATAAATTACACCTTAGGAGCACATTACTTTGTTTCACTGCATACCTGCAAACCAAACTGCTGACAAAAGGGCCATGCTTTTTGATTGTTAATTATTATTCACGATCATCAATCACTGTAGCCCATTAAACTGGTATCAAACTAAGCGAGGAAGGAGCAGCATTTGTTTGAAGCTTGCAGAATTTTCAAGTTGAAGCTTATCAAGCAACAAAATAGGCCAGTTATGAGTCAAGAGCTCAGTCATTTTGTTTGATTCACTGTAAAAGAATCTGACTACTGCTATCCCACATCATCTCACCCAAGCACTTTACCAGGTCTGAACTACTTAGGAGTCCGATTAGTTAGCCGAGAGAAACTACGAAACGCTGCTGACATTAATCTCATTTGCTACATGCTAGGCGCTGGCCCAAAATGGCCAATATAGACAACTGCATCTCATTTGGTCTACCAAACTGGACCGGTGTACGACCATGCAAGAAAGAAACAAGGCAAACAGCGTACACATGGCACATGAAGGAAAACAAACCCTACCACAAGCATGAACCAGAAAATAAAGCTACGGGAGGTAGGTAATACATGTATTATGGGGTGTACCAAACCCCCTCCCAAGCTACGCCCCTGCTCCCTGTCGTCACACAAACGCCCCCTCCCCAACAACTTTAAACGCTGTGGGATGGGGAACACTGTTACTCGCCATTCGATATACAGTTTGCTTTACAAGAGAGATTTCAGTTGTGGGTGCACTTAACTAATCTCAACTCATAATAATTCGCAGCGCATGAAAAGAACACGGTGTCACGTGCGGACACCCATCGAACGAAGCGCAGTTCAATACTCACCCTACAGTTGATGTTGGCACAGTCTGGTTTCCAGGCAACATATGACGCCGGGGGCGAACACAATTCTGTGCGTTCCTAGCCTAGTTCTGAGAAACCATAAACACAGAAGGCATGAAGTTGTTGAATTCCAACATATGTCAGGAGCCTCTGCGCAACCCAACAGAGAACATATCAACAGCCCCAGTGTGTGCCCTCTAGCCTCGAAAAAGCTTTGGAGTGGCGTATGAATTATTGTTCTCAGCGGTACCGTCAAACAAAGAAATATAACATCTGAATGTGATGGCTACGTACAATAAATTAGTTCTAAAAGGAGTTGTTTTTGAGTATTTCGAATTTTCTCAGGATGTTCACGAATTCACCAATGATAACAAATTGCCACCACTTGCGCATCATCATAAATTTCCACTATAGGCGCTCTAGCGTTTTTTGATGTGATGGAGTTTGACGCATGCGCGAAGAGTTCTTTGGAGTGCCGCGCAGTGGTTTGGTCTCCCGCGTCTTGCTGTGTGAACCTGAGAACTGCGGGGGGACAACGAGAAACAATCAGTCTTTGGCGGTAAGAAGAGAAGACCTGGAGTGTGTGATTCCCTTACATAGTTTGAGTTAGCGATTCAAACTCTGTGCTCCTCAAGCTTAGTATGAGCATACCATGTTATGAAGGAAAGGCCTTATTTGCATAACACGTACGTGTGGATGACGAGGGAGTTAATGAGCCATGACACTGAAAACAGAAGCACGCATGAAGCCACTGAAAACACAGCTGTATACGAAGCCACTAAAAACATTGTTATATGTGTAACAAGCAATGACCACGCGGCCGTGAAAGTGACACGACCGCGCGGCGTGAAAGTGAAAGCAATGAAGCGGACGACGGGGGAGGGGGAGGGGGAGAAGGGGGGGGCGGGGATTCATGCGCGGCTCTAAAGTGAAAGCAATGAAGCTGACGAGGAGGGGGGGTGGGGGTAATCACGCGCGCGCTGCAAGGCTTAATGAGCCATTACAGAAAGCCAGATGGCAACTGTGCACACTGAACGCGCTTGTGCTCGTAACAGCAAGCTGGTGGCCGGAAAAAGCCTCTGGGTAGCACTTTTAAAACCCAGTTACTAAATGTCTCACCAGAGCAGCGCATGCGCTGGCTCAGACGAGACCTAAAAAGTGATGGATGGACTGTTTGAATTAATCCCAGTCACAGATAAATACTCAGGATGCATTCCAATCCAGTTATTTTGCACAATATGGTACCAAGGGTGGACCCAGCTATACGCAATATCGTCTTGACCCTGATCCAATGGAAACAGTCCAGCCCAAACTGCCAAGCCAGGTCCTCCCTGAACAGGAACACAAGCAACACAGGACCGATTTCACCCTAGTCATGGGCTCATCAGCTGGGTACAGCTTAATTCCAGTGACAGTGTGCACGGGGCATACCCATTCCATTTAAGGCAAAGTACACAAATAAGTGATAGAGGGAATGCCCAAATTAATCTCAGCCACTGTTAATAACTTGGGCCCCACCCCAATCTTTCTTGCGCCCCCCCCCCCCCACCCCCACCCCCCACCCGGAGCACACACCACAATAGAAAGGAGAAGCATGCATTCTTTAATTCCCATGCCGATCTCTCAGTTCTCCTAATGTTTAAATAAAGTATTCTGGAAGGGTGCACCAAGGCAAGCTCCACCCAGGTCTTGCTTTCGATGCTATATAGTAAGCAACAGCGAAATACTTTAAGCACTGCCAAAGGCGTAGAAAGGTAACTCGCTTTACCCAGGATCTCACAGTGCTATCAAATGGCAGACCTGGGTTTAGATGCCAGTCCTGCACTGGCATCGTAGTCCTGAGTAGCACACTTCCGCCATAACCCAAGAACATGTTGCAGCTAATACAGATAAAAAAAAATTTAAAGACTGTCCACAAAATAATTATACAATAACCAGGTATCGCCTCTTTCCTGGAAACGGATAGATATACCCAGAAAATCTTCAACTTGCAGCACTGCAATTGTTTGGCCGAGAGATTCCTGGATAGCTTACCATCCAATCTCACTGGCGTTAGCACAATCGCCGCCAAAGCCAATAGGCATCACCTATGCGAGATCTATTTATTTGCTTTGTCAATGTGTTTTTTTTAGAATTGTTGCAGTGGACCAGGGCTGAAAGTTTAAATCCGTGGTCTTTAAACTTCTTCATGCAGTGCCCCCCCCCTTTTAAAAACAAATAAAAGAATCTTGTGCAGCCCCTCAATTTTCTGAAATAAACATATTTAAACCTTGCAGTTAAGCTTAGTTACCCCTTTTTAGGTCGAGCCGGTAACAGCGCACATGTGCTGTTCTGGAGAAGACTTCATGTAAGGGCTTTCGAAAATTAACCTAAGAATCACACACGCTCGTGCGTGTGCTTTTGTTGCATCTTTGCGTGCATCTTTTTAACAGACAGCACAAAATTGACCAAAGGCGGGCGCATTGCTCCGCCCATGGCCTATTGGTTGCGGTTACCCTCACGGTCGCCATGTGGTTTCAATTATCGTGGCCAGACACGGGCGCGATAATTGAAACCAGATGTCTCGCTGTGGCGCACGCGCGAGCACCACTCGCTGGCTTGTTAGTCGAGTTTTCAGATGAAAGTAAGTTGCAGACTTCGGGTTTCGCTCTGGACATTGTCACTGGGTTTTAATGAGCATGTGGAGGAATTATCGTGAAAGATGTGGCATTTCAGAGATAACGATGGAACAGAGTCTGTCTTTCAGATAAACTGTGAGGGATGTTAGCAAGTGGAACCCCTGTTACTTCCCATAATCATTCCTGGAAGTGCGGTCACGTCCCTCACAGCGACTGAGCGTGTGGTCATCACATTCCACACTGATTTACCTCAGCAAGCCAGGCTTATTTTTAACTCTGCCCCTGCCGTTGAGACAGAGCCCGCACACTGGAAGTTATTAATGCCACCCAGGCATGAGCATGGAGCAGCTCTGTTTCTACAGCTGCTCGGGCGCTTTCTCGGTTAGATATGAGGTCTTCCTCACAGATCCAGCTCTGCTGCCAGGAAGAGGCGCAACAAGGCTTTGATGGCCCCTAGTTTTGCTAATGTAGGTAACTTTCGGACGATCTGAAGAGTTATCAGAGGCCGGCACCTTACAATTTCAACTCAATAAAAGATGCACAAATTTTAAATTTTCAAACAAGATGGCACTGCACATTGAGTAGTTCCTTTCATTGGTATCAGTCCCAATAATCAAGTTACTCAATTGCTGGGGGTCATTGGGGTCCTAGCATACAATTTAAGAATGACATGGATAAAACAAAGTGAGCTATCATGTTGCGAATTTGCGAGACCTATTGCATTGCAAATGCTTGTTGTAATACTATCTGGATAAGCAAGTTTAAGCTATTGGCATTGTACATGACACCGCCTTTTATTTAGGTTTTAAAACCAAAAACAAAAATAAAAGGCATTGTTATTTGCAATGTTAATAGCTCAAACTCGCATAAATGCGAGACCTATTGCATTGAAAATGCTTGTTACACATACTCCCAGTCAAAAAATAAATGACAAAAGATGTTAGTGACGGCATATTACCAGCCAGTTTACTGTCGCTCATGCTTTTAACATTTAAAACGAAACATGATGCTTCTTTTGGCCAGAGACTGGCACCCCTGATCGCACTTAAGGCACCCTCTACTGTTGATTCAGCTGCACGGTGTTTACTGCAGGATTTATTTTTCCTTTTAGGTCAAACGTGCAGCAGGACTGCTCTGCACTCCCTTCGCGGGTGATTTCGGAGCAGCTCCGCAGTGCGATCCTCCACCCACTAGGTGTTGCCCATGAGGCGCATTGCTGCCTGCAAGTTCCATTCCCTATCGCTCAATTAGGGTTGAGATCACTGCAGGAAGCTGGCTCTGTATATACTATACTAAAATGAGGTATAGTTTGCACAGAGTGCAGTGGAACCCCAAAGGTAGGCAGAGGTAAAAGTAGATAGCACCTTACTCTATTTGTGTGGGCGAGCAGTAAGGTTTTATCAGAGGGTAGTGTTAAGCATTTGTTGTATTCACTAAATCAGCAAATGATGCCACACACTCAAAGACAAAACTTAGACCAATATGATTTGTATAAAAATAATATTTAGTTGAATTTTTTTTCTAGAACCAAGCAAGCCAGGCACAGTTAAGTGTATTTGATAATTTTCAAGGCAGGTTGAACAATACAAGCAAGATGAATGAAAATGACTGTTCCAGGTTTTTAAATGCTTTCAATATTTTGGAAATTACTGTTAGATTACTCTGAAGTACTTTTCAGATTACTTTCTGGATTACTTCTTTTACTCAGTGTGATACAACTAGATATCACACTGACAGAGAAAGGGTAAGTAAGCAATTTTTAGGTCTTTGCAGTTTTTCAAACTTCAATACAAAACCAACTCCACACAACATTTTAAGGAAAAACAGACAATGTATTCCTATGGAGAGAAATTAAGTAATCGGTTAAGAGGTAAGTACTTTGTTGTGGGAGTTGGTATTCTGGGGTTAGAACCAGGGTTCCACCGGGGTCCAGGACGCATTCTCAAAGCACCCTCAACAGCACTAGGGCGGCTGGGTGCAGGGTGCTGAGGCCCAATGTTATCCAATGGGGGGATATGGGGCCTCCGGTTGGTGGCTGCTCACGAGCAGGCCACAAGGTTGTGGGAGAAAAGCTCCTGGTGTTAGGCTTAGAGCAAAGGGGATCTGGTTTAGCACACAAAGTGCACCCGCAGGGGGAGCTGGGTGCAGAGTGCGGTTTTGGTGTTGGGTGCCCTGTTTTCAATAGGGATTCTCAGTTTTGGTTTTTAGCTGCAGGCTCGGTCCAGGAAGACTTCCGGGAGGAACCAACAGCTGGGCAGGTAAGATGGAGGGCTCGGGGACGTAGATGCACCTCGGGTTCTTTTCTCCAGGGCGCAGGGCGGCTGGATGCAGGGGTGTCTTTTGAGATCAGATCTCCCCTCATCGGGCCACTCACAGTTGGGGGGGGGGAGGGGGGGGGGTATCCGTGCAGAGGCTGCAGGCGACGTCGGGGAGCCCTGAAGGGGTCAACCCACGGTGGACTCGGATTCTAGAGCGCTGGGGGACCTCACTGGGACTGATGGTCCACTAGAACTCGGGCCGTAGGCGACGGGTGCAGTGGTGGTTCCAGGCGTCTGGTTTCTTTGCCCTCAGCAGGCT
The DNA here is from genome assembly GCF_964204655.1 of Triturus cristatus. Classification (NCBI taxonomy): domain Eukaryota; kingdom Metazoa; phylum Chordata; class Amphibia; order Caudata; family Salamandridae; genus Triturus; species Triturus cristatus. The sequence goes on from NC_140583.1 coordinate 977,306,110, forward strand.
CGGTCTGTTTTGGGAGTTTCTTTTGAACAGAGCTGCTGTTCACAGGAGATCCGGTCTTTGTTGAAAAGTCAGTCCTCCCAGGGTTCTGGAGGTCGGGGGCTGCGGGACAAGGCGACTTTTGGCACACGATCTCTGAATACTGCAGACAGGCTGGTAAGGGTGGGGACAAGTCAGTTCTTCTCTGCAGTCTCCTCTGCTGGATGTCTACTTTTGTCCTTCTTCGTAGGTTGCGGGAATCTCCCTTCTTGATTCAGGGCTGCCCCCTAAATACTGTATTGAGAGGGGCGTTTCAAGGTTAGTAGCCAATGGGCTACTGACCTTAGGGTGACTACACCCTTGGTGCTCACCCCACGTGGGGGAATGGTCACAATCTCTAGTCCTGATTGGAGTGTGCCTGCCATCTGCAAGATGGCGGGCACAGAAGAGTGGGCTTCACCTCGCCACCCCCACCTAAGGGGTGGGGTTGGCAGAGGTGGGCACACCTTCTGGGCCGTGCTAATTTTTCCCGCCTGTCTTCTTGCCGAAAAGGAGGGGAGACAGGAAGGGGGCCTGCACCTGATTGCAGAAGAGGCTGGGGGTCGCATTATAAAGGCAGCAAGGACTTTGATGCTCCCCTGTCACAGATAGCTCTTCCTGGCATGGGGGAAGTGTGACCACCTCCACCCAGAACAGCTTTGTTTCTGGGCTCAGGGAGCGAAGGCTCCCACCCCAGGGGTCTGGAAACATGTCTCGTGGTGGCAGGCTGGTGTGTACCAATCAGGGAACCCACCAGAGGCTGGTCGTTTTTCATGGGGCCCTCTGAGTGCATTGTTCATTAAATCCCACACTGGCATTAGTGTGGGTTTAATGTACCGAGAGGTTTGATACCAAACTACCCAGTTTTCAGTAAAGCCATTATCGTGCTGTGGAGTTCAGAATGACAAGCTCCCAGCACCATATACTCTTAATGGCATTACTGAACTTAGTGTCTAGGAATTGGTCTAGACACTGTAGGGGTACAGGGCTCAGGCACCTGTACCCACACCACTGGTATAGAGCACCCAGCTAGAAGGGTGGCTGACCTATTCCAGGGCAGTGGGTTGAAGGCATGGCACACAGGGATGTGTGCCATGTCGACTTTACTTTGTTCTGCACCAAAACAAGCAGGTGAGTGCGAGAGTGAGTGCGAGAGTGAGTGCGAGAGAGAGTGCGAGAGAGAGTGCGAGAGAGAGTGCGAGAGAGAGTGCGAGAGAGAGTGCGAGAGAGAGTGCGAGAGAGAGTGCGAGAGAGAGTGCGAGAGAGAGTGCGAGAGAGAGTGCGAGAGAGAGTGCGAGAGAGAGTGCGAGAGAGAGTGCGAGAGAGAGTGCGAGAGAGAGTGCGAGAGAGAGTGCGAGAGAGAGTGCGAGAGAGAGTGCGAGAGAGAGTGAGTGCGAGAGAGAGTGAGTGCGAGAGAGAGTGAGTGCGAGAGAGAGTGAGTGCGAGAGAGAGTGAGTGCGAGAGAGAGTGAGTGCGAGAGAGAGTGAGTGCGAGAGAGAGTGAGTGCGAGAGAGAGTGAGTGCGAGAGAGAGTGCGAGAGAGAGTGAGTGCGAGAGTGAGTGCGAGAGTGAGTGCGAGAGTGAGTGCGAGAGTGAGTGCGAGAGTGAGTGCGAGAGTGAGTGCGAGAGTGAGTGCGAGAGTGAGTGCGAGAGTGAGTGCGAGAGTGAGTGCGAGAGTGAGTGCGAGAGTGAGTGCGAGAGTGAGTGCGAGAGTGAGTGCGAGAGTGAGTGCGAGAGTGAGTGCGAGAGTGAGTGCGAGAGTGAGTGCGAGAGTGAGTGCGAGAGTGAGTGCGAGAGTGAGTGCGAGAGTGAGTGCGAGAGTGAGTGCGAGAGTGAGTGCGAGAGTGAGTGCGAGAGTGAGTGCGAGAGTGAGTGCGAGAGTGAGTGCGAGAGTGAGTGCGAGAGTGAGTGCGAGAGTGAGTGCGAGAGTGAGTGCGAGAGTGAGTGCGAGAGTGAGTGCGAGAGTGAGTGCGAGAGTGAGTGCGAGAGTGAGTGCGAGAGTGAGTGCGAGAGTGAGTGCGAGAGTGAGTGCGAGAGTGAGTGCGAGAGTGAGTGCGAGAGTGAGTGCGAGAGTGAGTGCGAGAGTGAGTGCGAGAGTGAGTGCGAGAGTGAGTGCGAGAGTGAGTGCGAGAGTGAGTGCGAGAGTGAGAGAGTGTGTGCGAGAGTGAGAGAGTGTGTGCGAGAGTGAGAGAGTGTGTGCGAGAGTGAGAGAGTGTGAGAGAGTGTGAGAGAGTGTGAGAGAGTGAGAGAGTGAGAGAGTGTGAGAGAGTGAGAGAGTGAGAGAGTGTGAGAGAGAGTGTGAGAGAGAGTGAGAGAGAGAGTGAGAGAGAGTGAGAGAGAGTGAGAGAGAGTGAGAGAGAGTGAGAGAGAGTGAGAGAGAGCGAGAGAGAGCGAGAGAGAGCGAGAGAGAGCGAGAGAGAGCGAGAGAGAGCGAGAGAGAGCGAGAGAGAGAGTGAGAGAGAGAGTGAGAGAGAGTGAGAGAGAGTGAGAGTGTGGTGGGGGTTACTGCAACAGAAACCCAGCTTTCTACAATCAAGCGCAGAGTTTGGAGCCTCACATACTGGAGAGAGACGCCCCAATGCATCTCAGGGTATGCAGCTCCTAATTGGTCTCATTTTAAAGCAGATTGAATGCCTCGTCTCAGGGCCTGTATAATTAGCGCGTTTGACCTCAGGATGCCGCGGGTGGGGGGGGTCCTTATTCCCCTCTTCTACCTTGCCGACCTGGCCTCCTGCCAAAGGGCTGTCACCCCGTGAGAGCTGAAGTGTTTTTTTGGGAAGCAGCATGCTACACGCACAAGGACACACCTCCCAGGCTTGGTCCACTTCATAGATTTAAGCACCAGGGGAGAGTGTCCCAGGATTTAGACCTGCATCAGTGAGGCATTGCCCACCTCAAATTCTTTAAGTTGTCTGCCAACCCCCTTTTTCTTAGCACTACTGTGTCTGACTGAACTTATTTGGGGTGTCTCTTTACTAATTCCACCACTGCCCCTACTGCAAGAGCTATAGAGGCCTTTGATGATGCACAGGGGGATCCCCTCAAATACCTGTCTTTCGATGATGATTTTTACAAGATGGTTGATATCTCAATATATAGGGCAGTTGGAGAGGCCATGGGACCACCCAAACTCCAATTTCTCAAACCAGGATGATCACAGAGGTACTGTTTATGACCAAGGCCCATCAAGTCCTTGGCTTCACTCTTCTTTCCTATCCCCTGCTGAACCCTCTAACCCCACCCCTGGGTAAGAACTGTTGGAACCAGACAACACCCTATACCCCAAGTTGGCAGCGTTCGTCACTTCAGAAAAGGTTGCTTCATATATGGCAGCGCGCATTCATAAGCATCTGGAGGAGGCGGCTCGTAGCCACCTATGTACGGAGTGCTCCCGTCCCTCTCTTGAAAGGAAGGTGTCTCTGACCCCAGAGCTTCATCCCACAATGGCAACTTTCCTGGCCAAATTTATTAAAGGACTCTAAGAAGGGGATTGATAGGTCCTGGCGCTCATACCAGGAAAAACGAAATGGTTACATACCAGTAGGAGTGGTTTTGCAGCTTGAAGAAATTTCTGGATTGACATGCTGTGCATCATTCCATGAAGTAGTCGTTGGGTCCGGAATGGTCTTTATTTTATTTTTTATTTTCTTGTTGTGGTCGCTGTCGACCACCATTTGGTGCTAGGTTCGTCCCCTGTGTGATGTCAGACGGTATCCTGGAGGCAGACGTGCGTGGTGTCTTCGGATTCTTTTTCTGACTTTATTATATCTTGTAATCCTTGGGATGGTCTTGAAATACTGTTGTAATCCTTTGCTTCCCACCGGTTTGTTTTCCTTCTAGGGGAGGCCGAGCGGGTCGCATGTGAATCCAAAAAATTCTTCAAGCTGCAAAACTACTCATACTGGTAAGTAACCATTTTGTTTTGCAGCGTAAATCCTTTTCTGGATTGACATGCTGTGCATCAGATTCTGTAGAGGTTCTCCTCGGTCTTGGTGGCTGTAGTGAAAGGAAGACCTTGCAAACAGGTGTTGAAGCACCTTCTGTCCAATTTGCCCTTCCTTATTCATTTGTATATCCACACAATATGGCTTGGTAAATGTGTGTGGCGATGGCCACATTGCTGCTGCGCAAATGGAGTCAATGGGTACATTAGCCATAAATGCCAGCGTTGCTCCTTTTGTCGGTGGTGTAATGGTCTTTTTAGCGGGTTTGGCGTTGATGCCTTTTTTCGCCGATTTTCCCTCCTCGGTGAACTTTGGTTGGGTCCCGTGGGGTTTTTTCAATCGCAGCTGGCCTTCAATCGCCTTTTTGCTCGGCGTCGGGGTTGCCTTGTGCGCCTTGTGTTCATGGTTCCAACGGATTTTTAAGCTGTCATAGCTTCTCCATTTTCTTTTTCGGATTCTTAGCCGATTTTTCAGTGTGGATTTTTTCAGAGTCCCCCTCTATGACCTAGACGTCCAATCCCTCGTGCGCAGACTAACTGGCGCTCCATGTTTCTCATAGTCGCTGGAGAAACCCAGGTCCCTTTGAGAGGTTTTCTTCACAGTCTGCGAGAGAGTGGCGTAGTGGGCCTGCCTTTGAGATGGACGCGTTCTTAGAGTTTTCGGTAGGAATGCTGCACAGGACTCACAGTCCTTGTCCTGGTGGTCTTTGGGAAGGCAGAGGTTGCAGATGTTGTGTGGGTCACATTGTGCGTACTTGTAGTGGCACTTGAGACAGAACTTGAAGGGGGTATTCTTCATCGCCCCTACCTTACCATTTGTGGACCGGCGTGGTTCTCTGGTTCTGCCTCCCTCACTTCGTTTGAGAAAAGAAAGTCGGCACTTTGCCGACAATGCACAATTAGCGTTGCCCAGCAATATAATGGTGTGCTGCACTCATCCAGACAGCACCTCAGCAGGGAGATCATGGCGCCCGATGAGCTGGCATCCTCTGCCATGTCAAAGTTTTGTCAATGGCCCAAGAGTATTTAGTTTTGCAGCGTGAATCCTTTTCTGGATTCACATGCTGTGCATCATTTCGCCAACTAGTGGTTGGGTCCGGCATGGTCTTTATTTTTTTTTCCTTTTCTTGTTTTGGTCGCTGTCGACCACCATTTGGTGCCAGATACGTCCCCTGTGAGACGTCGGACGGTATCCTGGAGGTAGACGTGCGTGGTGGCCATCTTCGGATTCTTTTGTCTGTCTTTCTTTGGTTTGTAATGCTGTTTGTAATGCTTGAGATGGTTTTAATAAATGTTGATATAGTCTTTTACTTCCCCACCTGTTTGCTGTCCTTGTAGGGGAAGGCTGGGTGGGTCGCATGTGAATCCAGAGAACTCATCAAGCTGCAAAACGACTCATACTGGTAAGTAACCATTTTGTTTTGCAGCATGAATCCTTTTCTGGATTCACATGCGGTGCATTAGATTATGTAGCGGTTTCTCCAGTCTTGGGGAGGCTGTGGTGAAAGGAAGACTGTGTTGGAGCACCTTCTGTCCAATTGGAGCTTCCTTGTTCATCTGTATGTAAACACAATGTTTCGTGAAGGTGTGTGGTGATGCCCACGTTGCTGCTGTGCAGATGGCATCAATGGGTATATTGGCCATAAATGCTAGTGTTGCTTCCTTTTTAGGTCTCGCTGAGCCCAGCGCATGTGCTGACTCGGAGAGACATTTTGGAGGTGAGTTTTCAAAGTGCTGCTGGCTGGCCTAGCGCTTGCGTTCACAAGAGCGTGCACGCGCGAACCGCTAGCCTTCAGCAGAACTTTGAAAACTCGTGCTTTAGTGCGTCAGAGCGATCGCGATGACTTTCGCTTTTACGGCTGCGCAGCGTTACTTTTACTGCCGCGCGGCCCATGCTTGTTCATGAATGCTTATCGTTTTGTTCGTCATTACTGGCATGTTAAGCGTCGTCAATGCATCATGCAGTTTAGCTGTCTTCGAGATTTTTGTTTACCATATTTTCATTATATAGCACTGTATCATCAGTTTCAAAGTGGCAATGCTAGTCAATGAACGTGTAGTCTGCCATGACTTTAGTACGCCCAGCTCTCCGTCGCTCGAGACCTAATTTTTGCATTCTTTACTAGTGTGTAGTAATGGTGTTGACCACGATGGTTAAATCTGAGACGATTTTACATGTCTTTAACACCCTAGTTCTATTATAAGCTGGAAAGCACGTGGGTCAGTCGCGCGCTGACCTTTGCTGCTCTTTCCCTGTGTATTATTAATATTAGCGGTACAAAAGGGGGTGGTGATGGACGGAGCATCAGAACCAATCAAACACTCACACCCACACCCAGTCAACAGATCTGGGTTTGATCCATCACCGTTCTTTAGCCCACTCTGCCACCCCAGTTCAGACACGGCCATATGCAAATCAATCTGACCCTGTGCCTCATGGGAACAGTCCAGCCCGAACTGCCAAGCCATGCCTTCCCTGGACCGGAAACAAGCTTCCTAGGACCGGTTTCTGGCATTTCAGCCGTCTTCAGCCAGGCTTGCTAGAATCCAGTGGCAAAGTGAGCAAGGGACTCACGTCTGAGCATACCCAGCCAACTTATGGCGAACAAAGCGGTATTATTAATATTAGCCACGTGCGTTTTAATTTATCCTGCTACACCCTCTTTGTGTCACTTGGGACTTTGGTTCCGAATCGGCTGACACATAACATTGCACAATCGCACCTGTGTCTGCACTACATGGTTCCCACAAGTCGTCTCATGTACAGGTGCAGAGACAGGAAGTCCCGGGCAAGTCGTACGTTCATTTATTTACCATCCGCGCAGGCCTGCCTGTTATCTATTCTTTTTCGTCACATCTCTGATGCTTGTCTAGAGCCTCGCGCTTCAAAGTTCTGGGGCCACTCCTTTATCTGGACTCCACCTTGAGGTGTGGCATACGTACTAGATTAACTTCACTAACATTAGCATTTCCTAGGGTGTGACATGATTGGGAAATAAACTTCCTGATTGCTTCGAAACGCAGGCCATTTTTCCAGTGTTTTATTTGAAGTGGATAATTAATTCCAGCAGAGATAAGATAATGAGCAAAAGCAGAGAGCCTACCACGTGCGCAATAAAAGGAAAATGTGTGGAGGCTGATGTTTGGCGCTCACAGTCAATCGAGAGCCACAGTGGTCCATTGACAATGTTCTGTTGGTGCGCATTGTTCTGTTTACGTCTATAGTATTGTATTTTTTCATGACAGTTGATACAACAGTTTTGCTGTTTTATGGCACTGCAAATGATCTGGAGCACATTAAGTGCAGTCCACCCATGCTATACTATTTCATAACTGCCAATTCACACAGTGTGACACACGATAACGAATCCCATCACACGGTCACCAGACGAGCAGCTGATATCACACTGTGGCAGGGAAATGAGCTGAAAACCACAGTAAATAGTATTGCATTGTAATTATATAGCGCTTACTACCCCTGATAAGGCGCTGAAGCACTTTTTCTGCGAGTAGCCAATAGAACCAATAAAGGATTAGTGGTGAATTAGTATAGCGAAAATATGAACGTAATAGTGGTTTTCCAATTCATTTTCGTGAGGCTGTGAACTGCCGACGTCCATTAAGGGGTGTGAAAACACCCCAGGACAGCGGCACCAGCCAGGGTACGTTTTTTTTTGGGGGGGTGTTTTTTAGTTGTTGTTTGGGGTTGCGGGGGCTTGGGAGCAGGGTGGGGTACTAAAGTGTCTCTCAGGTACTTCTAGGCATGAGGTACCGCCCCTTCAAGGCCCCGCCTCCTTACACTTTGAGATTGTTCTTCAAGTTGGCAGGTATGCTGTTTCGAACTGACACGTGTATGGGCCAGTACAAAAAGACATCAGCATGCTATGAAAACCCTTATTCTTGTACAGGTCAGTCAGTGCAGATTCTAGTTTTTTCATTTCAGCCTTTGTGAGATGCACCACAAGCAGGGCATTCTATGTAATCTGGAAATGTTGGTGTAAATATTTGCAGTGCCACCTAGGTAATCTAGCCTCAGATTGTGCCTTGGTGTTGCATAAGTTAAATTATCAGAAAAGAATCCCACAAATATCGCCAGAATATGTCTTAGCTGGGGCCCCAAAATCTATTCATCAAAAGTACATCTTGTGCAATGTATTATATCATGATAGCAGCAGTAAATGATTCAAAAGGAATTCTGCAGTTATCAGACCATTCGACACAAAGGGCCTCGGCAACAAGAATGGTGGGAACTCTTAGATAAGGCGATGGTGTAATGGGAGATCGGTGGGTGACGCTCGAATTGGATAGACACTTGTCAGAGACCAGTGGATGTATGGACAAGAAGACTCTAAAATGGCCTTCAGAAACCTAATAAGGTAGCCTGGAGGCTGCAGGGTTAATGCATCTGTTGCAGAATTATGCATGCTTTGTGCATACCTTTTATCTACTCAATATTAATTAAATTAGACCATTGGGTTAAACAATACTAGCACGTGTTTGCTGTGCTGAAGCAGCGGATGTGTGGCAGCCAGCACTTTATAAAGTGCAATACACACCAGGACATGGAAGGCTGCAATTTCCCCATCGAGTATAAGCCTGACAACTTTAAAGTTGTGTGTGTAGTGGAGAAGGACTACTGCAGATCCACACAAAAAAAAAAAAATCATCAATGTACTTGCAGACATTAAGAACAGTTCTGTGGCTGCAGTCCCATAGTCCTTCTAATGGACATGACAGCTCCTGTAGGACATTTCCCAAAAGTATACATCGCCACAAGCATTATTTCACAGCAGAAAAAAGCTCGATAATCCAATCTGCTGATTTTCCCGCTTGCAAGCAAACATTTTGTTAAATTAAATGTAGTTATAGGGCTGCAGTGCTAATGTCCTAATCTAGATGTCCCCTCGGACATTATATATGAGTAACAATCTGTTCATCCTAATACCTTTCTTATTTGACTCTACAAATATTTGCATCCTTTGTTTTTTCTTAGGTGATGTCATATGTCAGACCGCAAGCAGGGCACTCCTCCGGAGTGTAGTGCTGTGTGGCTATCCATAACTAGACATTTTCAGCATTTTCTTTGTTTGATATGATATTGCCAAATATATGGATGCTGTGGTTAGGATAACCATAGCATCCATTTATTTGACGTTTTTATTATTTATGTTTAGTCGTTTGAGAACCATGCATTTTCTTAGCAACATATTAGTTAGAGCTTGTTGTGGTATACTATAGTTTGCGTGTACTCCAGCTCTCTGGTCCTACTATGGGAAGGGGACCTGGTCATTGACTTTGCTGTATGCCCAGTCCTCGACAGCCCTCCGGCCATGTCATACAGCCATGGCCAGCAGGCTTGGAGCACAGGGTATGATTTTTGCTACTGCCCTCCACTAAGCCTCTTTGCTTTGAGACCTGTTGTGCACAGTCTTCAGCCATTCCTTGTGGTCTTTGGGCACAGTTTGTACCTTGCCCGCCTGTCCATAGAACCTGCTGGGTATTTGCTTTGCCATACGTTGGGTCCTGGTCACGTATATCAGAAAAGCTTGTATTCATTCCTACTGCTGCCAATTAGACATGGAAAAGACCAGTCATTGGCAGATTAGTTAATATATTCGATAAATGACATTAACTCGGACGGAGGCTTTGCCTAGGTTTCTGCACTTGAACATCAGGTGTCTACTGTTCTCTACTGCCAAACTCATAAGACTACCCTACTATAACTACATTATTCTGCAACACCTTTGGTAGGATCCCTGATGGCTTTTGAGATCTGTAGACCATACATGAGCGGTGTCCCAGTAAGCTATGTTTGAAAAGGAGAGCATTCACCTATGAAATAAATAATCTAAAGATTGCCAGTTTTATTTGATTGAATTTTGTATAGCACGACGTATGCCCAATGGCGTCTTGGCCGTGCCTATTAGTGAAGAGGGTGAGAGCGGCCTATGGAGATTTTACCCCGGAAGAGTAAATAAAGAAGCTTCTGCCACCCCAAGAACCCTTGTTGGCAAAGGGAACCAAAACATTTCTAGCTGAAGTTGATCGAAGAGAACTCTTTGAAAAGTACCAGGACATTTTACTTTTTTTAAAGTCAAGACCTTGATGATAAAGACATTCATGACCAAGACCGAGTGCCTTAAAAGCCACTGTCTTTTTGATGGGTAACCAATGGAAGTCCTTCATAGTTTTGGAGACTAGCTCAAATTTGTTGATGTTCTTCAAATCCCAAACTGCTGCATTTTTATGCCTCTGATGTTTCTTCAGGATACGCAGCTAGACCGCAACATAAAGTGCATTACAGTAGTCTAACCTGGATAGAGCAAGAGAAGTAACTGCTGTTTTCTGCAGATCAACGGGCAGAAAAGGCAGAATCTTCTTCAAAGTTATCCGCACGAGGAAGCAAGATTATTTAGACTGTTATCTAAAGTACAGGTTCCTTGCTTTAGGGACAGGATAGGGAAGGGAACCAAGAGATTGCGGCCACCAAGTGTTGGTCCAAAAAGGTGTCACGTCTAAAAACGAGGGCCTCTGTCTTTTCAGAATTTAGCTTCAAGCTGTGGGAGCTCATCCAGTCAACTACTGCGGTCATGAATTTGTTGAAGCGAGAGGCCACTTCCTCTATGTCGGTTTCAATGGGTACCTCAATGTAGGTATTGCCTGCATAGGAGACTGTGGCGAAACCATGTGATCTCATTATTTGCCAAATGGGAGCCACATAAATATTAAAAAGGCCATCCTCTGCCATTATAGACCAGTTTAGTTATAGGTGGCTGATTCAGCAAGGCTGCTGCTGATATAGTTCACATTTCTAGATGCAGAAAGGGCAAAGTATTGGCAGGGTGTGAGTCAATACCAAACCAATGTATGCTGCTCAGCGAAGTCAGCAAATAGTATATGGGACTTAAAAGAATAGGTATCTACTCTCATGTGTCCTATGCATTAACAAGTGAATTTCTCTATAGCATTGCAAACAAGGTACCTCTCAAGACCAAAAGCATCTCCCTCATTCTTTCAGAGTTCCTAACAGTTACACTCAACCATGCATTTTATTTTCTCCAGGCTACGCCTATGCAAAAGCCACGACCACGCCTTGGTGCCGAATGGTGATCATTCGGTGCAGTCACTATTCAATGATTGGAATCACGCAGTTAATTCTATACTAAACGGCAGAGGTCTTTGAAGCCTTTTTATGCAGAGTAATCTTGCTCGCCCCAGTCTCGTTGAAAGCATACTTGTTTCAGTGTAAGGTAAAAGGAGAAACCATACGTTGCTGACCTCAATGCTACCGAAGCTAACATTCATTTAGTGCACGTTTTGCTTTTAAATACTTGTTTTTCCTGCTACAGTGATACACCTGAAATGGAATACAATAACTGTGATACCACATACAACACCCTTGTGGGATAGTGCTGAACAACATGGTAAGATTATGTTCCCCTAAATGTAGGCTTCAGCAGAAAAAGACTTTCTGCTGCAACATTTAACGAAGAAAGGGCACCCCTTTGGGCGGATTTCAGAAAACAATCCTGATTGGCAACGAAAAGATCTCCAAAAGGTGAGTCGTGACTGGACAGTGGAATCTTTCTGCTAGGCATAGGTATGGTCCTGGCAAAAGAGGAACAATGGATGAGACTGTTAAGAAATATAACCACACATCAATCCTGCAGGCACCGGGAGACCATAACCTCAACCAACAAGCATTTGCAATGCAATAGGTCTCGCAGTTACACGAGTTTAAGCTATTGGCATTTTAAATAACAATGCCTTTTATTTAGGTTTTTAAAACAAAAACAAAAATAAAAGGTATTGGTATTTGCAATGTCAATAGCTTAAACTTGCGTAACTGCGAGACCTATTGCATTGCAAATGCTTGTTTCTTGTGGAGTGCGCTGTTGGTTGCATTGTTAGTTCCTTTTTGGCCTTGTTATAACAGACCCGAATAGCTTGTACTATCCATCTTGCAACGGTTGCTTTTGTGATCGCAGACCCTGTGTTGGTATGAGAGTATGCAACAAACAATTGTTTAGTTTTTCCTTATTTTTTCTGTTTTCTGTAAATACAGCACAGCCCTCCTTACATCCAAGGTGTGGAGGCTTCATTCTGCGTTTATTTCTGGCTTTTGGAAGAACACTGGTAGCACAATGTTTTGATTAAGTGATATTGAGATAACACCTTTGGCAGAAAATGCGGCTTGGTTTTCAATATTGCTTTATCCTTGTGGATTTGTAAGTTGAGCTCTTGTATTGTCAAGGCCTGTAATTCACTTACTCTGCATAGTGATGTTATTGCAATGAGAAAGGCTGTCTTTAGGGTGATATATTTGATGTCTGCTGCATGCATGGGTTCAGAGGGTTTCTTCATCATTTGAGAAAGTACTATATTTAAAGCTCCATGTTGGTATGGGTGCAGCCTTTGGCGGAGCTATTCTTTTGGCTCCCTCTAGGAATCTTTTTATGACTGGTCTTGTAAAAAAGCTTTTGCAGGATTCTCCTCTTGTGTATGCCACTATGTCAGCCAGGTGCACCTTAAGGCTTGAAAAATGTATGTTACTGTCCAAGAGCTAAGTAAGATATGTGATAACTGTGTGTATTTATGGCATTTGTCGTCTTGTTTGCGATGCACCATTTGGTATATCGTTTCCATTTTGCTGTATAGCATTTCCTTGTTGATTGCTTCCGTGCCTCCTTAAGCACTTCCATCATTCTTAGCAGTAGATTGAGATGACCAAATTCTATGTATAAAGGCGCCAGGCTGCTAGTTGTAGCGTCGCTGGTTCTGGGTGAAAGATTTGGCCCTGTTGCATTGTCAGCAGGTTTTTTTCTGCTTTGATCCTGATCATTTCTCCCGTGGATAGTTCTAGGAGAGTTGAGTACCATGTTTGCCTTGGCCAATGAGGGGCAATGAGAATCATTTGTTCCTGGTTCTTTTGCCTTATGTAGTACCCTTGTATCAGAGGTATCGGTGGAAAGGCGTAAACTAATGTCTGAGACCAGTTTAGTAAAAGCGCATTTCCTTTTGACAGGTGGTGTGGAAACCATGAGGCAAAGTATTGGTATTTCTTGTTCTGTATTGTAGCAAACAGGTACAACAGTGGTGTTCCCAAGATGTTGAATAGGTACTGGACTGTTGTCTGCTTTAGCTCCCACTCGTGAGAGCAATTGTTCCGTCTGCTCAGTTGAGTGCTAGAAAAACAGTCTTCATCTCCAGGAAATTGATGTTTCGTCGAGTCCTGCTCGCTCCATTGGCCATGTACTTTCAGCTGGTTGAGATGGGCTCCCCATCCGTTGAGGGATGCATCTGTAGTGACTGTCACAGATGGAGTTGAGTCCCTTAAAGGAATCCCCTGCGCTATGTTGCTGGATGCCCACCATTGTGTCTCTGCTTGCACCCTTTGTGTAACAACCACTAGATCCCCCCAACTTTCGGTGGCTTGCGACCAGGTGTTGAGCCATTCCTGAAATGGGCGCATGTGTAGGCGAGCGTGAGGGATGAGTGGGATACATGAGGCCATCATGCCCATTAGTTTAATTACCTTCCTCACTGTCTTAGACAGTCCCCTCTGGTAGAGGGCTGTTTCGTTGTGGATGGCTTGCATCCTGTTCTGTGTGGGGTAAGCCTTTGAGTCTTTTGTATTTAGCCTTGCTCCCAGGAAGGTATTTTCTTTCACTGGGTTGGTTGATCATTTTTCGTGGTTTATTGAGAAACCCAGGCTTTGTAGCGTTTGAATTGTCTTCTGAACGCAATAGTGGCATGTCTGCTTTGTGCGACCCTTTATTAGCCAATCGTAAAGGTATGGGTATACGTGGATTCTCTCTTTCCTTAGGTGTGCTGCCACCACAGCTAGGCACTTTGTGAACACCAGTGGAGCTGATTTTATTCCGAAGAGGAGTACCTTTAACTGGTAGTGTGTTCCGTTGTGTAGGAATCTTAGGTGCTCTGTCTTTTGTTAATTGGGATATGTAGATATGCGTCTTTGAGATCTATTGTTGCCAGCAAATCCCCTTTTTGGATTTGTGGGATTATTTCCGGAAGGGTACACATTTTGAAGTGTTGAGTCCGTATGAACTTGTTTATGCACCTTAAGTCCATGATTGGCCTTAGGGTTAGATCTTGTTTGGGTACAAGTAAGTATGGCGAGTAGTTTCCTGTGTGCCGATCTCGTTTTGGTACCATTTCTATTGCCTGTTTTTGGTACAGTTCCTTGATCTCTGCGTTAGCAGTATGTGTTCTGATTTTGATAACTTTCTTGTTCTTAGTGGATTTGCAGGTTGCGTTTTTGCTAACTCTATACAATATCCATGTTGTACCAAATGTATACCCATCTGTCAGTTGTGATCCTTTTCCACAGACTGTGGTGAAAAGATATTCTTCCCCCCACCGGTGTTTTGTTTGGGTCCTCTTCCGTGTTAGTCAGTTTGAGCCATTTCCTCTCCCACTGAAGGTTTGGCCTCTTCCTCTGCCGTTACCTCGCCCTCGAAAGGGATGCTTCTGCTGCTGCCAGCCCTGGTAGCTAGATTGCTGAACCATCTGTTGGTTTGGGTTCTGTCCCTGAGCCTGTTGAGGCAACTGTTGGCTTTGGCTGAAGCTGCCTCTTCCAGTGGTCTTTGTTTGAGAAACCTCTTTTGAAAGATCCTCTCTGTTGCAGGGCCCCATCGCGCTTGCTGTCTCATCGACCTTCCTAATTTGCTGCAGTGATTCATCCAATTCTTTGCCAAATATATCTTGCCCGTTAAATGGCCTGATAATTGATGTCTGGACTTCTTGTTTGAATCCAGAGATCCTGAGCCAGGCATGCCTTCGAAGTATGGTTCCCGTGCACATTCACATGCTTGCAGTATCTGCTGTGTCTAGTGTAGATTTTAGACATTTGTTAACCACATTCTTCCCCTCTTGGATGACTGCTTTCGCCTTTTTCCTGTCTTCCTCTGGAAGCTTGTTTATGAACTCCTCAATTTCACCCCATTGTTGGTGGCCATACCTATTAAGCAGGACATTTGAGTTGGCAATGCGCCACTGCGTTGCAGCTTTTTTTTCCATCCATCTGCCGATCAAGTCCATCCTTTTGCTCTCCTTCTCTGGTGGAGGACCTGTGTTGTAGACTGCATTTGCTCTCCTCCTGGCTGTTTTCACAATAACGGAGTCGGGTATAACGCTTCCCTGTATGTATTTTGAATCCTTTGAAGAGGGCTTGTATTTCTTTTCCACTCTAGGAGTTACCCCTCTGCTTGAAGCTGGCTCTTTGAAAGCGTCTTTTCCTTGGTCCAGAATACTTGGCAACATGGGTAGATATTGTGTCCCCTTTGTTGCAGGTGCCAGTGTTTCCACCAGGAAGCATGCATCCCCTTTTTCTTCCTCCAGGGGCACCCCAAACTGGTTTGCTGCCCTTCTAATAATGATGTTATAAAAAGCAATATGACCTGGGGTTGATGCTTTCGAGCGATAGTTGCAGATTTCTTCCTCCGGACTCTCGGTGTCGAGATCGTTCCATTAGTCTTTGAAGTTTCCTTCGTCTTCAATCTCCTCCGGTATGTTTCCGTATTCCGCGGGATCTTCGTCTCGAAGTTCCAGCGTCAGTGGGGATTCGCAGATAGCTTCTTCGGCGTCGACGTTTCCCGGTTCCGCTTCCGGTGTTTTTTGGGATTTGGAAATCCGTTTAAGATTCATCGAATCATTTCTTTCTCTATAGTAGCGCAGCCATTTCTTCCTCGAGTCTTCTCTTTTTCTTTTCAACTTCTAAGGCCCTTTCGGCGTCTGAGGCCGGGCTTACTTTTCTTTTCGGCGTTAGATTTCGGCGTCATGCTCTTTTTCGTGAGTTTGAAGTCGACCCTTGGCTTTGGGGCCTAGGGAGATCGTCCCTCTTCGGTAACCTTTGGATGGGTCCTGTGGGTCTCTTGATCGCCTTTTTGTTCGGCGTCGGGGCTGCCTTGGCCGGCTTTGGTTCGTGGCCCTTTGGTTCCGACGGATCTTTGTGTCTTACCTTCTCAGTCTTCTTTTTCAACTCCTGTGCCTTCTTTTCGGCGTGTCTCTTTTTGGCGTCCTTTTCTAGAATTTCGACATCGGTTATTTTGTGCGTCTATTCTGCTGAAGCTGCATGCTCATCGCTAGAGAAGCCCATGTCCCTCATGGAAGGTTTCTTCGTGGGCTGCGACATTGTGGCGTAGTGGGCCTGTCTCTAGTTTCGGCGCCTCCTGAGTGTCTTCGGTAGGAACGCTGCACAGGCCTCACAGTCTTCGTCCTGGTGATCCTTGGGCAGGCAGAGGTTGCACAAGCTGTGTGGATCTCGCTGTGTGCATTTGTGGTGGCACTTTGGGCAAAATTTGAAAGGGGTCTTCTCCATGGCTCCTACCTTGCCAATTGTGTCCCGGAGTGGTCCTCTGGTACTGAAAAACGCTCTGCTTCTGTAAACGGCCCGCGTCGTTACTAGCTGTTCTTCGGTCGATCTTTCGATGACAATCATGTTTTCTTGAAGTTTTTTTCAGGAAAACGCAAACTTTCTTCAGAGCTTCCAGTCTTGCTTCCAGACCCAATGGCGGAAAAAGTAATCGGAAGATGGCCACCATGCACGTCTATCTCCAGGATACCATCTGACGTCACACACGGGCCGTACCTGGCACCAAATGGTGGTCGACAGCGACCAAAACAAGGACAATTCTGGACCCAACCACTAGATGGCGGAATAATGCACAGCATGTGAATCCAAAAAAGGATTCATGCTGCAAAACCTTCCTTTTAAATATTTATGAGTTACCCCTAAGGCAGTCCTATCAAGCCATAAATGCAGGGAGCATTATATTAAAACGGGTATGTGCTTTTATCTGTCCTAACAGTAAAAACCGTGATTGTAATTTTAACTGTAAATAGGCTAGTAGCCTCATTGGCGAGCATGGAGTTACATGTTAACAGCATAGCTGAGCTACTTCCAAATGGGACTACTAAATATGGTAGTTCATGGTACTGAAAGAATAGTTGCATTAAACGTAACTTATTACTTAAGTCAAGTTTGATGTAACTATTTTATGAATGGCAATTTGGTGTTGGAGTCCAATAGTATGCATGAGTGTATGCTGGTCAAGATGGTATCAACTTGAACAGGACTGAAGTTGTCCTTTTCGAACTACCAGTCCCCATATGCCAACAAGTGTCAGCCCTAAGTAACACTTTTATTGCCATTTCTTGAAAACATAACAAAAGAAAAAACACAAGAAGTGAAAATAATGGCAAAGACTTCATTGAGCTGCTATGCACAACCATTCTATAACTCCTAAATGAAACACTGGTGCTACAGATTTAAGTTTGCCAGTGGACAAGAACTGTACTTAACAGGAAATTGCTTGGAAAGATATAGTCTATGCCTAGCCCTCAGACTAAGATGAACAAATATGCACTTTAAGCCACGTTGTCAGCTTTTTCACTGGAAAGGAGTCATCCATCTAGTCAGTGAGTGCAGTTACCAAATAAACACAAAGGTATGCACAAGCCTCAGGTTTCACTTTTGAACATTATGCAACATTATTGAAGCTTTCCAGGTACTCTTCAAAGGTGACAAGCATTGTAAAATCAAGGATTAAACATGCCCATAATAATTTTTAGGAGACCTGCTAGCACTGCTGCTTGCCTGCGGTGCTTCAGAGCTACTTGCCAACCACTGCAAAGTATTTAAAATCCCAAATATATATGGTGTGAACCCATTATTCAAGGCGACATTGGGCATTTGAAATTTATTTACCCTGAACACATTTTGCACACTTGGACCATGAGCTTAGGTAGGTTCAAAGGGGCAAAGATCAGACATGAGCCACTGAAGAAGATGCAAACAGTCCATGTTCTATCGCCTGAGAAGGCAAGCCCATAAAGGGACTGATCGGCCTACCCTAGCTCTTGTCTGGGAACAGTTTTTGTAAAAAAATCTGCTTTTTCTGTGTGGTCAGTCCATATTTTTCTCCTTTTGCTGGACCCTATATTTTTGCTGGCTTTACAACTCTGTGCTTGTTACACTTGCAAACCACTGGAAACGTGCCTGTGCTTCCACATTCAACATGATGAAACTGGCACACCCCAAATAGGCATATTTTAACATACCTGTAAGTTACCAGTCTAGTGTATGGTACAAAGGGTACCATAGGGTCTGGAAGCTAAATGTTACTAGTGGACTGCAGCATCCTTTGTGTTATACACTACAGTGACAGTGCAAACATGGCGTCAAGCCTACCACTGTAGTCCAACTGTGGCAGTATAAACACTGCAATTCGACCTGTCAAAATAAACCCTTTTGACAGGTCAAATCTTCCTTTTAAATATATGCAAATAAACCCATGTAGGTCTTGTAGTCCACAAGGAAGGGTGCATGGTATTTATAGAAGTTAAATGTTAGCCTGTCCTTACAGTGAAAATAATTAAACAACTATATACAATAGCTATTCAAAATCCATTGGTGAAGTTTTTTAGAAATTTACATTCTCACTGCCTGATGTTCTTAGAGGCTAGATTTGCACTCAATAACCCACTTCTGCCAACCAGTAATTAGCATTTGAAGAGGTGTGAAAAGTTGTGAAGTGTTTCCCAGGAGCAAACAATAGGCTGCCCTGAATAGGCAGAAATGATTCCCCTCAACCTGACGTAATATACAGGTTGGTGATATAGGGATCCTTTTTCACATTCGTGTCAAATCCTGCTGGGCTGGTCTGCTGAGCTTTTACATACAACACTAGGGGAGCACTTGAAAGGAACGGAAACACGATGTCAAAATAATTCTTGTGTATCTCATCTCTAGTTGCTGAATGACCTACTTTGTCCTACCAGACTACTGTCTCTGGGTTTTAAAATATAAACCTGGAGGCGCACTTCAAAGGAAGATAAAGAGGAAGACTATACAATTCTTATGCATCCACTGTTTGGTTGCTAGAAAATCCTGCTTTGTTCTACCAGACAACTGTCTTAGAGTTCATTGAGGGTACCATGGTTGCTTCAAATTGGCTTTTAGTGATCAATGCGGGAGGACACTAGGATTATCGAAGTACACACCCCAAACAAGCGCCCAGTCGAAAGAGCCAAGGTTTAGTGTGGCTGAAGACGTTGGTCATCTTAAAAATGCCCAAAGTGGTTAGGGTTGGTCCCAGGAACATTTACTCCATTGGCTGAGGCATGCCCAGGAGTCACTCCCAACCAATAGATAGTGCCCAGCATAAATGTAGTACACCCACTTCAAAACACTGCTACACCTGTTTATCAGAAAAGGACTGGATTTGATGTCTGGTCTGAGAAGAGCCCTGGAGGACTGGACCTGCTCTCTTATACCCAGGATGAACGAGCACACCAAGGGACAGAAAGATGACCTCCTGTTAAATGTACAGGGACACAAGCTACAAGAGGTACTTTCCTGCAACTGCCCATCTTACCAGTGACAACTGGACCTGGACTGAACCTGGTTTGGCCTCTGCCTGACACCTTGCAAGTCTCAAAGTGCCTCTCGGAGGTCAAGGGGACTTTACATGGGTACTCATGTGGTAGATTGGGACTAGAAGGGCTGAAGATAGAGGGTAAAATATTTGCCCAGGCCTACCCCGCACTCTGAGGGATTAACTAAAGAAGACAAAAGTAGTGCCTGAAAAGTAAGCAGTGGAAGGACATAAGCAATAGTTGCATGCTCCATAGGATAGACACACAAGAAAAGGAAGAAGGCCCGTACAAGCTAACGAATAAAAAGCAAGCAAATGAGTGACAAAGCCAGCCAATGGTAAGCAATCAGCAGGCTTCAAGTCGACTGTAAGAGGACAATAGGTATTTTCCCCAATAGACAGCTTGCGCGTTCTGGTAGATGCAACCTAAAAACTATTTTATAGGTGCAGGCATGCGTGATCATATATGCACACTTGACCATGAAGAGCATCCACTCGGGAGCCCTGTCAGATTCTTGCCCGTACCACATCTTCCGTCATCACCCCCCCCCCCAGCTTCGCCGAACGTCTGGAAACACACCTAGATCAACCATTTGCTGAAGAAGCCGTCCTCAGACCAGACAGACCTCAAGAACTTCAGACCCATCTCTCTCCTCCCCTTCGCAGCAAAGGTCATTGAGAAGGCCATCAACGCCCAACTCATTACGTTCATAGAGGAGATTCAAGCCCTGGACACCTCTCAAACCAGCTTCCGTAGCAACCACAGCAGGGAGACTGCAGTCATCACCGCCACAGACATACGCTCCCTCCTAGACCGGGGTGAGACCAGTCCTCATCCTACGAGAGCCATCGGCCGCCTTCGACACAGTCTCCCACCGCACCCTAATCATGATACTCTACGACGCTGGCACCCGCGGCAAGGCACTTAACTGGATCCACTCTTTCCTTACCGGCCAGACTCAGCGAGTCAGACTACCTCATTTCCTCTAATAATCGTACAGACCGAGATAAACGGCTACTCCCTTAGCCCCATCCTCTTCAACGCCTACATGGCCCCCCTCGCAGCCCTTGTCAGAAGCCACAGACTCAACATCCTCTCCTATGCAGACGACACCCAGCAGGTCCTCTCCCTCAACAACGAACCCAAAACCGCCAGAACCATCTTCCACAGCAGAATGAAGGCCATTGCCACCTGGATGAAAGACAGCTGCCTGAAGCTCAACCTGGGTAAGACCGAAGTACTCATCCTGGGACCCTCCACTTCAGCCTTGGATGACTCTTGGTGGCCAGCCGCTCTGGACCCCCTTCCACTCTGACGGACCACGCTCGCAACTTCAGCATCATACTGAACTCATCGCTTACAATTAACCACCAAATAAACGCAGTTTCTTTAGCCTGCTTCTACAAGCTCCACCTGCTTCAAAAGACATTCAGATGGATTCCCACAGAATCCAGAAAGAAGGTTACCCATGCACTCATCACCAGCAGACTCGACTACGTCAACGCACTCTACGCTGGTGTCACCCAAAACAGCTCAAGAAACTACAGAATGTCCAAAACTCCACTGCCAGACTGGTCCTAAACGTCCCCCGCCGCAGCCACATCATGCAACACCTCCAACATCTACACTGGCTACCAGTCAACAAGAGGATCACCTTCAAGCTTCTCACACATGCCAGCAAAGCTCGCCATGACGAAGGATCAGCATACCTGAACCATCGCCTCGCTTTCCAGGTACTCGCCAGACAACTCTGTTCCGTCCAACTCGCCCTAGCCTCCGTCCCCAGGATCCACAAGACAAGAATCGGTGGAATTTCACTCTCATACCTCGTCACCAAGATCTGGAACACCCTACCCCACCACCTCAGGCAATCTGCTACGCTGACCCAATTCAAAGACGACCTCAAGACCTGGCTCTTTGAAGGATCCTAAACCCAGAGGCAACAGCAGCTCCCCCCCCAAACACCCCCACCCAGCGCCTTGAGACCATCACAGGTGAGTAGCCACACTTTACAAGCCCCTGATTGATTGATTTGTCAGTACACAAGTGAGTGCCATTTTATTTTATATTTACTGATCAGAGGTGGATCAGAAAATAAGAAAGGCAAAAAAAAGCCACTGGGGGTAGAGTGTGGTGGAGGAAGGCATAAAGGAAGGAGCAGGGAGGAAAAAAATAAAAAAGCCTGGTTTTAGAAGGGGAAAGCAGAGCATATGAGGGAGAGCAATACAGAGGGCATGGAGAAAATCTATATCTGGTAGGCATGACGGAAAAAAGGAAATTAAAAAGCTTGAGAAGCAGCAGCTGTCCTTTTAAGTTTTAACTGGTTTTGGTAAAGTTTGAGAAAATAAAACTAAAAGGTGCCTTTAAACTGGATTATGCTGAAAACAAAGCTGCCACTCGCCTGGCAGTTCAGGACAGACTGTCCTATGAGGAACAGGGTCATCACTGATTTGCTTAAGAAGGGCTTTTGTATGAAGTGGCATTTAAGGTGAAAAACTATAGACTGGAATGCAGCCCGAGCGATTATCAGTGGCTAAGATTAATTCAAGTATTGCACCCATCATCTTGTTTTGGTTGGCTCTCTAAAGACGCAAGAAGAAACCTTTGGCCAAAAATCCTCTAAATCGCTGGTTTACTGGTGTGGACCTGCAGTCAATATTTTCCGCACCATCTAGATTCTGCCACTATATTAGGGCAAAATGAATCAACAAAGTTATGCTCAAATTTTATTTTCTCCAAGACCCCAAAAATACATGACCGTCAATCAATGGAATTAAGTGGCTACATTAACAGGAATTCAGCACGAGACAAATGTCCAGCAACATAGAAAAGCACTTACCTAAAGTCTTTCACATCCGTATCAATACCGTTTTGGACAGGCAGGCCGTTCGCCTTATCCATTACATCTCCTTCCTCCTTCAAGTCCCCCAATTTATCTCCATCGTATACTCCTTTACTTTTTTTATCCACTTTGTCATTTTCATCATTTTCTCCATCTCTTGGACCCTGTCATAAATTAAAATGCTCAATCAAGTCATGCGATTCTTTATCTTCACCTTTAGTTTGTTTTATAAATCAACTTGACATTCAATGGCACTTCATGTTGTTTTATTCATCTAGCAAAATAAGCTACAGTGAGTCCTTTTCTTGGTGAAAAGGGGCAATCAGGCATTACTGGACAATCTCCTGAAGGGTAATGTCTGTACTAACGATGTCACAGGGTGGTCGCTATTGCAACTAATAAACAAGCATTTGCAATGCAACAGGTCTCGCATTTATGAGAGTTTGAGCTATTGACATTGCAACTAACAATGCCTTATTTTTGTTTTCGTTTTAAAAATATGAATAAAAGGCATTGTCATTTACAATGCCATTAGCTTAAACTCTGGTAACTGCAAGACCTATTGCATTGCAAATGCTTGTTTTGCAAGGGCATTAAACAGAGGTGGACGGGGAGACAAATCCCTAATTCATGAATTCGTGGCTAAGTTAAGCATTCCACATTGATTTTCGGGCTGCCACAAAGATTTGTGACGTTCCACCGGGCGATGTGAAACAGGCCTGGCTTGCTTTGAAGTTGGATTACTAACCCAGGAAAAAAGTGCATCTAACCCTGAACACTAAAAATAACTGAAAACAAGCAAAGGGCACTTGAATATTTTTTTTTCTTTAAATGGCACAACAAACAAGTATTGGTTTACCTTGCAGTGACTTCCAAAAGGGGGCTGCTACCCGGTAGAGACTGGGCACTGCTCTTCTAGTTACTGATTGTAACCTTTGCTCTGGTTTATGATGAGTTAAACAGTCAGCATCCTGTGAACCTTCCACGAGTGCACGTGGTCACTGTGAGTGGACTGTCCGTGTCCCCAACAGTGTAGCACTGGTGACACATAGCAACAGAGATGGGGGGCGGGTAGGCAATAAAATACAGGTAAAAGCTGAGGGAGTGAGCGTTCTCATGTGAGGATCAACTGTTCAAAATTAAAAAAACAAGCAGCGGGGAGTGGAGAGCGCTCTTGCGACAGTGACATGGGGAATGCAGTAATAATGTGCACAAGGGGCGTCCAGCGCTCTGCTGAGAGGTACATGGCGAGTGCACTAGTAATGCACATAAGGGGCCGTCCGCTACCTACACAAACCACTTTATGCGCTGTGATGCCATAACTATGGCAGTAAGCGCTAAACAAATGCCAATAACTAACGCTAGAAAGCAGAAAGAAGGAGGGGGCTCCAGTGCAAAGCCAAGCTGCATTACTCCGAGATGTGTTTGTAACCTCTGGAGTCAGTGGGAAAGACAGCACTATAGCCCGGCAGAAGCTCTGTCCTGGAGATGTGGCGGCAGAGCAACAACCTAAGTACTGGCACCGACAAGAGAACACGGTTGGGACGGGTAGAATAGAGAGGGTAGTATACTGTTAGGTTGGGTGGGCTAGGAGCCAGGTGTCCAGAGGGTGGAAACGGGCTATGTTTGGACGCAGCGGCAGAGCCCTGGGTGTGAAGGAAGGTAAGAGGCTGGAACAGCAAAGCAGAGTGGGTGGAGGGAGTAAGTGGTTCAGACAATGGGCGTAAAGCCTAGCACGTGCATGTGTGTGTGTGTGTGTGGTGGGGGGGGGGGGGTTCAGGGTTACAGGCATCAGAGCTGGGTATGCACAGACAGGGGAGCGGTTAAGGCTACAGTGTGCGGAGCCGAAAGTGCACAGGGAGGGAATCAAAGGCTACAGACTGCAGAGCAGAGAGAGCACAAGCAGGGGAGGAGTTAAGGAAGAGTGTGCAGACGGGAATGCACAAGCGGGAGAGGGGCTTAAACTATAGACTGCGGATCCGGGTTTGCACAGGGCAGTAAGAGGGTAGAACTAAGGGTGGCAGAGGGGGGTGTGCATTGATTTGAATTCCGGGTGTGCACATATCGGTAAAGGTTAGGTGTGTACAAGGAGGTAAGGGGATCGGTAAAGGTTAGGTGTGTACAAGGAGGTAAGGGGATAGGACTGTAGGCAGCAGGGCCTAGTGTCCATTGGGAGTGGGGGGATTAGGGCTTCAGGCATCAGAGGGAAGGGAAGATTTAAGGAACGCTCAGGGACTGGCAGTGAACGACGGGTGGCACAGCAGGGCGGTAAGGGGTACAACTAAGGGGAGGCAGAGCTGGGTGTGCGCAGGGTTGTACAGGGTACAACCACATGTGGCAGAGCCGAGGAGTGTGTGCAGAGTGGTAGAGAGGGTACAGCTAAGCGAAGCAAAGCCGGGTTTCCGCAGGCGGTAAGGGTGTCACTGAAGGGCGGTTAGGTATGCAATGCACGTGGAGCCTTGTTGCCAAGAAGCCCTTACCTGCTTTGTGCAGCTGTGTCCGCAGCCCCTTTGGTCGGCCCCAGCCGGGCTGCCTGTTCTGTCCCACAGAAGATCCCCGGGAGCTCTCTTGCATGCTTCCCGGGGCTGAAGCAGTGCTGTGACTGCAGAGGGATCTACCCCGGCCCTGAGAGCCTCGGTCTTTGGCACTCCAGCGACTCATCCCTTGACCCTGGAGCGGTGAAATCGCCCTGCACCGGGTCGCCCGCCATCTGGAACTCACAGCCTACAATTAGCAGTGTCTGCCAAAGAGCACCATTGCACAACGACCACAACAACTTGAAACCCGGCTCCGCCCGATGACATCACACAGGACCATGGGCGATTGTTTTAAAAAAAAAAAATTTTATGTAAACAATTCTATTATTTATGTTCTAATTAGATTCACATTTAATCATATGTGCCGAGGGACTTTTTTTCAAAAGCTGCGAAGTACGGCCTGATTGCGGTGACACCCAACACCGCGGGGTTAAAGACAGATGTCCCATGCTCAAAGGCCAATGTAGACTGTGCATTGTCTAGTCCCTACTGTGTGAGTCGCCATGGAGCAGAGCTACGCCGCGAAGAGGCTGACAACATGGAGAAACTCCGGCCCACCAGCACCACTAAGAAGGCAAGAGGAGTGGCCCAGGCGAGAGCAGAGATGAGCCGGAAGAGAGGCTGCATGCGGCGTAAGGTGCATGGAGGAGCTCTGGCTGTCCAGCACCGCGAAGAAGCCCTGGGGTGGCCGAGGCCCAAGCGAGGGCAGAGGTGAGCCTAGAGACGTCACCTATGGGCGAAAGTGAGCGAGAGTGAAGCGGGCAGCACCACAAGGCCAGAGGTGTGGAAACGCCAAGAGCAAAAGAGACGGCCGTGCGCATCTCCTGTCCGGGCAGGCTCAGTGAGCAGGAGACAGGGAGGGAACCAATATGCCTCCCTTCCAATCTAAAGCGCGCCTTTTTGACGCACACCAATCAGAAGCATGGGTGGAGCTTCCACCCTCGTTTCGCAAGATAAAGCAACAACAATAGATCTCGCCAGGAGCGAGCAGCGCATGCGCTGCGTCGCTAGGCGAGACCTAAATACTCCAACTGGATAAGCAAGTTCACCCTTTCAGATACTTGATACTTCGTAGGAAACAAGGTGAAGCTGTCAAGATTTATTTAGAAGATGGGGTAGAAACTCGAATAGAGCACAGTACATAACACTCACAATGAATATCTTCAGAAAGAATTGGGTTTTTGCTTGCAAGCAAAAGAGGCAGCTAAAGGAATATGCTACTTACCAGTATGCATCTGTTCTTGGCATGTAGAGCTGCAGATCTATACACTGTGCATAGATCGCCATCTGGTGTTGGGCCCGGATGTTTGCAGTTTGTTTTTCTTCTTGGACAATGTTTGGAAGTCACGAGTTTGGTGACTCCTCCTTCGGTCCGTACTGCGCATGGGCTTCGGCTTCATCCTCAGATTGTTTTTCGCCAGCAGGGAAAAGATGGAGCGTAGTGATAATAGTAAAGAAACCCATGTGTGTTGTATCTAAATAAGATAGACTGGAACGGATACAGGTAGCCGGGGAGGCAGGTGGGCGTGTACAGATCTGCAGCTCTACATGCCAAGAACAGATGCATACTGGTAAGTAGCATATTCCGTTCGAGGCATATGAGCTGCAGATTATACACTGTGCATAGATTATATAGCAGTACCCAATCCTAGCGGCGACCACCGGTATCCGTTGCAGTGGTTTGAAACAGTGTCTTTAGTACAGCCTGGCCCACACTAGCTTGTTGTTTGGAGTGCATGTCTACACAGTAATGTTTTGTGAAGGTGTGCGGTGTTGACCATGTGGCTGCTTTGCAGATGTCATCTAAGGGTATGTTCCCTAGAAAAGCCATAGAAGCCCCTATCTTTCTTGTAGAGTGGGCTTTAGGTGGAACAGATAATGTTCTTTTTGCTTTGTGATAGCAAATTTGTATGCACTTTACAATCCACCTAGCTATCCCTGATTTTGAGATGGGGTTGCCTTTATGCGGTGGAGAGAACGAGACAAACAACTGTTTAGTCTTTCTGAAAGATTGCGTTCTTTGTATGTAGTAAAGTAAAGCCCTTTTAACATCAAGTGTATGTAGAGCCCTTTCCGCAACAGATTGAGGTTGCGAGAAAAAAACCGGTAATTCCACCGATTGATTGAGATGGAAGGGGGAAATGACCTTGGGCAGAAATTTAGGATTTGTGCGAAGAATCACCTTGCTGTGATGTATCTGTAGAAAGGGTTCTTGTATAGTGAACTCTTGTATTTCACTAACCCTTCTAAGGGAAGTGATAGCTACGAGAAAAGCTGTTTTCCAAGTAAGGAACTGCAGCTCACATTTATGCATTGGTTCGAAAGGCGGACCCATCAGCCTTGTAAGAACTAAGTTTAGATTCCACACAGGTGAGGGTGGTGCCCTGGGCGAAATTACTCTTTTAAGGCCTTCCATGAAAGCTTTAATAGCAGGCACTCTGAAAAGTGATAAATGCTGTCTGTTTTGCAGGTAAGCAGCAATTGCTGCTAGGTGTAAACGGATGGATGAAAATGCCAGGTTACCCCTTTGTAGATGGAGCAGGTAGCATATGATGTGCTGTATGGATACATCTAAAGGGTTGATAGTATTGTTACGGCAGTAAACAACAAATCTTTTCCACTTTGCGGCATAGCATGCTCGAGTGGTAGGACGTCTGGCTTCCCTGATAATATTCATGCAATCAGGAGGAAGGTTAAGGTATCCAAATTCTAAGATTTCAGGAGCCAGATCGCAAGGTTGAGCTGAGCTGGGTCCGGGTGCCTGATTTCTCCATGGTTCTGGGTTAGGAGGCATGGGGACAGGTGCAGTTTTTGGTGTGGTACCACTGAGAGCTGTAGTAGTGTGGTGTACCACGGCTGCCTGGCCCATGTTGGAGCTACCAGAATGAGTGTGAGGGAGTGCTGTTGTAGCTTCCTTACCACTAATGGAATTAGCGGGAGAGGTGGAAAGGAGTATGCAAATTTGCCTGACCAGTTCATCCATATCGTATTGCCTTTGGACAATGGGTGTGGGTATCTGGCGGCGAAGCTTGGGCATTTTTTGTTTTCGTGGGTGGCGAAGAGGTCTATGTGAGGATGGGCCCACTTGTGAAAGAATGGGCGAAGAACTTGTGGATGCAGTGTGCATTTGCTGCGTTTGTCTGCTGAGCAGATCTGCCATGGTGTTTTGTATCCCTGGGACGTGTTGTGCCAGGAGAAAGATTTTATGTGGGATTGCCCATCTCCATATGCTCTGTGCTAACCGAGAGCTGTGGAGAGTGTGTCCCCCCCCTGTTTTTGAATGTAGTACATTGCAGTCATATTGTCTGTGCGAATGAGGACTGCTTTGGCTGAGATTTGTTTCTGAAACGATTTCAGGGCTAGAAAGATCGCCAATAACTCCAGATGGTTGATGTGGAGTAACTTTTGTTGTGACGTCCATATACCTTGCACTGTGAGGTGTAATAGGTGCGCTCCCCAGCCGGAGAGCGATGCGTCCGTTGTTAGAATTACCTGAGGAACCGGGTCCAGGAACGGTCGCCCTTTGGAAAGGTTTGTGGTGTTCCACCACTGCAGAGAGCGATGGGTGCGACCATCCACCAACACCAGATCCGTCAGCTGTCCCTGGGCCTGGTTCCACTGGCGTGCTAGGCACTCTTGGAGTGGACGCATGTGGAGTCTTGCATGAGACACTATGAAGATGCAAGATGCCATCATCCCCATTAGCTTCATAAACACTCTTGCTGGGAGAGAGTGCTGAAGGATGAATCTTTGGCGCAAGGCTTGTATGCTTGCGATTCTGGCTGAATTGGGATAGGCTATAGCTTTTGAGGTGTCTATAGTGGCACCGAGGTATTGCTTTGTGTGAGACAGTATTAGCTGGGACTTTTGGTGGTTCACCGTGAAACCTAGCTGGTGGAGTAGTTGGATGGTAGTGTTTGTATGTTGCACACACTGGTTGTAGGACGCGGCTTTTATTAGCCAGTCGTCCAAGTAAGGGAAGACGTGAATGTGTTGTCTTCTGAGGTGTGCCGCCACTACTGCTAGGCATTTGGTAAACACTCTTGGTGCGGTTGTGACCCCGAAGGGGAGAACCTTGAACTGATAATGTTGCCCGTCCACTACAAATCTGAGGTACTTTCTGTGAGAAGGGTGTATTGGAATATGAAAGTATGCGTCTTTCAAGTCCAGCGTAGTGAGAAAGTCGCCCTAGCAGAGGAGTGGGAGAACTTGTTGGAGAGTTACCATGTGAAAATGGTCTGAATGTATGTATGCATTTAGAGGCCGGAGGTCTAGAATGGGCCGCAGGGTCTCGTCTCTCTTTGGTATCAGAAAGTACAGAGAGTAGACCCCTAAATTTTGTTGATTGATGGGGACCTTCTCTATAGCTTGTTTTTGCAGGAGTGAGGTTACCTCTTGTTTCAGCAGCGTGGTATGTTCTTGTGACATTGTACGGTGCCTCGGTGGAATATTTGGGGGGGAAGATGTTAGTTCGAGACAGTACCCTGACCGAATAATTTGGGTCACCCATTTGTCTGATGTTATGGTCTCCCAGGCTTGAAAAAAGTCTTGTAGTCTGCCCCCGACTGGAGTGGAATGGTCTGGGGGGAGCGGGGGAAAGTCATTGTGTGGGCGGTGTGGCAGAACGGGCGGTGTTGGTTTTGCTCCTGCCTTTATTATTGTTCCCTCTATAGCCACCTCTTTGATAGCCCTTTTGTGAAGGTAGTCTGAGGAGGGGACTTGTAGGACGTAGAGGCGTTATCGGCAGAGTAACCTCTGCCAGTGCCTCGAAAGGAGGAACGGCGAAAGGAGCGTTTAGGAGTGTGGGATTGTAATGCTCCCATAGACTTCGCCGTATCTGTATCCTTCATTTTTTCCAGGGCTTCGTCTACTTTTGGGCCAAATAAGTGTTGTTGGTCAAAAGGGTGGTTCAATATAGATGCTTGGACCTCCGGCTTAAAGCCTGAGATTCTGAGCCAGGCGTGGCGGCGAAGCAGAACACTGAGGTTTATAGCCCTGGAAGCTGTGTCTGCTGCGTCAAGTGCACATTTAATAGAGGTGTTGGTAATGATCTTTCCCTCTTGTATCAATTCATGAGCCTTATTTTTATATTTTTCTGGGAGATGTTGCATGATAGCCTCCAGCTCATCATAGTGCGCTCTGTCGTACCGTGCCAGCAGCGCTTGCGTGTTGGCGATGCGCCACATATTGGCAGCTTGCGAGGCAGTGCGTTTGCCAGACGCATCTAAAAGCTTGGACTCCTTATCGGGTGGTGGAGCCTCACCT
Organism: Triturus cristatus; assembly: GCF_964204655.1. Lineage (NCBI taxonomy): Eukaryota > Metazoa > Chordata > Amphibia > Caudata > Salamandridae > Triturus > Triturus cristatus. Next base: position 977,336,110 of record NC_140583.1, read on the forward strand.
GATGACTGAGAATTGTATCGCTGCCTAGCTGTGGATACCACTAATGAGTCTAAGGGAGCAGGTCCTTTAATATAGGCAGGATCTGTGGGGGCTGCCTTATATTTTTTCTCTATTCTGGGGTTTAAGAACCTAGCCCTGACTGGGACTTTGAAAACCTCTGCCGCATGTTTAGTCACCCCTTTAAGCATGGGTAATATGGCAGTAGATTTATCTGCGATGTCAAAAGTGTCAAGTAGGAAGTCTTCCTCAACTGGATCACTGTGTAACTCCACCCCATGATAACGTGCCGCACGTTGTAACAAGTGGTGGAACCCCAGGGAGTCCTCTGGTGGAGATGGCCTGGATGGATAAAGATCATCCTGAGGCACATCTGGGACATCTGGATTGTGATAATCCTCCCATGGGTCTGGTGTTCCCGGAGGAGTGGGGTCCTGTGGGGCATCTGTTGGATCATAGTATGGATCCCCTTGGTCATCAGGGTCTGGAGACGGGGTTGGAGAGCGATGAGGCAAGGGTGGAGATGGGGGAGGTGGAGGAGGTCGAGGTGGTGGGGAGGGTACTATGAAGGGGGATGTGGCAGAGTCCTTCCGTTTTGGCGGTGGAGGAGGAGCTGGCTTGTCTAAATGTCTTTTCTTTGAAGACAAAGTCAAATGTCCAGTCTTTGGATCCTTTGTTAAAGTCTTTTGACGAGGATCTGGCGTGAATAGCTCCTCCGGCACCGATTCATCTGTCGGTGCCGATGTTTTCGGAGCCGACGGCTTCTTTGGTTTATCCGTTCCATGCTTTTTCGGGACCTCCGATTTTTTGTTCGGTGCCGAGGCAGGCTTCGGCACGGGAGCGTCGGTGCCGAGGGATTTATGTTTGGTCGGCACCGAGAGGCCAGGTTTCGACACCAATGGCTTCGGAACGGAGCTTGGTGTGGTTTTCTTCGGTGCCGAAGGGTGTTTTTCGGCGCCGCTAGTAGGCTGGCTCGAGCCCGAGCCGCCGGGAGACTTATGATGCCTCTTCACCGGGCCCGAAGGTGGGGTGATGGAAGCGGTATGTTTGGTTTTGCCTAGGCCCGGAGGCGAAGGTGTAACCGGAGTCTCTTTCGGTATGGGCGCGGGAGTGGGAGGGGGTAGAGTACTCACGACCCTCTGCGCCGGTGTGATCTCCTCCACGTCGGAGTCGTCGGCCTCGGAAGCGCTGACGATGTCGTCCTCCTGTTCGGTGTGCTGCTGTCCCGAAGCTCCGGTGTCTTCTCCGAAGATGTCAGGTGGAGCCGAGGTCGATGAGTGCGCCATGGTGCATCGAGCTCGTCGATCCCGAATAGTCTTTTTCGATCGAAAAGACTTGCAGGCGGGGCAGTCTCGGGCCTCGTGTTCGGGAGAGGCAATGGTTGCGCACCTGATGTAGATCGGTGTGGGGAAATTTAGACCCACATTTTGGACACTTCTTAAAGGGAGTCCTTTCCATCGGCCGAGACCGGAGTCGAGATAGGCCCGAAGGCCGCTGCCTGGAATCGAGGAAGTGCCGAAGAGAGAGATAAAGAAGATGATTTTGTCTGAAGAATCTCGATGGACGAGGATTTTTCGTCAAAGGTCAAACTGGAGAGGTTCGAAGCCGGAGCACGAAGTATTACATCAGAGCCCGATGGCGGAAAAAATCTGAAGCCCATGCGCAGTACGGACCGAAGGAGGAGTCACCGAACTCGTGACTTCCAAACATTGTCCAAGAAGAAAAACAAACTGCAAACATCCGGGCCCAACACCAGATGGCGATCTATGCACAGTGTATAATCTGCAGCTCATAAGCCTCGAACACTATGTTATGCAAAGAAACACTCGAAGATGTTAAGACATTCTGGAGAAGAGATATGCCCCAGCAGAAGTTATTTATTTATTTTTAATTAACACAGACTCAGTGGCCACCCTACCAAGGATTACAAGTAGTGCCTACCAATGCGCAACTGGCAAAGTTGTAAAACATTTTATCAGTATGTGTTGCTTAATTACAACTAATAAAATAATACCTGCAACTGCCCAGTGCACTAAAAATCACTTCAGCAAGACTTCTTTCCACTTAACATAATTAATCAGATAAAAGCTTCTGCTTTAAACTTGCACCCTACAACATGTACGCCTGCAGTCCTACACTCAGCCTTCTTCGGCTACCAATTACATTTATTTAGCCCAAGGAACTGCAACACAACCAATAACCGTACAGCTATGCTCCATGGTCACTGGTCATATAGCAGGTTCTATTTTCATGGGTGTTTTTGCACACACCTAGGGTTCTGCCATTAGTTTGTCTCCCTTCCACTCACAGTGCCTGAAGCGAAGCAGCACTGCCTCCAGCATGCTCTGCTGGGGGCAAGTGCTGCTTAGGTCCAGACCCTCTGAATGACATATAGGAGCCATGTCCATGGGTTACTTACTAGCAATTCGTGAGCTACTTAAGGAAACCTCATGATGCATAAAACAAACATAGCCACAGTGTATGTGTTACTGCTTTTAGAGTTGTTTTCTTTTTAATACATGGAATCCCTATTCAAATTCCTAGACTGGAACAGGACTGCTCCCTCTAAGGAAATCTCTTGCAGTGAACCAATTTCACTGGATGGAGAAAGCTCAAAAGGTCTATGTGGATAATATACATTTTTGTAAGAGAAAGGCTTAGATTAACAAATACCAGAAAATATGGAAAAATTGCTACACTCACCCGGACTACAACACAATTTAAAGCTTTAGGTAACTGATATGCTGGGAAAAGGATTGAAAATCACCCTGAGAAACTTGGTCCACAGCAGGTCAATCACTAGAACTTCCATTCTGAATTATACTTACAAAGCGTCCTTTCCGGTGACAGGAGTCTCCAGGTGAAGAACTTAAGACGTACTCCACCATGCTGACACCCAACCCTCCACTTTCCGATCGTGGAGACAGCACCGAGTTGACCTCGCTGTTAACATGGAACCCCTGATGTCGTCTTTGAACCATGATTGGCTGGGAAACCGAATGATCTACACAAACAAGTACCCCCAAGGAAAAAAAAAGCAATTAACAAACCGCAAAACAGCAGTCAACTTTGTTCAAAACGAACGCATGTTGATGCAGCAGATGCTCCACTATCCAGTAGGAGAGACAACGTCGGGTGAATTGCATCACTAGCTTTCAATACTACGGTTGTGCCTTAAAATACACAAATTCCTTCAAATTTATAACTCAATTAGTAGATCAATGGAGGCCAAAAAACACACCACAAGCTCCAAAACACTGTGCAAAAGGTACCAATGATAAGAATTTACTGATCTGAGCTGGGAAGGGAGCATATGCTTCCAGCACTTTAGACGAACAACAAAGTGTATAAAGCATATCTAATACTGAAATACAATTATGACTCAAACAAGCAGCTAATTAATTTAACAACTACAATCTATGCTCAGGAAGTTGTTTTAGGTCACGTAGTGTAGGCAATGGGTAACTAAGAAACCTTGCCTGTCACAGGTACTTGGGCCTCCCACACGAGCGAGGCACCATTTTTATCAGGAGACCTGGAGGGAAAGCTGGGTGGTAGGAAAGTTGTGTCAGCCCGGTGATGCCACAACTTTCCCACACAAATGTGTGGAAAAAGTGATTTCCTCAGCTAAATGAGGTTTGCAGGGGACTCTGGGTAATAAAATGTTTGGGGGATCCACGCAAGCCATACCTCCCTGGAATCCCCCGGGTGTCTAGTTTTCAGGAATGTGTGGGTTTGGTAGGTTTCCCTAGCTGGCCGCTGAGCACAGGGCCAAAAACCCAGGTGACACCCCTTGCAAAACCAGGTTGTTTTGTGATAGGCAATTTTGATATCACCTCAATACGTTTTGGCCCCTTGCCTGTCACGGGTACTTGGGCCTCTCACACGAGTGAGGCACCATTTTTATCGGGAGACCCGGGGGAACGCTGGGTGCTAGGAAATTTGTTTAAGCCAGGTGATGCTACAACTTTCCCACACAAAAATGTGTGGAAAAGGTGATTTTTTCAGCTAAATGAGGTTTGCAGGGGATTCTAGGTAAGAAAACGTTGGGGGATCCATGCAAGCCATACCTCCCTGCCAATCCCCCGGGTGTCTATTTTCTAAAATGTATGGGTTTGCTAGGTTTCTCTAGGTGCCGGCAGAACTAGGGTTCAAAAACCACAGCTAGGCACTTTGCAAAAAAGGGGTCATTTTTCACTGTGAAAATGTGGTGTGTCCACCTTGCGTTTTGGGCCATTTCCTGTCGCGGGCACTAACTAGGCCTACCCACACAAGTGAGGTACCATTTCTCTCTGAAGACTTTGGGGAACGTGGGGCGGGTGGACTGTTGTGGATTCACGCAGATTCCAGAACTTTCCACCACAGAAATGTGAGAAAAATGTGGGTTTTTTGACAATTTTTTAGGTGTGCAAGGGAATCTGGGTAACAGAACCTGGTGAGAGCCAGTCATCATCATCAACTTTACTGCGCACCACTCGGGTGCATAACATTACACAGATTTCAATGCAGATGATAAATATAAGTTAAAAAAACAGTGCAAATTGCAATCAAATAACTGGAATGGCACGATCATAAAAATAAACCAATAGAAATATTACAGTGCTGTAAGAAAGTGGGTTTCTGTTGCAGTAACCCCCCCTTTTTTGCCTGATAGCTGATGCACTTTTCCTTGTTGTGCCCTGGGCTCCTGCCAATCAGGTGCCCAGGGCCTGTGTTCCTTCCCTAAAAACTGCCTAACAGCCAAAACCCAAATTGGGAAACCCTGGCCACATGTCAGCCCCTGGTAAATGGTACCCTAGGTACCCAGGGCCTTGTGACCAGGGAAGGCCTCTAAGGGCTGCAGCACTCATTGTGCCATCCTTAGAGGCCCTGTACCCTTACACACACACACTGCTCTTGCAGGCTGAGTGTCTGGATACAGGACAAAACAGTCGACATGGCACACATCCCTGTGCGCCATGCCCACAACCTACACTGCCCTGGCATACATCAGCCACCCCTCTAGCTGGGTGCCCTATGCCAGTGGTGTGGGCACAGAGGCAAGAGCCCTGTGCCCCTACAGTACCCAGGTCCATTCTTGGGTCCTGTAAGTGCAGTGCTGCCATCTAAGAGTATATGGTGCTGGGAGCTTGTCAAACACGAACTCCACAGCACCATAATGGCAGCACTGAAGACTGAGAAGTGTGGTATCAAACTGCTCAGCACATTAAATCCACACTGATGCCAGTGTGGGATTTAATGTACCAAGCACCACAGAGGGCATCTTAGAGAGGCCCCTTGAAACCTAAACCTACAATCCACGTCTGTTCTGAGGCTGCCTAGGCTGCCACACAGCAGACATGTTGCTGGACACCTGGGTAGGAGAGCCCCTGCTCTCCTGGGTCTGCAACAATGCACATCCTGGGCGAGGTGCTAAATCTCCTCCCCCAGGATGGGCAGGGGGAAGCTTCAAAGGCATGCCGCCTCTGTGAGCTTTCCCAGGCTACTGCAACCCCACACTCTGGCGGGAAGCTTGGCCGGAAACCCCAAATAAGGACAGGGGATGTGCCAGCCTGCCAACCCCACCCCTCAGGTGGGGGAGGCGAGGTGAAGCACATCTCCGGGCTCTTGCCATCTTGAAGATAGAAAGCCCTGCCCAATCAGGACTAGGCTCCTGCCCCCCTCCCACAGGAGAGTAGCAGAATAGGGGGTGTACCCACCCCAGGACAGGGACCCATTGGCCCCTGCCCTTCACCTACCTGTAACACCCCTAAATCTAGTATTTAGGGGCACCCTGAACCTTCCTTCCCCAGATTCCAAAATACAAAGAAGAGCAAGAAGAAAGAAGAACTGCCCTGCAGCTGCTAAGAAGAGTAAGAAACCAACTGCTTTGGCCCCAGCCCTACTGGCATGTCGACCCTCAAACCTGCTCCTGCTCCAACCCGGCATCTCTTGTGGCCAGCAACCTCACAAACCCCGGAGGACCTGGCTACCTTTTGGCTCTAAGCCCCTGGGACTCCCATGAGTAGAGGCTCTACTCAAAACCTACTTCTAATCCCTGGCAGCGGCCCGGAACGCGAACCCAGCACACTCTGCACCAGCCAAGCCTGGCCAGTGCCAGAGTGAACAAAGACCACGAGGACGACCCCACGGCGACTGTGACCCCGAGTCCGGCACCCAAGGACCTCCCTCGACACTCCTGAAGAAGCCTGCAGCCTCAGAACAAGGTGCCCCCCCCACCGCGATCAACAGAGGGTAAGATTTCCCGACACCAAAAGGCACCCATGCACGCGGCGCCCCGCGGCCCCCTGTGCCCAATCCCGGGGTACCTACCTATCCTCCAACTACCCAGCTTACCTCTCGAAGTGGTGGTGGCACCTGAAGAATCCTCGTCCCCGAGCTTGCAGTCTTTTTCTAAACCGGAGATTTCCCATTGAAATCAATTGAGCGCCCGAAGGCTCAAAAGCACCCTGCACCCAGCCGCCCGAGTGGCCCTGGCAGTGCAACCTCTACACCTACCTACTTCCCCACTTGCCCTGAGTAAGTGACCAGGAGCCCAGCTCCCACAGCCGCGTGGCTTGCTAGTCAGCAGCCACCAACCAAGGCTCCCCCCTATCCCTCATAGGAGAACATTGGGCCTAACTCTCTCTGCACCCGGCCGCCCTAGAGTCGCTGAGGGTGAACAAACTGTACCTACCTGACCCTGGGGGACCACTGAGTCTATGCCCAGAACCTCAACTCTGCCAGTCGAGTACTTACCTTTAAAACGATAACTCTATTTTCTTAACAGGGTAACATTGACTGGCTTTTTCTGAAATTTCTTCTAAGTGTGGACTTTTCAAATCTTAAAATATTCACCAAAAATCAGCCAAGTAACGAAAACGAAAATACTCACCTGCTCTTAGGTGAGCTCCCAGCGCTGGATCTTGGTGCCCAGCACTGACTCTGAAAAATACGTATAACTGTACTTACCAGTAACCCAATTTTCTCCCATAGGAAATCATTGACTGTTTTTCTGTGAAATTTCTTCAAAGTGTCAATTTCTGCAATCTTTAAATATTCTTTATAAATCGTGTAATATCTGAAAACGTAATTACTTACCTGTTTTGGATAAAGGTCCCAGTACTGAGTCTGGGTAACCAGTACTGGATTACAAAATTAACGAGAACATACTATACCTGTAACTTGAATTTTCTGCCATAGGGAATCACTGAGTGTTTTCTATGAAATATTTTCTAAGTGTCAACTTTTAAAAGAGCTAAATATTGTCTAAAAATCATCACAGTAATTAAGTCGACTTTTATCACTTGATTCCAAGTACTGACCCAGGACTGAATCTAGGATCCAGTCCTGGAATTCCAAAAGTAATCCTAAAAGTAATCTGTGGCAAATAACATTAAACTTCCATTGAACTCAATGCATTATTGTGTTTAAAATAGTGCAACCACGTGTAACTGTTTACAAAAGTCAATTGCATATTGCAAAAGTATTTATATAAAGAATCTCATTCTGAGAAAGTATATTTTAATTCCAATTGTTGGTTCTAAAATAAAACAAGCATATATTTGTTATTAATAAACCATTGGCCTAGAGTTCAGTTAGAGTGTGTGAGACCATTTGCTGACTGAGTGTGTACAACAAATGCTTTACACTGTCCTCTGATACTGCCTTACTGCTCGACCAAGCTACCACTTTAGAGAGTAAGGTTATATCTAACTTTAGCCTCTGCCAAGCCTCTGGGGACTGTGTACTCTGTACACCCTGTACCTATTTGGGAACAGTATATACAGAGCCACTTTCTCACAAGTGCAAATAATAATCGCAAGGTAAAAACAATACAGATACATAACCTTTAACCAGTAGCAGCATTCATGAGTTAAAATAAGCACCAACGATTAAAACAGTGACTCTTAGGATACTATGGATAAATTATTAAAGGCCTTACGAGATCTCACAGCGGCCAATGAGAAGGAAGCGAGTACATAACAGACAAATGGGGTTTCTAGTTGATAAAATAGAAAGAGCTGAAGCTGGGTTACGAATGGAAAATGTCTTTAAATGGGGAATAATAAAAATCTTCCTTTCTTGGCTGTACAGATGGCAAAAGAACAATACATGTGCAGTTGATTGTGTCGCTCTGTTATTACAAGGGCAAGGTGGTAAAAGATTATTCGAATATAAATTGTGTGGGTGTCCCAGCATTAAAGGAATAAAATTGAGACGAAATCTAGTCAAAATAAAACGATGCTGGTTAGTCTCAACACACCCTAAATAAGAGTGTGTATTATTTGGCAACTGAAGTATGCTCTCATAGAACTTCACAGACTGCTTATCTCTTTGGCTTTCCCACCTGTCTCATGTAACTTTCTGTAAATAGATGTCCTTCAGTCTAGATTTAGGGAAGTGTACGCAGAGAGTAGGGGTGTCGTATAAATAGGCAAAGCCCAAGTAAGTTAGGGTTTGCCTAACATACGAAAGCCACTGGACTTTGTGGGCATCAGTCATATTCATAATGTCTTTCAAAATTATCCGATTCAGGTTCACAGTATCCCTTTTCCATACAGATAACCAGAGTTAAAGTGGGGCTAATTTTATGGCATTGGTAATAAAAGACATGCCGACTTCCATATGGGCCACAAGGTTATTACAAGTATGTGGAACTGCCAGCAATCTTTTGATGAATTTATCTTCCAAAACTTGAAGTGAGGTTACATTTATTATCCCCCAGATTGCTGCCCCATATGTCGTCATTGGTAAAGTTTTAGCCAGGTGAATTTTAACCATCTCGGGGATTGGTTTACAACCCAGATTTTTGGCAAATCTAAAAATTGCATTAATACTTTGGAGCATTAGATTAGCACGGGTTTGCAGCATCTCTTTCCAGTTTTGATTTGCATCAAAAACAATGCCTAAATAATTAAAATGTGGTACATGCTCGATTTTGCTTCCTCTAAATATAAACCCATCATCTTCTTTTGCGGACCTCCTATTACCACAGTATATGATTTGGTTTTGTTTACATATAACTCCAAATTTTGCATAAAAGCTGCATATTGTGTAATAAGGTTTTGCAGTGCCAGAGGGGTCCTTGCCAATAAGACTGCGTCGTCCGCATATACAAGGATAGGGAGAGGGGACCACAAAAGCTATTGGAGTATCCTTCGCTATATTGGCCAGGGTGTCATTAAGATTGTTAGTGTATATGGGAAACAAGAATGGGGCCAGCACACACCTTGTCTGACTCCCCTTTCAATTCTGAATGAGGCGGTTCATTCGCCTAGACTCCCATATCGGACCATAGCGGTGGCTTCCCTGTAGAGCTCTCTTATAAAATTTATAATGGGATAATCTACTCCCATTTCCTTTAAAATTATCCAAAGTTTATTATGTACCACACAATCAAAGGCCTTTGAGAGGTCCATAAAGGCCATATGTAATGAAGTCTTTTTTACCATTGTATATTTTCCTAAAATCATAATTAAGACTACAGTACCCCGCCCCTGTCTAAATCCGTACTGCACTTCGAGAGAATATTCTTCTCTCCTGCCCACTTTTCCAATATATGTAACAAAAGCCTGCCCATGAATTTGGCTGTGCTGTCAATCAAGGAGATAGGCCGGTAATTGGCAGGCAAGGAAGCATTACCTGTTTTGAAGATGGGAAATATGACAGTTTTTCAAGGAGGGGCGGGGGACCATGTATTGCTATAGAATTAAAAACCACAGTTAAAAGGGGGGACCAGAAAGTTATATCTGCAAGAACAATATCCATAGGAACCCCGTCAGGCCCTGGCGCGTTCCTGGATGGGGATTGTAACAGAGCAAGTTCGACTTCCTTAAGATTAAATGAAAGGTAAGTGGAAGCCTTAGTATCAAAACTTGCATCTGCCATGGATGCAGACCCCATATTTTTAAAAATGTCCTGAAAATACTTTACCCATGTATCCTCATCGGTCTGTACCTCTAAAGACGGCCCACTACTATCCTTCAAGAAAGGCGCATTTATTTATCTTCCAGAAGGCGGCGCTGTCTCGAAGGGCTGAAGCTTGTTTTAAATTATCCCATGCTTCTGATTTAAGCTTTCTCAGTCTGCATTCTCTTGCTCGTCTACAAGTTTCTCAATTCGCAAACCCGCGCTTTAGCTCTAGGTTGAGTATTAAGCGCCTTACGCAGAAATGCAGAGGCTACAGAGCAGTCCTGGTCAAACCATCTGTGCAGGTTACTCTCTCTAGTGTATAGTGGCTGTAACAATTGTAGTTTAAGTGTAATAACTTCCTAAATGCGCTTGTAACCTCAATTTGACTAGCAGAGGGATCCAGGCAGATTGAAATATACTCCTGATTTTCCATGACGAGATTATTAAAAAGCGAGACCACATCGACCTTGTCCCATTTGAAAGTAAAGCCATTTGTACTAGCAAGGACTGGTTTTGGTGCGAAAGTGTCATTACGTGTTTTAGAGTCCCGCCATATTAAGACACACGAAAGCATAGCATGATCACTGTGTTCATTACAAAGTGTCTGGAAAGTAGTTATACTTAAGCTGGGGATATCAGAGCAGATTATATAATCAATCTGGAATGAGTAATCGGCTCTAAAAAAGGTAGGGGGGAATTTCCCCATCTGTGCATCTAATACATTAGGTATTTTTAGTTGCCACTTCATTAGGATACTATTTAGAGTCCTCCCCATAACATCATGGTAAAAATGGGACATTATATCTCCCCTTTGATTTACAATCCCGCATAAGTCCTCCATAGCCCTAGGACATGGCTTTATATTAAAATCGCCCGCCCAGATTAGGTAAAAGGGTTTAGGGTGGGACTCTGCAAAGTTTTCTAATATATCATCTAAAAGCAGAGGTACTGTCTCAGGGTTTTGGAAATTGTTATTGTAGTTATCTACGAGCAGTACGTCCCACGTGTCATTCAATTTAATGACCAAAATGTGAAAATAAGGTGGTGTTTATAAATCTTAAAATCTATGTAGTAGTCGGGTCCAGAATCTTTGTGGTTTTTTTTTTGTGTGGGTGTCATTGAAGGCCTTTTGGTAGCAAGCCCTTCCCCTTGTGACGCAACTCCGAATCTTCTGTGTGGGGTCGCGAACTTCAGATTCTTTTCCTCCTCTTTTATGACCATCCTATGGTTTATTATTGTCTTCATCAGTCACTTCGCTTTACTTCACTGAGACTGCCTAACCTGGTTAGTACTTCCAACTTTCAGACTCATCATAGCAAGGTGATCGGCATGAAGAATATGTAGTTTATGTCAGATACTTGCATTTTGCCTTATGAATCAGTTCAAAAGGCCCTTTTATTAGCTGGCTGAGCACCATTTTAAAATTTCATATAGTTACAGGTACTGCCTGTGGCGCAGCTATTATCTATACTCCGTCCAGGAATCTTTTCATTGTAGGTGTAGTAGAGAAGTTTCCTCTTGTTTCTCTCCTGCTGTATGAGCCAACAGCCGCCCGGTGCTTCATGGATGAATAAGGTAGGTTTTCATCTAAGACTTAAGGCACCTAAATATCACAGTGGCCGTTGTTCTAGTCTCTAGAAAACTCTCTGCTGCACTTGTAGACATACCTGTTCCACTAGATTGATTAACATTTTATTGGTTTAGGCCTCCTGGCTTACTTCAGGATCTCAATGCTTCTTTTAGGGAGACCTAAGTGTCTGAATTCTAAGTACTTGAGAGCTATGCTGCCAGTCTGAGTCTTACTTGTTCCGAGTGGCATATCTGTTCCTTCTGCATTTTGCGGTCTTGTGAGCTTAATAGTTTTAGTATCCTACCTCCATACCTCGACCTCAATGACCGACTTCAGGAAGGGGTTAAGACCTGGCTCTTTGAATGAGACCTGCAGTAAGCGCTTGCATACCCTCTCAGGTGACAAGCCGCGCTCTATAAATACTACTTGATTGATTACTGCCTTTCGTGACATCTTGGCGAGGTCCGAAAGCATCACCGGTCTTGCCCATTGCGGTGCTATCAAGATTAGTGTCATTGAAGATTGATTGCACTTAACACCACTGGAATCAGGTGAATTTGTAGGAAACATGTAGACAAATTTCCTTGACCAATCTATTGATGGGGCATTCCCTCTTGATAGATGTGGGTATCTAGATACAAAGCTTTGACGTTTTGCGTTTTCTGCTGCTGCGAAGAAATGTAAATTTGGTGTGACCTATGTTTGAAACTATCACACCAGTGCTTGATCTTTTATTTCTCACTCATGTAAGGAGGTCATTGCCTGCTTAGCGTGTCATCTTCTACATTCCGTACCCCTGGCAACTGCATCACCATCAGATCTGTGTCTTTGAATGGCCCATTGTCAGATTTCAGGGACCAATTTCGAAAGTACGTACAATCTTACACCACCCCCTTGCTTGCCAAGGTAAAACAGAGTGGTTGTACTGTCTGTCTTGATCGTTTTCCCACCTATCTGAAGGTAGAATGCTTTCAGTGCTTGGAAAACTGTTTCAGTTCAAACACATTTATGTTTTTTACTACTTCTGTAGGGTTCCAAGCCCCCCTGATGTTCGAGTGCCCCATGTGTGCACCCCACCTGGTGTGGGAATTATCTGAGTCTCCCTATTGTTATGTTCTTTATGTTCCACCCCTGCACTATGCTTCTGCGCTGCTTGTTTGACAATCACTAGATCCACCCAACTCCGTTTCTTGTGACCATTTGCTTGAGAGCCACTCATGTATGGGGATGCATATTCAATCTGGCAGGTGAGATGAGCAACATGCATGAGGCCATCATGCCCATCAGTTTTACAGTTCTCACTTTCAGACTGTCCCCTCTGGTAGAAGCAATTCTGTTCTTGCGATATGAATGTTCTCCTGTATACTGGGACTGCTTTAGCTTCCTTTGAATTTAGCAATGCATACAGATACTGTTTCTCCTGGTCTGGCACCAGAGACTATTTCTCCATATTCATGGAGAACCCTTGCCGGCGAAGCATTTGCATCTGTTTGTATTTCACTCTGCACTGCTTCTGCGAACTCTCCTTTACTAGCCTGCCCTCTAGAGAGTGATCTATGTAAATCCCAATCCTCCTTAAGTATGAGTTCACTACCAGGCACTTTGTGAATATACTCTGTTCAGATTTCATCCCAAATGGTAACACTAATGTACCTTGTTCCAGACTACTCTGAGGACCTCCTTGCGTTGGTGATTCATTGGGATGTGTATGAATGAACGTTAGAAATCTGAAATGGCCTTGTAGTCCCCCTTTCACAACCGTGGTATGAAGAGTTATGATTTTATATATTTGTTTAGTAATCGTAGCTCCAGTACTGGTCTCAAGAACTGATCTGCCTTAGGCACCAGAAAGAATCATTAGTATACGCCCTAGTTGACTTGTTCTTTGTGTACTTTCCCTATAGCTTGCTTTTGCAAGAGCTCTTGGACTTCTTGTTGAAGACGCAATAATTCTCTTCCACTGTTTGGCCTCTGTGGCACTTTTGGGGTCTTTATAAGTATGATACAGTATCTATGCCAGATGATAATTAGTATCCATTTGTCGGAGGTGATTCTTACTCCCACTAATGATGCATGTGTGGGTGGGTGGGTGGCGGGGGGGCGTGAGAATCAGTGAGTCACTGGCTGCAGACCCCGAACTTTGAGGTTGGACCTCTTCCTTGTGCTATGCTGCAAACAAGCTGCTGTGCCATGCCGCAAAAAAGCTGTTGGGCCTTGCCGCAAAAGGAAAATGCTACTTACCCAGTATGCATCTGTTCTTGGCATATAGAGCTGTACAGTAATATACTGTGCATAAATCGCCATCTATTGTTGGGTCCGGATGTTTTCACTTTGTTTTTGTTCGAAGAAGTCTTTCCAGTCACGAGTTGGGTGACTCCTCCTTTCGGTGATAGTGCGCATGGGCATCAACTCCATCTTTAGATTGTTTTGCCGCAGAGGGTGATGATGGAGTTAGTAAGAGTAATAAAGATAAATGTCCATGTATATTGTATCTAAGTGAGATGTTACTGCAACAGGTAAAGGTACCCGGGGAGGCGGGTGGGCTCATAGGACTCTATAGCTCTATATGCCAAGAACAGATGCATACTGGGTAAGTAGCATTTTCCGTTCGAGGCATATGGGCTGTAGATCATATGCTGTGCATTGACTACATAGCAGTTATCTCCCAAAGCGGTGGCTAACCTGTAGCTGTGGTCTGAAATAGTGTACGTAAAGCAGCCTGGCCCACACTAGCTTGCTGTCTCACTAACGCATCTACACAATTGTGTTTTGTGAATGTGTGTGGTGTAGACCATGTTGCAGCTTTGCAGATGTCATCTATGGGTATATTTCCTAAGAATGCCATAGAAGCCTCCAGTTTGCGTGTAGAGTGCGCTCTGGGGGGGCACGGTCAATGTGCGTTTTGCTTTTGTATAGTATATTTGAATGCACTTAACTATCAATCTTGCAATACGTGATTTTGATATTGGATTGCCTTTATGTGGTGAAGCAAGAGCAACAAAAAGTTGCTTGGTTTTCTAGAAAGGTTTTACCCTTTCAATGTAGTATAGTAATGCTATTTTGACATCTAAGGTGTGAAGAGCACGTTCTGCCACAGAATCTGGTTGAGGGAAGAAAGGCAACTCAAAAGACTGGTTAATGCGAAAGGCATAAATAACTTTAGGTAAAAATTTGGGGTTAGTCCTAAGAACCACTTTGTTTTGGTGCATTTGTAAAAATGGTTCTTCTATGGTTAGTGAGAAATCATGCAAGTAGAAAGAATCTTGCTTCGGAGCAACCTACCCTTAGGGCTAATGCTAACAATTCTATGAAATAATCGCAATAGATCATCAATTTACCATATTATAATTCTCTATTGAAAAACGATATTTGATAAACATCTCAAAAATGAAATGACATTTTAATCATTGTTTAAATCATAATTATGCCATATTCATTGACAATAATACATAGATCTGTTGTTGATCAGATCCATGCTTGCCCAATGCATTTCGGGCCTTTCTGCGGCCCTTCTTCAGGGAGAATGATCTAGAAACAAATATAGATAATACAAACATTTTAACATGTCAGTGCCGGAAACTTCTATTATCAACAACATCATATCCATTTGAAAAAAGACATTGGTTTTAGTAGATGAACAAAATGCTCAATAATGTGAATCATAGAATACCATGACATGATGATTTATTGAAATGAAACCCTGTAGAAACCAATCACCCTGTGTGCTAGTATGCGCTTAACGTATATGAAAAAGTCATAAAAAACGCAAAACAAAGGCGATACCTGAATGCTATGTAATTGAACTTTCTGTGAAAAAATAGAAAAATGCACATCCGTGACTTTAAAGTACTATGAAAACCGTAACGTAACTGAATGTCAATATGAGTATAGCCAAAGGACTAACCTTCTATCTAAAGCCGATACACATATACTGATACTGTCTGGTGGGATCACGGTCAAAATCTTGATTACTGTAAAAAAGGACAAAAATAAGAGAAACGAGTTACCGTCCCCGTCACTAAACAAAATACTCTTCAAACCGATGGATTACAAAATAGTCACACGCTCACCTTTCGCCGAACCCTTCAGCTTAACCCCTTCGCTGCGGCAGGAATTCCGCCGCAGCGCTGGGGGGTGCGGGGGGGCAGCGCGGTGGCGCTGTGCTCATGACGGAGCCACTCCGTCATAAGCCACGGTTGAGCTGTGCTCATGACGGAGCGGTTCTATCATGACTCCGCCCAGTTGCGTTGTCCCCACGCACAGGCAGGAAAACAGCGCCGTGTGGGCGGAGCGGCCGCCAACGGTCGTGGCATGACGGAACCGCTCCGTCATGAGCACACGGCAACCGTGGCTCATGACGGAGCGGTTCCGTCATGAGCGGGGAAGGGGTTAAACGATTAGTAACGACACTGAACCAGACAGGTCCTCCTGTATCAGTATAGAAACCTCTTCCGCGTCTACCATACAAGGGAGCTGCGCTAACAAAATAAAAATAAACGGACTGAATGATGTGATCCACGTAACTGCACATCCGCCATATTGGAAAGGGGAAACACAACGAACATCAACAAGAAATCTAAATAGCTGTGGAAGAAAACGATATCTCGGGAAGTCCTTGCTATAAAAAAACTAAAGAAAGCCGAATACTAAATGGAAAAAGATAAATAAAATACCGCGCTGTTATGAATGTGTAAAGAGATGCTGAAAAAAGTGTTGAGGATAGTGAAAGTTTAAGAAAGTGTAAAGAAGAAAGTGAAAGGCACTAATTTATTCATGATACAGTGAACATTTATCATGTGATAGGTCGACATGCCTTCAACAATGCGCTGTATATCAGACTATAGAAAACATCCTAAGTCTACTTTATAATTGATCCCGTAGGGATCTTGAGTGTTTAACCTCCTAATCCATAAGATCTCCCTCTGTAAAAGTGTTTTGGTTAAGTTTCTGCCAGGGGTCGGGCCATTTTCTCAATAACCTGAAATTTTAGTTGATATAGAATGTTTAAATGTAGTCGCTAGACTGCTTTTCATATTGGCATTTCGAATCGTACTCTTATGTTCTGAGATTCAGGTTTTTATCTTCCTCTCAGTTTTGCCTATGTAGAGAAATCCACACTGGCATTTTATGGCATAAATCAGGTTTATTGAATCACAAGTAGAATAATGTCTGTTTAGCAGATATTGCAGCAATATGTAAGCACATGGATGTGTACACTAAATTGGAGCGCTGTAGATGTAATAGGTAGCAAATGATGTTTTGTATTGTAGCGTCGAGTGGATTGATTTTATTGTTGTTACAGTAAATCACAAACCGCTTCCACTTTGAGGCATAGCATGCTCTTGTGGTAGGGCACCTAGCCTCTGATGATATTCATGCAGTTTCGCGGTAGATTAGGATAGCCAAACTCTAAGATTTCAGGTGCCAGATCGCAAGGTTGAGATGACTGGGATTTGGATGTCTTATCCCTCCATGGTTCTGAGTGAGAAGAGCTGTTTTTGTTGCAGAGTCCACATGCCCTGAATTGTAGGTTTATGGAGATGAGCTTCCCAACCAGTGACCGATGAGTCTGCTGTTAGCACTATCTGTGGAACCAGGTTGACGAATGACCGCCTCTTGGAAAGGTTTTGTATGTTCCACCACTGCAGAGTGTGATGGGTGTGGCCTTCCACCAACACTAGATCTGATAACTGACTAAGCCTGGTTCCACTGACGTGCTAAGCATTCCTGTAGGGAACGCATTTTGAGTCTTGCGTAAGGAACTATTAAAATGCAAAACTCCATCATTCCTAGCAATTGCATGAACACTCAAGCTGGTTACGAGTGTTGAGGCTGAAACAGAGATTAGAGTCTGCATGCTGCGGATTCTGACTGGGTTGGGACACGCTAGAGCTATGAGTATCTATTGTAGCTCCTAGATGCACTTGTGTTGGATGGTTGGAGATGAGACTTGGTAAGGTTTACAGTGAACCGAAGGTCGTGAAGCAGTTGGGCTGTTTGAGTGTGGCGAAGGCAGCTTTGCTGCGAGCTGGCTTTTATTAGCCAGTCATCTAAGTAAAGGAAAACATGAATGTGCTGTCTTCTTGGATGAGCAGCGACTACTGCCAGGCATTTCGTAAAAACCCTGAGAGCAGTAGTTACTCCAAATGGGAGAACTTTGAATTTATAATGTTGGCCGTCTACCACAAACCTGAGGTATTTCTGGTGAACAGGGTGAATGGGAATATGGAAGTAGGAGTCCTTTAAGTCCCGAGTGGACAGAGTCGCCTTGCTGAAGGAGTGGGAGCACCTGTTGGAGTGTAACCATGTGCAAGTGGTCCGACTGAATGTACAGATTTAGTTCTCTGAGGTCTAGTATAGGCCTGAGAGAGCTGTCTTGAACCTCATGTCTTAGAAGTATAAGATGCTCTGGTGACATTGCATGTGATCTTGGAAGAATATTTGGGGGAGTGGCTGTAAGCTCCAGGCAGTAACCATATTGGATAATTTGTTGTACCCACTTTTCTGAGGTGATTGAATTCCAGACAGGTAGGAATTGAGAGACGCGTCCCCTGACAGGGGTGGAATAATCGGGGTAGTGGAAGGAAGTCACTGTTTGCGGGGGAAGTGCGTGTGGAGTTGACTCTGCCTCTTCCTTTAGTGTGGTTTCCTCTTTAACCTCCTCTGAAATAACCTCTTTAAGAGGGGGATTGGTTGTTGCCCTTGTAAGAGGAGGAGTGATTTTCGGTGGATACAGTTTTGGAATCGCCCCTGCAAAAGGAGCGGCGAATGGAACCCCTATTGGCAGGTAACAGTAAAGCCCGCATGGACTTGGCGACCTCCGTGCCTTTTTTCATATTTTCCAGCGAGTTATAAACCGATGGGCCAAAGAGATGCTCCTTGTCGAATGATTGGTTGAGGATGGAGGTTTGCACCTCTGGCTTGAAGCCGGATATTCTCAACCAAGCATGCCTGCGTAAGAGTATACTGGTGTTCACTGCACAAGCTGCTGTGTCTGCGTCTAGGGCACACCTGATGTATTAGTGATAAGTTTACCTTCCTGGATAAGGTCAGTAGGCTTAGATTTATGTTCATTAGGTAAATATTCTATGAGTTTTTCTAACTCATCGTAATGAGCCCTATCGTAACGAGCTTGCTGAGCTTGACCGTTGGCAATACACTAATGATTTGCTGCCTGTGAAGCCACTCTTTTGCTCGAGGCATCAATAAGCTTGGACTCCTTATCAGAAGGAGGAGCCTCACCTGTGGTCTGTGAGTTAGCTCTCTTGTGAGCGTTTGAGACTACAAGAGAGTCTAAGGGCAGCTGGTCTCTAATGTAAACAGGGTAGGTGGGTGCGGGTTTATATTTTTTGTCCACCCTAGGTGTAATTATTCTTGCCGGTACAGGATCTATAAATACTTCATGTGTGTGTTTTAACATACCTTTTAGCATTAGTAAGGTATGAGTGGCTCTTTGAGAAGAAGTAAATGTTTCAAAGAGGAAATCCTCTTCTAAAGGCTCTTTATGGAGCTCCACCCCATGATATTGAGCAGCCCTGTTAAGGAGCTCAATGTACCCAATGTTATTGTCAGGTGGGGAGGGTCTGGGGGGGGATACAAATCAGGGTCATTGTCTGTATTTGGGACAGTATGATAATCCTCCCAAGGGTCAGTGTCCTGTGGCCTTTCCCGATCTTCAGCCCCATCCAAATCACCCTATGGGTCAGGTGAAAGTGGTGGTGAGTTTGATGGTGTGATAAGCAAATTGGGATCAGTAGGAGAAGGAGGTGGAATGTAAGGGGGTGAAGGGTTAGCACCCACACTCCTTTTTGAGAGGAACATGGTAGTCCTCTGGTAGGTCGATCACCATTTTTTTTTTTTTTTGGAAGAGTGGCATGAATATGTCCTGTTTCAGGGTTGGTCACAAGTTTTTTCTGCTTTGGATCCGAAGGCGGTGCATCGGGTTGAGGTTCTTTAGATGGAGTGTCTTTTTCTCTAGTTGCCGGTTTCAGAGTTGAAGGTTTCGGCTCCGAGCCTTTCGGTGTGGAAGGTAGAATCTTTGACAACGGTAGTATTGTGACCAACACATGTTTGGATTTGGGTTTCGGCGCCAAAGGTGTTTGGTCAGCGCCGGAGTGGGGTCGGCTTGAGCCCGAAGGCTTCTCTTTCTGTTTCCGAGCTGGGGGCGGGGCGTCGGAAACTTTTTGTCGGTGTTGACCTTGGCATGAGGGCAGAGGAGGGATCGGACCCTTTGTTTTATGCTGTTGAGGGGGCAAAGGGGTAACTTGACTCACGGTACGTTGACCCGGAGTAACCTGGTCCTCTTCTTCCTTGTCGCCTTCGGACACGGAGATATGTTCTTCTTCCTCGGCTCCTTGAGCTTGATGTTCTGTGTCAGAATCTTTGCCGAAGATGTCCAGTGCAGAGCCGCTCTGGTGTTGCATCTCGTGATGTCGAGCCAGACTGTCACGAAGTGTCTTCTTTGATCGAAACGGTCGACACACGTCGCAATCTCTCGTCGTGTTCCGGGGACAAGCAGAGTTTGCACACTTCGTGCAAGTCGGTGCGTGGACATTTAGCACGACACCCAGGACATAACTTGAAGGGAGTCTGTTCCAGCGACTGCTAGTGCGGTCGGCGACGGTAGGCCCGACAGCCTGCTACGAGTTTTCCGATCTAAGTTTTTTGGAGGTTAGACGACACGCGACGAATAGGGAACTGCGATTGATAATACCGTCATGGGTAGTGTATGCGCGTCAATGGGGTCAGAGAAACAGTGCAGAACCGGAGCGTAGCAATACACATCCGAACCCGATGGCGGGAAAAAACAATCTAAAGATGGAGTCACCTAACTCGTGACTGGAAAGACTTCTTCAAACAAAGTGAAAACATCGGGACCCAACACTAGATGGGGATCTATGCACAGTATATGATCTAGAGCTCATATGCCTCTAACAAGCTGTTATGATGCATAGGGGTATTTCCACTGGGGTACTGATGCTCGTGAACCGCTTGGCTGGTTGAGTGACGCCTGGGATGTTATTGTCGGAAAGCGACCCTACCCATTGTCATTCTTGTTAGCATCATACCTCTTTTAAAGGTCCTTTGAAATTGTACAACACCCATTGCTTTTGCAGTTTCATTAACCTTTTATCTGCAGCAGGGCCTCATCAACTGCCGATCCAAACAGATACACCCATGTGAATGTTATGTTAATTAAAGATTTTTGTATCTCTGGCTTGAATCCTGAAATTCTGAGCCAGGCATGCCTCCACAGTGTTGCCCCTGTGCACATCTGTCTATTTGTGGTGTATGCAGAGTCTAGGGATTACTTGACCCATGTGTTTGCTATCATCTTGCCCTCCTATAACACCGTTTTTGCTCATTTCTGATATTCTGTGAGATGCTGCATTAGGTCTTCAAACTCCTCCCACTGCTGATGGCTATAGTGGCTGAGGAGTGCACTGGAATTTGCTTTTATGCACTGGGTTGCAGCCGCCCTCTCCATCTTCCTGACAATTGCCCCGCCCTGTTACTCTTTTTATCTGGCGGTGGACCCATGGATGTAGGGTGAATTCCTCATCCTGGCTGTAATGGCAATCATGCAGTCAGCTACTCCATTGGCACTGAAAAAAAATGGGTCTGATGTCGAGTGCTTGACCTACTCTGATTCGAGAGGTGGCAGCCTTTGAGGAAGCAGACACTCTAAAGACATCCTTTTTTGTCCAAGATGCTTGGAAGAATCAGCAGATACAGGCTCTTATTCTGGCTCAGCATGAGGAGCTGCAGGAGAGTCTGCCTGCTCTTTCTTCAGATGCACTTCGTACATGTCTGCAGCTTGCTTTATCATGGAGTTTTAGACTGCAAGATCGTCTGGAAAGGAATGCCTCTTAAAGGGTATGAAAATGAACGCCATTTACTCAACATCACTTTATTCTGCAAAGAGGTACTACTCCTGCTCCTCATCGTGTGGTTCCTGCATCTTTGTTTTGAGCACTCCTTTTTCGTCCTCAACAACTCTGAGGTCTTTTGGTTTAGATAGAATATAAACCCCTCAAAGGATTTGTCCAAATCCTTCTTTTGTAGAATAGCCACCAGTTTGGCCTCGAGTCTTTCATGGCCAACTTCTAGAGTTCATTGCTTTGTGTCAAGGGTCAGCATCGACCTTCACCTATAACTCTCACTCACCTTCTCTTGATCACGCTTTGGCATTGAAAATGTCTGAGGTTTTGACTCCTGCGTTGTCCTTGGCCTGGGACCCATAGGGTTCTTTTGTTTTCAGCCACCTTTCGATCGTAGAGCGCCATCAAGGTTCTTGAGTGACTGAGCGTCTATTTTCGATGGCTCTGCCCTAGCAGGTGTATGCTCTGTTAGCCGTTAGCATTTCTTGGCAGACTCCTCCCATTGATTCATTTCTTGCTGCATTCGGTCTCTTGATGCCAACTTTCCTTGGTGTCGGAGCCTGCTCCTTGTACAAGCTTGGTTTCCTCCACGTTCTCCTCCTCCTTGATGGATAGGCCGATGTCTCTAAGAGAAGTGTACTTTTGCTGTGACTGCATAGTCTGTGTGCCCATCGTTGCCACGATCAGTCGTTTTGGCTCAAATTAGGAGCAGGCCTCGCACCCCTTGCATTGTGGTCTTTGGCAGGCACAATTTCCAAACTTCGTGCCAATCCTTTACTGCAAACTTGTGGTGGCACCAAAGAAAATCTGAGTGGAGTATTTTCCATCCCCACCAAAGGATCTGGTTACCTTGATGCACACATTCCCAAATGCATGGTCGTATCTTTGTTAACTCCTTCAATAGAAAAGCAGTCCCAATGAAGTTTTGTCCAGTTTTCTTAGCTGTATCAATCTTTTCTTAATTCACTCACAGTTTTCACTCAAACTGCGGATACAACTTCCCGAACACTGGAGCTCCTCCATCCTGCTTCAACACCCAATAGTAGAAAAAAAGAATCTGAAAATGGCGACCAAGCACAGTGACTTCTTCAGCCTACATCTCATGTTACCAGGGGAAGTAGTTGCCACCAATTGGACCTAGACGACCCCCACAATTTTCTTTTTTTTTAAAAAGACTAGTAGAAAAATGTCAGGCCCAGCCACTAGGTGGGTGAATAATGCACAGCATGTGAATCCAGGAAAGATTCACACTGTAAACATAAGTCATCACCAGAAACCAGCACCTGAAAGGAGGACTGCAATATCCCCAAGTAGGCCCAGCATGAATTCCATTGAGACTTACTAGATAAGAGGAACCAGCCCTGTTGTAACCGCGAGGGCCATCTGCTGCTGACACCGCCAGAAGCCTGCCACCCTCAGAAGGCAGTCACTCCCACCCCAGCATCAAGCCAAGCGGCCTACGACCACCCAATCTGAGTGGCTTGGCCCTTTGACTCAACAGAAGCCAAGCATAACTACGGTCAGTAAGTCTGTGAGTAAAAGGGCCATCGAGCAAGCTGCCATCTAAAAGAGCAGGAGAGACTATTTCTCTGTTTCAGCCAGAGAGACTATATGCATAACACACAGAAGCACTGCACCTGCTCAAGCTACTAAACTGCCAGGTCCTAGACTCTTGAAAAAAAGGAGGCATGGTAGAGTGAGGAGTGGCAGAGCAACCTGGAAGCACGTGCACTGTGTAGAATTCTGCATCACTGTAGAATAAAGTACTTTTAAAAGAAGCACTTGGCTGGACAAACATGATGTTCATCTGCTAGGTGTGGAGTTCTGAGCCTGCTGTTCCCACACACTAATCTCCTGAAGAAGCCTGTAACTGCTCACCATTGCTAAAGTTGAGAGTCAAGCGCAGAAGGAGTTTTATTTGGCTCAGTATAGCAGAGCTATAGTAAGACGCACACTAGGACACGGGTGCAAATGACTCCAGCCTACACTGCTGTGGCCCACTAGCTCCTGCCTCCCAGAGAATCTCAAACCAGGATCTGCAAATTGGTCGCAATTGGAGTGAGATCTTACAGAGTCCAGGATGAACTTGCATCACCAGAACAACATATACAACTTTATCACTTTAAAGTCTACATTGAAGAAATATTGGAATCAAGATTGAGAGGAGCAGACCTTGGCATCCTATGCTTATATATCAGCTGAGGTATTCTTTGCATGGATAGACCGTGGAGGACCTCCAGAAGCAAGTAGAGGGATGTGTTTTTTGGGCAATGTGAGAAGCCAGCTAGAGAAACAGGAAGGCTGGATAAAAAAGGCGATGGATTCACAGGAGGGTATCCTCATAGAAACCCAGGGAGGGAGTGTTGTGGAGTCAAGCTCTCTATGGAAAATTAACCCTATTCTGCCTCCAACTGGTGTTATGAGTTGGGGCTGGAGTGGTGCAAATACATTTACTTGAGGAACTTGCTCCTCTGGAGGGCTGTTACTTCCTCTATCCCAATAGGGCTTCCGCTGAGCGAGCAGCCACTGCTGCATTGTTTGCTGTGGCAATGCATGCTGTGTTGATGTTTGGAAGCTCCCCCCTTCCTGCTGGTCTTCTCATGGGGTGGCAACTCTTCGTGGGAGGCTGCAGCGTTGGGGCCGTCTTGTGTACCAGCCCCATTGGGCTGGGCCAAGGACTTCTGGAGGGCTCCGTCATCCCCTAATGCCAGGATTTTGGAGATCTCCTCTTTGATGCTAGCTCTCCCCTTGTAAGACAAGATGTAAATCTTGTTCTTCACAGGCATACTGCCTCCAGTATCCATGTCCTGGGTACACCAATGTGGAAGACCAGAGGTGAGGGAGAACAGAGGAAAACTGCTCCAGTAACATGGACTTCGCCCTCTCCTCCTTTTTAGGTCTCGCCTAAGCAGCGTGCATGCGCTGATTAGGAGGAGACCTTTAGGAATCGATTTGCTTTTTCTGCCAAAAACGTGCACGCTTTGCATTGCTTTCAATTGCAACGCGTGCATGTTTGGCGATTCCCTTGCGGAAGCGAGCTTTGAAACCATCTGTTTGTAATTAAATTTGAAACAGATGGTGCCCCTGCTCGCCCCCGCAAGGGAAACGCTGTGTGTGCTTTCAGCTGCACTCAACCCTCCCACTTGTTTAAATTTATTTTGCCTCACTGACCCTTTCAGTTATCCGGAAAAGTATGCTAGATTCGTAGAATCAGGAAAGATACAATGGAACATTTCCAGTCAGCGAAACAGAATTTTTTTTGCGTGGGAAAAATATTTTTTTGCCTTGAGGACCAAATTAGAAAATAATTTGGAATATCAATGTAAAAGGCATTACTTCTGCACATAAACACAACAACCACCGCGTTGAACCTTTTCATAACTCACACCTTTGTCGGAACTTTAGCTCGTCACTTTAAATTGTATTATAACTAGTCATCTCAATTTCATACGCTTTATCGAACTTTGAACGTTGAAGCAGTCAGCTCCTGAGGCTTGAGCCGGGAGCAAGCTAAGCGCTAAGTTGGTATTGCTGATTGCGTGCTATTTTACTATTTCTATTTGCAATCTTGCACATGTTTTTAAATTGCCAGGGTTAACCCCTTTTTATCGTGTTATATTTTAAATAACGACACAGGGTCTTCACAAATCCCTTCTGTGTTATTTACCTGTTGCTTGCTTGGTTGTTTCTTGGAGGTGGGAGAGACCGGGCTCCTGTGCCGACTTCCCCGAGACGGTTGGAATAGTTCCGCCATCTTGGATAGGGGGGAAGTCGGCGGTACAGCTGCCTGGCCGGACCCTACCATTTCCACATAAATGCACACACGGCCGCGACAGCACCAGCAGTCAGCTCCTGAGGCTTGAGCCGGGAGCAAGCGAAGCGCTAAGTTGGTATTGCCGATTGCGTGCTATTTTACTATTTCTATTTGGGATCTTGCACATCTTGCACGTTTTTAAATTGCCAGGGTTAACCCCTTTTTATCGTGTTATTTTTTAAATAACGACACTGGGTCTTCACAAATCCCTTCTGTGTTATTTACCTGTTGCTTGCTTGGTTGTTTCTTGGAGGTGGGAGAGACCGGGCTCCTGTGCTGACTTCCCCGAGACATTGGAATAGTTCCGCCATCTTGGATATGGGGGAAGTCGGCGGTACAGCTGCCTGGCCGGACCCTCCAATTTCCACATAAATGCACACACGGCCGCGACCGCGCAGCGGACACGCGCAGTGGGCGCGCCGCTGGTGCGCCAAAGGCAAGCCTGTCTGCGCCAGGATGTCGCGGGGCGCAGGGTCTACGGGCGTTGGTAGGTCTGATTCTGTCGTATATTCGAGAAGATCTCTTGGCCCTGGCGTGCACTTCCTGCCCATCATCCCCATCATCCCCCTCGAGCTATCTCCAGGATCCTTCAAATGTGTAGGTGTGGGCGTAGGTTACATATAGAACAACACTTTTTTTCCTTTTTCATTACTGTAGGAAAGTGGCTCTGTATATACTGTTCCCAAATAGATACAGTGTGTACAGAGTCCACAGTCCCCAGAGGTTTGGCAGAGGCTAAAGTTAGATATAACCTTACTCTCTAAAGTGGTAGCTTGGTCGGGCAGTAAGGTAGTATCAGAGGACAGTGTAAAGCATTTGTTGTACACACTGTCAGCAAATGGTCTCACACACTCAAGAACTGAACTCTAGGCCAATGGTTTGTATGTAAAAATATATGGTTGTTTTATTTTAGAACCACCAATAGGTATCAAAATATACTTTTTCAGGATGAGATGCTTTAGTTAAATACTTTGCAATAGGCAATTGACTTTTGAATGCAATAGTTACAGTTTGTTGCAATAGGCAACACACTTTCAAACACAATAATACATTGAGCTCAATGGGGATTTCAAGTTAAATGCAATTGATTACTTTTAGGATTACTTTTCTAACTCCAGGACTGGATCCTAGATTCAGTCCTGGGACAGTTCCTCGAAACAGTTGAGTAATTACGTTTTCACAGTTGGTACGATTTTTAAACAATATTTGTAGTTTGCAAAAATCGACACTTGGAAGAAATTTCACAGAAAAACAGTCAATGGTTTCCTATGGAAGAAAATTGAGTTAGTGGTAAGTATGGTTGTAATTACTTTTCAGGGTCAGTGCTGGGCACCAAGATCCAGCACTGGGATCTCTCCTAATAGCAGGTGAGTATTTTCGATTTCGTTACTTGGTTGATTTTAGGTGAATATTTGAAAGTTTAGAAACGCCGCACTTAGAAGAATTTTCAAGTGAAACCAGCCAATGTTACCCTATGGAAGAAAAGTGAGTTATCGGATTGTAGGTAAGTACTCGACTGGCAGAGTTAAGGTGCTGGGCATAGACTCAGGGGTCTCCCAGGGTCAGGTAAGTATAGTTGTTACACCCTCAGCGGCACAGGGGCAGCCGGGTGCAGAGTGAGTTAGGCCCAATGTTATCCTATGGGAGGCAGGGGGCCCGTGGTTGGTGGCTGCTGGCTAGCAGGCCATGAGGCTGTGGGAGCTGGGCTCCTGGTCACTTGCTCAGGGCAAATGGGGAAGTAGGTTAGAGTAGAAGTTGCACTGCCAGGACCACTCGGGCGGCTGGGTGCAGGGTGCTTTTGAGCCGTTGGGCGCTCAATGGATTACAATGGAGAAGCTCAAGAACGAACAAAGGCTGCAAGCTCGGGGACGAAGATTCTTCAGGTGCGACCACCACCACGAGAGGTAAGTTGGAGGATAGGTAGGTACCCAGGAGTTGGGCACAGGGGGCCGCAGGGTGCCTGGTGCAGGGGTGCCTTTTGGTGTCGGGAAATCTTACCCTCTGTTGATCGCGGTTGGGGGGTGTGGGGGGGTCCCTGGTTCTGAGGCTGCATGCGTCAGGGGCTTCGAGGTCGGTCCTTGGGTGCCAGATTCAGGGTCACAGTCGTCGGGGGGACGTCCTCGTGGTCTTTGTCCACTCCAGCACAGGCCAGGCTTGGCAGGTGCAGAGTGTGCAGGGTTCGCGGTTCCTGGCTGATGCCAGGGGTCAGTTACTTGCTTCGAGCAGTGCCACTGCTCGAGGGAGTTCCAGATGCTCAGAGTCACAAGGTAGCCAGGTCCTCCAGGGTTTGCGAGGTTGTTGGCCATGGGAGATGCCCTGATTTAGCAGGAGTAGGCTTGAGGTTCCACAGGCCGGTAGGGCTGGGGCCAAAGCAGTTGGTGTCTTCCTCTTGCTAGCAGCTGCATGGCGGATCTTCTTTCTTCTTGATCTTCTTTGCTGTTTCGGAATCTGGATCTCAGGAAGGAAGGTTCAGGGTGCCCCTAAATACTAAATTTAGGGGTGTTACAGGTAGGTAAAGGGCAGGGACCACTGCGTCCCTGCCCTGGGGTGAGTACACCCCCTATCCTGCCACTCTCCTGTGGGAGGGGGGCAGTGGCCTAGTCCTGATTGGGCAAGGCTCTACATCCTCAAGATGACGAGAGCACGAGATGTGTCTCACCTCGCCTCCCACACCTGAGGGGGTGGGGCTGGCAGAGGCTGGCACACCCTCTGTCCTTCCTTGGGGTTTCCGGTCAGTCTTCCCACCAGAGTGGGGGTTTAGAACCGGTAGGGGCCAGTTGCTGAGTACAGCAAGCAGCCTGGAGAAGCTCACAAAGGCAGCATGCCTTTGAAGCTTCCCCTGCCCATCCTGGGGGAGGAGACCTAGCACCTCGCCCAGGATGTGCATTGTTGCAGGCCCAGGAGAGCGGAAGGCTCTCTACCCAGGGGTCCGGTAACATGTCTGCTGTGTGGCAGCCTAGGCAGCCCCTCAGACCAGACGAGGATTGTAGGTTAGGATCAGCGGGCATCTCTAAGATGCCCTCTGTCGTGCATTGTACATTAAATCCTGCACTGGCATCAGTGCGGGTTTAATGTACTGAGAAGTTTGATACCAAACTTCTCAGTCTTCAGTGGAGCCATCATGGTGCTGTGGAGTTCGTGTTGATGATCTCCCAGCACCATATACTCTTAAATGGCAGCACTGCACTTAGTGCCCAGCAATGGACCTGGGTACTGTAGGGGCACAGGGCTCATGCTTCTGTACCCACACCACTGGCATAGGGCACCCAGCTAGAGGGGTGGCTGATGTATGCCAGGGCAGTGTATTGTTGTGGGCATGGCACACAGGGATGTGTGCCACGTCGACTTTTGTTCTACACCCAGACACTCAGCCTGCAAGGGCAGTGTGTTTTGTGTCAGGGTACAGGTCCTCCAAGGGTGGCACAATAAGTGCTGCAGCCCTTAGTGGCCTTCCCTGGTCACAAGGCCCTGGATACTTAGTGTACCATTTACCAGGGGCTGACATGTGGCCAGGGTTTGCCAATTTGGGTTTTAGGTTTCAGCACAGTTTTTAGGGAAGGAACATAGGCCTTGGGCACCTGATTGGCAGGAGCCCAGGGCACACTCAAAGTACATTCAGCAAAAGGTGGGGGCATACCATGCAAGAAAGATGGCACTTTCTCACAATTACCATCCAAAGTCAATATTTTCTTCCACTCCATAACTTCCTAAACAGGCATTGGCATAGCCAAAAGGTCTCGCCTTTGGGA
This sequence comes from Triturus cristatus, assembly GCF_964204655.1. NCBI lineage: Eukaryota > Metazoa > Chordata > Amphibia > Caudata > Salamandridae > Triturus > Triturus cristatus. The sequence continues at coordinate 977,365,015 of NC_140583.1, forward strand.
CCTTATAAGGGTTTGGTTATTCAGCACAATATCCTTGGTTTAACAACATCAACTGTTGCATGGTTAAACACTTATAAGGTCCCAAAGGCGAGATCTATTGGCTAAGCCAATGCTTATTTAATTTACTGCAGTATCTCAGCCACTGCAGCGCCGAACAAGTCTTGCTCGAAAAAAAGGGTGTTGGTCTACACCTCGTTTTTGAAATCTGACACCTGTAGTCAAGCGTGGCTCTTCATGGTCATTCCCATGAGCAGCTGTCTGCTTGCTATATCTGCTGCGTCCAGAGCAGAGTTCAGGCGATTAGCAGCAGAGTTCAGGCGATTAGCAGCAATGGGTTTTCCCTCCCCTATGAAGGCCACCCTTTTCTGGCATTGTTCTGTGAGGTGCTTCATCAGCTTCCCCACTTTCTCCCATGGTTGGTGGGCATAGCGATTTAGCAGGCCATTAGAATTCACAATCCTCCATTGCGTTGCGACTATCCATTCAACCTTGCAATCTACTCTCTTGCTCACCTTCTCAGCAGGTAGTCCAGTGGATGTGGGGACACTGGCTCTTACTTGTGGTGGCCACTATTGAATCTGCCACTGTGATGCCCTTGATGTTTAAAGGGTCTCGTGATAAATGTTTATATTTTTGCTGCCACACTTATAATTAGATTACTTAGTCTAGAATGCTTGGCAGCATAGAGAGGTATTAAATCCTCCTCTGTGGGGGTAGGGCAGACTCTAGCATGAAGCAGGCCTGCGCATATTCTTCCTTGAGCCACACCCCATACTTTACTGCACCTCTCTTGATAACCACTCAATATATTGTGATGTCATTTGTGGGGATGGTCTTGACAGGTACGACTATTTCTTCCTCTGGCAAGTCGGAATTCTGATCTTGCCAATATTTGACAACGCCCTTGGCATTTTGGAACATGCCCTCTTACTCAAGGTCTTCTTTGAAAAACATCTCCTGCTGTTCTTCCTGCGGCTCAGAGGTAACTGGTGGTTGGAGCTTACCCAGTTCTTCCTATTGTGGACTCTTCTACTATACTGGCGTCAAACGGATCGGAAATTCCCTGAGGGATGCCTCAAATTTTGCCCTCTGAAGATTACCGCTGTTTTGGCCTTGAGGCGCCTCTTTTCTTCTGCTCCATCTCAAGTGACGTTTCTTCGGTGTCAAGCATGTTTGGCAGGCTTCCCTTTGGGGTTGGGGCGTCTATGGTTGCCTTCTGTCCTCTTGTGCTCCTGATCGCCTTTTGCCATTAAGCTTTTTTTAAGAGGCTCTCCCTCCACTGATGTCCTTGTTTTGGGACCCATGGTGTCTTTGTATTCACTTAACTTTGTTCGATGGGGGGGGTTTCATTTCAGAGGTAGCCCTTTTTCTTAAGCCCTTTTCCAGCTCTTCGCCATTATAGCTATCCATTGAACATTGAATGTCTCCACCCCCACAAATTTCTACAAATATTTAAAGCCAGCTCACTCTAAACCTAGAATTAAAGGCAAAAAACAGGATATCTTTATTTAAAAAAAACTTTTTAAAAACTCAGATTGGATATATACACCTATACGTCACTTTAGCATTACCCACGACATAAGACAGATTACAAACCTGGGACCACTGGGCCATCAAAGGCGTCACAGTGGTGGGTGTTCTGGGTTCACATGACTGCCCATTTATAGTTACATAAACCTCAAAGTAAAGTTTAATATTCACAACTACAAATTACATTACTTTTTAAAACCTAAATTAGATTTCCAAATTAGGACGATCATCTTTTCCTGACCGCCCCCAAATTAATAAATATAAGAGCTAGGATTGGCTATTTCATTTCAAAAGCATGCAGATAAATCACACCATCGTCCCTCATTAAAACACAATGACCATCTGGAACACTTCCAGAGTAGACGTGGGAAATAACTATTTTGTAAGTCTGCATCTACAGTAAAAATCACCACTGCTCTGGTAAATGGAGATTTGGTTGGTTCATAGGAGCTATTAAAAATAGCATTATATCTTACACTTACTTGCTGGCATTGCATAAAATCAAACGTCTGTCTGATGCACATGCTTTACCCCTGCAGATATGCCTACCCCTCTGAAAAAAACAACTCAATGGAATGTAGTAAAGCTGTACTGGGAACATGCCCCTCAGGATCTTAGGAAAACAGCAATAGGTGCATTAGTCCTCTCAAAAATAGGCTACTGCAACGCACTATTCTTGGGCATTAACAAGTATCAGATTACTAAATAGCAGTCAGTGCAGAACGCCGCAGCTCGACTACTACTTAAATCCCGAAATATCATTCCATTTCCACCAGCATCAGGCTGCTCCATTAGCTTCCGATCCAACAACGTGTGGAATTTAAGGCACTCTGTTTAGTACAGAAGGCACTGTATGACGGGGGAGCGATGGATTTGCAGAAACTATTTCTTAGGTGCTCCCACTACGAAATCTCAGATCAGCCAACACTGTGCTACTTCAGGTTCCCAAAATCAAAAAAGCCAGATGGGGATGGAAAAGCCTATCCCATCGAGCAGCCAAACTCTGGAACAGGCTGCCGACTACTATAAGGCTGCAGCCGAATAGGCTCCAGTTCAGAAAAACGATTAAGACTTGGCTATTTCCCCCCAAATAAGTTCTGTCACTGCGCCTGGACAAACACACGCCATGTGCTTTTTAGCGCCAAGACACCTCGGCATTCGTGAGCTTAGCTCTGAACCTTGATTTACATCTGTTTCTCGCAGGTTTACCCCGGCCAAAGTTTTCAGTGAATGGAAGAGGGTGGAGGGTTTATCCATTCATACGTGGTGGGCATGGGTGTGCTTCACTCACAGGGCTGAAAACCATTTTACTCAACCCCTATACCCTGCTCAATAGAGCAAATTCCCTCTGAAATAACCTAGATCTACAACAAACAAAATTAAACAAAATAGATGCGACAGACATGTGGAGCATACATTTAACGTTTCAAAAACCACAGATGCATGCAGTTATTGTTGTTATTATTGTTAATTTTGACTTGTAGAGCGCTTAATACCTGCAGGTCTCTAAGCGCTTTAAGAAGAACAGCGGAGGTTCCAAGGAGCGTTGTATCACAGAGGGGGGTGTTATGCCCAGGCTTCTGTGAATAGAAGGGTCTTAAGTTTTTTCCTGAATGGAAGGAGGCGGCTTTCAGAGCGAAGCTGACCAGGCAGCCTGTTCCAAAGTTGCGGCATGAGGACCGAGAAGGCTCGGCCGCCTTTAGTGGTGTAATTAAATCGTGGGCATTTTAGAAGGCCCTCTGTGGATGACCTTAGTGAGCGGCAGGGGGCGTATTTCTCCAGGCGTTCCTTGATGTAATTGGGTGCCTGACCAAATAGGGCCTTATGTGTAATGCAGAGGCCTTTGAATTTGGCCCTATGCTTGATGGGCAGCCAGTGTAGTTGTTGCAGTAGGGGTGATGCCCGAGTGAGCCTAGGTAACTTGAAGATTAGCCTAGTGGCATCATTCATCACCACCTGAAGTTGGCCCAACAGTGATTCTGGAAGTCCGATGTAGAGCGAGTGCTCATAGTCAAGCCGGGCCAAGATATCTGCAGCCACCACTGTCCTCATGGTTGAGAAGGAGAGGATGGGGGAAGAGTCTCCTCAACTGCCTGAGGAGGATCACGCAAGTTCCGAACACGGTGGAGACTTGATTGGCCAATGAGAGTTTGGCATCTATTTTGATTCCCAGACTTTTGACCATCGGAGCTGGGGCTGGAGTATCACCCAGCTCCTGCGGCCAGTAGTGGGAGTTCCAGGGGTTGGTATCATTGGTGACGGCCAGGACCTCCGTTTTGTCCGGGTTGATCTTAACTGAGTTGGCCGTCATCCAGTTTACCACAAATCGCAGCATGTCTTTCACCCGGGTGTGGGCCTGTGGGGTGTTTTCTATTTGCAGAATGATTTGCTTGTCGTCCGCATAGTTAAATACCTGGCAGTCCATCAGGGATAGGTCCTCCAAAACTTCTTTGCATTAGAAAATTCTGAAAGAAATCCTTGAGGGGGTCCTTCGCGTACGGGGATGTCTATTATTAGAGATTTAAAAGTCACCTAAAGTCCACAAGTGATTAACTGTCATAACTAAAATAGCAAACTAACAGAGGCCGCCTTTAGATACCAGAGCTAAAGACTACTGTTGCCAACTCAGATCTTGGATATCATCGCTATACAGGTAGGGGGGATGGCAAAGTATAGGAATCAAATACTTCATATTTGTTATTGATTTTTCTTTGCAAGAAGATTCCAGGGGTGAAGGACAGAATTTACTATTGCTTTGGTATCAGAACAGAGACTGGCCCCCAATTTACAATGAATTCTGTTGTGTATTTGTAAAGCACAGTTTCACCCACAAGGGTATCCTGACACGGAGCAATTGTGTGTGCCAAGCAGAGTCTATGGTAGGTTGGTTTATTGAAAAGCCAGGTCTTCAGCTTCCTGCAGAAAAATTAGCAGGAAAGTAAATTCTCAGAGAACATGCCTGAGGCCTGAAAGAGAAACCTGTAAAGTAACACTACTAAGACCAGTGACATAATCAAGCTCATCCATTCAGCTGCCATTTCATCATACCTGATGTTACCCATGCACACGCACTGTCCCGCCACTGGTCACCCAGGAATATACCCTTTGGTCCATCCTTAGTCGAATCATCTGTCTCCCAGAATTTTTTTCCTGGTAAAAGTTGCTGTGAAAGAAAAAAAACACTGATCACATAAACAAGTCTAAGTTCTTAAACACAAAAAAATTTAACATCTCTCCTATTTACTCATTTAAAGTGGTAACATTCACTCTAAACAATAGTTCTGTAACTGTACTGGTTAGGGACATGTGGTATTCTACTCCTGTGCCAGTGCACTAAGTGTACCCCAAAAACCTCAATGAGGCTATGTAAAAAAAAAAAAAAAAATAACCACACCTGAAAATCAGTTAAGCAATTCTGATATTTGCAGGGTTTTTGACTGGCATCACAGATGAACTGGGGACAGAAGATAAAACGATGCAAAAAGGGGGGAGAAAGTAGAGAGGAAAGAAAATACATGTGAGGCAAAAACAGCGGGGTGCTAGAGAAAGAAGAAATACGGAGCTGAAAGATTAGCGAGGCCAAGTTAGTGAGGAGCATGCACTCTGTAAACAGGTTTATATTGGCTCCAAAAATACATTGGCATCATGGACGTCATTTAGCGGACACTCAGGGTGGCAGCAGCGGCCCCCGCCACTGGCTTTACGACCCCTGGCTTCACAGGTGGTAAAATCAGTACTAAGAACACATTGGCAGGTTACTCTAATAATGAATAAAAAGAGAAAGCATGAGTAAGTCAATGTGACTGAATGCAAGTGAGACTGGGTGACTGAATGAAGGAGTGGGAGAATGTGGGAGAGAGAAAGTTTGAGTACAAGTGAAAGAGTATGAGTCAGTAAGAACAAGTAAAATAGTGTGAATGAGCAAGAATAGTGTTAGTGCAAGGGAGAGAATGAATGAGTGAGTGACTGTATGTAAGCTTGATAAGGTGATACAATGCTTGAGAATCTGAAACGGACCCTGTATACGGAAGGTAATTCTTTGTTTATAGAGGCTTCCATGGTAAAATACTATAGGCAATTCTTCTCATGACCGGATCCTGTGACAAAATACTGGCACTGACATACAGGAAGTACTTTTTGGGGAAAATGGACACCCATGCACAAATACTGATAGTGGCATAGTAGAGATAATTCTTGGCATAATGGCACCAATGAAAAGTGCTGGTGGTGGCTGACTTGATAAAGCTCTTCGCATGAGGGCACCTTTGGCAAAATGTTTGTGGCACATTTGGGGTAATTTCGGTCATAAGGGAGGACAACCGCAGTTTATGAAATGATGCAAAAATAGTCATCGCGAGATACTAGATTTAATGTTTGACATAAGGTTCACTCATGGTTTATGCCCAACATTGATATCAAAATCCAGGCACAGGTATATGGTTTGCAATTTGCAGAGTGGGGGGTGCCCAATACAAAATGCTGAACCTAGCACAATGGGGGTACTTGACATATGGGGGCACCCACAGCACATTTTGGGAAAAATACTGTATAATTATTGAAGTCGCACACAATGAAAGGACTTGAATAGATCTTAAGCACGTTTATGTGAAAACGGTTTTAAAATAAACTATTTCACCGCATTTGTTCTGCAAAACATTCTCCATGGAACAGTCGCCATCTGAACCCCACTACACGAAGGCTGTTTAATTCTTCCTGTTCACTATAATTTAGGGCTAGTATTACACGCCGCACTTTGAAGATCATGTCAGCACTCTAATATAGATAATGTCTAAAATCTACATTTGTCGGTTATGTTATTTTAATAATGCCACTGTTACATAACTTCAACTACGTCAATTATTATGATGTTCAAATGGTTATGGTAAGTGACCTCAATTCCTGGGAGATTCAGAGTCACATGATGTGACTTACTGTGACGTCATTAAGGTCAAAGGGTGTATGTATTCACTTCCGCTACACTTGGCATTTCGGTGAATTGACATCCATGATTGGAACACATACATAAAGACATCAAGGTAGAAGTGTGATAGACAGAAAAACATGAGTTCGAGGAAAGACAGCTGTTGTGAAAAAGGCAGAGAAAACGAAGACCAATGCTGAGGAACCGAAACAACCAAGAGTGGACTACACCACGAGCAGAACAGTTTCTCATACAGCTTTGCAAAAGCACACGAATGTTCACAAAAAAGTCCTTGCAGAGCAGCACTAGGACAGTTGAACATCCGTCCATATACAAAAAGTGGCAAAATAATGCATAACCAAGCTCTGGAACCTAAACACAGAAAAAGTGTAGGAAAGAGTGTATCTTGCATCCAATCGGTGTTTACCCCAGCTCCAAGTGTCCAACGCCAAATAAAGCTGGTATCTTAACTGTTTGACCTTAGTTTCACACACATCTAGTGCGCAGATGTCTATGCAAGTTCCTTATAATACAAGGTCTAGAACCTGGTCTGGAGGGGCAGAGTGGGCCGAGGACTACTATCCATGCTTGGGGGTGACAGACAAGGCATGGAGGCAACACACTGCAGTTTGTACATTTTTGTGTCTCGACCTCTCTCTGTATCAGAGTATGCAGTACACCATCTGCTCTTGTGTAAATATATAGGTTATGTAACCCACCAATAACCTTGTGCTAACATCCCTGTGTTAGTCGATTGAATGTGTGTATAGGGAATGAGTAGCACATGTTTGGTAGTATGAATCCATGGGTGTTGAGACTCTGGTTTATCATGAAACATGGAGGATGAGGGTAGCTTCCCCAGGCAGGGGAAGTGTACTGACTGCATTATGCATGTGGCTGAAGTATTGAGATACTAAAGTGAGGGAGGGTGGAGACAGGGTTGCCCTGATCACTGCCATTTGGTAGATGATAGGAGTAAATTGTGAGACTGTAGTTTGTTGTTCAAGATGATGACATTTCCAGGCAGGCCTGTCAAACTGCTGCCCATGTTTTTGATAATCCTGCTAGTAGCCAGCTCCAGTGTTAACTGCTGTGAGAGAAATCACTTTGCACAACGGTCGTGTCTCATGGACTGTCAGCAAATGGCATTTGAAAAAACCACTCAAGTCACACACACTGGTTACATATCCAAAATCTGACAAATGAGTATTAAAGTGAGATCCAGACCACCTCACTTTTTTCCACTTCCAAGTTCATCTTGACCAAGGACCAATTCTGCACAGTAGTCCAAGAACTACTCTGTGACTGGAGCTGGTGTCTGCTTGACAGCCAGTCTCCCAGAGGTGAGGAGACATCACTTGAAGTCTGCATTTTTTGCTGGGGAAGCGGAAGGCCTGCCTAAAATGCTTAGAATTGACTTGGCCATCAATGACAGCGCGCCCTGGAAATGTCCAGAATCATCCCGGTGTAGGGAGCTCAGGGAGAAAGCAGACGTTAGCAAGAAAAAAGCATCACGTGGTAAACAGTAATATGCTTCAAGCCAGAGACTAATATTGCCATAGAGAAAAGCCATGTCACCAAAGTGGAAAGGCCGGGCCTGCCAAAGACACACACCATAGATGTTCTGGAGATCCGAAATGCCATACCAGAGCACCTACATGTCTCCACCTGGCCAAGGAGGGTGGCACATCCAAAGAGTGCTGCTGTGAAGGCCTGCCACATTCGCCACATCATGCGGTCTGTGCTCCAACGTGAGGTCACCGCTGCCAAACCAAGGAAACCTCTGGGAGGCAGAATCCATGACCCAAACAGGCCACAAACACCAATAAAAATGCAACACCAATCAGCAGGTAAAAGTTGGGCTACAGATGCAGCCAAAGTGAGACACTAGAAAACACAAACGAGTCTGCCATGTGGAATTCAAACTTGCTGCGGAGAAAAGCCAGGGGTAAAAAGACGTTTAACTGAGCTATGTATGTTATCAGTAGGGTATTTCAAGTAATTCTCAAGGATTATGGTGATCTTATTCATTACACATCTCAGACAGGGACAGAACACTGAAGGTCGTGTGTAGTGCTTTACTGAAGATTGAAACTAAAATTATAACCCTGTAATTGTCTATTTATTTAAACAAAGATAAACATATGCTGTCTTTTGTCTTGTTATGTCTGATCGTTTATTCCCCACACTACATTTTTTAGAAGCCTTGGACTGCATGCTCTTGCTACCTAGAGTCTGTAAGGGGCAGTAGCTAACCCAATTCGCAAAGCCTTAATTGGATAGATGAACTCAAACACCATGGTTGGGGCATAAAAGCCCTATCTGCCCCGTGCTCCTCTGCCTCACCGGGTCTGACAAAGTATCTTCTTTCCGGAGACCGAATGCAAGAATATCAGCCCCGGTCAGGGTACATTATATGACAAACCCCTGCTCAAGGAGATATGTCTTCAGAAACCAAAAAGGGCCTAGACACTAAACACATTAGGCAACAGCAGAGACACAAAAATATACAGAAAGATCATTTGAGATTCTCTTTCACCCCCCACCCCCCACTGTGCCCCCACTGGCACTATCAAATAGATTACTTCACATCTCAAGCATCATTATACAGGCTCGCCAAATGAAGACATGGTGAGCACAAACTAGATTTTAAAGCAGACATATGTAGAATCTGGAAAACAGGAAGGGAAGGTTTTGCAACGTGGGTGAATGGCGCTCAGGATAAGCAGATATGAAAGACAATGTCCAATGCTTTTTAAGTCAAATGATGTCCTCAAAGAATGAGCATCAGGAGGTCATAAAGACGACAAATAGTCAGATGCTGGAAATCCCTATACCACGATAAATTAAATATCTACTATCATATTTGAGGGGGGCCGGAGCATATTTTAAAAACCCAAGATTTACCAATCTCATTCTATATACACACCATGAATCTGATGTTACGCATTTGCATGTAACCAATTTTAAGTACTTATTCATAATGGAATATCAAGAAAGGATACCAATTCTTTTTTATGTATAGACCCAGAAATTAAAAACAAACATGTCCAACCAACATTTTATTTTTTTAATTCTTATGCTTATACCTATGAGCCAAATCCAAAAAATTATGCACCCATCTTGGAGGTCCTATGTACATTTCAAGTCTTGGAGGGTCATTATTCTAGAGTTTATAGTCTAGTGCAAGATAGCCTTCTTTAGTTGGAGTGGCATTAACTATTTGTTCATTAAAATGAACAATCATTAGAGAAGTCCATGACTGGGAGATGGCGGGGGGAGGGTGGGTTGCGCTGTTAGAGTGTTTTTTTGTGGATGGAGTTTAACTGAGGATCTGGTCAGATTTTGATATGCTAAAAAAAAAAAAAAGTGCTCAGTCAACTAAGTAGTGCTGATTGGTGTCCAGTGGAGTGAGTAGCATAAGAACAGGTCTTCTTCCGTACGAATGAGGAGACTGCAGACCCCGTTAATGCACACTAGATTCAAGAAGAGTATAGGAGAAATTGTCGATCTTAAATAAATACTGAACAGGCATTTATGATTTTGACTTTCAAGGAAGATACATATCCTGTAGGTCGATTACTCAAAACCGTCAAGGAAACAAATATGAAGAGAATAAAGATCATAGCACATTTTATTTACAGTTTGTTAGTATACCAAATAGTTGAGCTAGTTAAGTAATTATTACAGAGATCTAGTCCAAATTACAGTAATAGCACCTAAAGGTCCTGTCCTGCTGAGGTTAATAAATTTAAATTGGGAATTATCAACAACTACTTTTTACAGTGCTTAGGTTACATCAGATTCGCATATTTCTAACTTTAAAAGGATCAAAAACCTGTACAACTACTGAAAGTGATTTTACACAACTACAGCCTGGACAGCTGAACGTAATTATACTTTGACAGAAAGGTAGCTGCAAGTCCAGAAAGTGACTTTTTTGTAAATTGGTGTAAACTGTTCAGTAGTTTGGGAGACAATAAAGAAACAAAAAATTGGGATATCTAGAAACGCTAAGGATCTACGAACCCTCCAGATCTCGTCCTGAGATCTGATTGGCTGCCAACACTTAAACCAGGGAGTGTCGGTAGCCATTTCTTGGAACTGTGCTTCAGTCAAGTCTCTGAAAAAAGGTTTAAAAAAAAAAAAAAAAAAAAAAAAAAAAAAAGAAGAGGGGGCAGGGTAGGACTACCCTGACCCTTTAGCTATGGTAATGGTGTCCCAGATGGACCGCGAAAGTTTTTTTTTTAAATTTACATTTTCACTGAAAATGGCAGAGGATCGTCGAATCTGGCAAAATTCGGTGCTTATTTTGGAAAGAGCCCCCGGGAGGGCCAGGTCCGAGGGCCATTGTTTAAATAAAGAATGAGAACACATCCCCAATGGTCTTGGAGCTCCGGGGACTACCACCTCCCCAGGGCTAAAGAAACATTGATGGGGGCCGCGGACCTCCCCAGGGCCAAATATTTTTTAAAGAATGGGAGAGGGGCCGCACAAACCCACTCAAAGGCCACATAAGGCCCCTGGTACTACCACGGCCGTTGGGCAGCCCTCGAAGAAGAAAGGAGGGGTACTGCGCGGCTCCCCTACTGGAGGGCTGCCATCCCCAAGGTACACACCTGCTATGTCCTGGGGTGTCTACCCCAAGGATATAGGCGTTTGCTTTTGCTTGGCAGGAGATAACAGCTCCCACCAATCAAAAGCAAACCATCCGGTTCCAGCAGGCGGGACCTGTCAAAGTGATCCCACCTGCTGGAAAGGAGGTTATATCTCTTTCCCTGTTCACAGACATGCGGGCAGGGAAAGAGATTAAAACATTTGTTGTTGCAAACAGGGAGCTGCATTTGCAGCAGTCCCCTGAGAACAATAGCAATGCCGGCTCCCAAAGGAGGCAGGGAGCGGGCTGGGATTGCGACAACCTTGAGGCTCCCCCACAGGCCCCATGTTGTACACAGGGTGCCCTGGGTGAGCTCCATGGCACACAAGAGACAATGGGGTCCATCGGGCCGAAATTGGCCCAGGTAGGGGGGCCACACACCCCTTCCCCTATTTGATTGTTGCTGGGTCTCAGGGGATAAGGTCGCCGGGCCGAAATCAGCTCAGGTAACGCGCATGCCCCCCCCCCCTTCCCTATTCAATGAAGGTGGGCACCAAAGGATGGGTTCCTCAGGGCCGAATCGGTCCCCCCCTCCACTGTGAAAAACAGAAGGCAGAAATATAAACAAAAAAGGGGAAACAGTGGGCAGAAAAACTAGCAGAAAACACAGAGGGAAGATAAAACTAGGAGACTCATGCATCCACTCAGACCCACTCGGGAGTGCGCGCGCATGAGCGGCCGTATTGAGGGGGGGGGGTGGGGGGGGGGGGGGGGAGTGCATGCGCGTGAGCGGCCGTATGGGGGGGGGGGGAGGGGGAGAGTGCGCGCGCGTGAGTGGCCGTATGGGGGGGGGGGGGAGGGGTGCGTGCGCGTGAGCGCCCGTATTGGGGGTGGGGGGCGAATGGTGCGCGCGTGAGCAGTCGTATGGGGGTGCGCCCGTGAGCGGCCGTATGGGGGGGGGGGGAAGGAGTGCGTGCGCGTGAGCGGATGTATGGGGGTGGGGGGGAGGGGGGTGCGCGCGTGAGCGGCCATATGGGAGGGGGGGGTGCACGCGTGAGCGGCCGTATGGGAGGAGGGGGGGTGCACGCGTGAGTGGCCGTATGGGAGGAGGGGGGGTGCACGCGTGAGCGGCCGTATGGGAGGAGGGGGGGTGCACGCGTGAGCGGCCGTATGTTACGGGGGTGCGCGCATGAGCACCTATATTGTTACGGGGGTGCGCGCATGAGCACCTATATTGTTAGGGGGTAGGGGGTGTGAGCACCTATATTGTTAGGTTGGGGGTGTGTATAGTTCAGGGTGCATGTGTGTACACGCATGCGCGCCTGTATAGCTGGGGCACGTGCATGTTTGCAGGGGCATGTGTGCGCGCATAGACGTGTGTGCGCGCGCATAGACGTGTGTGTGCAGGTGGACGCGTCTGCAGGTGGACGCGTGTGCAGGTGGACGCATGCGGGTGCACACGGACGAACGCATGTGCACGCAGGTGGACATGTGTGCGGTCATATGGGTGTGAGTGTGAACACCAGAATGCGTGTTAGTGAGCGAGCAGCCACATGGGTGTGCGGGGGGAGGGCGAGATGGTGTGGGTGGGTGCGCGTTTGTGCATGGGTGTGTGTAAGTGACTGGGTCTGTGAGGAGCAACATCTTGAACTTTTGCCTGTCCATATCAGTGCAGGCAGGGAAACCGATCTCAAGTCTACTCCCAGACGGCGGCAACATTTTTAAAGCTCCAGCCCACTGGGAGCAGTTACTGCGTTTGCTCATTTGGCCGGAGTTTTGAAAATGCACCCGCCAGGCAGGAGCAAACAAATTTCCCTGCCCGTACGGACAGAAAACGTGCTGTGTCCTGGTGGTTGGCTCCCGGGATTTAGCATTTGAGCCGGTCCTGGGTGATTGGGTCCCAGGGGGCCATTACTGGCACAAGGGGGGCATGCAGTTCTCACATTTGCTGCCATATTTTGGTCCAGGCCCCCCCACCCTCCCCCTCCTAATTTTTATTTTAATAGGGTCCCGGGGAGATGGAGTTCTATGGCTGACAATGGGCAGGTAAGGGGAGCTGTGTGCCCTCCCCCTTATGGAATGAGGCCCCAGGGGTGGGCACACCAGGGCCTATAATGGCTTTGAAAGGAGGGCTGTCCCCCCCCTTCCCGTTGAATAAACGATGCGGCCCCATGGTTGGGCTCGCTGGGGTCTATAACTGAAGAATGCTTTCCTAGTTGCCGTTTTGTTTTTGGGGGATCTCCAAAAATTGCCAATTTTTTGTATTATTATTTTGGCCCCAGGGATTTCCCTCTTGTTACTGACATGGCAGTCAGTGACTGCACACAGGCTCTGCGATGGCAGGCCTGGGACACATTTTACAAGCTGCTTCTGTGGGTGGCACAACCGGTGCTGCAAGCCCACCAGCAGCAGTTAACTTACATGCCCTTGGCACACGCAGTGCACTAGACTAGGGTCTGAACAGTAAGTCAACCAAGCCAATCATGGTAACACCAATCAATGTATCAATTTAACATAGGGAGCACTAGCACTGTGGCACGGATCAGCAGCGGCCCTGTGCCCAAAGCATTATTCCAGCAAAACATCGTAAACAGAGGAGGCCAACAGAAAAAAATGGAGGAGAGACTCATGCCAATGTTGCCAGGTCAAACACGTGTCCCCTCCAGCTGAAATGTGGGGAGAACTACCCTTCACCTAGGGAGTCCTCATCACTAAGGCGGAAAAATCTGGACAGACCATCAGCGTTGGCGTGATCTGTACCAGGGCGGTGTTCCACCGTAAAGTCCATCCCCTGTAGGGAAATGGACCACCTTAACAGCTTCGGGTTTTCACCCCTCATCTGCATTAACCATCTGAGGGGCCTGTGGTCTGTCTGAACCCGGAAGGGAGTCCCAAACAGGTAGGGTCTTAGCTTCTTCAGCGCCCAGACCACAGCAAATGCCTCACGCTCTATTGCACTCCACCTCTGTTCCCTGGGAAGTAACCTCCGGCTGATGAAGGCTACAGGTAGGTCTCGGCCCCCCTTATTCATCTGTGCTAGAACAGCCCCCACACCATGCTCTGAAGCGTCCGTCTGGACAATGAACTCCCAGGCACCCAACTTTTCCAAGAGGACCGGTGCTGTACACATTGCAGTTTTCAGGGTGTCAAAGGCCTTTTGACAGGCGTCAGTCCAGATCACAAGTCTTGGCTGCCTCCTGGAAGTCAGCGAGGTCAAGGGGTGCACAATGTTGCCATACCCCTTGACAAACCTCCTGTAGTAACCCGTGAGACCCAAGGCGGCTCTCACCTGAGTCTGGGTTTTTGGCGGTTCCCAAGCCAGGATGGTATCTATCTTGGGTTGCAGGGGGGCCACCTTGCCGCTCCCTACTTGGTGCCCAAAGTACACCACTGAACCCTGCCCAATCTGGCACTTACTGGCCTCGATTGTGAGGCCTGCTCTGCGCATGGCCAACAACACTTCCTGGAGGTGGCGCAAGTGTTCCTCCCAGCTGGCGCTGAACACTGCTATGTCGTCCAGGTAGGCGGCGCTGAAATCCTCCAGTCCAGCCAATACCTGGTTAACCAGCCTCTGGAATGTGGCAGGGGCATTCTTCATCCCAAAGGGCATAACCCGGAACTGGTAGTGCCCATCTGGTGTGGAGAATGCAAACCTCTCTTTTGCCCCATCAGTCAAGGCGATCTGCCAGTACCCAGACGTTAGATCAAACGTACTAAGGTACCGGGCAGCCCCCAACCGATCTATGAGCTCATCAGCTCTGGGGATGGGGTGCGCGTCAGTCTTGGTGACCGAATTGAGTCCTCGGAAATCCACACAGAACCGAAGTTCTGGTGAGGCACCAGGCGCTGCAGCCTTTGGGACCAAGACCACTGGGCTGGCCCAAGGACTGCTAGAGGACACAACCACCCCTAAGGCAAACATCTTGGAGACCTCCTCCTTGATGTATACTCTGACCTTGTCAGTCACCCTGTAGGCCTTGTGCCTCACAGGAGTGCTGTCCCCGGTGTCCACATCGTGGACACACCACTGAGTGACTCCAGGGATTAAGGAGAACAGATCAGGGAATTGTCCCAACAGATGGCGATAATCTTGCTGCTGCTCAGGGGTCAGTGTGTCAGAGAGGACAACACCATCCACTGACCCATCTTGCTCTTTTGCACACAGGAGGTCAGGAAGTGGCTCACTCTCCTCCTCCATTCCAGCATCTGTGGCTAGGAGCATGCCCACTTCGGACCTTTCTAAGTGGGGCTTTAACCGGTTGACATGCAGGAACCTCAAGGGGTTCCTGGGAGACTTCAAGTCCACCAAGTAGGTGACATCGCTCTTTTTCTCCACAACCTCAAATGGTCCAGTCCACCTGTCCCTGAGCGCACACGGTTCTACTGGGGCCATGACCCAAACTTTCTGACCAGGTTGAAGCTCAACCAGAGTGGCATTCTGGTCGTACCACCGCTTCATCTCTTCCCGGCTGGCCTTCAGATTTGCCTAAGCAAGATCTCTGAAGTGCCGAGTCTGGTTCCTAAAGGCCAGCATTTAACTGTATACATCCAGGGGAGGTTTCCTGGGAGATGGCTCCCAGCCTTCTTTGACCAGACTCAAAGGCCCTCTTACCGGGTGTACATACAAAAGCTCAAAGGGGCTGAACCCTAGAGACTTCTGTGGCACCTCCCGGTAAGCAAACAGCAGGCATGGTAAGAGGACGTCCCATTTACGCCTCATTGGTTCTTCAAGACCCATAATCATGCCTTTTAGGGTCCGGTTGAATCTTTCAACCAGCCCATTACCTTGAGGGTGGTAAGGAGAGGTAAACTTGTAGGTTACCCTACACTCCTTCCACAGAGACTTCATATAATTAGAAATGAAGTTGGTGCCCCGGTCTGACACCACCTCTCTGGGGAACCCCATGCGGGAGAAAACCCCCATCAGTGCCCGTCCCACCACGAGGGACGTCACTGTGCGAAGAGGAATGGCTTCCGGGTGGCATGGTCCACCAAGACCAGGATAAACCGGTTGCCCATGGCTGTCTTGGGGTCCAGTGGTCCCACAATGTCAATCCCCACTCGCTCAAAGGGGGTACTGACTACGGGAAAAGGTTGGAGGGGAGCCTTCTGCTTCCGCCCACTTTTCCCACTTGCCTGGCAAGTTTGACAGGTCCTAAAATGGATGTCTGAATCCCTTCTCATCTGGGGCCAATAAAAATGGGTGACAAGCCTGTCATAGGTCTTGTCCTGCCCCAGATGTCCAGCTAATGGAACGTCATGAGCCAACCCCAGTAGGAAGGCTCTGAAGCGCTGGGGTACCACCAGCACACGGGCTGACCCAGGCTCAGCAGCCTTAGGCTCGCTATACAGGAGGTCGTTCTCCCAGTAAATCCAATGTGACCCTGACTGATCACCTGTTGTTTGGGCTGAGGCCTGCTGCCTCATACCCACAAGAGAAGGGCACACTTTCTGTTCAGCACAAAATTCCTCCCTGGAGGGACCACCATCCTGCTGCCAATGGGTCAGCTCGGGCAGGTCTCCCTGTTGAGCAACTTGTTCCCCTGTAGGTTCCAGGGCATCCCCCTCAAGGTCTGCCTCCTCCTGGACCGTGGGAACGATGGGGGACGGCTTCCCACGCCCCCTGCCTCTTCTGTTCACGGTTGGGC
Source organism: Triturus cristatus (assembly GCF_964204655.1). Lineage (NCBI taxonomy): Eukaryota > Metazoa > Chordata > Amphibia > Caudata > Salamandridae > Triturus > Triturus cristatus. The sequence continues at coordinate 977,381,711 of NC_140583.1, forward strand.
CCTGGGCCATACTTTCAGGCTCCAGGACCCCATCAACACCCTTACTAGCTGACACGGACCGAGTGGTCGCACACGCCCACTCCGGCAGACCCAACATTTCCAGATGCGCTTTTCGCTCCACCTTAATCCAAGGGGAGTCCTCCAAATCATTGCCCAGGATACAATCAACAGGCATGGCGGGCCTCACAGCAACCTGAAGAGTACCGGAGACCCCCCCCCCCACTCAAAAGGAACTTGAGCTACCTCACACTTACTCTGAGTTGTCAGCAGCTACCACGGGGTAGAATGCATGAGGGACCACCTGCTCTCTGGACACCAAGTGACACTTGACAGCTCTCACACTTGCTCCGGTGTCTCTGAGAGCTTCCACCCTATGGCCATTAATGGTCTCCCACTGCCTATATTTCTTAGTGTTATTAGGCAGAGGGGTTGGAGGGACCATTTCCACGTCTGCTAAAGAGACCAGGGACATTTCTGCGGGACTCCACCCACCGGGGGCACCCATCTCGTTCCCTCCCAGGGCTACATTTGTCACCTGACGGGGGGGGGGGGGGGTGCACGTGGTGGTGCATTCGAATCCCTCATGGGACACTGGGGATCATAATAACGGTGTCCCACCTGCTTACAAACGTAGCAGGTCATGGGGCCCCTGGGAACAGGTTTACCTGTCGGGACCTCTGGCTTCTTTACAGGGGGAGGCTGGGAACCCTTCCCTTGGTTCCCTTGGTGATTACTTTGGGGCCCTTTCTGAAACTCCCTCTGTTTACCCCTGTCCCCCCCACTCTTCTGCTGGGGACCCTGCCCACCTTTGGCTGAGTCTCCCACTGGTCCCTTATGGACCCTGGTACTGACCCAGCGGTCCGCCTCCTCAGCAAGTTTTCTAGGGTTAGATATCTTGCTATCAATAAGGTGCTGGCGTAGCTCTGGAAAACAGTTATTAGATAAGTGCTCCCATGCAAACAAATCATAAAGAGCATCATAACTATCCACTTTGCTACCCTTTACCCAACCATCCACGGCTCTGCAAAAAAAGAACACATATTCAACCCAAGTAGTACCAGGCAACTTCTTACATTCTCTAAAGGCCTGTCGGTACTTTTCTGTAGTTAAGCCATACCTTAACATTAAAGCATCTTTCATATGAGTTGAAGACATCCTATCCTCAGCGGGCATGTCCAACAAGGTATCTCTCCCTTCATTGACAAAGCGACCCCACAACCCCACTCCCCAATTTTTCTCAGGAACCCGGTGGGCCATCAATGCTAACTCATATGCTTTGAACCATTGACCAATATCCTCATTCCTACTGTAATCTTTTATCACATTTTTGGGAAAATAAAACCTACTTTCTGCAGGCACAGATGGAGTGCTGCCACCAGAGGGATTAAACTCTAAACTCTTAGTTTTAAGCTCCATCTCCCTCAACATCTTCTCACGTTCAAACGCTAATTTCACTTTCAAAATCTATTCTTTTGCTCTCCATTTCAGCTTCTCTCCTTCTTCTTGCATACTCTAACTCCAACTGCCCTCCTAATTTCAGTTTTGCCATCTCTAATTTGTACCCCCTCTCCTTCTCCCTGTCTTCCAAATCTTCAGGAGAAAGGCCCGTGGAGGAAACACTGCTGCCGGGAGATGCCCCTGGCCCATTCATGGGCTCTTCCACTTCCTCTTCCGGTACCACCACCGGATCAGAGGGATTTCTGGCCTCGAACCTGGCCTTCAGCGCTTTAAGAAAGTCCTCTTTCACTCTGAGACCTGTGGTAGGAACTTTAAACTGCTTGCAAAATTGCTCTAGCTTCTTTTTCTTGTAGGTATTTATCAATTCTTTATCAAATTCCTCCACAACAATAACAGCAGGGGTAACAGCTCCGGCATCACTCATGGTCAAAACTGGCAGTGTTTTAAAAAAAATATAAGCTCCAGGAAAGCGGAGAACAAAAATAGAAGATCCTACCAAAACAGATTGTGGCTGCGCTATGGTCTGCTTTCACTATGTAGCGTACACTAATCACTGCACTTGAGTCATAAATGCAAAGTTCAAATCCTCACCTCTGACCACCAATGTTAGAACCGGCGGTCTCTAGTTGGCAGAGGTATACACTTCTGACAAATAGGGACCCACCTTCTCTAGTCAGGGCAAGGGGATTACACACTCAGATAACCCCTGCTCACCCCCTTGGTAGCTTGGCAGAGCAGACAGGCCTATCTCAGAGACAGTGTGTTAAGCATTTATGACCACATACAGTAATAAAGTGAATACACTACAAACGGACACAACACAGGAGTTATTATAAAAAAAAATTATTTTTATATAAGGCTTTGCACAAGACCAAGTAGCGATAAAAATACCACAATCTAAATAAATACTCTTTGGAAGGAAAAATAATAGTTCAGGTGAAGTTTCTCTTTAGGAAATAGTTCTTTAGGTAACAAAAGTAAGTATTCTTCGTAAAGCACAGTTCTTGGCAACAATGTGACCCCGCAGGAGTCACACGACGTCGAGTTTACGATATTCCCAAGGTTCGGTGTCGACCGCGAGGAGCGCTACGTCGAGCCTGGAGTTGCAACATACCCCACAACAGTACCTTGAGAATGAAGAAACACGATGTTCCACGGCGTCGAGAGGTCGGCGTCGGGGCGATCTGCAGCGGCGTCGAGAAGTGTCGGGCCGGAGCAGCGCTCACGGTGTTGAGAAGGGCGCAACGTCGATGCGATCAGCAGCGGCGTCGAGACGGGGTCACTGGGAGCTGGAGCCGAACTCACTACTCCCTGGCGTCACTACTGGCGTCGATCGGGCCCGGCGGCCTGCGTCGAAGGCTCGGAAAACTGGAGCCGTACACACGATGTCGAGCTGGATTCAGCGGCGTCCGTCGACGTCGAGTTTGCAGATTCCTCCTGTGCACAAGCAATTCAGCAGAGGGTGAAGTCCTTTAGCCCTGTGACTTCAACAGGAGGCTGGCACTCTTCCAGCCCTTGGAGATTTTCTTACAAGCTTGAGAGTACACACCAAGTTCCTCTCTCCTGGTCCCTTGGCAAAAATAAAGAAGCAGCTTCAGGTTCCCCCCAGCAAACAGCACACTGGCAGAAGGGGGAGGCAAGTCATTGTATCAGCAGGCTTCTTGTCCTTGGTAGAGGTTTCCTTGTCAGAAGTGATCCAAGTTCTTTGGTTCAGGGGTCCTTCTTTTATACCCCTTTTCTGCTTTGTTCCCTTTGTCCAAGCAGGGAAATTCCCCCCCATCCCAGGTTTGTTGTGGGTGTTGCCAGGCCGAGGCTCCTGGCCTATTCACTGAGCAGGGCAGGGCCATCAGCCGCCCAGCAGGAGGCGGAGCCAGTATTGTCACTGGCAGGGGCAGGGCCATCAGTCGCCCGGCAGGAGGTGGAGCCAGCATTGTGTCAGGCAGGGCAGGCTACCAGGGACTACTCTTCCCCCACTCTAAAGGTAAATGCCTCATTCACCCCACACTGACTCATTCAGACCTCTGGCGCCACCTAGCCCCTGACACACACACACACCAAACCAGCAGAGACCGGTGGATAGTTGGACAAGAAAATAGCCACTTTGTAAAAGCTCTATTTTCAAACACAGAATTTAAAAACCATCCATCCTAAATGATGTGTTATTAAATTCTGAGTTCAGGGATACTAAACTCGAACCGCTACCATGCTCCCTGAGTCAGATAAGATTATAATGGAGTTAATAACCAGTCTGCCCATTCTGGCCTATGGAAGGCAGGTAGCCCTTCAATAGTGAAAAACAAAAATGGCTGTAATTCACTATTAGGTCATGCCACACACATCAGGGCATGACCTACCTTTTACCAACAATGCACCCAGCCCTAGGGCCTACCATAGAGGTGTCTGAAATGTGGCAAAGTGAAGGTTTTAGAGACTGGCAAGTAGGTTTCCTTGCCAAGTCGACATGGCAGTCAGGAACTGCACACAGGCTCTGCGATGGCAGGCCTGGGACACATTTTACAAGCTGCTTCTGTGGGTGGCACAACCGGTGCTGCAAGCCCACCAGCAGCAGTTAACTTACATGCCCTTGGCACACGCTGTGCACTAGACTAGGGTCTGAACAGTAAGTCAACCAAGCCAATCATGGTAACACCAATCAATGTATCAATTTAACATAGGGAGCACTTGCACTGTGGCACTGATCAGCAGTGGCACAGTGCCCAAAGCAATATTCCAGCAAAACATCGTAAACCGAGGAGGCCAACAGAAAAAAATGGAGGAGAGACTCATGCCAATGATGCCAGGTCTAACATTACTGCTAAGCAAATGTCGGAGTATTTGCTAGAAATGCAACTGTTGCTCCTTTCTTCCTCGTTGAGTAAGCCCATGGGGCTGCTTGTTTGTGGCATAACTGTATGACTTGTGCAATTCATCTTGCAATGGTGTTTTTGGTTACTGGTCGTCCCAGAAAACTATTAGATACAAAGAATTGCTTTGTTTTCCTGCATTCTCTGGACGCTAGAAGAGCAGTCCTGTATTACATTGAAAAAACTTGTGTGAAATGCTTTCTCTGCTTGTCTTTGGATGAAACTTGGTATTTGTATAGTTTGGTTTATGTGGAATTTTGATATCACCTTTGGCATAAAATGTGGACCTGTTCTCATGACAATCCTGTCATTATGAATTTAGAAATAGGGTTCCTCTAGTGTTAGTGCTTGCAATTCACTAACTCTACGTAGAGAGGTTACTGCTATCAAAAAGGCCGTTTTTAGTGTTAGCATTTATGGCGTTGCTTTGTCTAGTGGTTCGAATGGTGCTTTCATCAGCTGTGCGAGCACTATATTATGTTTCCATGTGGGTGCTGGCACCATCTTTGGAGGTGCGATTCTTTTTCCTCCTACTAGGAACCTTTTGACTACGTCACCTCTATATGTACAATATATTTGCTACAATTGCTGATAAGTGTACTTTTAATGATGTGTAGCTTAGTTTACTGTGTAGTAAATGTGTTAAGTACTTCAGAACTGTTTTTTCCTTTGTGATCTTTTTTGAAAGAGGTTCAAGGCACTATTGAGAGTATCTTCTCCATTGTGCTTTCTGGCAATTTGCGGTGTTCAAATTCTAAGTCCTAAGGAGCCATGCTGCAAGGCTTAGGCTCTCGGGTTGTGGGTGAAGTACCTTTCTGTTTTGCATTGTTAGTAAGTCTTGCCTTTTTTGGTAATTTGCGCATTGATCCTTGAGATATCTCCATTATCTCTGAGAATCAAGTCTGTCTGGCCCACTGTGGAGCAATGAGATTAATTGTCATGTGGCTGATCCTGCATTTGTTGATCACGCTGTGTAGAAGTGGTATCGGGGGAAAAGAGTAAGCATATATCCCTGACCAGTCTATCCATAGCACTTTCCCTAGGGGCTGATTGCAAGGTTCCCTGGATATGAATCGTTGGCATATCGCACTGTGGGGTGTTGCAAATAGGTCGATTTGAGGAGTTCCCCATTTCCTGAAAATCCTGTTGAGTTCCGATTGATTCAATTCCCACTCGTGGGAAGAGGACGTTTGTCTGCTCAGTCTATCCGCTTCTACATTGTCCCTTCCTGGTAGGTGTATTGCTGTTATGTTTATGCTCTATGGGATTGCCCATCTCCAAAGTTGTTGAGCTAGAGTCGAGTGCTAAAGATTGTATTACTCCTTGCTTTGTTATATAAAACATGGTTGTGTTGTCTGTTTGTAGTAACACTTTCTTTCAGTGGAGCTCTTTCTGAAAGGCTTTTAAGGCTAGGAACACTGTTTAACTCCAGGATATTGATATGCTTTACAGCATCTTGCTGTGTCCACAATCCCCTTACTTTGAGGTTGTTCATGTGGACTCCCCGTCCTATCTGGGAAGCATCTGTTATGTTCATAGTTGGAGTTGGTTGTGTGAAGAGTGCCTTGTGCTAGGTTTGTTTTGTTCCACCATGCTATCTCTTGATGAACTGTCTGCTTGACAACCACTAGATCTTACCAAGTCCCTGTTGCTTGTGACCATTGCTCTTGAAGCCATCCTTGGAATGGTCTCATGTATAATCAAATGTTGGGGATCAGATGAATGCACAAAACAATCATTCCTAGTAGTTTCCCACTGTCCTCACTGTCAGAGCTTGCCCCTTCTGGTATAGATGTGTCTCCTTCAGGAGGGCTAATCTTCTCTTCTTGGTTGGCAACACTTTTCCTGATATTGTATTGATCTCTGCTCCCAAGAACACTTTTTCTTGTTCCGACTCTGGTGAGGATTTGTCACAACGTATTGAAAATCCAAGTTAAACTAGTGTCTCTATCACCTATAGTATATGCTGTTTGCAGAGACTGTAGGAGCTTGCTTTTACTAACCAGTCGTCAAGGTACGTGTATACATGATTTCCGTGTCTTCCCCGATGAGCAGCTACTGCAGCTAGGCACTTTGTGAACACTCTTGGTGCTGATTTTAGACCGAATGTTAGCACTTTGAATTGGTAATGTGCTTTGTTGATAGCAAATCTTAATAGATTTTTGTGTTTTTTTGTTCATGGGAATGTGCAAGTATGCATCTTTTAAGTCTATGGTTGCCATGTAGTCTCCTTTTTGCAACTGAGGTATCACCTCCTGCGGAGTTGTAATTTTGAATCTTTGAGTTTTTAAGAATTTGTCGAGAAACCTCAGGTGTAATATTGGACATAATGATCCATCTACCTTTAGAATTAGGACGTACGTGAAGTAAATGCTGTTGTTCCTTCCTTTGTGTGGCACCTGTTCTATTGCATCTTTGGCTTGAAGCTCTTGCACCTCTTGGAGTAGTTGAGAATTCTATTTTTAAATGCATCTTTTTGTTTGGAGGTTGCTTGTTTAGCTCTATGCAGTAACCATACTATATTCAGTTTAATATCCATTTGTCTGAAGTGATCTCTCTTCATTTTAGGAGGAAGTATTTTAACCTGCCTCCTACTGGTGCAGTATGCTGGAGGAAATGTTTAATCATAGGATGTTGTCTTTCTATTGAATGTATTTCTGGAAGCACACTGATTTTTTTAAAAGTGCATAAGCTTTGGAATGCATTCACTTTGTAGTTGTTTGCGGTCCTCCTCGTTATGGCAGGCCTCTTCCCCGGGGGCGCCCTCGAAACGATTGTCTTCCTTGCGGTTATTGCCAATTCTGCTGTTGCCCTTGTTGTCCCTGGCTTTCTCCTTGGTAAGTGTTATATTTGATGCGAGGTTGTAGGGTCGATTCTTACCTCTGCCCGCTGGCCTCCTTGAGGGGGTGCCTCTACGCATGCCTCAATTGTGAGGCGCCCATAGATCTTGCGGTCTCATTGTCTTTAATTGGTTTAGCCTGTCGTATACGACGCTATCAAACAGTTGTCCCCCATTGAACGGTGAGTTCAGTATGACTTGATAACAGATATTCGCAGGCCATGCATGCCTTCTTTCGGTGATGCCGATCATCTGCCTGCTCGATGTCTCTGCTGCATCTAGGACTGATTTTAAACATGTGTTCGCTATGTTTTTTCATTTTTCCAATTAGTGGCTTGCCCTTCTTTGGAACGGTTCTGGCAGGACCTTTATTTTTCTACCTCTTGCCAATGTTAATATGCATGCATGTTTAGCAATGCATTCGAATTTGCTATGCGCCACTGATTTGTCGCACTCCTCTCGACCTTTCTCCCCATAAAGCCAACATCTTGCTTTCTTTGCCTGGTGGAGGACCAATGGTGGTTGGTACATTAGCTCTTTTCCTAGCCGTGGATGTTATAATTGAGTCAGCTGGCATGGACCCTTTGATGTAAATAGGGTCCTTCAAAGAATGTATTTTTTCCTCTCCTCTTGGTGTGACTGCCTTGCATGTGGCAGGCTCTTTAAATGTTTATTTTCCTTGATCCAATACACTTGACTAGAAAGGAATTGGTTTTCTTCCTCCAGTTGTACTCCATAAGTATATGTGGCCTTCTTTATGACTTGGTTGTACATCCCAATGTCATCTGGTGGTGAAAGCCTCGAAGGATATGTACCCACCGCTTCTTCCAGTGATTCGGTGTTGAGATATTGCCATTGTAGGTCCTGAACCTCCGAGGTCGCCTAACCCACATAAGTTAGTTCCTTGTCTTCTTCTTTGAAGAATTTCTCTTCTTAGAGCGGTTTGGGTGTTGTTGGAGGCTGTAACTACTCTATGCCCGTTTCTCCTTCAGTTAAAGTTTTCAGTGGTATTTTGAATTTCTTCAAGCTTTCGTTGAATTTTGTTTTTGCGTTGCAAAATACTTGCCGTTTACGCTTCTAGCCTCCTCTTCTTTTCCATCTCGGATGCTTGAGCTTCAACTTTGAGACCTTCCGCTATCCTTTTCATGCTTGACGCCGCCAACATGGCAGTCGAAGCCTGTTTTGACCTCTCTCGTGTCTACATCGATGCGTCTTTTTCGTGACCGTCTTTTTCGTCTTCGATTTTCCGAGGGTCTTTGCCGTCACGGAGTCCTTGTCTAAGGATCTGACGGAGTGTTGGTCTCTGGACGCAGCCGTGGCCATAGAGTGCCTCGACACCAAGGCTCCTTTTGTGAACTTTGAGTCCGTTTTTCAGGAGTCGTCTAGCTATTTAGAGGTCGAAGTCTTCTTCTCGACCTCTGTGACCGAGATGTGTCTGTCCTCGTCTACTTATGACCCTTCGGCGATGTTGCACTTCTCTTCGCTGGAGAGGCCCAGGTCTCGAGTGATGGTGCTGTGCTTTGGCCCTGCAAGCTGTAGTTGGCTCTTCTCTGTTGCTCTCTTACTCTCAAAGTCTTTGGGGTTTAAGCTGAGCACGCGTTACAATCGTCACCTCGGTGATCCAGCAGCAAGCAAAGGTTGCAGACCGGATGCGGATCCTTTTGTGCGTACTTGTGATGACAATTCTTGCAAAACTTGAACGGTGTCTTGTCCATTACCGCGCACAGGGAGCCCCCTGCATGCTCATTCTCGGTTTGTCAAAGAAGGTTTTCACTTCTCGGTGCACTCCGCCACCTTGAATCCAAGTCCAGTACATCGAATTCTTGTATCGCTGTTCTGTAGAAGTTTTTACTTACTTTTTGTCAATTCTTCTCTCCAAATCAAGAGCTCCTACTGTATCGATCCAGACCCAATATCGGTTTAAAAAAAGAATCTGAAGATGGCGACCAACGTCAGAATAGGATACCAAATGGTGGTATGTCGACACCCACCAACAAAAAAAGAACACATACAACAATTCCGAACCCAACCACTAGATGGCGGAATAATGCACAGCATGCGAATCCAGAAAAGATTCACGCTGCAAAACAAACCTTTCTAAACCTTTCCCTCTGATTCTTCCCCCCTCCACCTACCTTTAACTCATCCCAAGCCTCCTCCTACTGCTATGAACTCGGAAACAAAAAAAAACAAAAAAAGATTTCTAAATCCTCCTTCTATACCTCCACTATCCTTTTCAATCCAAATTACAGACTAACATGTCCACTGCTCAAATTACTTTTATAATTCACTATACTAATTCACTACTAATCCTTTATGGGTTCAGCAGTAGTGTGCTACTCACCGAAAAAGCGCTTTGATGCCTCGTCAGGGATAATAAGCGCTATATAAATTAATTAAACAACAAAAATAATAGTGACCTTTGATTTAGAAGAAACTACTTAAGGTATTTACACCAAATCACAACTATTATTAGAAATGCAATAGGTCTCGCATTTTTTTGAGTAAGAGCTATTTGCATAGCTCAACAGCTACGGACAGAAATTGCCACTTTGCAGGTGCCGAACACAGCATTGCTCTCTGAAACAGCCTGAAAGCCTAAAACAATGTTGATAGCCTACAAAATAAAAAGGCAGATCAGGTTGACCAGGAGGAACCGTGGACGTATTAGGATGGCCAACGCAAGCAGACAATTAGTGAAATCTCCTGGGCGTGACCCAAGCACGTAAAGGTGGAAAAATCAAACCCAATGCACCAATAAAAACCCGGTATTTCTAAATGACACAACAAACAAACGGTAATTCATGGGCATGCCAAAACGAGATAATAGGTCTTGCGTCCTAAAAAGAGGTAGGTGAACAGAGCCATGGGTGAAGGGATTGTAAGAAAATCAAGAGGTGAACAGAGGAGTGTTAAGAGAGTGGGATAAACGGACGGGAAAGGAAAAAGAGGTGCAGAGGGGCAAAGGTGGATGGGGAGAGAAATATAAATGGAGGGAGGGATGGTTGGGGTGCAGGCATTCTGAGGGGGAACTAACAGACAAGACACTGGTCTGCTACATGCTATGATAGAGGGTCAGACCAGTAAATGAAATCGCTGAGAAACAAGGCCGAGTATTCCAGATTGCGTGAGCTCCTAAAAACATGAAGGTGCCGAGAGTGACTGAACGGTGCATCACTTGTGTCCGTGTGAAAATCAGGAGTTGGTGCCATAAAACAACTGGAAGCAGGGGGCAGTCACAAAAGGCACTGATGGATTAAGCTGAGGCGTACCCGTTCAAATGCTCTGAAGAGATAAAGGAGCATTGTTAAACAACAGTTGCAGGGGACCAGCAAAATAGGAGGGGGCGAGGCGCATCACCCCCACTGTCTTGGGGTGAGAGAGCAGGGGTATCCAATGCCAAGGGAACAACGGCCCCAAAGCGCATGGTGCCAGACGAAGGGGGCGAGAGAGCGCACCCGGAGCTTGGGGGGGGAGGGGCATACAGAGGAACGAGTGCTTGGAGAACAAACACAGGTCAGGGTGCTAAGAGGAGAAGAGAGAGAGAGGGGTCGGGAACTCGGAGTGAGGGCAACAGACTGAGAAAAGATGCAATAGGTCTCGCATTTGCGAGAGTTTAAGCTCTTGGCATTGTAAATGGCAATGCCAGTTTATTGATGTTTGAAAAACCAACACGTAAATAAAAGGCATTGTAATTTATAATGCCAACAGCTCAAGCTCTCGCAAATGCGAGACCTATTGCATTGCAAATGCTTGTTTAAGGGCGCACCTACAAAATGAGGAGAGCAAGATTTTTTTTTTGTTTTTTTTTTAAATTGCAGGATTGGGAGGCTAGCAACATGGAGGTAAAAACTAAACTAAGATGGAAAACTAACAGGGCGGTGAGGGGTGGGGGACCTAAGCATTTATCGGGGATGATAAACAACATAAAGGGAGGTAGGGAGGAGAAACTACTGACAACAGAAAGAGGGTGTGGGTCGGGGGAAGCAATATGAAGGGCAGGGTGAAGAGCAGAAGCAACGGACCAGTATAGTGCCAGAGGGGGTGAAGAACTCGGGCGAGCAAACAGTGGGGGTGCGATGGGATTGTGTGGGGGTAGTGAGGAAAAGCTAAAGGCGAGAGGTGGGGGTGCAGACAGGATAAGCAATATGGAGGGCAGGAGTAGGGAGAAGCGGCAACAGGCAAGTGAAAATAAAACATCATGCTCTATGGACGTCATTTAGGGGTTGCCAGGGCAGCTCGTCCTTATAGACGTTAGCTGGGGATGCACTCTTTGTATTCTGTCAATTATATTAATACACTAACAGTGGGGAATGAATATATATGTGCGATATTTTTCACTATTAGTGTTGTAAAAATAGAGTTCAATCAGCTGAAATAGGACCTTCTCAGGCAGCCACGGTATGTAAACAAAATGCTTTTAAATGCATGTTGTGTGCATGCTTGCGGGTGACTGAGTGTGTGTGTGTGAGTGAGTGATAATGTGTGTGTATATGTAAGCATGTGTGTGTGAAAGTGAAGGTCAAAGGGCGTGTGATGTTACTTCTGCTACCCCAGGCATTTTGGTGAATTGACGTGCATGTCATGCTCATGAAGCATCCAGAACGCCTCCACTCGCCTGATCCTAGACATCCCCCGCCACAGCCACATCACACCCCAACTGAAAGACCTACACTGGCTCCCCATCAACAAGAGGATAACCTTCAAGCTCCTCACCCACGCACACAAGTCACTCCACGACACCGGACCAGCGTACCTCAGACGACTCAGCCTCTACACCCCCGCCCACCTGCTCCGCTCCACAGACCATGCCCTCGCCACCATCCCCCGCATCCGAAGAGTGACCGCCGGCAGCAGATCATTCTCCCACCTAGTCGCCAAGACATGGAACACCCTCCCCATCCACCTACGGCAGACCGAAGACCTATCCTTCAGGAGACTCCTCAAGACCTGGCTCTTCGAACAGTAGCAGAATCCCCCCCCCCCCCCCCCCCCCCGGCGCCTTGAGACCCTCGCGGTTATGTAGTGCGCTTCACAATTGCTATGACTGATTGATTGCAAATAATTACTTGGGAAGCACGCAGCAGGTGTTGAAGGATCGGCACTAGTCTGACCTGTTTAAACTTGCTTGCCATCCTCAAAACAGAAACTACTAACACGCCGCCCTACATGGCCGAGAAAATCACCACATACTGGGGTTAAAGTAATACAAGAAGACTTGACTAGAAATCAGCAGATGCAAAAAGGAGAGAAGACCAGAAAAGATGCATTTTCCAACTATACACCGATCTGGAAAAACACCCTTTGATGGATCAGATGTCCACTCAAAAATATAGAAGACCTGCTTCTTCCAGGACTGCATCGGCCTCTATCCATACTAACCGTGTGTGTTTTTTTGTCTCTCGCGTTGAACACTAGAGACCCCCTAAACCCCACCATTCCCCCACCCCCCAAAAAAATAAGTGCAAGATTCTGAATGCACTTCAGAATTTTCACTATATACACAACTGCTACACATTTGTTTAATTAATGCAAGTTATAACGACTACAAATGTTATGCTTTCCAGGCGTTTGAGAATAACGTTCCTAGGCAATATACAATCTATTACAAATTAAATTAAAGAGAGATAATACAACAAAAGAGCTCAGTGTAACTAACAAATATGGCATTAAAAAAATTATTTTAATTATAACAAATAAATATAAAATTGAAACAATTTCTTGCTAAAAAGACATCAAATTGATGGCACTACATAATACATTCTTTATGCTAACAAGGTTTTATTTTCTCCATACATAATTGGCCTAAAAAATGCAATAAAACTTAAAACCAAAAGTGGCAGAAATTAAATCTTCGACGCGTGTTTCGGCGCCAGTGGCGCCTTCATCAGGAAATGCCACAGGTAAACTTTTTGTAATATCTGATTTTGTTCTGCACGATTGTGGTACCAAAACCTGGGGAAAAATGTTCGCATTACAAGAAGATACATTCTAAATAGAGACCGAAAGTTGCGTGGATGGCGAACCTTCGTGATTAAAAAGACACACGTTCCGATATGTCTGTGCGGTACGATGCGTGAAGAGAATTGCATAGAGGGCAACCCTTCGAGTTTTTAAATGCGATCCTATTAAAATATGGTTAACCGCGGACAAATGGTGGTCCCTTGTCAGCCCGAGTGTCAATGTAGCTTTCCAGGCGTGCCTGTTAGGTCCAGGGTACAATAGTGTGGCAGCTGCTAGCTTCTAAATGAAAGGTGCACACATGGGCACAGAAGCGGCGGGCTTTAAATAATGCATACCACCGAGGTGTGCACTGCTTTCTACCAGGAAAGCCTCTGCCTCCGGTGAGCCACGGGGGGGCGGACACACACACACACACACACACACACACACACACAAGGAAACTGGCGGGGGAGGGAGGCATTGTAAGAGGCAGATAGCATCTGGGTCACAGTGCTCCCGGGCAGGAGGGGTGAGCCATTTCCTGTAAACATCAGGGAGGTATACCGTCCCCCTCCCCCACACGCCGCCCCTCTCGAGCTATTCTCAGGCGCTCTGAAGCAGAGAGCCTTCTGTCTGGACAATGCAGCAGCAGAGCTCCTGCTCCTCCCAGCCAGCAGGGGTTAGAGAGGAGAGGAGAGGAGGGGGCGGAGTGCGCTTCACCTTTCACCCTTCTCTTCCAGGAGCAATGGCCTGAGGGTAGATCTTCTTGGTATGTGTCACACACCGAGGCTTGTCACGTCATCAGAGCCCACGGGTGCAAAGCACGTAGGGGGCAGGGCTTGTCTGGGCGTTTAAGCTCTTTGGTGCTTGTATCTGCAGGACAGCAGAGTCCCACTGTGTAGTTCCACTCCAAGTAAGACTCCAAGAATACATGCCCGTCCTGAAGCAGGTGAGGAGCGAGACATTCTTCCTGACCGCACGAGGCAATTAAGTTTTACAATAAAAAGTTCAGGGTAGGGGCAGGAGCACGTACTGTAATATTTGTAGTTCACACCCTCGCTCTTTAACTCCCCTACTTTACACGTTGTCTGCAAATAATTGCCAGTTTTGAACTGCGACCCTCAAAACGTATCTAGGAAAAGGACGCATTTGCAGTTCAAAATTGACTGGGTGATTGCGAGTCAGTCCGGGCCCCCTACACAACGCAGACGAGTTCAGAGGTGTGGTTGTTATTTTACAAGTGAATACACAGCTCAAGTACAGAACAAAAGAGAAGCCAGTCAGTCAGTCAAAGGCTTTATTTCGATAAAAACGTATCATAAAAGCATAACAGTTAAAAATAGAATAAGTTAATTTCATTTGACTTTTTTAAAAAAAAACTATTTTTACAATAAAGAACAAAACAGGTCATAAATGATTGTTAAGAGTAAATTAAACAATTTCCTTGAGCCTTTTACTTCTAATACGCCATGCCCAAGATAAGAATTTTGCAAGGGCACAAACGTACAATGGGCGAGCGTCTGACATTAAAATGCGGAGTGCCACAATATGGTGTCAGAAGCAGATTAAGTGCGACGGACAGAAGAGGCCACCGCTGATCCAGGCCATTAAAAAACATTACCTCCTCTTACTCGCTGGTTCCGGGCCCACAGCAAGGGGCTTTGCACTAGGCCCTGAAACTGGACAATCGCTAACAGCCTTGACGTCGCCTTCTGATTATTAATGACCGTGGTGCAGCACGAGGCAGCGTCGCCACCCGAGGGGGCTTGGTTCCATCTCCGATTTTAATTGAATCAAAGATTCAATTAACCAAGCCCCTTTTGACATGCATAATGAACGAAGCCCGCGCAATTAGGCCCGCTTCCTCGCTCTTGTTGACAGCAATGGCCAGACTTCAGGCCCCGATTAGAGATGGAACATTGTGAAAAAAATATAGTGCTTCCCGACTAATTGAAGGAGACCGTATAACGCCGCAAGTAAAAGATCCAGTCCGGATGGGCCAGCCAAAAAGGAGACAGGGCGGTAACCAAGAAGCCTCATTTTGAATCGGAGGCCAGCGTTTAGCATAAATTATGATGCCAGCCAATAGGAATGATGGGCGGGGCTTAAACTCCACTTCTGGAATCAAATTGATTAGAATAAGCCTCACAGAGCGAGCAGCGCATGCGCGCTCCAGTGCTAGGTCTGCGAGACTTAAAAAGCAATATCTGCAGATCAAAATTCAGCTTCCTGCCAAATTTGGTGTAATTCCATTCAGCAGTTTTTGCAGTAGCCTATAGGAAATGCATAGGGATTTTGCTTTTTGGATCCTCCTCCCCCCTTTTTTCTCGCCCCATTTGACGGATCACCTCTAAACTTTCCATGCACTAACTAATCAAAAGTTGTACTTTTATGGAAAGTATTGTGGAGATACGTGAAACAGGGCCATAGTTTTAGCAATACAAAAATCACTTTTTCTATGGATATTGGACCTACCTACCTAGTGGCAACCGCCAAACGATAGATTATAGATATGGATAAATATACACACACTTATGATGGCACTTCAAGTGCGGAGAGGGAACATGAATCAAGAGAGGATAAGCCCCAAGTGAGTCATAACGCCACTCCTCTCGCTCAAGAATGGTAATAAATAGCATGTTCTGTTCTACATATATAGTTTAAGTCATGGCATGTTTTCATGTGTACCAGTTTTAATCTGAAGACTACAAATCATATTGATTAAAATAATTAGAGGCACTAAAGTATTTTCTCATAACAATTTTTACTGTATTTTGTTTATGAACTAAAATCTGACCTTTGCACTTTAGTAACAAGTGTGTGAAAGTGTGTATTAGTACAGTTCTCTAAATGTGGTATTTGGTGGAGGCGGGGTAGGGCGGTTATGCACAGTAAAAGCAAAGAGGAGATCTTATATTAAACAACATTTCACAGAAGATTATCATTTATTTGTTTTGCAGGAGGTGCTGAAGTTCAAGCACTATTGAAGCCCAGTAATGATTTTCATAAACGCGGAAGCCACAGGCTGTTCAAGATCAAAGTCAAGTTTTTAAAGATTGCCAAAAATAAAACTGACATTTGAAAAGCTAGAAAAGTGATCAAGGGAACAAGGCATTAGAGACATGCAAGGAATGCTGTGCCTCAAACTACAGGGAATTCTAGAGACCTTTATTAAATTGTACAAAGACTTCTACAGAAACAAGAAATGCAATTCTATCATGATAAAGGATTCTTAAGAGAACTTTCTCAAAGATTTAAACAAGGTCCTCTCCAGCTTCTCTGCAACTGAAGAACTTATCGGCTTCTTCAGTCTCATGAAATTAGATAAATCACTACAGCTTGATGGTCTCCTGGTTGAGAGCATCTTTGTATTGCAGTGTCATAGCAACTCGGTGATTTGCAACCAATATTCAGCCATGATTATAATCATCATGAGAAAAGATAAAGCATCCCCTTTCCCAACCAACCGTAAATTATCACCCAGTCTCCTTTAAATATTCAGTACAAAAGCAGACAAAAGCTCTTGCCTCATGCCTGTGGTATTTTACTCCCTCCCAGTTAAACCACCTTATCCAGTGTTATAAAGGCATTCTTCTAATGTCCTATTCGCCCATTTGAGAAATCTATTTTCAAGTACACGCAATACTGAAATCTCAAGCAGGACAGTGCCCCCCAAGTGCCACAAAGATTTTGGTCACCTTGAATGATCTTATGTTGCTGGCCCTGAAACGTCCTGGCATTGCAGGCGGCTTTATTAAATGAGAAAAACAAACATTTCAGCCCAATGCATGAATCTTCGTGAATGGACGCCCTCTTCACAATCCATTCCGATTTATATAGGTATCAACCAGATGTTTTTTTAACCTTATTGGCGCCAGTCTTAAATCCTTTTCTAGAGAGCATCAGAATCTATGCCTACATCCAGGAAACCAGGTCCTCAAATACATATTACAGGTACCTGCTTATGTGGATAATATTCTGACTCACTCAAAATCAATCCTGATAATACTACAAGTTATTAAAGCTTATTCAGCTATATTTTGGTAGAAACTAATGAAGCATGAAAACAAACCGCTTTACAATCACTGCCAGTAACAGAATCAATAATGTTTTGCTGGAACTTATCCAATACTTAATATTGGAGAATACATTCTATCGGACATTCAGACAACACTACTATCAGTCATGCTGCCTCAGTGAAATTTCTTAGGCATATTCTGGACATCTGGTGTACCCTCAATCTATCTGGGTGAGCCAAGCTTGACAGCATTAAGAGGATTACCCTTATTGTATCATATACAATTGCAATGGAAAGCCTAGTATTTCCATCATTGTTTTTTTTTTTTTAATAGCAAGGAGATTGTGAAAAAATCTTTTGGGCATGCCAACACTAATAAAGTTCCCTTAAATAGCTTTGAATGCAGAAAACAGAACGCATTTTTCTAGATTCTGCATTCTTCATCAAAAGTAATTGGTGAAAACAGGCCTGCTTCTGCTACTTTCAAGTTATAATCCAGTCACTCTGCATGGTTCTTGAGGAGTCTTCTTCAGTACGTATGCCACCTTGAGCGTCAAGTAACAAATAACTAGCAACTAGAGTACATTACTACCTACAAACTATTACAACACAACTGAAAGCCTTCTATCAAGTATTATATATTTGCTATAAAGACCTCCTCTAAATTGACCAACTTTATTTAAAAGGGTGCTCATTTAACAGTGGTACACTATTCTCACCTAGAAATCTTGTACATCTCACACTATGGACCAAATGCTATTCTTAAGCAGCTTCAGACATCACAGAGATTCCATAGAAAAGGTCTTCAGGAATCGCAAGTATATCAGAACAAGCACTGGCATAGCCAAAAGGTCTCGCCTTTGAGACCGTATAAGTGTTTACCCATGCAACACTTGTTGTTGCACCAAGGATATTGTGCTGCATAACTAAATACTTATAAGGTCCCCAAAGGCGAGATCTATTGGCTATGCCAATGCTTGTTTTACATGGATTTCACTGAACTACATGTTAAAACCACGTGTTGCACTGAGGGAAGTGCGTTTACTTCACTTGCTGACATCAAAGCCTAGTGAAGCAGGTAACAAAACGTCAAGACAAATAAGCCAATAAAGTCCTTTTTTGGGCTAAAAACAGGCAAGAGTGACGCTAAAAACAAGTCGAAGGTGAGAAAAACAGTATTCCGACATGCAACATAATGAGGGGATTTTAATTTCTTTTATTTCCAAATAAAGTATTTGCTTGCTAAACGACAACGTTGCGTTTTTGTTTCTAATTTTCTTTTTAAAAAACATTGATAGATTTAGTCTGTAAATGTGTTGATCTAGGAGACAGCTATTTTCGAACATAAAGATAAAATGTATATAGTCCTACAGAATGGTATCTTTGTGTGACCAGTATCTGTGAATGTTCTTTTGTCAGAGAGTGACTTAAGTGGCCGAAATGTACGGATGCTAAGCTTCACACAAACAACGCTACTTATCAAGCATTCAAGTTTTGTTTGCTTGTATTACGTCATATTTGCAGGGCTTTTTGCAATGATAAGTTTAAAACAGGAGAAAACGTATGCAAATATTTGCATTCTTTAAATAGCTGGTATAGCGGACGTAAAACTATATATTATTAAAAAAGCCGAATAGCGACCTTACCATAAACAAATATTACACTTTGTAGGATTGCACTGCAGAGTTGTAGGTTGGCTGGAAAAATTGATGAAAATAGTAAAGGATGGCTACATAAATAAACCTATAGATGTAAGGATGGATGAAATAATGAATGGATGGATAACCAGACATAATAGATGGCTGAATTGACCGTTGAATGGTGGGTGGGTGGACAGGTGGCTGAACGGGTTAATAGATAGGTGGGCGGATGTTTTTTTTACCTGTTGTGATAGGCTAATTAACAATTGTTACGGTACCTGCGAGACGGACATGCACTTTACGCGTATCTCACGTTGTGTAATATGGTGTACACGGGGCTTTAAGTGGGCTGAAAAAAGTGGGGAGTCCCTGAAAAGAGCGTGGCTTAAACATATATACTAAAATCGAGCACCACTCTGCCCATGTATTTGCACACAGAATACCAACTGCATCTGGCACAAGTGATCACTGCTCTGTGCTATTTGCTGAGAGGCCAAGGATTAAAAGGCTACGTATTCTGAACACCTTTTTGACCTACAGGCACTGACTTCCACAGCTCATTTGTGCCAGTTATGAACACCTGGCTATGACTGAATTCAAATTATGCACTAGGCAAGAGTAATGTGCTGCCTGAAAAAAAAAGCAATACAACATCCGGGAAAAATCAAATACTCGTAGGTAATACAAGATTAAGCAAAGCTTGTGAAATATAATCAGCAACAACTTAAATCACCTTAACGTTTTTACACCCATCGTTCACAATTAGATGAGTTTTTTTGAATGAAAGGTTAAGGACATGAATACAGGGCCTGAAAGACACCAGTTTAGGTGTCCGGTTTATATTACTAAAGCCCTGGGTGTACGTGTCACTGAATTGACGTTTGTGGACAGAAGCACAAGTTTAATGAGACAGGCAAGGGTGAAGCGAAAAACAAGTTGCAGGAGATAAAACACATATTGCGACGCTTTACATAATAAAGATATTAAAAACTCCTTTTATTTCCAAAGAAAGCATTTGCTTTTTAAACGGCGATATTACGTTTGTGTTTTGAATTGTTTTCTGTTTTAAAACATTGAATGATTTATCTCCTTTGTAGCAGGATGATAGATTGAAGTTCTGAAGGTTGCATTTCCAGAAGAGGAGAGAGAGGAACTGAATGACGACGATGTAGTTAAGAGGCGCGCGATTACCCTCTCCCTGGTAATTGTGTTCAGAGTCCATGTCTGGCAGGGCTCTCTGCTCTGAAGCGGTGGGATGGGGTTAGGCGCACAGAGGGGTGAACAGCAGTCTGGAGTGAGATCATTTAAGTCATTATAAAATTGCATGTAAAAGGAAACACGCTGAGGGCAGATTTCACAGCTGTTGAAAAAGCGGTTCGTGAAAGTTGGACTGTATTAGCAGAGAGTGAGGACCCAAAGAATGAAGAGTCTGCAGAAAGGAAATGTGGACGCCAGGTGGTGGGAACAGCGGAGGGGCGCAGAACAGTCTCCATGTTCAGTGGGGATACTTTGAGGGGGCTGTGCGCTCTCTTCCTGGCAGAAGAGACGGGGGCTGAGTCACTGATCAGAGAAATCGGATATGCTGATGGAAGGAGAGATTCATGTAAAACAAGCAGGATTAGCCTTCGAAAGACGCCCAAACATGCGCGAATCCTACCAAAGAAGCCCAACAATAGGTCATGACAAGGACAGTAAATAAAAGCAGCGCTGCACTAATGAACAAGCAGCAGCTGTTTTAAATTGCATGTAAACGGATACACGCAGAGGGCAGATTTCACAGCTGCTGAAAAGGCAGTTCGTGAAAGTTGGACTGTATTAGCCGAAGAATGAAGAGTCTGCAGAAAGGAAATGTGGACGCCAGGTGGTGGGAACAGCAGAGCGACGCAGAACAGTCAACATGTTCAGTGGGGATACTTTGAGGGGACTGTACACTCTTTTTGGCAGAAGAGACGGCGGGCTGAATCACTGATCCCGGAATTCGGATATGCTGACGGAAGGCGAGATTCATGTAAAACAAGCGGGATTAACCTTCGAAAGACGCCCAAACATGCGCAAATCCTACCAAAGAAGCCCAACAATAAGAAGCGCAAGCAAGACGGAGAGGCGGAGCGGAGCGAGGCGCGCGCGCGCGCGCTTGGGAGAGCGGTCTGCTCTTTTTCGAAGCAAACACTCGTGCTTGTGGCAGGCCCCTGCGCGCTCCCGCAAGGTGTATGCCGCCCCAAGCATGAGCTACGAAAAAGAGCTGAACAATGGCTAAAGGTCTCCTATGCAGCGCGTGCGCGCTGCGTAGGCTAGACCTAAAAAAGGTGTATGCCGCCACAAGCATGAGCTACGAAAAAGAGCTGAACGATGGCTAAAGGTCTCCTAGGCTAGACCTAAAAACCAAGTTACTTACCTATACTATGAAGTTCTTACATTTCTATGAATCTTTTTATTGACATTTGCAGTAAGAATACAAAATCGAGCACAGTTAAAAAACCAAGGCATTACACACCTGGAAACTGTAAAAAAAAGTATTTTACACACGCACGCACATTCTCAGTACGATTAGCTAGTTTACGTGGCAAGGCTCCGGGCACCCATAGGGGGTCCCAGTAGATCTGTTCAAGTCAAATATTATTCTTTGGGGACCAATTATCACCCAGGTAATCAATGCAAGCTGGCAGGCTTCGTTTCCAATGACCTGGGAGGAATCTATTATAGATCCTATTTTTAAAAAAAGGGGACCGCCAGGATCCTGGGTGCTCTAGGGCCATTTCTTTATTGGATTCGTTGGCAAAAGTAGTCGGCCGTATAATTTCAGAACGTCTACATGACTTGGCCGAGGATAGTCGGGTCCTATTCGATTTACAATACAGCTTTCGTGAGGAGTTAGGGACAACTGAGCAGACCCTCAACTTAGCCAGTTTTGTGGGGAAGTACACCAGGGTGAAAAAGGGCAGATTGTTTTTAGCCTTTGTGGACCTCACTGCGACCTTCGATTCTGTGAGGCATGATAAACTCTGGCAGATTATCGAGACTGTGGGGATGACCCCCACATTATTTCCGTAGACCCCTTTATAGTGGTGCGAAGGCACAAGTGCGTTTCGGCCTGGGTGACGAGCGCACTGCTTCATTTCCCATTAGGAGGGGGGTCAGGCAAGGTTGTGCCCTGGCCCCCCGTCCTTTTTAATCTCTATATTAATGGGTTGGGTCAGGCATTACTCAGACGGCCGAGACTTTCCCCAAATAGGTAGACTTCCTATACCTGCTCTCCATGCGGATGACGCAGTATTGATGTCACGTACGCAAATTGACCTTCAGAGGGTTTTAGACAGTTTTTCTAATTTTATGAAGGATCTTGGTCTCAGCATGAATACCTCAAAGACTTTTATAATGAGATGTGGCCGTGGGAGCCAGAAGACCAGGGATATGTTTGTGGATGGGCAGAAGATAAACCCCCACAAAGAGTTTTTCATATCTTGGTATCCTATTAAAATCAGAATGACTCTTGGGTCCAAGCCGTGTCAGCGAAAAAGCTGGCACTAATAAGGACAACAACTGCCCTTGCCACCGTCTCGAAAAAATTGGGTAGGAAACCGCCAGGAGAGCTTATTCAAATCTACAAAGCTAAATGCATCTCTACTGCGATGTATGGAGTGGGGGTCTGGGGTTTTGTTAATACACACTTGCTAAAATTAGTGGAAAACACTTTTTAAAGATATATCTTGTCGGTACCAGCTAGTACGTCTTATGTTTGTCAGGCTGAGCTTGGTCTCCCATATATTTCTGACCTAATAAAATTGGAACCCATTCTCCTTTGGCACAGGATCTGGTCAAAAGAACAGACCAAGTTAAATAGGGACAACCTACTGGATAGCCTTAACCTGGAAGGGGCCTTAAAGATCCCATGGGTAAGGTTTGTCTGAGATTTTATGAATGATTTAAGGCCTTTAGAATACTTTACGGATCAGAGTACTATCCAGCTGATTACAAGAAAGCAATTAAAAAAGGATGGTCTCCAGCTATTGGATACGTTAAGAATATCTATGGAGATCCTAAAGCCCAGTGTCCAGCAGCACCAGATGATTTTAGCTACTTACAGTATGCAACCATACTTCGCATTTGTCCCTGGTGGATATGATAGGATGTTATTAGCCAGGTTCAGGCTGGGGACTGTTCATTGGCTCGTAACCTTCCCATGAAAGAATGACTGGGCCAGAGACCTTGAATTATGCCCTTGTGACAACAATTCGGCCCAATCCACCATCCATTTAGTTTTATTTTGTAAATTTTACAGGGAGTTAAAGAAAGTGTGGATAGTTCCGATTTAAAAAAAAAAAAATCAGGGGTTCAGGCAATGTCGCCCGGCATTAATTAAACTCTTGTTTGCGGAGAACAAGCATATAGCCTGAAGGATAGCTATGTTTCTGAAGAAAGCATTATATCAAAGGAAATGTAGTGTAATCTAAGGAGTGAGATTGACCATGTGCATTGTCTTTTTTAATACTGTTTCATATTAATTACCCTGAATTGTACATCAAATGTTATGCAGTATTTTCTGTTTTTTTGGATATTTGTTATGAGGAATTTTTAGTATTTAATTGTGTGTATTTTTCAATGTGCTTTTATGATTGTTAAAAAAGCAAATCGGATAAAGTTTTCCTCGACTACTACAGTACGATTTTCAACATTGATGATGATTCTGCAATGGCCCTCTATTCAGAAACTGCAACGGTGTTTGGGGCATCAAATATTTCCTCTGTAGTCCTTTCAGTGCCCCCAAATTTTAAGCCATTTTTAGGGCAGCCCCCGGCCTTCATAGACAACCCTTTCAGCCAGAATACACCAGTCCATGTCATGTTTCCAACCCTCTAACGGGGGCACTTGTTCCACTACCATATCTTGGCAAAGTTCCTTTTTGCAATGGCCAGCTCTCCAACTTGAACAATATACGTTCCATACGGAGAAGGTCTGCTTCTTCCCTGATATTCAGGAGACACCATTTCGATGTCTGGGTGAGAGAGGATCGGCTTACTTTGTTCAATCTATTACCGCCACCCAAAAATCCTGTATTTGCAGACATTACAAAATCATGTGAGAGAAGGTGCCCTTGTGGCCACAACCCTGTCTGCAATTGACAATTGATGGCCTACTCATTGTGAACAGCGTGGTCGGGGGATAATACGAACGGTGAAGGATTTTTATTCGTACAAGGTGGAAACCAGAACATATGGCCACTTCTCTTGGGGAAGCGTGGCCTCCAACCCAGTCCTTATCTTCTAAGACCCCCTCTCCCCCAGATTATTTGCCCAGTGCTTGCACAATTGCATCAGGACCTCAGGAGTGTTGAGTAAATAATATTTTGAGTATTTGTGCCATGTCAGGGATGTGGCATATATTCATTAGGAAGCCTTTCCTCTAGTGGTGATGGTTCTAGAAGTACTGTGCCCCTCGTTAGTGCTGCCCTCAGTGCATGTCGGACTTTGATAGCAATAGGACTCAGGTGCTAACTGGTAGTCTGTTAATCTGGAAAGGGGACAACAACTCCTTGTTGCCATAAGTCCCCAACCTTGGAGATGTCAATTAGGTCCCACTTATAGAAGCCCAGAAGGCATCCCAAGGTTCCAAAACCTTGTGTCCCAAAGGGGCTTGGCCTGTATGATCCTCCCCAGGTACATGTGGATGTGTGCCAGATAATGACCACTATTGCTGTCGGCCCCTTGCGCTTAAAACTCCTGGGAGATCCATAGAGCACCCTTAGGTAACCTCCCCACTGCAACACCAGTCTGTCCATTTGGTAGGGTGGTTTATGGGTTTGGGGATGTGGCGGGACCAAATACCCAGCCTCTGGTAAAAGCCATGTCACCATTGTACCAACCCCTTGTCAGTTTATGCTGTGATTTTTATGCTGGGCTGCCATACTACAACAGTGTTCCGATCTCACTCTCGATGGCCCTAAAGTATGATCTTGTTACTGGGTAGGCTGTGTTTTGTAAAATGTATAAAGAACGTGGCAAGTACATCATTTTTAACGGAGCCGCTCTACCCAGGAGTGTCAGCAGGAGGGATCTCCAGTGTTGGAAGGAAAATGCTACTTACCAGTATGCATCTGTTCTTGGCATGTAGAGCTGCAGATTCACACACTGTGTATAGATCGCCATCTGGTGTTGGGCCCGGATGTTTGCACTTTGTTGTTGTCTTGGAAGAAGTCTTTGGAAGTCACGAGGTAGGTGATTCATCCTTTGGACAATAGTGCGCATGGGCATCGACTCAATCGTCAGATAGTTTTTTCGCAAAGAAGGGAAAAGATGGAGTTTTGTGAGAAACAGAAATAGATGTCCATGTATGTTGTATCAAATTAAGATAATACTGGAACAGATAAAGGTAGCCGGAGAGGTGGGGGCGTGTGTGAATCTGCAGCTGTACATGCCAAGAACAGATGCATACTGGTAAGAAGCATTTTCTGTTCGAGGCATATGTGCTGCAGATCACACACTGTACATAGATTGCATAGCAGTACTCCTCCTTAGCAGCGACCACCAGTATCTGTTGCAGTAGTTTGAAATAGCGTTTTGAGTACAGCTTGGCCCACACTAGCTTGCTGTTTTGCCTGCACATCTACACAATAGTGTTTTGTGAATGTGTGCGGTGTAGACCATGTAGCTGCTTTGCAGACGTCATCTAAGGGAATGTTCCCTAAAAATGCCATTAAAGCCCCTATCTTTCGGGTAGAGTGGGCTTTAGGGGGACTAGACAGTGTACGTTTTGCTTTGTGATATCAAATTTGTATACATTTGACAATCCACCTTTCAATCCCAGACTTTGCTATGGGATTGCCTTTATGTGGTGGTAAGGATACAAAAATGTGTTTTCCGAAAAGGTTTTGTTCTGTCAATATAGTAATGCTGTGCTCTTTTTACGTCTAGTGTATGAAGAGCTCTTTCTGCTACTGTTTGTGGTTGCGAAAAAAACACTTGCAACTCAACAGATTGGTTGAGATGAAAGGGAGAACTAACTTTAGGAAGGAATTTAGGATTGGTCCTGAGAACCACTTTGTTATGATGTAGTTGTAAAAATGGTTCTTGAATAGTTTGTGCTTGTAGCTCACTGATTCTTCTAAGAGATGTAATGGCCACAAGAAAAACGACTTTCCATGTAAGAAATTGTAGCTCGCATTTATGCAGAGGTTTGAATGGAGGACCCATTAATCTTGTGAGAACGATGTTTAAATTCCACACTGGGGAGGAAGGTACACTGGGAGGAATTATTCTTTTGAGGCCTTCCATAAATGCTTTAATGGCAGGCACCTTGAACAATGACAGATGTCTATTTTGTAGTTAAGCTGCGATGGCAGCGAGATGTAATCTAATTGACGTGTATGCTAGATTACATCTTTGAAGATGCAGCAGGTAACATATGATGTGCTGAGTGGAGGCATCTAGAGGATTGCTGTTATTGTTACAGTATAACAAATCTGTTCCACTTGGCTGCATAGCAGGCTATAGTAGTGGGGCGCCAAGCTTCTTTGATAACGTTCATACAATCAGGTGGAAGATTGAGATAACCAAACTCTAGGACTTCAGGAGCCAGATCGCCAGGTTGAACTGTGCTGGATCTGGGTGTCGGATCTCTCCATGGTTCTGTGTTAAGAACTGTGGGGAGAGGTGTAGTTTTTGGTGCGGGACTACTGATAGTTCCAGCAATGTTGTGTACCACGGTTGTCTGGCCCATGTTGGAGCAACTAGTATCAGTGTTTATGACTGTTGTTGCAACTTGCGCACCACTAATGGAATGATTGGGAGAGGTGGAAAAGCAAACGCAAATCTGCCCGACCAATTCATCCAAATCGCATTGCCTTTGGACAATGGATGTGGATATCTGGCGGCGAAGCTTGGGCATTTTGTGTTGCAATGTGTGGCGAAGAGATCTATCTCTGACTGCCCCCACATTTGGAAAAACGGTTGAAGAACTTGTGGATGAAGTTCCCACTCGTGAATCTGTTGCATCTGCTGAATTAAAAGAGCTGCCATGTGATTTTGAATTCCTGGGAGATGTTGGGCTAACAGGAATAGGTTTTGAGGAACGGCCCACCTCCATATACTCTGTGCTAGTTGAGAGAGCTGTAGAGAGTGCATCCCCCTCCTGTTTTTGTAAATAGTACATTGCTGTCAAATTGCCGTGTGGACTAAGACAGCATTGCCTGATATCTGTTTTTGGAATGATTTTAATGACAGAAAGATTGCTAGTAACTCCAAATGGTTGATGTGGAGTAGCCTTTGCTGAGGTGTCCATGTGCCCTGTATGGTGTGATGAAGCAGATAAGCTCCCCAGCCAGTGAGTGATAAGTCTGCTGTTAGCACAATCTGTGGAACCGGCTCTAGGAACGGTCACCCTTTGGAAAGGTTTTGGGTGTTCCACCACTGCAGAGAGCGATGTGTGCGACCATCCACCAAATCTGTCAGCTGACCTTGAGCTTGGTTCCACTGACGTGCCAAGCATCTGGAGTCTTGCATGAGGTACTGTGAATATGCAAGAGGCCATCATCCCTATGAGTTGGATGAACACTCGAGCTGGAAGTGAGTGTTGCGGCTGGAATCTTGTTATAAGGGCTTGCATGCTTGCTATCCTGGCTGGACTGGGATATGTAAACCTTTTTGAGGTGTTTATTGTGGCACCCAGATATTGTTGGATGTGGGATGGTTGGAGGTGAGACTTTGTGGGGCTTATAGTAAACCCTAAGTTGTGAAGTAGTTGGATCGTGGCGTGTATGTGCGATTTACACACTGGGAATGTGACTTGGTTTTTATGAGCCAGTCATCCAAATATGGGAAGACGTGAATTTGTTGTCTTCGTAAGTGGGCTAGTACCACTGCCAGACATTTTGTGAAGACCCTGGGTGCTGTGGTGACTCCGAATGGGAGAACCTTGAACTGGTAATGCAGACCGTCCACCACAAACCGAAGATATTTTCTGTGGGCAGGGTGAATGGGTATGTGGAAGTAGGCGTGCTTGAGATCAAATGTGGCAAGGAAGACGCCCTGTTTGAGTAGAGGGAGGACCTGTTGGAGTGATCATATGGAAATGGTCTGATTGTATGTAGAGGTTTAATGGTCTGAGGTCCAAGATGGGTCTCAGGGTTCCATCCTTTTTTGGAATGAGAAAGTACAGGGAGTAAACCCCTGTGTTTTGGTAATGAAGGGGAACTGGTTCTATGGCATGTTTTTCTAGGAGGGAAAGCACATCTTGTTCTAGAAGCGTTAAATGCTCTGCTAACATTGGACGCTGTTTGGTTGGTATGTTTGGGGGAGTTGAAGTGAGCTCTAGGCAATAACCTGATTGGATGATTTGTCTTACCCACCTGTCCGTGGTAATGTTGTTCCAGACAGGTAGGAAATGTAGCAATCTTCCCCCGACCAGAGTAGAGTGGTCCAGGGGAGTGGAGGGAAGTCATTGTTTAGGGGTGGCGGCAGTACGAGTATTGGTAGTTTTGCCTCTACCCTTGTTATTGCCCCTGTAGTCTCCTCTGTAATAGCCTCTAATAGATGAGGTCTGGGTGGGACTCTTGTAGGAAGTGGAGGGGTTATCATTGGTAAAACCTCTAGGGGCACCCCTATAAGAGGAGCGACTAGAGGAACTTCTGGGAGCTTGCTATTGCAAAGCTCCCATAGATTTGGCAGTGTCGGTATCCTTCTTCATCTTCTCCAAAGATGAATCTACCGTGGGCCCAAATAAGTGTTCCTGGTCGATTTAATATAGTAGTTTGAACCTCGGGTTTGAAGCTGGAAATGCGTAGTGAGGCATGTCTGCGTAAAAGGATACTGGTATTAATAGCCCGGGATGCTGTGTCTGCAGCGTCCAGAGCACAACGAATGGAGGTATTAGTTATGAGCTTGCCTTCCTGGATGAGATCATTGGCTCGTGTTTTATATTGGTCTGGAAGGTGTTGTAGTAGGGTCTCTAGCTCGTCGTAGTGTGCCCTATCATATCTAGCAAGCAAAGCCTGTGTGTTGGCAATCCTCCATATGTTGGCTGCTTGGGACGCCGTTCTTTTACCAGATGCATCCAGCAGTTTTGACTCCTTTTCAGGAGGTGGAGCATCTCTTGTGGTTTGGGAATTAGCCCTTTTCCTGGCATTGGAGACCACTAAGGAATCCAAGGGTATCTGCCCTTTAATATAAACAGGGTCAGCTGGGGCAGACATGTACTTCTTTTCTACCCTGGGGTTAATGACTCTGGCCCTTACAGGATCCTTAAACACTTTAGGAGCATGTTTGATTACCCCTTTTAACATTGGGAGAATGGAAGTGGACCTTTGGGATGGTGCAAAAGTGTCCATGAGGAAATCTTACTCCACAGGGTCTGTGTGTAAGTTCACCCCGTGGTATTCTGCTGCTCCGTGTATGAGCTGTGTGAATTCTATAGAGTCCTCTGGAGGGCATGGTCTAGATCGGTAGATGTCATCCTGTGGTGTGTTTGGTATATCTGGAGTGTCATAATCCTCCCATGGGTCTTTTGGTGTACTAGGTTCCCCTAAAGGTTGATCATCCCCTTAGTTTTCAGAGGTGTCATCATCATCCTGAGGTGGAGGAGATGGTGAGGGCAGTGAATATGGGATAGGAGAGTGGTGTGGAGGTGGAGAAGGAATTCTTAAAGGAGAAGTTGCAATGTCTCTTCTTTAAAGGGAGTGGAGCTGGTACAGGTTTGTCCATTTTTCTTTCCTTGGAAGGACTAAGTATAAGTTGACCAGTGTTGGGATCTTTCTGAAGAGTTTTATGGGTTGGATCAGGTCGAAAAAGCTCCTCCTCTGGATTCTGTTTTTTCGGTGCCGATTTTGTCGGGTCAGACGGTTTGTGTGGCAGAGGTTTTGGAGTCGGTTTGTGCTCCTTAGGACTCGAATCGGGAGTTTTCCCGGGTTCCGGTAGGGCCTTTGGCACCGGTTGTTTGTTCGGTCCCGATGTTTTTTTCGGATCCGTAGGTTGAGCGCCTGTGTTCTTCGGAACCGGTTGTTTGGTCGATTCCGAAGGTTTTTTGGGCTCCGAAGGCTGAGCGGCAGAGGTCTTTGGAACCGGGTGTTTACTTTGTTCTGACGATTTTTCAGAGCTGGGACGCCCGTACCTATGGATTTCACCGCCGAAGGCGTTGATGTGGAGTTAGGCGTTGGTGTGGAGGAAGACAGTGGTTTCTTTTTTTGGTGCCGGGGATGGAGTTTCCAACAGCAGGCTGGCTCGATTCAGAGTGGCCTGAAGGCGTGTGCATAGACTTCTTTGCCACGCCCGAAGGCGGGGCGTGAGAAGTTTTGTCCCGGTGTGCACCTAGGCCCGAAGGTGAGACCGAAGCCTTTTTGGGAATGGGTGCTGGGGAGGGGGTCGACGTCAGTACTTACGACCCGCTGCCCCGGAGTGATGTCTTCGACGTCGGAGTCGTCGGCTTCGGAGACGCTGATATAGCCCTCTTGGGTCTGCTCCTGCTCCGGTTCGTTGATGCCTTCTGAAAGATGTCGTCCAGAATCGATTGTCGATGATCAAGCCATGGTTCTTCAATCGAGTCAGACGATCTCCAATTGTCTTCTTGGAGCAGAAAGAGGCACAAGATAGACAGTCTTTGGCCTCGTGCTCGGGTAAAAGGCAGAGGTTACACACCTTGTGAAGATCGGCGTGTGGCAACTTGGATGCACATTTAGGATACTTTTTGAAGGGAGTCCTTTCCATGAGCCAAAGGACTAATGGCACAGGTAGGCCAGAAGGCCTGCGTCGACGACCGGAATTGAAGAGTTCAAGTTTGAAGAGATGCGCGTCGAATGGGAACGCGATCTAAACAATACCGAACATTGGGTGAAGGATTTCATGTCGAAAAGTAGATCGGTAACGATACCGAACTGGAGCGCGATGAACACATCCGAGCCCGATGGCGGGAAAAAATAATCTGACGATGGAGTCGATGCCCATACGCACTATATTCCAAAGGAGGAATCACCTACCTCGTGACTTCCAAAGACTTCTTCCAAGACAACAACAAAGTGCAAACATCCGGGCCCAACACCAAATGGCGATCTATGCACAGTGTGCGAGCTGCAGCTCATATGCCTCGAACATCCAGTTTTAATCCTTAGAGAGTGGCCCCAGGTTCCAATAAAAAAATGAAGTTTGGTTCCCTATGACATACAGTCCAAGGCAGCAGAACCAGTTCTGTGGCACAGTCACGGGGTAACCTTGGTGGTCGCCGCTGTAGGTAATAAATGTGGAATTTCCCCAATTGATCGTGTATCCTGAGTAACAGCCAAATATATGGAATATCTGCATTAACCTGTCTAGCATAAACTCCGGGTCTGTCCTACAGCAGGACATCATCCGTATATAGGGAGATTTTATCCTTCCACGGCTCGGTCCATTGCATAACTAGGACCAATGGGTCCAGCCTTATCCAGGCTGCCAGGGGTTCTAAAGCTAGTGCAAATATTAAGGTGACAAGGGGCAACCCTGCCGTGTATCACACTGCAATCGGAAGACTCCGAACAGTCCCCCGTTTACTCTCACTTGCGTGTGGGGATCCGTGTATAGAAGTCGCATCCATTTAAAAAAACTCGGACCTAAGCCCATTCTAGCCAGAAGCTCTTGAGTATTGATATCTTGCATAGAAAGGCATGCTTGAATCTTCCCCGTCATGGTGGGAGTCACAACAAAACAGTAATATAAACAGTGTTAAAGCATTAGCACTAAAACCCCACTGAAAACAATAGACATTACTAGGAAATTCAAACTTCAACCGATCAGAGCAGAGACCCTGAAGTACTCATCCCCTGCAGGGACATCATACCTACGATTTCTAGCGTGGATGTAATACAGGAAAAAGCAGAGGTAATTGGTGAGCCTTAACGGGGAGGAGGGAGGGTCGCATGTGAATCTATAGAAGATATCAATAATGGAGAACCACAGTGTACAGGTAAGTAACTTGTCTTTTGCTCCGGTATTGTATCTTTCATAGATTCACATGCTTGAATCAAACTAATAAGCAGTACCAAAAGAACAAATTACTTACCTTCGGTAACGATGTATCTGTAAGAAACATTAGTTAGATTCCTCACCTTAGAATATCCCCAGGCGTCAGGCTGGATCCGGAAAGATTTTTCGTCAGCAATACCCCTTGCGTGTCGCTAGGCGTCGTCTGCGGCTCCGCGTCCGTCATCGGCGTCGTGCGCCGGAATGACGGAGTACTTAGACGTCGCCCTCGCGCGCTGACATCAGTTCTTGTACATAGCTTTCCGCGCCAGGAACGCAGAGCCATGCAAGAGACCGACACTGGTGCCAAAAAGTCTAGGGCCCTGAAAATGATAACCTTAACCCTAGATGTCGGTTCGCAGAACGGGGAGGATGGGTGGGTCGGTGAGGAATCTAACTAACTAATGTTCCTTACAGATACATTGTTACCGAAGGTAAGTAACTTGTTCATCTGAAAGAAACACGTTCGTTAGATTCCTCACCTTAGAATAGATACCCCATCAATACCAACCCCAGTGGTGGGTCTGCGAACCAAGATCACACCAGAAAGTCCTGGAGAACAGAACGGCCAAAGAAGCCGTCTCTCTGGACTTGGCTGTCCAAGCAATAGTGTTTGGCAAACGTGTGCAGCGAAGCCCACGTTGCTGCCTGACAGATGTCCTGCAAGGGGACTCCCCGGCCCAGGGCAGTGGTCGCCGCTGTGGCCAGAGTGGAATGGGCCCTCAGCCCTACAGGAGGTTCCTTTTTAGCCAAGGAGTTACAAGCCTTTAAACACAATACGACACACCGCGAGATGGTCCGCTTGTTTACTACCTGCCCCTTCTTAGCGCCCACGTAGCCAACAAAGAGTTGGTCGTCCACCCGGAACGGTATGGTGCGGTCGAAATAAAAGGACAGCGCCCGTTTTGGGTCCAGACGGTGGAGCCTCTCTTCCTCCTTGGAAGGATGCGGAGGCGGAAATAAGGTGGGCAACGTGACAGACTGCCCGATGTGAAAGGCAGTCACCACTTTAGGAAGAAAGGAAGGACGAGTCCGGAGGACAACCTTGTCCGGATGGACAGAAAGAAAATGAGGCTTAGAAGAAAGGGCCTGGAGCTCACTCACCAGTCTAGCCGAGGTGATGGCAACCAGGAAAGCAGTCTTAAGAGTCAGAAGACGAAGGGGACAATTATGAAGAGGCTCAAAGGGAGCGCACATCAGATATGTCAGAACCAGGTTCAAATCCCACTGACGCATTACGAAAGGGACAGGAGGAAACATGTGAGTAATGCCTTTGAAGAAGCGAGAGACAACAGGAGATTTGAAAAGAGAAGGCTGATCAGGAAGCCGTAAGAAAGCAGAAAAAGCTGAAAGATAACCTTTAAGAGTGCCCAGAGCAGAGCCCTGCTGGGCCATGGAAAGAAGAAAGAGGAGAACCTCAGAAAGAGGGGCGGAGAGGGGATCCACAGCCTTTGCTGTGCACCATGCCACAAATTTGTTCCACCTGCAGGCGTATACCGATTTTGTGGAGGGACGCCTGGCTGCCAGAATCACATCGCAGACTCCAGGAGGCAAGTCAAATGGCATCAACTGTCGCCGCTCAATCTCCACGCATGGAGGTGGAGACTGGATAGGTACGGGTGGAGGACCGTCCCCTGCTGCTGCGACAGAAGGTCCTCCTGAAGAGGCAGTCGTATCGGGGGATCGATTGACCGACTGAGTAGCTCGGGATACCAGTACCTTCGTGCCCAATCCGGAGCCACCAGGATGACTTGGGCCCGGTCGCGCCTGATCTTCTGCAGCACTCTGGGCAGAAGTGGTATAGGCGGAAAGGCGTACAACAGACCGCAACTCCACTAGCGACGAAAGGCGTCCGAGCAAGTGCCGCCTTGGAAACTCAAACGCGCAGAACTGCTGACAATGCGCGTTCTCTTCGGCGGCGAATATATCTAACCAAGGCTCTACCCACTGCCGAAAGAGGCCATGCGCCACGTCCGAGTTGATACGCCATTCGTGATCCATCATGCACCGGCGGCTGAGTTCGTCTGCTCTGGCGTTCAGAGAGCCCGCCAGATGTTGAACCACCAGGGTGATGCCCTGATGTTCCAGCAATGTCCAGAGGCGCAGAGCCTCCTGACAAAGGGTCCACGACCCCACCACGCCCTGTTTGTTGCAATACCACATGGCGGTGGTGTTGTCCGTGAACACCTGCACCACACTTCCCCAGACAACGGGAAGGAATGCCTTCAGTGCAAGTAGGATCGCTCTCATCTCCAAAATGTTGATATGGAGCCGAGACTCCGCCGGAGACCAGAGTCCTCTGATCTCCGCCTCCCCCATGTGGCCCCCCCCATCCCAGGAGGGACACATCCGTCACTACTACGTGCTCCGGTTGGGGTAGGGAGAGGAATCTGCCGCTGACCCAATCGCGGTCCGTGAGCCACCACTGCAACTGCTGCTCTGCGGTGCCCTCAGAGATCAAGACATGGTCGGACAGGCTGGGCCCACTGAAACTTCAGGTCCCACTGCAGAGCCCGCATTCGCCACCTGGCGTGATGCACTAACAGGATGCAGGAGGCCATCAGACCCAGAAGCCGCAGCACCAACCTGACCGAAACCCGGGATAGAGGCTGAAAGATGGGAATCAGAGCCTGAATATCCCGGAACCACTGGTCCGGAGGATAAGCCCGGAACTGCGCCGAGCCCAGAACTGCCCCGATAAAGAGGAGCGTTTGGGAGGGACTCAGATGAGACTTCGGCACATTGATGGAGAAGCCCAGCAAATGCAGGAGGTCGGCCGTAGTCTGGAGGTGGGAGACTACTTGCTGGGGCGAGCCCGTCTTCAACAGCCAGTCGTCGAGATAGGGGAAGACTGGAACCCCTGATCTGCGCAGATGAGCTGCAACCACCGCCATCACTTTCGTGAACAACCGGTGGGCCGGCAGGACGGGGATGTGAAAATAAGCGCCCTGCAAGTCCAACGCTACCATCCAGTCTCCAGGGTCTAGGGCAGCCAGAACCTGAGCTAAGGTGAGCATCTTGAACCTCTCCTTCCGGAGGAAGGCGTTGACACTCCTGAGGTCCAAGATAGGGCGTAGGCCCCCTTTGCCCTTCTTGGGAACCGGAAAGTAGTGGGAACAACAACCACAGCCTACTTCTGGACCAGGACCGCGCTCGACGGCCCCTTTGGCAGGGAGGGCCGCAACTTCCTCCCGTAGGAGATTCAAGTGATCCACCGACATGCGGTGGCACTGCGGTGGAGGGGTCGTCTCGAAGGGGAGGGAGGAGCCCCTTCGGACGATTTGCAGCACCCACCTGTCCGAAGTGATGGAACACCAGTGGAGCAGCTGATAGCGAACTCTGCCTCCCACTGGCATGGAATGGGCCTGAAAGCACAGACTAGGAAGGCTTTGAGGCAGATGCTGCTGATGTGGATGGACCGGCACGTTGACCCCGTACCGCCTCGACGGAATCCACAACGGCGACGAGGATGGTTCTGCGGCCTGTGGCTAGGCGGACGTGAGGGGGCGCCTCTTCCTTGGCCACAAAAGGGACGAAAAGCAGAAATTTGCGGGCGCGGGCTGAGAGACCCAAGGACTTGGCCGTAGCCCTGGAGTCCTTAAAGCGCTCCAGCGCACTGTCCGCTTTGTCGCCAAAGAGGCGATCGCCATCAAAGGGCATGTCCATGAGTGTGCTCTGGACATCCCCGGAAAAAGACGTGGACCGCAACCAGGCGTGACGACGAAGCGCCACCGTGGACGACATTGCCCTGCCAAGTGAGTCTGTCGTGTCCAAACCACATCGGATGGCATACCGTGCTGCGTCTAGCCCGTCGGCAAGAGCCTGGGCGAGCCGTGTCTGGGCCTCCTCCGGGCACAGGGGCAGCACGTCCTCCACCGTATCCCACAGAGAGTGGGAGTAACGGTCCAAGAGACAAGTGGTGTTAAATCGACCGCAACCCTAAACTAAGGGAGGAGAACAGCTTTTTGCCAAACTGCTCCAGTTTCTTGAATTCCCGATCCGGGGGAGCGGACGGGAAGGAGGTCTGGGAAGTAGAGGCCTGGATAACCAGGCTCTCGGGGGTGGGGTGTTGGGACAGAAACCTGGGGTCGCCCGGTGCAGGGCGGTGGCGTCGGTCCACAGGAGGTACTGTGGAGGGCTTGGACCAGGTGCCCTTGAGAACGTCCATCAGTGCTTCGCTAAACGGCAGCAGAGGCTCTGAGGAGCTTGCTGACGGTTGGAGCACTTCAGTGAAGTTAGTCCTCACGGCCACAGTAGGTAGCTCCAGCCCGAGGGCTTCGGCCGCCTTACGCAACGCCACAGAAAAGGTAGCACCTTCCTCCGAAGTCACGGTCGGAGGAGAGATGAAGCCAGTGTCAGGGGAGGTGTCAAGGCCACTGGCATCCCCCAGCTCATCTGCCCAGTCCTGTGATAACTGGCCCTGGCGGGCCAGCGGGTCATCAGACCCCTCCCAGTCGCCACCGTCATCAGATTCCTGATAAACAGGAGGAATGATCGGACACGGGCGGAAGATGAAATGGTCAACCATCGGCATCGGATGCGGCGCCGGACGGTGCCGCACCGGCGCCGGGCCCGGACCGGGGCTGAACCGGGTGGAACTGGTGTCGACGCCGGCGGAGGAGGCGTCGTGAGGTCGAACGGCATCAACAGATCCAGGCCTGGATCCCACGGGGACCTGCGGCGTCGGGACCGAAGTCGACGGCGGGGCCGGAGCCGCCGGATCGCTAGGCCCCCCCCAGTCGAGCCCGCAGGGCCTGAAGGTGCGCCGGCAGGCGTCGACGGCGAAGCCAGGCCCCTCATGAGAGGAAGGCACTGATCTCCGCCGGAGTCGCGTCAGTCCCAGGGACCGGCGGGTATGGGGACGGACGAGGCCCCAGCGGAGCCGCGGGGGTGGTACCACCCGGACCCTCGACCGAGTTGCGCATGGGGAGTCCTAAGAGTGATATCGTCTCTTGGACTTCTTACTATGCTTTGACTTACCCGAAGACTTGGAACCCGACGAGCGGTGATGGTGGCTGCGGCTCCGCAACTGGTCCTTCGACCTCCTCCTGGACCGGGACAGTGAACGGCGCGGAGCAGAGTGTCGGAGCTCGAGAAGCTTGCGGGAACGCTCCCGCCTAGCCATCGAGGTCAAGGCCCGGCAGTCGAGGCACGACTCCGCATTGTGGTCGGCCCTAAGGCAGTAAAGGCACCGGCGATGGTGGTCCGTTACCGACATCAGTCGGTGACAGGAGTCACAGGCTTTAAAACCAGGCATCCTATCGGCACCAGTTCGAGTCGACGAGTAGACAAAAAAGAGTCCAAAAAGTTTTAGTCAAAAAGTGACTAAAGGGGTAAGCTCTTCCCGGATTGGCGCTGTCTGGCGCGGAAAAAAGAAGAACTGACGTCAGCGTGCGAGGGCGGCATCTAAGTACTCAGACGACGTCATTCCGGCGCACGACGCCGACGATGGACGTGGAGCAGCACCTGACGCCTAGCGACGCGCAAAGTGGTATTGCTGACCAAAAATCTTTCCGGATCCAGCCTGACGCCTGGTGATATTCTAAGGCGAGGAGCCCAACGTGTTTCTTTCAGATATGAAAAATGGAGGCGGATAAGGCATACATCCCATCATGACAAAGGCAGCGACACATGCAAAAAAGGCTGAAGAAGCTGCAACCTTTTGGGTAGAATGAGCTTTCACAGATAGTGGTCTTCCAGACCTCTCATGACAGATAACTATATAGTCGCAGACAGTCAGCGAGCAATGCTTACTCGCAACAAAGCTTGTTCTTTTCTTGGCAATGCTTAAGAAATTTGGGGTGACTTTCTGGAGGTTTTGTTCGCTCCAGGTAGAACTTTAAACAACGTCTGATGTCCAGAGAGTGCAAGGCCCTCTGTGCCGGTGATGACGGTTTACAGAAGACAGTTGATAAAATAACAGGCTCATTTAGGTGGAAAAATGTTGGCATCATGGGATGAATTTAGTGTTAGTGCAAAGGATGAAACTACCTGCACGAAATTGCAAATAAAGCACTTCAATTATGAAAGCTTAGATCTCACTTATCCTTCTTCCAGACATGACAGTCAAAGGGAAGGCAACTTTCCAAGTGAGAAATCTGAACTCAGCCTTGTGGATCGGTTCGAAAGGAGATCTCACAAGCTGGGATAAGTGCTTAGCTGCCACAGCACAGGAGGTTTAATT
Source organism: Triturus cristatus (assembly GCF_964204655.1). Taxonomy (NCBI): domain Eukaryota; kingdom Metazoa; phylum Chordata; class Amphibia; order Caudata; family Salamandridae; genus Triturus; species Triturus cristatus. The sequence goes on from NC_140583.1 coordinate 977,419,634, forward strand.
GGTGGGTAGACCAGAAAAAGTCACTTCATGAACTCCTTCGCCAGTCTATTAGATCATAAAGACAAGTGCCCAGAAAGCCTCTTGAATCTAGAAATGGCTGCTAGATTAACTTTAATAGATGCGTGAGTGAGGCCTGATTTTGCTCGTTGAAGCAGATAACGGATAATCTGCTCTGGTGTAGACAGGAGAGGATGGAAAGGCTGAGAAGCACACCATGAACTAAACCTTTTCCACTTTGCAGAGTAACATTTGTTTGTAGATGCAGCACAAGCATTTTGAAGAATCAAAGCACACTCCTCAGAAAGACCTAGAGTTCTGAACTCAGTGTCATGAGGAGCCAAGCTGATAAACTGAGAACAGATTTGTGAATGTACAACCTGCCCCTCGTTCGTCGACAGGAGAGATCCTCACCTGGCTGGAACGGTATGTACGAGCACTCTGATGGGCGAAAAAGCTCGGTGAACCAATTCTGCCTTGGCCACGCTGGGGCTAGGAGTATGAGACGACAAGGCTCCCCCTTCATTTTGTGTAGGACTTTGGTAATGAGTGGAAATGAGGGAACACATATGCCAACATTCCTGTCCATGCAAAATGGAATGGGTTTCCCAAAGACCATGGTTGAGAGTACCTGCTGGCGTACAAGCTGCAGCTTTTGTTGTGACCAGTGGTGAAAAGATCCAACACTGAAAAAAACATTGACTGTCACTTGTTGAGCTCCCACTCGCACATTGCTGGTCTGTTCTGCTTAGGGTATCCACACATGCGTTCTGTACCCCTGGGACAAGTTCTATTCTCAAGAAAATGTTGGCTAGTAACCATTCCCATATCTGCTTGCTTCGGCAGATAGGACCTCTGATCATGCCCCTCCCAAATTGGTGAAATAAAACAGTCGTAATGTTGTTTGTTCTCACCAAAACTGAAGAGTTGTGGAGTGTGGGAAGAAAAGCCCAAAAACCTAGGAAAAGCACCTTCAGCTCTAGGAGGTTTATGTGTGACAAAACTTCCCGACTGGACCTTTTTCTGTGAACCTCCAAGTCCTGTAAATGAGCTCCCTATCTTTCTAGGGAGGCGTCCGTCATCCTCACCACCTGGGGTACCACGGAAAGGAATGAGAGATCCTGCGAGATATAGTCCTTGATCGTCCACCAAGATATTGCAGACCTCATTGTTGGTGTAATTGCAAATGGGTCTTTGAAAGATCTGTGGCACTGGATCCACTGGGAATCAAGCTGTTCCTGTAAAGGCCACATTCAAAGATGGCAGATGCAGGATGACATTCCCAACATGGACTTGTACTTTCTTAAGGAAGTGAACTCTCTTTCTCTCTCTCTCTCGGATAGGGATTCAATGAGTGATCTCTCCGCTGTGAGAAAAGCTTTGGACACTGTGTCCAGGAATGCTCCGAGGAACACCGCCTATCTGGATGGAATAAGAGAGGATTTTTCCTTATTGAGCGCGAGACCCAGAGATTTGAAAAGTTGTAGACAGGCCTGGGTCAACTGTTTTGCTAAATGAAAAGTGGAGCCCTTTATTAATCAGTTGTCTAGGTACAGAAGCACCTGGTGTCCTGAACATCTAAGAAAAGCTGCCACTGGTGGCATGCATTTGGTAAAGAATCTGGGAGACGACCTCACCCCAAGAAGGGCACCTTGAATTGGTAATGGCACCCTGCCACCTTGTTTCTTCGAAATCTTCTGTGCTTCGGACCTTTAAGATATTGAAATAGGCATCCAGCAGATCCAGGGAGGTTATGTAGTCCCCTTACTCCACAAGTTGCAGGATCTCCTGCAGTGATAACATCCTCAAGGGCTTTTTCATGATGAAGTTGCTGTAGAGCCCAAGATCCATCACCTTCCTCCAATTTCCCGACTTCTTTCTGATAAGGAAAAAGTTAGAATAAAATTCCATGCTGCGCTGACTTAGCAGTACTCCCTCTATTGGGTTCTTGGATAGAAGCAATCACATTTCCTCCTTTAGCATGGAAAAATGGCAATGCGATCTGTGCCGAGGAAGATTGGGAGGCTTTTGAACAAATTTCAGGGTGTGAGCATGTTGTATTACGTCTAACAACCATCTGTCGGAAGAGATGAGCTTCCAGTGATTTAAGAATTTGGAAAGGATATTGCTCAATAGAAGAGGGACTGAGGATTCAGATGGCTGTATCACATCAATGTCTCCTGGAACTAGCTTGAGACTTCCCTCCAGCCAACGGACTTTGACGCACTGCTTTCCCCAAGTAGGTGGACTCTGCTGTTGGTCTGCAGCAAGGTTCCCCAAATATGGCCCGTGGGACACATCCAGCCCACTACAAGATTTTATCTTGTCCCACAGATCACCGTGGAAACTTTAGTCTTCGGTCAGTCTAGCTGCCACTGCAGTCCTGGTATGCTCGGAGCTGCATTTGCAGAAAGGGACTCTCATGCACCCTTATATCGGCTTCAGTTAAACTGAAAAAATAATGGGGCATGTAGGAGGCTGGCTTAGTATACGGTGTACACTATGGAGTGGTGCACCTTGCACTAATCCAGGCAACCCTTATGGTGATTTTAGTGGTCTTTGATAACGACCAAAATCTTTCAAAGTGGTTGCTGTGGAGAGCAGCCTTCAGGCTGATCTTGAAGGAGTGTACAACCGCTTGTTTTACCACCCTTAATCAAAATTGTAGATTAGATGAAAAAAGAACCACACAGTGTTTATACAAATAAGTCTATTTATTATGCAACATAACGCATCAGTATATATCCTACCTGGAGATACGAATGAATTTAGGATTTATAAAGCGCCTGGTTACTCCGGAGCGTCCCCACACTAAGTAGTAGCATCCCATAAGGGCCAGGAAAGTCAAGAGGAAGAAGGCTTCTAACGGTCTAAAGAGTTTGGTCTTCAGATTTTTGCGGAAACTTGCTTGGCTGCACAAAGACCAAAGGAGCACCTTCCCAGTTGTGCACAACATACTCTGGGAATCACTGCCAGCGCTGCTTCTCCAGATCGGAGTACTCTGGAAGGAGTAAGCATTGACCAAGGGGACAAGATAACTGGGAACCCTCTGATTCATTATCCAGTGTGTGAAACACAGAGCTTTAAATGAGATTCTGTGTTTAATTGGAAGCCAGTGAAGTTCAGCCAAACCGGAGCTAATGGAGGAGGATTTCGGAATTCTTAATAACATCGGGCTGCTGCATTTTGTACTCTTTGAAGCATTGTCAGTCTGCCTCTAGAAGTCCCCAGGTAGAGCACATTGCAGAAATCAAGCAGGGCCGGTGTAACTTTTTTGTGCATAGGCCGGTATTAGCCTCAAACTTCCTGAACAGGCTCAGCACCCCGAAATAGGTGCCCACAGTGGCCATGATCTGACTTTCTAATGATAGCCGAGCATCAAAGAGGATGCCTAGATTTTTCACTTTAGGTTTAGGAATAGGGGAGCGCCCAGATCCACAGGCCATCATGCCAAGGACCAGATAAAGGGCTGTTTCCCAACCACCAGCACTTCTGTTTTATCTGCATTTAACTTCAGGCAACTAGCCTGCATCCATGTCGCTAAGTCAGCGAGACATAATTTCAAATTTGCTGCAGCCCTGTCATCCTCATTAGCTAGTGTGATAAGCTGAGACACATCAGCATATGACGCCATTCTCACTCCATGGTCCTCAATACCGTCAGCCAATGGGCAATGGTATAGGTTAAACTGAGTAGGGCTCAGTGCTGATCCCTGGGGCACTCACCGCTGTAATGGGATAATGGCCATGGTATATGGTTTCTGAGTTACCTGGAAAGAGCATTTATAGAGAAAGTCTGCCATCCAGTCAAACGCTCTGCCCTTAATGCCTTGTATCCACAGTCGTTCCAGTAGCACATTGTGCGAGACTATCGAACGCTGCGCTAAGATCCAGCATGACAAAAGCCCTGGTTTTCCCTTTATCGGCCACCCTGCGTAGCATCTCTGAGGCCAGAAGCAAGGCAGATTCCGTGCTATAATGTGGCCTAAAACCAGATTGGGTCTCATGAAGGATATTATTGTCAATTTGGCGTGGACGTGCTTTTTAGTCAATTTTGCCAGGAAAGGAAGCAGAGAGATAGAGCAAACATGGGGAGAGGATGTAGCCTTACGGCTAGAGCAGTCCATCTTGAAGCTGGAGAACCGGGTTTGAGTCTCAGCAATGACTCAACATCCTGTGATTCTGGGCAAATGACTTAAACTCCCTGTGCCTAACAAAATAATGAATGTCTTCTTCTGTAGCGAAACTGGTTCTCATGTAAAGCACTGATACCAGATGTCTCGGGTCTAGTTCGCGCTATATAAAAACTCTTTAAAATAAATAACTAAATAAATAAATATTCTCTAGTTTAGAGGAGTCAAGAGAAGGTTTTTTGAGGAGCGGAAAAACCATTGCGTGTTTCCACTCAGTTGGAAGTCGGCCAGCTTCAAACGACAGATTGAGCACACGACAGATTGAGCACAGTACATATTCGGGAAGCATATCAATAATACACACAAGAAATCCTCAAAATAATCAGGTAAACAGCACAAATACACAGATCTCCAGAGGGAGACCAAACCATATACTAAGTGGAATGCGACCCGGGACCGAAGTGGAGACTGGACCGAGAAGACAAAGAAGTGTTGGAGACACAAGGAACCACCCAAGGTAGGTACCTCGCAACCCCACGAAAGCCATGTGCAGAGTGGGAACCCGACTGTATGATAAACACAAGTCAATGGAGAAGTCGCGGTTGCAGTTTTTAAGAAGGACTCTTCCCAGAGGACCCTGAAGAAACTCCGTGAAAGATGAAAGGTTGGAGAGTCACCCCACCCTTGATACCCTGGGAACAAGGATACCTACCCCAGGTAAGCCAAGTGTATAGGTGTGAAGTGACATCGGAAAAAAACGTAGACCACAATGGAGGACTTCAATAAAGAGAGCAGCTGGCAAAAAAAGCTGAAAGACAAGCAGAGGGGACAGAGTCTATGCCACTCAGGAGTGACCAGGAGGCACAAGAGACGAATGCCCATCGATCTCTGAGGATGCAGGAGAGTTGACATGACATTGGCGCAGTAGCTGTGCGCACCAGTCAAGCTGTGGAAGACCAAGAGCCATTCACGAGCTGTCACACATCGGATGTCAAGAGCCAGAGGGGTCGGTGTCCAGCATGAGCACCAACAAGCCTTTGAAGCAGCAACATATGTGGCAGACAGAAAAAAGGTGCAGTGTCCAAGGGACTCACCAAGTGCAGGCAAGTCAGAGTAGGTCCAAGCAAACATGGGAGCCCACTAGAGCCAAAGAAGACCCTCAAGAGGACCCACGGGCCAAAGACACAGGAATCGCAAGAAAAGGCACATGAATCTCAAGAGGACGTGGTGAGGACGAAGATCTTGGTAGCAAGAGATGCTGGAGGTTGGAGCTTCTTGGTGGCCAAAGATCTCTGGAGACGTCAACAAGCCTTGGCAATGGCAAGTCAACGCAGTCCACAAGGGTACTGCTCCAGCAGTTCCAACGAGGGATACAGGCTTCAAACTTGCTGTGAAGACAGTGCAGGTCTTCAGTGAGTTGAAGAACCACCACCCGTGTTGCTGAACCTTTTGGAGTCCATGGGAGCTTAGGAACAGCACAGCAGTGAGCTATGTTCCGATGCCTGCAGATGCAGGGGAACGACTCCTTCACTTCAGAGAGATACCTTTGGGTGTCTTGGATGACCACATGCCTTGAGAAGAACCAGCATGGAGCACAGGCAAAGATGACGCAGACAACTGGCAGGACAATGAGACCAGGAGCAGCAGGAATCTTTGTGGTACAGTCTCAGTTCCCAAAGTGAAGTCCAAAGATGAAGTGGATTCGGATCTTGTCCCACGACCAATCTACAGAACCACCCACAGGTAAGCCCTTAAGTACCCTAAAGAAAGGGGACGATTCAGGGGTCCTTCCCAGGGGAGGAGCTGGACAGTGGGGAGGATACTCCCATGTCCCTTATCCAGTTTCGCGCAAGAGTGGGAGTCAACAACTCCCTGAACTGGTTCCAACAGGAGTAAGCAAGGAGGGCACAAAATGTGCCCTTCACAGCAATCTAATGGCACTGGCAAGTGCCCTCCACCCTGGCCCAATACACTAAATCCTATCTGGGAGGTGGTCACCTCCCTGTGACAGGAAATCTATTGTTCAGCCTTCCCCTACTTGAGCTTGGCTCAGCAGCAAGAGGGCAGAATCGGGTCTGTGGTCGGCAGCAGCCATAGCTTGCTGTCAAGACTGTGGAAGACTGGTACTGGGAGCACTGAGGGCTTCCCGTTGGGGGACTAAAGTGCATGGAATCATACCTCCAATACAGTTTAGGGTGTTGGGGTATGGTTCCAACATGTTTGATACCAAACACGCCAGGGTTCGTTAGAGTTTAGAGTTAGCCATTGCGTAATGACTGATGGACTTACAACCCTGGAGAATGGACTCTGAGGACTGTAGAGGTGTCCTGCTCAAGTACCCTGCCCTCAGGGTTGAAAGGCCTGCCTTAGGGGTGACTTATAGGTTTTAAGTGTAGTGACCTCAAATATGAGAAAACTTATCAGTCGTAAGTGGTGCTAACACCAGCTTATACAGGCTGCAACGGCAGGCCTGTAGTCACAATTTTAGTGGCCTCCCATGGGTGGAATAATACATGCTTCAGCCCATGGGGGACTCCTGGTATACCTATGCCCTGGTTAACTAGGTACCATATACTAGGGACTTACAAGGCAACACCAGTAGCCAATCTGGGGGGTACCCAAGTACTCACCATGGTCCAACTTAGGGAGAAAGCACAGAGATGGGGGTCCCGATTAGCAGAATCCCAGTCAGATTAGTCAGAAAAACAGAATGACACCAGCAAAAAGTGGGGATAAACATGCAAGTAGATCCTACTTTCCTACAGTCTTGAATCCACAATTAATCTGAGGATCCCACCCAGAAGGGAGCCCTTAAGTACCCTAGGGAAAGTGTTGGAACAACTCTGGGGCGCCTCTCAGAGGAGGGTCTGGACAGAGGGAAGGATACTCCTCATCCTTTGTCCAGTTTTGCGCCAGGAACTGGCTCAAACCGGAGTATGCAAGGAGGGCACCAAATGTGCCCTTAAATGCAGTCTGGTGGCACTACAAAGTGCACCCATCCCAGTCCAATGCATGAAGTTCTGTCTTGGAGGTGGTCACACCTCCCTAGGACAGGAAACCCAATGTTCTACCTTCCTCTACTCAAGCTCAGCAGCAGGAGGACAGAATCGTGTCTGTGGTCGTCTGCAGCACTAGTATGATGCCAGTCCCTAAGGAGCCCCAACCCAGTACATGGGATCATACTTCGAGCAACGGAATCGGTGTTGGGGTAGGATTCTAACATGTTTGATACCAAACATGACCAGGTATGGTGCAGCCATTATATTAGTAAGACATCTCGCAATGACAGAAGTCCACTATATATCTTAAATTGGCTGAACGCACTTACATAGCCTGGAGAATCAACACCAGAGTTTGTAGGGGTGTCCTGCTCATGCAGGGGTACCCCTAACGCTTATAACCAACCACCCTGCCCTCAGGACTGAAGGGTCTACCATAGGGATGACTTGTTGGTTTTAAGTGCAGTGGCCTCATATATATGAAAAACTCAGATCTGTTGTGATGGGTGCAAGCACCATTTCACACAGGCGGCAATCGCAGGCCTGTTGTCAGAGTTTAAGTGGACTCTCATGGGTGGCACAATAAATGCTGCAGCCCATGAGACCCCTTGTATAGCTATGCCCTGGGTACCTCAGTACCATACACTAGGGACTTACAAGGGTATACCAGTAGCCAATTGTGGATGTACCAAAGTACTTACAAGACACAATTTAGGGGACAGAGCTCAGTTGCTGGGGACCTTATTAGCATGATCGCAGCAGACTACAGTCAAAACACACGGACAACAGTCAAAAAGTGGGAGTAACCATGAAAGCAGATCCTACTTTCCTACAGGACCATTTGACATGTTCTGCAAAATCGGAGAAGCCCTGCTTAAAATAGTTTACTGACAAAATGGCTGAGGTGATAAACGCTCACCGTTGACATCTCCAGTGCTCTGCAAGTCACATGTTGAACCTCCCACTAGCCAACTCTTCTTTCCATCTATCAGAGATTTGTAAAGGAGTACCAGTAACCAGTGTACTGGTATGTGATTTAAAGCGCCCACAACACGCAGTTGTGCAGTATGAGGCGCTATATATAAAAAAGGTTCATTCTCGAATATCGTTTGAGGTCTCTGCCAGCCTGAGCACCAGTATCCTTCTAGAATTATTTCCAAGGCAAGAAATCTGGTGCCGGACGCAAGCGTTCTCCAAGCACAAAAGCCATATTTACCTATAGCGCTGCACATTTTCCTCCTGTAGCGCTGGTTACTTTGCATTCCACAGCTCCTGGTATGTCAACAGATTTGCACTCTCAGGATTGGATTCTGTCCGGAATTTGGTGCAGATTGAAAACAATGCTCCATGCAGGTTTTATTTTTGTTTCAATATGCAGTTGACAATTGTTGAACAGACCGGGGTTAGCTCAGGGTCCACGAAGATTTTACTCACACGTTCAGCTTCAAATTCCTTCGATCTGGATAATGCTTGAGTGGGTGAGTTTGTTTTAAAAGGCATTTCCTGTGGACTGAAATCTTGGAGGAGCCTTCTGCCCCCAAAGACTGTTACACAGGAAGCAGCAACATTCAGGGGCAAAGACAATGGTGGATTAGCTTTATTCAAAATGGCCCTTTGTGAGGACTCTGGTCCCAAGTATGGCATGCCCTGGACGAGTTTTGATGACTTGTACCTTGGACCGAACTGAAAGACTTTCACCTCCACTGATTGAAGAGAGTTTGTGAACGAGAGCACATGGGGCCCAGGGTCAGACTGTCCAACTATACAGGAAAAATGGGGAAAGGGAGAGTGGTGAATGGGAAGAGATAGATGCAAGGGGGGACCAGAGTGATAATTGTGATGGGAGAGCTGTTGGTGTAAGAGGGGAGGAAGACTGAAACGAAGAGTAGTAAAGGTGGTTGGAGGTTGATAGGACGGACAGGTAAGTAGTGGTGATGGGAAAGATGTAGTAGTAAGGGGAGAGTGCCAGGGGTGAACTTAAGAAGAGCAATGGTACAGTTGAGAAGATGGCTAAATGAAAGATGGGGCAGTGGATAGGGATAGTCATGAGGGGTGATGGACAAATGATGGATGGGGGCTAGTGGGGAGTAAATAAGGAGGGAAGAGTGGTAAGGGTCATGGGAAGAGTTGTGAGCGGTACTGGCACACATAGTGAGAAGTGAGAGACAAATGGTATTGGTTTTGCGGTGGGTAGTCACTGACATTTTTGGGCCCATGAATATTTGTAAAATATATGATGTGGACCATGTACTGAAAAGTTTAAAGACCCCTGGCCTGTGGAAATGTTGAGCTAAATACGAGGCTTGACAACCCTGCTACAGGTAGGGTCGATACATGGTCTGTAGCAATGACAGTCTGGAAGCAAACTGGCCTCTGCCACCAAAAGAGTGAAATTGCCCTTGCTGCTAAGTGCAGAGTGAACGAGCAGTCTCAGTTTCCGATTTTATTGACTATAAGGCATCGTCCCACATGCCTTCCAAACCGGTTCTGCCCCAGAGGCGGCCGGCAGGGCGGTGGCCTTTGGGGAGGAGGAGTGGAAGGGTGGGGATGGTGAGTGATTGGTTCTGGGGGAAAGGGGTTGTGGGGAGGGGGTTCGGAATATTGGGGGGGGGGGGTTGGGAGGGAAGCCCGCCCGAGGTGGTCAGGCAGGGGAGTCATGCAGGTGCATATACATTTTTTTTTTTTTTTTAAAGTATCTTGCCGCCGGATCCTGCGTCCCTGCTCCTGTCCTCCTCGTGGAACTCAAGGAACAGGAAGCAGGTCCCACTGACCAATCACAACGCAGCATGGCAGAGTTGCGGCTGGTTTTGAGCGTCCTGGTTCGACACTCAACCAGGGAATGGGGCCTGGGCTTGTTCTCCAAGCAGGCTATACTGCAGCATGCATGGAGAAAGGGGAAAGTGTGCATGACTGGTTTGGGCGGCCCGAGGGGGCTGACCAAACAGTCATTGCGCACTTATGAGTGGGCAAACCACTTCTCCGCTGCCCCGAGAGCAGAGCAGCCCGCCTACCCGCCAGCAAAGCAGCACGAAGCATAAAATGATAACTCAGTTATTAGCGTTTTATGTTACCTCATCGCATTACTTAACAGAAGTGGGGCGAAGCTCCTCCGCCATAGCAGAGGAGCCGCCACTGCCTGTCAAAGGTCATTCAAGGTCTTTGATTGCACCTCTAGGTGAAACGCAGTCCCTTTCAAAAACTCCTGGTGATGCAATACTGCAGCCCCTGCCATCTGCTGAAAGGCAGTGGATGAAATGTCCACGGCTATATCGATTATTTCTGAAGAGGCCTTCTCCCCTTTGATCAAGATTTTACAGGATTCTTTTTTCTTCTACGGTGACATGTTACACCACATCTGACTGTCGTATTTCCCAAGTATGGCCAGAACATTGAAGGTTCTAATAGAAGTTGCCACCATGGCAGAGAATCTCTAGCCAATATTGTCCAGTCTGTGGCCCTCCTCATCAGGAAGAGCCGTGCTTGGCGAAGATGGATTTCTTTTCCCAGTTGCTGGGCCACCTGCATTATAACCAAGTCAAGTCTGGGCTGACCAAGAAGGCAAATGGGCGAATAACCCCGATCTTTGTATTTGTCGAGCTTTGGGATAACAACTGCCAATGAAGCCGGTGTCTTCATCAGTTTAAATCCCTCCTACCAGATAAAATCCACAAAAGGGATAGATTTTGTTGCGTGCTGGGCGCCCACTTTGTAGCCGAATAGAAAGCGGAAGAGGAAAATCAAAGAGTTTGGACACTCTCTCTAGTATATCATGGAAGCCACAAATATAGGGAGGCGGCGAATCTACCGAAGGAAGAATAGATGAGGCTGACATTGGTGCCACGTACTTGTACCATTCAGGATGGTCCCCTGAATCAAGCTGAACCTCCCTTTCCTCAGGCTTCTGATCACAGTCACGGTCAGCTAAGGTGTCTCCTATAGTAATATTTTGAAGCACAGTGGTCTCTCTTTGTGGCCTGGGAAGGTTCCTTTGAGTGGAGGCAACCTCCGGATACGTCCAGCCTTGAAGGCGGTTTCTGAGCCAGTCACTAGCATCTGGGAACTTCTTATAATGATCATTGATCATCAGGCACAAGTCGGTGACCAATGACAAAGATCGCTACAGAATGACCATGCACATGATGTTGCTCTTCTTCGGATTCCTGATATGGATAAGGCTCTAGAAACGTATCCTATCTCTGAGCTGACTGATGACCCGTGTCAGAGAAAGAAAACTCGCCCTCCAGATATGTAGGCGAATCCTGGTCTCTCTCTTCATCCTCAGTCTCTTGACACTTGAAGATGAGCTGAAATGAACTATTTGCTGGACCAAAAAGACTTTTACCCACTGATTCCGGTATTTCTGATAGACGTACTGGTGGCAAAGGGGAAACTTTAGAAATTTACTGTGTATAGAGGAGGTTATGTCCATAATAGAAATATACTTTCCTTTAGCTGCGGTCGACCACTTAGCCCCGGATGGAATCCTCGTTGATGGAAGAGTATCCGAGGAGGCTGACTGTGCTGATGTAGATGACAAAATCCGTGCCATCAGAAACGGTCTCCTCGAAGAACATGTCAGAGTCTTTGTTGAAGAAACGGTAGTCATCGTTCTGGTCATCACTTTAGTCAAGACGTAAGATGAGATACCCTCAACGATGGAGCGGTCATCAACGGGGCGATCTTTGTCGACAGATCTGTTGACGGGCAGGCTTTCTTCATCAATGGCCCTATGAATGGAGTAGTAGAAGCAGATCAAGGTGAGGAGACCGGTCTTCCATGAGAGGGAGATGGCCCTGCTGGCTCTTTGTTTCTTGACCTCTCAATACTGGTCTCCCTACTATGAGACTTCATTCTCTTTGTCAGATGAGAGGAACCCCCTCCCTTTTCTATTTCTTGAGGATTGTTCCTCTCCTCACTCAAGAGTCTGAATCAGAGAATGTCTTCTTTTTCTCTAGCCAAAGAAGCAGCCTGGCCTCACGATCCTCGAGGGTCCTATCTGAGAAAGAGCAGCAGTATTGGCACTCCTTGGGCTTGTGCAGAGTATATAGACAATATAAGCACTCCTTGCGTCGGTCTTCTGAGAAGAGACTTGACTTCCCACAGGACTATTAAGGCCTAAAAAGCCTTTTTTTTGGAACCCTGAGACATGTTGAAAATAATCGAACAATTCCAAACAGTACATCAGATGTTTTCTGGAGGATTGGAGACTGACTGGAAGGCTGCCAGGTCAAACGTTGAGCTGCGAAACACTGGCTGAACAGAGCTCAGGGAGACTCCCTAACACAACGTGCAGTATGAAATCTGAGATATGGTGGCTCTTCAGGGGATGACTGCTACAGGGTCTGTGCTCTGATTGGTGGTAGTTTGGGTGTTTCAGAACAATGTGAATTGGCTACCAAGGTCTATAGTTTCAATAGGGTTTTAGTGCTAATACTTGAACACTGCTTACATTACTGATACTGTGGAACTCCCACCACGATGACAGGAAAGATTCAAGCATGTGAATCTATGAAAGATACACTACTGGAGAAATGACAAAATAAAAAGATCCATCCAAACATTTTTTACTTTCCCTTCTGGTACCGAAACAAAGTCATATCTTGTCTCCTTTGTCTTACAATCGCTCTCCCAAGTAAAACCAAGTATGACCTAATATATAGGGAAATATAGTCTGTCATAAATATAAAAGAAAAACGTCTTACAGATTAAAAAAGTAAAAACTATTTAACAGATGTGTAATTATCAAGCAAAGAACATCCATTACTCATCTTCAAAAGGACCTATCAAATATTGCAGCTCTCTAAAGGAAGTGCCAAATAAACGTGTCGGTTCTAATTAACAGAATTAAGCCATCACCCTTACACCCTCTTAAACATGCTTTTCTGTATTACTGTCACTGCATTTCTAAGCCTTACACAAGTCTCCATTACCTATATTTACCAGACATTATATGGCTTAAACATGCATGCATGAACTCATTATGGACTATCTTTAGATGGCCATTTCGTTGTTGTCAATTTCTCGATTACGATCTGTAAAATAAACCCTTCTAAAGAAAAATACATTTTAGTCCTCAGCCACAACTCCAACATTCTCACATGTTCCATTATCTACAATTGTACACTAGTGTTTGAAACAAACAGAAATGCTAAAACATCAGTAAAGTATAGCTAAATAGATCATCTCCACATAGTTTATGAGAGAATCTGTCAAAGTACAAAACATTTGACAGAATAGTCAGGCTGGGATAGCAGCCATTTTTTGCACCCTCCTCAAAAAGGAGCTAACTTTCTGGAAGCAAAACTCAATGAGAGATGTTTTTGAAGAGAAATTTATTTCCAAAGTATGAATTTAATTAGGTCAGACTTTAAGCCTTAAACATCCATACGAGGACCAACTGATATTTTTACTCAGTAGAAACCACACAACAAAATGAAGAAAACTAACAATTAAAGCCAGAAGGAGCACAGAAAAAATGAGTCTTCTAGCATAATCTTTTGTAAAAAACGTTTAGGTAAAAATAATTCGCTGTATGATGGAAAGAAGAAATAAATGAATGTGTTTAGTTGCAAAACAGAATGGCCAATAACATTTGATGTGCACCTTTGAGTCCACTCTTTTTCCTTTATCTGGGCAACTTTTAGCATCATTTACAAGAGGATGGCAAATTGTGTGGTAACATTTTAAATTCACCACATTACGAATACAAGTCTCCAATGAGGACCTTAAAAGTATTTTAAGTTACATCTTCAACTCCAATTGACCAGGGTTCTATGTTCCATCAATTTACAATACTATTTTGGTTTAGGAATTTTATGTTTTATACTACAATATTCATGGTTTTAACTGCCTGCACTGCTCACTAAAGATGAATTTGTGTATGCCATTAAGGCATTGGAGTACCTCTGTAGACAAGTCTCAAATTCCAATATAACTGTTCAATCAACTTGCCAAAACTCGCATATAGCACCTACTGTTCTATTTAAGGAAAAACTAATCTTCCAGTGAAAAAGTGCCCAGAGCTGCGAAGGAAACTGTGGTTCGTGCGCTAATCCTCTCGCGGCTTGACTATGCCAATGCATTGTATGCTGGCATTCCGGGATACCTGTTGGATAAATTGCAGGTGATCCAAAATGCGGATGCCCGTCTTCTGCTGGGCCTTTCAAGTAGATGTAGTGTGAGTTCACACTTGCGATTGTTGCATTTGCTTCCTGCCAAGGCCCACATAAAATTCAAAATCTTATCCATCGCCCATAAAGCCTTGTATGGTTTGGGCCCTTCCTACTTACATAATAGGCAGGCCTTTTATGCCCCGGTACGACAGCTGCGTTCGTCTTCTCAATTTTTGGCAGAGACTCCTTGTTTTAAGCGCTTAAGACTGGGCGGCTGCTCTGTCTCACTGCTGGCGGCTCAGGCTTGGAATGCTCTGCCATTGACTCCGAGGGGCATTAAAGACCCTGCGATTTTTAAAAAGCATTTGAAACCCCTCCTGTTTTAGTCCTCTTCTCTTTGGCTGTGTTATCCTTGTCTGGTTCGTGCCGGGACACTCCTTGGAGTATCTGTGCGCGTTACAAGTGTATATAACAAACAAAAATACTGCCTTCAGCATATGAAGAAAAAGGTTTGTTACTCATGCACATCTATGTGTCACTAAGTGTCAATGCCCAGCCATCTCGCGCCGCATATGCTTAATAAGGGGAATGGCTGAAGGGGTGTCATCTAAGACAGGGCATGAATACCAGAATCATCATTAAGGGGCATTTCCTTTACTTTTTATCTGCCAACTTTACTAATTGGCTGTGTTCATACCTAGTTGTGAACCAGATACAACAGCCCCCAAAACGTAGCTTACAGATGTAGCTTTTCTATTAAAGGCTGAGAACTCTACAGGAAACAAAGACACAACTGAATCATCTTAGTCTGGAATTTTAAAGTTTTGTTGTTGGCAACTCCCTTGCGATTTTTAGATTTCATCATGAAAACGTATGGCTGATTTATTACAAAACAAAGTCCCTGTCGCCACTGGTATTTCCACAGTTGAATGCCTCAACATAGTTTCAGGTCACCAACCTGCTTTACTTCAGGCTATTTTTTCCAGAGGACATACATTTTGATACTTTACTAGCCAGCATTTCAAACATAGTCAATGGTTAAAACAAAAAATCCCAGATTCAAATTTCAACTGATGTTAATGAAAACCTTGTGGTGGTGCCAAGCACGCAACCGAAATCTAGTACAAATACATAGTATGCTCTAAAATCGAATGAGAGCACCATTGGTTGAGGAAAGATCTAATTTAGGACAGAAGAACAGAAGTCTGAGACAAAACCAGGTTTGCTTCATATCTGCTGTCTAGATTTATGGTTCTGAGAGCTTCGCTGTGAAAGGCTCAAAAAGACCAAACAAGTGTTCTGCATTATTTTTTATGGAAAACCTATCTCGGACTTAGTTTATCAACTACGGCTGGTAAAAATGTCAGGTGATCACTAAATTTGTAAAAGGTCTATGGCATGATTGCCTGGATAAAAACACCTCAAAATGCACAGTAAACGCTAATGGTCATCCATTAATGTGGAAATCAGGGATTGCAGCTTTAAGGAACAACTGTGATTGGATTTTGAACACAGTGATGCTTCAGACACTCCATGAGGATGTCAACCTTTTCAGACACCACATTTGGTATCACAACCAGTGTGTCGGATTGGGTAGTACTTTTGAAGATGCCATTAGGAAATCAATGGTCATCTAAGGGAGCGTTTTACACCAAGCTCCTGTAAGGCATCTGGCAACCAGAGGACAAAATCTTTTCAGAGGAACAATTTGTGGTAGCTCAAAGACTAGGAAGACATAAGACTGAGTCTGAACTGTTTAGATTCGTTTGTTTGGGATAGGATCCAGTGCATTTGCCACAATTTAATATAGTGATATTCCTGAACTGGCATTACCCAGCAACGAAATACACAAAGGTCATTATTTAGTACTGCCCACTCGGCCATGAAGGTTTACAATATCCTTTGATCTCGCAGAGTATGAGAGTTTCCATAGGTGGCCTTGCTTGAGGTCATTAAGAATTCTTCTAGATAAAATAATGTGGCTTTAAGTTACTGCGTGGAATTCAATGATGGATTGCTCAAAACCGATTGTGCCAATACAGAGAACTAGGGCACACAATATTCAGTCTCAGAAAGTCCGTTTTCCTTCCCTGATTAAATTGCGCAGGCTAATGCTGAAACTCACAGAATTATAACACTATGCAGTTATAGTATTGAAGGAGTTGCTTTTCTTTTTTAGGGCATGTAAATACTTCTATCGATGTCATATCCTTATTTCCATCTTTAAAGAAAGTTGTGTGCAGTAAACTGTTGGCAGAAGTATATTTGGGAAGGATTGGAGGTCCTGCTACAGCTTAATTTACTTCTTTTCATCAATCACAGGCACCCTTTCAGCAGCAGAACTAGCTCTTTCAGTTCATATGGTGATACTGAGGGTTGGCATTTATGCTTAACTGTCGAATGAGACATTAGATATATATACATGCATTTAATTGTCGTGGCCATTCAACATTTGACAAATATTTTGAAGGCAGTTTGATCGTGGACATCGTTCGGAGTTGGTAAGATAGGATCATAAAGATCACAATGCTCCTTTCTGCCCAGCATCTGACATCACTTAACAATTCTTAAAGTAGCATAGATGATTAGTATATAGGAGTTATTAAACAAAGAGTGGCTAGCTTTACCCTCGCTTTATCCCACCCAATATGTTTACAGTATGCAACACTAGTTGTGACTTTGATCAAACAAACATTGTAGTGTGACTAGCAAAACAAGGAGATACAAGAATACAAAATAAAAGAAAATATATTTTTCTACTTGAATCATTATTTGCATCTCATTTGGTGAATGCATAGCCAATATATTCATTCCCAATTATTGGAACATTAGCTAAACAAGTTTCATGCAGCTACGCTTTGAGATGTGGCACGATGGAGTCTGGTATTTTTTTTTTTTTTTTTACAAATGCAGGCTTCACACCAAAAATGTATCCTCTCATCACTAATGGAAAAACAGGTTTTGATTAGTACTCATTCGATTGAGGACAATAGCTTCAGTTTTTCATATATTAAAATCTTTTGTTCTAGTGTTTCCAGAGAACAGTGAAGTCTTCACAGGACTAGGTCAAGGAGAAAAAGAGTATCGTGAAGAGGACTGACACAGGAATCTTCAGACTCAGGAGATGAAATAAGATTCAAGCACTTTCTGCTCACCTGCCATATTTCCTATGAATTACTATAAAATGTATGGTTATCAATGGCAAGCAATGCCCAGAATGCTCCGCCACCAGGCACCTCTGCTGAAAGTGTTTGTAATTGGAGCAGACAACTCTTAAAGTGCAATGTGGCACAGTATTTCTATGTTCAACAGCACAAAGAAGGGTTTGAAGGGTAATTTCCCCTTTCTGTTTACTGCAGGTCATTTAAAAAGTGCTTACTTTTGGATGGAAGGGAACTGGCAGCATGAGGTTGTTGATGGAAGGGAGATACCTGACATGTCCCCAAATAAAGGACAAGTTAATCCATAACTGCTGAAAAGGGTTCACACTTGAAATTTATTTAAGGAGGGGAGAAAACTGAATTTGTAAGCAGTTTGAGTCAGATAAAGCTGCTTTTTCTATAAATTCAATAAATATGCAATGTTTTTGTTTGGGATGTTGCTTCAATTGCAGTATGTCAGACTCAACTTAGTGCCAATCAGCATTAAGAGTGTGAGTTATAGTAACTCGGCTAAAAGTGTAAGACTGTGGGTAGAAAGGCAGATTCTTAAATGTAAAGTGGCTTAAGCAGAGGGTTAGTAGCAGTTTCTTACACTGCATAGGACCAGAGGCTGTTGACGATGTGGATTCTGTCACTGTAAATGGGCGTAAGCCAGGGGAAGAGGTGGATTCTTACACTGTAATGGGGCTGGGTCATTCCTCGAGAAAGGGGTGCGGGGGAAGCAGTAAAAGGCCTCTGTAAAAGTATACAAGTCAGATGCATGGGAAGGTAATGTCAATGAAAAGAAATAGAAGTGGGGGAAGAGGCTGTTTCTTCCACAGTAATGGGTGCAAACCAATTGAAGAGGTAGACTCTTCCACGGTGAAGAGGTGTTAACCCAAGAAAAAGGCTGACTCTTCAGCATTTAACAGGCACTCATCAAATGTTACACAGGTTACATGGTGTAATGATCAAGCATTTAAATCTACAACAAAATTTGGAAATTGATTTGGTCATGCTGCTTCCAAGTGGTTCATCCCGCTAAGAGCAAGAAAAGAGTTTGGTCAGTTGTTATGACAGAATGTAGCGGGGTAGGCAGCATCCATCCATGTAGAGCTTTTGCATCAAGCACAAGGTTTCAGAGTCAATATTTCTACCAGAAAGCCAATTTGGAACCTCCAGCACCAGGATGACATGAACACAGAATAATTGCCTTTGAATATTCCATGGAAAATAGTTCTAGGCTCTTTGAAATCCTAATAAAAGCATCTATTAATTACAGAGCTAATGAAATTACAATACCCAATTTCTGAAGTCACAACAGAAAAGGACCAATGTGATCTGCTGCTAAAGTTACAAATGTAGGTAACAATGGTGTACATACAGGTGGTAACTGAGACACAGAGCCGAAATTAATATAGCTGGAAATTGTATTGGCCAAGATCTGCTAATTACTAGTCATGTGCAGTCTCTTGGTTGTTTAAGTGTACTGTAGCAGGCTGTGTTCCTAAAAAAAATAAAACTAGTTAGCAAGCACTTGCTTGGTTTCAAAACCATAATGCAATCCTTGAGGAAAATAATCAATAAACCTGAGCATATCAGTGTTGAACAGGTCCTCAAAACAAAAATAAAAACTAAACTGGCAAAAGTCAAAAGGTTCTTTAAAGGCGAAGCTAAAACTAAGCAACCACCAGAAATGTCAACCACAGGTGGTGAACACACAAGCTGCAGCTAAGGGCGTGCCACGCACCAAATGAGGATAAAAGAAGGTGCAGTAGCCAGCTGATGGATCTCACTGATCCACTCCCGAACCTAGTTTTAAAGCACTCAAATCATCTGAATCCCAAAATACAAAATCTGATAAACGAGGAGCCATAATATACACACAATATCAAATGATTCATCTTTTTACAAGGTTGAGAAGGATAAGAGTTTGGTGACGTATTTGGGGAGATGAAGAATGCTTCATTCCTCATTCAGCTAAGGAATAGAAAGGAAGGATGGATGGGGATTCTGTATGAAATGAATGAATAAGTTATGTTAAAGGTGATTGAGAAGGCATGGACTAAACACTGTTTGAGAAATGCAGAGATGTACACCATCAAATAAATGATTACAATCCTGCCGGATCAGAAAGTTATCAGTGATTGGAGCAGATGTTGCTTGGAAGCCCAGGGGACATTTTTCATAATTAACCAAGGGACAGGATAACTGTGTGTTTCTTCCTGAGACCAATGTTTATTTAGCCAAACACCACTCAGTCACAGAAGGAATATAAAAAAAATAAAAACGATCATTTACGTGGGTAAAAACACATTTTCTTAATACCAAGATGGTAGCTTTCACCCCTGGAACCCACATGTTTAAGCCCGTCTTACCTTCCTAAAGGGTCTTGAGACGTGGCTCCTCAATTGGAATTCTGCAGGCAAGTGAAAGGCTCCTCCATCTCCCCCCTCTTCCTCTCCTCTCTGGTTGGCAAAAAGTAAAATCAATGTCCTAGCGCTTAGAAGCCGAAGAGGCGTGGAATTTTGCAATATATAAAAAGTTAATTCTTGTAAAAGTTGACTAACTCTATGGTGGCCTGCGTACAGTAGAGCCTTTGTGCAAAAAGAAGCATCACTAACCATTCACCATCAAAAGACAATGTGCCCAATTTAGACAGACTAATCAACGTTAAGCCAATACATTACTCACTATTTCAAAATCCAGTTATGCACAGAACCACAAACCATAGCAGCTTATTATTACCAAATTTATCTCAAACACAAGGAGAAAACGTTAACTTAATGCTGAAAGCACATATTAAAATGAATGTATTAAGGCAGCACTAAATTGAAGAATGTGTAACATGGAATTGTAATAAAGTACCTTCTAATACTACTAACCACTGTTAGGAAGGTTTTGGCTGTTTTCTTTTCTTGGGAAATCATTATCCAAACATACATTAATACTACTGAATGTAGGAAGAGCTCAACAAAGCTTAGTTAAGAGAGCAATTGAGAATGTTAACTCAAGAGGCAAGGTGCACATAATTTTCCAAACCAGGGGTCTGATGCTTAGCCAAGTCACAGACAATGCCATGTAGGAGAGGCAGAGCTGCTTCCAGGTTACAGAAAAATGTAATGCTCTATAATTTAGAGAGCATTTGTGTGCTGGTTTGATAAAACATGAATAAGATATAGTAAATATAGGGATGAACGCTTTAAGCAGTTAAGCAAAAGTGTATAGATGAAGCAAACTAATGTGGATAGCAATTAAACACTTAACTGCATCAGAACTATACTCAAACATAAAAATAAGAAAATTAAGGTATGCTGTCATGTAACAATACATCTGCAAGTGAAACAAATTCTTATGTGCTCAGTTCACATAAACCATTTAAACACTTAAGTGGAAGAGAAAAATGTCTATCGCAAATATAATGCAAAATATGTCACCAGGTTGATGTACAGCTAGCCAGTACTTCTCAAGTAATACTTATTTTACTTATCATGGGTTAGAAGTCACCATTACATATAACATAACATACATTTGTAAAGCACAGATTCACCCAAGGGTATCTTGGCACTGAATAACAGAGCTTCTCAAATATGTTTGACACCAATAAACATCTAAGTCAGTTTGCTCTTCTGCTCTTATCTTGTTCCTGAAAAGCAACATACTAAATAATAAAAGGTACTTCGTTTTACACGAAAAATAAAAAGCCTCGAGTAAATTCACTGATATACCCAAATTGGTTTATGCGATCTGGACAGGATACTGCAGAGTAGTACATCTCTATGCACAAAGCTGGGAGGCGGGGGGCTGGGGAGTATATAATGGAACACTTATGGCGATAGGCCTTCGTTCTGAGACACATTATAGTAAGATACACTTAAAAAGCAGGGCAGGCTTGTAAATGTAAATTTTTATCCAGCACACACTATCGAGACAAACCCTTCCCTAATGTCAGTTCAATACTCTAGACAAATGTAGACAATTTTGGAGAAAGCACTGGATATATCAAATGGCAACGGGTTTACTCGGTCCTCAGGTGTTCATTACAATATTGCATTGTATTACAATATGAATGCTGCATTTCTCAAATAACTGACGCAAACTACACTAAGTTAAGAAGTTAGCACGGTCTAATACGGTTAGATTTTCTGTATCAAGGTACAAAGGATAAACATATGGGAAAATTTAGAAAAATTGATTAAGCCTATATTGTGCTCCCCAAACTGAAAATATTTCTGGCGAGATGTTACTAATAAAGAGCAACAAGTCCTACATCCTTTAAGAAGGAATGTCTTTGTACCTCAACTTATTTCTAAAGCGTCTAGAAGAGTGGATGGTTCCTGCCTTCTATTTTTGAAAATCAAATTTCTAGATAGAGTCTCAGTACCAGAAACTTGGTTAAAATTAGTAACCATACCTGTATACAAGAAAGGCGAGATGATTCTATGTACAAATTTAGGAACTACATTCTTGGATCGTACTCAAAACAGTTTGAGAAAAGGAGATAAAAAGCTCTCTTCAGGAGACGTGGTTAAATAAGGATACACAAGTGGTCTTTAGACAATTACAAGCCCTGAAGCAAGTCTCAGAATAGCCCCCCGCGCTCCCTCCAAAAAAACATGTTCACCAACAACTTTCTATGGCCCTCTACATCTAGAAGCAGCATTGATTACAGTTGGCTACTCCTGCAATCAGTTATGAGCAAGCACAACATCCCAAAGGAACATATAGCTGTGACATTTATACCAAACGTGGCACTTCTAGCAAATTTTCAGTCAGTTTTAGCTCCAATATGGTTTTCGAAAGATGCACACTCTCCCCCCTTCCATCTTTATAAATAACTAAGTAGATACCTTGAATAATAGTTTTTTCCCAAAATAGGAGGGCAACACTGTAAACTTATTCTCATCAGTTGGCCATTCAATTTAATTGCTGTAATCACTCTTTTTTCCACTCGTCGTAGATCAATGAATAGATGTGACCAGAATTGAAACATTGGCCATGGGGAAAGGAAACCTCACACAGTTGCGCTGATGAAATCCCTTTAAGGGACGAAACGCCTTGGCGGGTCTTGCAAAGTAAAGTGATGTTTTCGACTGAATAATAGGTCTTGGGATAAATTATGATCCTTGATGATTGACTAAGAGGCTGGGTGTACATAAGTGGTAAAAAGTGACTACGCTACTAAATGGACCTGGAAAACCATTCTAAATTTGCCTTTTTACACAATACACAGGAACAGTGTGTGCATTAAAAGAAACGAGCAATGAAGGCCACCTTGAGCTAACAATATAACCCAAGAATAAGGCCTGCAGAAGGCATGAGGATTGGGTAGTAAACAAATGGAATAAATAAAATACCCTTAAAGAGGAGGGGCAGTAAATAATAGCTGTAGAGTGATCACTGGGTACAAGCCAACAAAAAGGTGGTGCTGGTGTATGTACTCTAGAAATGTGCATGTATCCCACATGAATGCAGAAGACAGAACTTAAAGCAACATTCAATGTAAATGACTATTGTACATCAGTAGTTTTGGTTCAGATGGAGATACCTTGAATGACAACGCGGATTTGGTATCTATCGGTAAGTCGTATGAGGGTCAGGTGACAATCAAGTTTAGTAAAACAAATATTGGTATGGAAGTCAAAAAGAGGTCCAGGAATACAAACAATCCTTAAAAAACAAAGCACACAAGATTTTGAAATAATAATAAAATCTAGTCGGAGCAATAAATATCTTGGAGATCAGCAGCATACTTATATAATGTTATAAGTTTCAGAATAGTATGCATGCAAGAAAGTAGGTTCAGGTCCCAAAAACACTCAATTTTGAAAAACTGAAAACTTGTCTTTTAAAACTGTGTGCATCCATCCAACTCCTAAATTCACATTTGCTTTTGTTTCTACGTATTCACCTTTCCTCCTCACCTGCCTTTTCCCTGTGAATGTCACTTTCTTACATCTACTTTTTAGTAACGCTGTGCTTGAAAATCTCCAACTTGAAAATACCTAACCTAACTACTTTAACATTCTTCAATGTTCCTTATCCCCCTGCATCTTCACTCTAATTTGAATGCCAATAGCGTTCAGTTTCATTTGTCTGCTATGGTGATGGTTGACCATGTCCTTCTCCCAAATCTCTCTCAATTCCACGCTTAATTGGTGTAACCAGGAGTAAGACTGATTTAAAAGTTACATTACATTGCCTATTTGAAAAGCTAACTGCATACAAATCTGCTCTGAATGTAAATTGTTTGGACAACTAACTCTGTGTACTTGTACTACTGACAAATGTGAAATAAAAGAAAGTACAAATGTTCAAATGACTTGGGCATAGGCTACAACCAAGACAAATTAAGATCATGTCGGAAGGACAATCACACTAGGCAACACAAAACATCTTAACAAGCATTTGCAATGCAATAGGTCTCGCATTTGCAAGAGTTTGAGCTAATGCCATTGTAAATGGCAATGCCTTTTATTTATGTGTTTTGAAACCTGCAAGCGGTGCGTAAACACACACTTTGTACTTATAGTCATTGCCTACGAGAAGCAAGGTTGGCGGTAACTGCGCCTCTTTTACTGTCAGCCTTGCTTCTCGTAAGCAAGGACTAGAAGTACAAAGTGCGTGTTTACGCACCACCAGCAAACTGTGAGGCAGTTTAGAACTGTTAGCCAGCATTCTGCCCCTTGTGTGCATGCTCAGTGAAGGCGCCCCTTCCGAAAAAGTCAGTGCCTGTCCTGCAATATAAACATGTACGTAATCAGTGTCTTCCCCCTCAAGTCCCTCCATTGCGTACACTGCACGGAGCAGCTGGATTGAAACGCTATGTTGTACGTTAATATAAGGATGCATGTGTCATAATGCCTCTGGCCAACATAAACACCCATGAGCACAACAAACATTTTAATCAGAGCCTGAGAGAGCCAGCGTTGTGTAATAGAAATATGGGAGCTTGTCCACTGTGTGCAGGTCACTGAAAAGTATATACTGTGTATACCTTATGTTCCCTGAGACACACCATTCCGTCTGAAAACTGGTAAATTTTCAATACTGAAAATGAACATAAATACAAGCAATATCTATGCCACAAAATGCAGTGATAGCGCTTGTCAACACAGCGGGAGGGGGCGGGAGGCCAGACAACATGGACAACGAGAGGGGGGGAGAAATAAACCCAAACTACGGCAGGAGGGGGGCGGGAACAAAGTGAACAAGGGCAACGGGAGGGGGGCGGGAACAAAGTGCCCACAAACAGGGGGGCGGGCAGGGGCAATACCCCTACTACCACAAGTACTTAATTGGCAAGGCACAGTAATCAGGACACAGATGGTCGGCATAGCAGTTAAAATACAAAAGGGATTGTACCTTATTAAAGCAGATGGCCAGCAGATTGAGCTACAATGAGGGACGGCCCATGCCCAGTCTCTTATGGATGAAGATGGGCCCGGCCTCGGACCAGTTTTCACTCAGGCACCCGTCCCGTGCAGTGGGCTGTTACAGCTGATTAATTATGCCCGAACAGCAGTCTCAACATGCGGCCCGATCTCTTCTGGCCAACTAGATTATGGTGCCTGCAGTCCTTGCCCCAAAGGCCTTTTGTGAAAGTTACAAGAGAGACGGCCATGCGCGTGCACATCTCCTGTCCGGGCAGGCATGGCGAGCAGGAGATGGGGAGGGAACAAAACATGCCTCCCTGCCAATGAAAACCACACATTTTGGAGCCGCGCCAATCAGAAGCATGGGTGGAGCTTCCACCCCCGCTTCAGAAGCTAAATAGATGACAATAGATCTCGCAAGCAAGCAGCGCTGCGTCGCTAGGCGAGACCTAAAAAAAAAATGACATATGGTCTCTTTGGAGGTAAACAAAACAACTCTTACCGTGTTGTTTATTTTAGAATAAGCCTCTAAAAGAGGCACATTTCCATCTACATAAACTATTGTATCGTAAATATCAAGGTTAGTAACTGAGTCTGAGAGGATTCATCCAATTTTCTGTGGCTTACAGTGTACACTCCTTAGGTTCAATGTCCAATCTCTGACATTCATCTAGCATGAAGAACCTTCCCTCCATTACGGATCACCAGTCACTGTGGGAAGTTTAGAACACATTGTTCAACAGCACAAGACGTTCCCAGTTCTCAAACTGGCAAGGGTATGTTTTAGCTTTTAAGTTGGAAGAGAATTGTCCACTCCTCCCAAATCCCTTTGGATGTTAAGGAACCAACAGGTATGACCTGACAACCATGGTTACCTACTAGATGAAGGAGCCAGAGTTATACTGCAATCAGAACTAAACTGCAAGAAAACCTCTTTTTCAAGGTCTTACTCATTAGCCACCAAGGAGAGAGGAGCTGCTCTGTTTCTCAATGGAATACTTGGTTTTCGTGTTATGTGGGCAGCCAAGACTACTTTTAGCCTGAAGACAACATGCTGCCTTACGGTACCAAAAGTTATGAAAATTACTGCTTTCTCCTCGATACTGTGAAAGAGTAGTTGATGAGATAAGCAAGGTGAAACTGAGGTCACCATTGTATTATATTTGAAATATTCTCTGAATAACGAGCTTAACACCGACTTCCAATCCAAACTGCACGCAAGTGGCCACAGGTCTTATGAGCCACTGAAACTACCATGCTGTTAAATGACAGACAAAAGGGGAAACATGCATGGTAGGGCCTGCAATTATCTGTCATGGGTAGAACTGCTCTTATGGGCACCCAGACAAACGGCCCTTTTAGGGGCAGGGTAGGAAAGGCTATGGACAGCTTAATGGACATACGATTGTAGTTCTCATGTAAGTACACATTCAACAGCAAATATGTAAATCATATGCTTATGTATGAATATTTAACAGACAGGATAGGAGTTGTGTAAAATTCGAGATGTATAGACAATGTGCACAATAGTGTTTATTATCTCTGCTATGCTTGTCTCGCCCTCATCCCTCATGTGTTCATGGTTTAGTATACTTGAAAAATGTACTGTGTTGCGGCTCAGACACAATAGCTCCCTACATGACTCCGCAGGGGATAGCTGCACAAACTGGGGCTGCTGGAATTCTGGGTGACTAGGGGTGAACAGGTTGCTCGTCTTCTTGAACCTTAGTGGAAAGTCCAATTACAGAATACCAATCCCCAAGAAGGGTCACAGATGATCTAAAAATTCCCTCTGGCAACTGCTCATTACTCCTACACTCCCCTGGATTTGACTCCCAGATGGCTCAGGTATTCATACTGCCCATGCCTTATCCGGATGGACTGATATTGGGCTACTGATGGTGGGAGATCAATTTATAAATGGTGGAATCATTCCCATTGCACATTTGATAGACAACTGGGATCTCCCCTTGACTTAATTCTCAAAGTACGCCCCCCCCCGGTTCACACTTTTCAACAAAACTCGAGAACTGGGCTTGATGAACCTAGTACTTATGAAATCATACAGCAGGGATGCGGAATTCCTATAGCCCGGTGCCCAGGAGGACATATTGTTTGGGGTCAAGGGACACAAGTTTTTTATGTGTATTTTGTCCCTGGGACAAGTAGGGCCAACCCCCTGCAGCACAAACCCTTTGTCTGCTAGTTTGCAGTACCACATTATGGATCAGGAAAGAGCACTGTCTGCAGTGAAGGTAATATTTTTGTCCATATGTTAATGCTGTTCCAACTTGTATTTATGGTTCATTAATTAAAAGCCTTTATTAATAGGGTAAGCGGTTTAAGTAAATGTTGTAAGCTCAGACTGCACTACTGACAGTGGTTCCAGTATCAAAATGTGTACACACGTTTTCAAAGTTTAGCAATATGAGGCTATGTTTAATACTGCCAAAATGCTCTCAGATTTGATGCAAATATTTTCAGAAGCTTGAAAGCAAGACTGATTATTCTTTGCTTTCAAAATAAAATGTTGATAAAAAAATAAAAGCAGGAAAAAACATTTTGCTGAACTACTGTAAAATTTCAGGTACCATTTCTTTTAGCAGCATCATTTAGTAACGTGTTGATGCATGCTAGTATTTCCAAAAAATATTCATAATGGAAAATCAGTGTCACCAGTTTCAGTAAGATTATGGGGAACACAAATAAACAAGCATTGGCAAAGCCAGTAAGTCTGAAATTGGTGGTCATCTTTTTAGTTTTGTCAATGTGTGACTTGTTTTGGCATGCTTTGTAAAGCCTTATTTGTGTGGCAGCTGCCGGGCCATCACCATTATAACAAACATTGGCAAAAGCCAAAATTATTTTTGGTCTCAAAAAGCACACTGCCACAGAAGTTACTAGCACTGAACAAAACTACTTTGTGTGTCGATATGCTCCTTGTGAAACAGCAGAATGCTGTCACTCACATCCAGCCAATAGAGAGACCGAATTTTAATAAACGCAAAAGGTTATGGTCAACGCCCGACCAAATTAGGGGCCCAGTTATTAAAGAAAGTCTCAAAAGTGCACCCATGGTATGTGTCCTATCCATTAAGGTCAGCTATACAGCTTTCGTGAATTCCCAAGAATTTACAGAAGTAGGACAAGAAATAGTACTCCTAGAAAATATTTGTAAACTGCATTTTATCATGAGCAAATATACATGTGTAGAAGTGCTCATGCGAAATCTGAGTGTTTGTAAGTTCATTTTCCCTCCAACCACTTTTTTTTACCTAACTCTGGAAGAAGGTTTACGCCTGCCATTGTTAGGAGTAAATTTCCAACATTTCTCAGTATAAGAAAAGATTCCAGAAAAGTTGTTGAAACCCCTTAAAACATGCAAGTTAGTAGGTTTGCACAGACTCAAAGGAGCACTCTAACCCTGGAACTATTGCTTACCAATACCTTCAGCTCCAGTATGTAGATCTGTGGAAATGTGGCAACATAAGGGGATTGCAAGTATTCAAACACTACTATGGTATGAGCCCTAGCATAATCAGAGGCCGTATCAAAGCTCTTATACAAATGAGATTGCTACCATAATTTGTCGCCGCACCACATGGCACCAAAGGGCCAAGTGGATTTTGTTACAAGACAAGAAGATTTATGAAGCAACCTGCCCCATGTATTAGTAGATATTTTTATTGAATTCCACACCCCTGCTACAGTCACTTCTTACAAAGGGAAATATCCAACTTTCCATTTCCTGGCTCTTTAAAATCCTTACTGATGATGATTAAACCCCTCACAGAGAAGTGGGAACAACATTTACAGAAACCCTTTTTTGACAAGGGCTGGGTTATAGCTCTGATGTGTGAAGGTTTAATTTCTCCCAACGTGAGATTTAAGTATACCCATTTCAATTATTTGCACAACATAGACATGACCACAGAAACAGATGAACTTTATTAGAGGCTCTGATGACATCCATTGCCTAGTTGTAATTTTTATGATTAATACTTTCTCCATATGGTATCGGTATGATCATCTGTCCAAATGTTTTGGACCAGCGTAAAGGATTGGCTGCCGGGGGATAACTTAATAGGGAGGTACTACACACACGAGGCGTGCCTACTGGGACACTTATCAAGGCTTAAGTGTAAGACCTAATGGGACACTTATCAAGGCTCCAGTGTAAGAAAGCTGTAAACTTTCTTTGCAGTTTCAAGCCAGAGACGCAGGTTTCCAACAATGTTTTATTAGTACATGCGGTTATGCTTGCATCTCTGTTATGTACACTATTGTTTGAATGATTTGCCCATCATGTAATTTCAAGTAAACTAATATGCTTCTAGCTCGTTTAAAAAAATCACTTTAACAGTATTTGTTTTAAACCAGTGTGCACATATACACATAGTAGGTTACCTAATCTATTTATGATCTATTTCTTTAAAAATCTCTTGTTTTCAGTTATCCACTACCCAACAATATGATAATGTAATGGTACATTACAAAGTAAAGAAACCTGTGACTGTGCTAGAAATGAAAAAAATAACATCAGCGCACTCCTCATTTGAAAGTTTAGGTATTCCTTTGATTTACAATTTGTTTATCAATACATTAAAAAAATCACCAGGCCGATCTTTGGACAAACAGCCAAACTAATGTTGACTAACGTTTAAGACAATGGGCTTTTTGCTGGTTACTAGTTGAAAGATGAATCTCTTTCAAAGACTTCTTCCTACTGACAAAATAGACTGTGCAGCCAAAAGAGATGCCACTGATCGAAAATGGCATGCTGACGGTTTAGCCTCCAAACAGGCGAGTCTAATCACCTACAGATAGAATGAGCTTCTGGCATTAAGAGACATGTCTACAATGCATGACAGTTGGGGTATTGAGGGGATTGGAATCATGGCAACTTGTGTTTAAAGCACACAGAAACAGTGAAGAAAGTACATATAGCTTAAGAAGCCCCCCGCCAAACATGTTAGAAAAGACAGAATTCCATAATTTAACACAATTTCTGCATGCCTCATCATTTCTAGATCCCTGCTGAAGCATGCCCATGACATTCATAGCTGCTTAAGCGAGGATCAGTAGGAATTTGTTCTCCCTCACGGAAACCTAGTGGAAGGAAACATAGGCAAGTCCATAGTGCTCACTATTCCCTCTGGCTTCTCTATAAAGCACCATGTTCCTTTGGGTAGACGGCGAAGGGGCATAGCTGTAATATAAAGTTCCAAGTTTACCTGCTCCATTACCAAATCGGATGGTTCTGGAGAAGCAGAGGGGTTTGTCCTCATGATCAAAATTACTCCAAACCTGACTTTTAATAAGAGAAGGGTTGAAAGGACAAAGGGGATTCTCAATGTCTCCACTGGTAAAAAGTTTAAAAGGCATAAGAAGGCATAACTATTTTCAAACTGACATTACCTTGTGTCTGAAATACCATGAAGAAATGAAGTGAAAATAAACAGAACAGTAAATCACAGCTTTTAACTGCTGTGCAAACATCCTGGAACTCTGGGGCACTATAAAAACAAGTATTTGCAATGCAATAGGTCTCACATTTTCTAGAGTTTAAGCTATTGGCATTGTAAATGCCAATGCCTATTTATGTTTTAAAAACCAACACGTAAATAAAAGGCATTGTCATTTACAATGCCAATAGCTCAAACTCTCGCAAATGAGACCTATTGCATTGCCACAGTGAAAGCGTACACCTCCTTTTCTGCCAGCGGTGCAAGAACTTCTAGGTACTTTCTTCAGTGAGCAAACATTCCAACTCACCCAAATCGGACTCGTATGTGGATTACCTGTTGGTGATCCTATAAATTTGACATTAGCTAATGCACATTATGATACTGGTAAGTAGAACCCGAGCCATTTCGTAGAGGCGCAACGCCTCCAGGTGAGCACTGTCAAGCTTAAACTGTGCCCTTAATCTACTCCCTTTCTTACCTACCAGTAGTGCTTTGGAAGAGGAAGGTCTGCTCCTCTGACTCCTCGTGCTAATTTGGAGCAGAAGATAATGCAGGCATTGGTCCTCCCAGTACAAAGTCTAGACCTTCTCCAAGTAGAGCTGGGCTGGCCCTCTGTTAAGCTGCAGAACAGTGATCTACTGCAGCAAGACGGGCTCGGGGGCCCTCAGGAGAAAAATGTGAGGGCAC
Source organism: Triturus cristatus (assembly GCF_964204655.1). Classification (NCBI taxonomy): domain Eukaryota; kingdom Metazoa; phylum Chordata; class Amphibia; order Caudata; family Salamandridae; genus Triturus; species Triturus cristatus. The sequence continues at coordinate 977,450,545 of NC_140583.1, forward strand.
AAAACAACCTTCATATAGGCACGGCATGACTTGCTGCTGTAGGAAAATAATGCTCCATGTTCTAATAGTTTCTTTGCAGAACTGCCTGTAAAGCCCATTGATTGATAGACTTGAAAAAAGTGCTCCATTTAAAATAAATATTCTATGGATGGACTAAGCTCCCATATCACCCGATGTAGGGCCTGGCTTGCACTGCGATGCCCTGCACTTACTCGCTGTACAATGAGGCTGGTAACATAGCACTGTCAGAGCCTGCTTTGAGCTGCAGCCGAGACGTCGTGAACCAGAGTAGAACCAATTTGCAAATAAATAAATAAATTCTAGTCTGTGATGAAGAGTGGGTGCAAATGTGGTGGAATGAATGTGTGGGCGTCACAGTATCACAAGGCACCTCTATGTGGTTGTGTGCACACAGATCTGCTGCTCTTGGATAGCCACACTGGCTCCATGGGACATTAGTGTACCTTGACTCAACAGGCCAACATGGGAGAGAGGAAGGTTACGAATAATAATGCAGCGCTATGAGTTCATTCTAATGAGAAATGAGCACAGCAGAAGTCACTCTAAAGTGACAGAATCATTGGTTCTTTATGCATTACTTAGTTGGACATTTTACCATTCCTAAGTGCTGTAACTAACCTGCTTTGCTATTGCCTAATTTAACAGTAGGTTTTCGCCCTCATAAGAATAAAAGGCTGTTAATGCCCAAAACTGGATTTAAAATTGTGACCTGGATCTCTCTAACAAAAGTACTGAGCTATTTTCATGATATACATTCAGTGATCTGTCTGCGTGGAACACGTACTTTGCAGCAGGCATATTAACCCTCTACTCTATATTCAGTCAAAACTTCCACTACAAAATGATCACACGCTTGGAAGAACATTAATCACAGACTTTATGACATTTTTATTGTTGTATAAACATTTCTGGAGGAAAGGAAGGCAGCAGGTGCTTGTAAAACTAAAATACTTGCAAACACGGTGCACACTACTTGTAGTCATTATAACGTATTAGCTCCGAGTTGATTGTACTGGTGTTTCATAGACAATGTGCTGCCATCCACAGTTACATTCTAGAGCTCAAGCTGCGTAAACAATCAGAGTAAAAGTCTCATGAATAAATGGATATTTAGATATGGCTCTGAAGGCGACCCGAGGGAATCGTCCAAAGGCTAACAAACCGGAAAAGGGGAACCGAGCGCCCTGAGGAAAAAGCTGAGACTAGGAGATATAAAGCTTTACCGGAGGCAGGAGCTGAAAGAAGCTGGTACAGTCAGGATAGGTGCGTTTCTACACAGAAAATGTTCGCACCGACGGCACCAGGCATGTTGGTCAGTAGCAAGTTGGTGAATAGTCTTTCCGATCACTAATGGCTCTGCTTAATTTGCGATAAACTGATTACACCGGCACCGTGTAAAGCAAAATGTTGCCATTTCCACTTTTCCTTCCGATACACGTCACCCCACTCCCAACAATGAGTGCAAGACACTTTACAATTCATTGAGACTACACCCCCAAGCAGAAACACACGTTTACGAGCCTCTCACACGCAAGAGCGAAGTTAATGTTTGCAACTGTTAAGATATGGCTCTGAAGGGGATCCGAGGGAATCTTCCAAAGGCGAACAGATCGTAAAAGGGGAAACGAGTGCCCTGAAGAACAAGGGCCTAAAACTAGAGCAGCAACTAACTGCCGTCCGTGGCCACCCACCCCGGTAGGACTAACCCAAGGCGGCTGCTGCTCAAGAATCGACATGGCGGCCGCTCCCCACGTGGGGTGCCGAGCCAATGGCAGCCTCCTCTGTGGCGGGAGGACAATCAAGGAATCCCAAGGGACATCCGCCGGATAACAAATACAATTTTAAAACGTTATAGTAAGGTTCCCGCCAGTACGGTTATTTCAGTGGTGGAGTTAAGAAAACTTCACGACATCCAGAAATCCATTTTTATGAAAATAACCCCTAGCACGTTAGAAACTGCCCCAAAACACTAGGAAGATAAACAACATGGATGACCAAAAATGCAACCTAATAAGCAAGGCAAGCCTCTTGCGCGCAACCCCACCCCCCTGCATATACATCCCTTTACACGCGTGGAAAAACAAAGCCAGGCATAAACACCATCATACAGGACACAGCCGCAAAAATCGCACTTACTAAAAAAAATTGGGGAAGGCTGAAACCCAGCGCCACGGGGAACCTCTGCTCAAGTACCGTACCAGGGGAATAAAAACAAGCATTGGCCGCGGGCACCTGGCGGGAAGGCTGAAACTCGGCGCCTCGGGGAACCTCCGCTCTGTGCTAATACCAGGGGAATAATAAGCGTGGTCGCAGCCAGAGCAAGGGGGTCTCTTGTCTTTATGGGGCCATGTGTTTCTAATTAGAAACACATGGGCCACTAAAGATAAGAAATAGCGTTACGACAGAAGGAAAGCAGGCGAGCCAGTCCGGGTGCGCAGGACAAAAAAGCAAAAAGGAAGCACCCCAGAAAGCTTATTTTCAATGACAGCCCACCGTTTACCATAAACGGTGACGCAAGCCAATGGAAATAAGGGGCGCAGCTTCAAGCATTTTTCTCAAACTCCTCATTTACAATAAATCTCGCCGAGCGAGCTACGCATGTGCGCAGCAACGTTAGGCGAGACCTAAAAACTGTGTCCTACTGAAAAAAGTTGAAGCTATCCAGTTAATCTTTGAAACAAAGCGGAATAAATAATTCCTAAACTGAGTATTGAATGTACATACAATGAGGAATAAATAATTCCTAATGGAATGGCCATCAATGCCTATCAGATGCCCCAGTGTTGCATTTCAGACAATTGGTAGTGCTGCTTTCAAGCTAATGCATGTTTTGCTGTAGGTTATATCCGTGTAAAAACACACAAACTCTTCATAAGTTCAGGATCTATCGAGCTCAAAAGTTAAAGTTACTTACCAGGAGCAAACGTTTTGAGCTTGAGGGGAATTCACGGTTACAGTGTGCATTAACAAATTAAAAGCAGAGATTAAGAAAATGATTTTATTAATTTGATTAAAGGTTGGGCACTGACCTTCGGTGGAGTCAGGATAAATCCGAAAAACCTCCACTCAAAACACAGAATCATGATCTTTAGGCAAAAATGTCCTAGTTATGTTTTCAGAGTTTCAATCTGAAACGTGTTGGAATGCTGGAGGTTAGCACTCTTCACCTGGAAGGACTCTTCACCTGGAAGGTGGGAGTTGAAGTGGTGTTTTGTTAATTTAGAAAAGCCTCGAGCTGCAAAACTTGAATAGATTATTAACGTTGTCCTTTTTCAGTAGGCACATGTATTACAACTACAACAAATCGTTTTTCCCCACCATGCGGTGACTGGGTAAAATGAAGTATCATCAAAAGGATTACGTAAAACCGCCGTTGATGAATGGCCACACAGAAATGTATAAATTGAACACCGCAGTGCTGGGATGCATGTGCTCAAATGAAAAACATCATAAATGAAACGAAAAATGCTTCCCATCTCGTGTTTTTGGTCTCCTATGGAAAGGCGTGTTCACAATGTGAACAGAGCTATACAATCCAGAATGCTAGATTTAGTGATGGGATTGCCTATGTTGTGTACTACAAGCAAGAAACAGTTTGTGAATTTGTAAGTCAATAGTTCTCGAGTATAGTACAGAAGGTGTCTAAAAACAAGTGAATGCATGGTTCTTAACACTTTCATCACAATATTTAAAGACAGTCTAAAAGCTTGGCCAGAAAAATTGTGAAGTAAAATATTCCTTGCCTCTTGGTGTTGCTGTATCAATTTGCAGAAACGCATTTGGCTCTGTGGGGAGGGGAAACAAAATTTTACAGACGGACTGTTAAGCCCAACAGGTACACCAGATCAAGGGTCCTATCTTTGCTGTTCGTACATGGATGACGATAGTTTCCCAAATATGGGTACACATTAAAGTTGGCAGCATCAGAACGTCTATGGTGCCAAAAACCCAAGTCAGGATTTTTTTTCAAATAAAAGTAATAGAAAGTGATTATGCATTTTAACAATCACAAAATAGAACGAATAGTTTCTTACCTGTCGGTGTAGTTTTGCAGCTTGAAGATCTTTCTGGATTCACTATGCTGTGCATTATTCCGCGATCTTGTGGGTGGGTCCGGATTCGTAGTCTTTTCTTTGTTTTTTTGTAGCCCAGGTGGGCGGCGACGACCCACCATTTGGTGCACCTCCCGTGACGTCGTCGTGCTTCCTGCGGAAGTCCCACCTTTGGGGCGCCATCTTCGGGTTCTTTTTTCCTTTTTCTTTTTTTTTTTTTTTAACCCTAGGTGATTGATTAATCCTTCATGTCCATTTTTCTGTACGTTTTCATTCCTTCTGATCTTTTCCATTTTACCCCCTCTTCCTCCTGCCTCATCTTCCTGGCGGAGGTGGGTGGGTTCGCTAGTGAATCCAGAAAGATCTTCAAGCTGCAAAACTACACCGACAGGTAAGAAACTATTCGTTTTGCGGCGTGAATCTTTCTGGATTCACTATGCTGTGCATAGACTTTGTAGCGGTTTTCCTAATTTTGTGGCGGCTGGGCGGTAGATGAGCGTTGGTCGTTGAAAATGTGTTGAAGCACCTTCTGTCCGACCTGTGCTTCCTTGTTCATCTGAATGTCCACGCAGTAGTGTTTCGTGAACGTGTGCACAGATGCCCAAGTTGCCGCTAGACATATGTCCTGAATGGGCGTGTACGCCAGGAAGGCAACGGTGGCCCCCTTCTTCCTTGTGGAGTGAGCCTGAGGTCCCTCTGCTAGCTCCTGTCCAGCCTGTTTGTGGCAGAATTGAATAGTGAGTGCAATCCATCTAGCGATGGTGCCCTTAGTCACTGGTCTACCCATGAAGCTAGTAGCAAAGGACACAAACAACTGCTTTGATTTCCTGAGTTCCTTCGTTCTCTCAATGTAGTGCATCACCGCTCTTCTAGCGTCGAGGGTGTGCAGAGCCCTTTCTGCGTTTGAAGTCGGGTTTTGGAAGAAACTCGGTATCTGGATACTCTGGTTCATGTGGAACGCCGACACCACCTTGGGCATGAAGTGTGGGTCTGTTCTCAGGACTATCCTGTCCTTGTGAATCTGAATGTAGGGTTCCTGTAGCGTTAGCGCTTGAAGCTCGCTCACCCTGCGTAGTGAGGTTATGGCCACCAGAAAGGCCGTTTTCATCGTCAACATTTGCAGCGTGGCCTTGTGAATGGGTTCAAACGGTGCCTTCATGAGCTCCGTCAGTACCACGTTGAGATTCCATGCTGGCAGCGGCAACCGTTTAGGAGGAGCAATTCTTTTGGCTCCTTCCATGAATCTCCTCACAACCTGCGAAGTGAAGAAACTTCCACCCTTCTCACCTCTGGTGTAGGCTACGATCGCCGCTAGGTGTACCCTTAGGGAGCTCGAGCAGAGGTTACTCTTTAGAAGGTGTGTGAGGTACCTCAGTACTGTTGAGTCTCTAGTCATTCTGTTTTGCAGGCCCTTCTTCCTGCACCACACAGTAAATCTCTGCCATTTGGCGCAGTAGCATTTTCGTGTAGTTGGTTTCCTTGCCTCCCGCAGCACCCGCATAGTGCGAGGAGGCAATTTAAGGTGAGCGAACTCTAGGTCTTCAGGAGCCATGCCGCCAGGTTCAGGCTCTCTGGCTCCGGATGCAGGACCTCTCCGTTTTGCATGGAGAGCAGGTCCCTTCTTCTCTCGAACCTGTGGGGATTGCCCTGTGCCATTTCTTGAATTTGTGAGAACCATGTCTGCCTTGCCCACTACGGAGCCACTAGGATCAGAGTCATGTTGCTGGTTCTGCACTTGTCGAGCACTCTGTGCAACAGGGGTATCGGTGGAAAGGCGTAGGCAAATGTCCTCGACCAGCTTATCCATAGGGCATTTCCTTGGGATTGCTGATCTGGTTGCCTGGACGCGAAGCTTTGGCATTTTGCATTTTGGCGTGTTGCAAACAGGTCTATTGTGGGAGTTCCCCATCTCTGGAAAAGCTTCTCCGTTTCCTGGCCATTGAGCTCCCACTCGTGTGATGCCGAGGTCTGCCTGCTTAGCCAGTCTGTCTCCACATTGTCCTTCCCTGGAAGGTGAATTGCCCGTAGATCTATCCTGAGAGGTATGGCCCTTCTCCAAATCTCCTGTGCCAGAGAGGAGAGAGGGAACGACTGTGTCCCCCCCTGCTTGTTGATGTAGAACATTGCCGTGGTGTTGTCTGTTTGAACCAACACCCTCTGGTTGTATAGGTGCCTCTGGAATGCCTTCAGGGCTAGCAGGATGGTTTTCAATTCGAGGTAATTGATATGGCGTACCGCATCTGCTGGAGCCCACAGACCCCTCACTCTGAGGTTGTCCATGTGCGCTCCCCATCCCTTTTGCGATGCGTCCGTGGTAATGGTCATTGTTGGGTTTGGTGGTGTCAGGCTTCTCCCTGCTGTCATGTTGTCTCTGTTCCACCAAGTCATCTCCTCCTGCACTGCGTGCGTAACAACCACTAGATCTTCCCAACTGCCGCTTGCTTGTGACCATTGCTGTTGTAGCCATTCTTGGAATGGTCTCATGTGCAGGCGTACATTCGGCACCAGCTGGATACATGACGCCATCATCCCCATCATCTTGCTCACTGACCTCACTGTCAGAGCTCGCCCCTTCTGGTAGAGACGCGTCTCCTTCAGTAGGGCCTCTGTTCTCCTGTCGCTGGGCACCACTGTGGTGTTCAGGGTGTTGATTTTTGCTCCCAGGAAAATCTTCACCTGCTCCGGTTCCATCGATGACTTCCCCCAGTGTATCGAGAACCCCAGGTTCGTCAGTTTCGGTCACGCGTGTTGTGTGTCTCTCGCACTTCTCGCGTGTGTTTGCCTTGACCAGCCAGTCATCTAGGTAGGGGTAGACATGGATCCCCTGCCTTCGTAGGTGGGCCGCGACCGCCGACAGGCATTTTGTAAAAACCCTTGGCGCCGATTTTAGCCCGAAGGCCAGGGTTGTGAACTGGTAGTGGTCCTGGTCGATGTTGAACCTTAGAAGGCCCTTGTGCCTTCTGTTTATTGGAATGTGTAGGTAGGCATCCTTGAGGTCCACGGTGACCATGAAGTCCCCGTCTCTTATTTGGGGAAGCACCTCCTGCAGCGAACTCATTTTGAACTTCTGCGTTCTGATGAACTTGTTTAGGTATCTCAGGTCCAGGATGGGTCTGACGTTTCCGTCTACTTTCGGGACCACAAAATAGTTTGAGTAGACCCCCTTGTTGCGTTCTCTGAACGGCACTGCCTCTATGGCTCTTTTTTCTAGTAGTTTCAGGGTTTCTTCTCTGAGTAGGGCCATTTCTTGAGCCGATCTCTGTCTTCCCCTTGGTCTTCTATTTGGAGGTCTTCTCTCCAAATCCACGCAGTATCCGTATTGCATGACGTTCAGTATCCACTTGTCTGTGGTTATACGCCGCCACTCCTGAAGGTAGAACCTCAGCCTTCCGCCTACTGGTGTTGGATGCTCGTAGGCTTTTGATTCTTCTCTCCCCCTTGATGTTACTGTATTGCGCCTCACCCTTGGGGGCATGTCGAGGGTAGGCGTCCTCCTGCGTGCTGAGTCACTTTGATGAGGGTTGGTCACTCCCTCTCCTCCTCTGGCCACGTCCGTTCCCTCTCCCGCGAAAGGACTGGCCCCGAGGCTGGTACTGCCAGTTTTGCTTCTGTTGACCTTGTTGTCCGTGACTATCACCCTGCTGACTCTGCTGGAACGCCTGGTGCGACGCTCCCTGCTGGCTTCCTCCCCGACCGTAGGGTCTCCTAGAGGGATTGCCTCTCCTCATCCCCCTTAGCTGTAGGGCCCCCATGGACCTCACCGTTTCGTTTTCTTTTTTCAGCTGGGTGAGCTTCTCGTCTACTGTTGCTCCGAACAGTGTCTCTCCGTTGAAGGGGGTGCTAAGGATGTTGTTCTGCACCTCCGGTTTGAATCCAGAGATTCTTAGCCATGCATGTCTTCTCTCGGTGACCCCTATGGCCATTAGTCTTGCCGAAGTCTCTGCCCCGTCCAGCGCCGTCTTTATACAAGAGTTGGCGATGTTTTTACCTTCTTCCACCAGGTGGGAGGCTCTTTAGCGGTATTCTTCGGGGAGGTGTTTTACTAGCTCCCCCATCTCGTCCCAGTGCTGGAACTGGTGCCTATTGAGAAGTGCATTGGAATTCGCCATGCGCCAGTGCATTGCGGCGTTCCTCTCGACCTTTCTTCCCGTGAGGTCTATCCTCCTGCTTTCTTTATCTGGTGGTGGCCCCGAAGTTGCTGGCACGTTGGCCCTTCTCCTGGCCGTGGAAGCTATGATGGAGTCGGCCGTGATACTACCCTTGCTGTAAGGGGGGTCCAGAGAAGAGTGTTTATACTTTTTCTCCGTCCTGGGCGTGATTGAACGGCAGGTCGCTGGTTCTTTAAAGGCCTCTCTTCCCTGATTCATCACACTTTGTAGCATGGGAAGGAATTGGCTCCTCATCTGGATGGGGAGCAGGGTCTCGAGGAGGAAATCTGCTTTCGACCTCTCCTCGTCCAGCTTCACGCCGAAGGCCGTCGCTGCGCTCCTGACCACCATATTGTACACCCCGATGTCGTCGGGTGGAGAAGGCCTCTAAGGGTACGTGTCCACGGGCTCCTCGGCGTTCTCGGTGTCGAGATCCTGCCATTGGACGTCGTGGCTGGTTGATGGCGCCGAGCTGTGGAACGACTGCTGGTCTTCTTCCTCGGGTTCGCCTTCATAATAGGTCTCGTCTTCCTCTTAGAGATCTCTCGCCAGCCCCTCGGTGTCGAATTCGTCCTCGATTTCGACGACGTTCGTCAGTGGAGCCGTTGGAATTTTGTATTCCTTCATCTTGGCGTCGAACTCCTTCCTCTGAAGGATGTTCTCCATTTCGGCCTCGAGCCGCCTCTTCTTCTTCTCCATCTCGGAGATGCTTTCGGCGTCGACCGCGGGCCTCTTCGACGGAACTTGCGTCGACGTCGACCTGTCCTTCTGCGTCGAGCGCCCCGTTTCATGGGTTGTCTTCGACGAACATTGCCTTTCGGCGTCTTTCGGCACCAGGGAGTCCTTCTCGAAGGATCCGCTCGGCCACTTGTCCATGGTCCCGCCCTTGGTCGAAGTTTTCGACGCCGGGGCTCCCTTCGTGGACTTAGACTCAGATTTTCTCGAGTAACCCTCGGGTTTTCGAGGCACTTGTGTGTTTTGAGCTCGACGATTCTCTTACCTAGTCTTCGTTTTTCTTGTCGGTCTCTACGACCGTGAAGTTTTCGGGTCCCTCGGCGACGTTGTCCTCATCGTCTGTGGAGAGGCCCAGATCGTAGAGCGACGGGGCCTTACCCTTGCCATCCATGCTGGCATTGGCTCTTCGCTGACGTTCTCTCACCCGGAGCGTCTTCGGCGCGAAGGCTGAGCAGGCGTTGCAGTCCTTGCTCTGGTGGTCGACCGGTAGGCAGAGGTGCAGACCGGATGCTGGTCCTTCTGCGCGAACTTGTGGTGGCAGTTAGGGCAGAACTTGAATGGTGTCTTGTCCATTGCGCTCAGGGCCTCTGAGTGCGCATTCTCCAAGGGCGTCGAAGAAAAAGGGTGGAACACTTACTTCTTCGCGCTCCTGATGTGAAATATTCCTTTCCTGTGATCTCTTCGTAGTAATTTATCAACGAAACTCGCTTTTCCTTCTTCTTCCTTCGATTGTATCTCTGGAGCTTCCCGATGACGATCCAGACCCAACGGCGGAAAAAAGAATCTGAAGATGGCGCCCCAAAGGTGGGACTTTCGCAGGAAGCACGACGACGTCACGGGAGGTGCACCAAATGGTGGGTCGTCGCCGCCCACCTGGGCTACAAAACAAAAAAACAAAGAAAAGACTACGAATCCAGACCCAACCACAAGATCGCGGAATAATGCACAGCATAGTGAATCCAGAAAGATTCACGCTGCAAAAATATGTTACCTGCCTTAGATGCTTCGGTGAAAGGAAAAGCATATCCGAGGACAATTGCATGGTTTAGATAGAAGAACAATTTATTTGCGAAGTTTCATATAGCGCTGGCTAGACCCGGAGGTATCAGAGCGCTTTACATGAGGATCAGCGAGTTACAGGTTCCATAATTACATAGACAAGTATTGACATAGGAGAAAAGAAGAAACATGAGATTACACAATAATGTGAGATTAGCGCATACACACGTCTTATGGGGAGTGAAGAGGTAGAGGGGAAATGGTAAACAGGGGGTAGGGAATGCAGGTAGGAAAACACAACGGGGAGGCGAGGAAAACGATGTCTGATGGTCGGCTGGGTAGGTGCCGGCTGAAGGGTGAACCAGAGCCAAACTCCTCTATAGCTGCATATGACAGCTCCACCGGGCATCAGACAAATTTGCTCGGGCACCGCGGCTTTACATGAGGATCAGCGAGTAACAGGTTACAAAATTACATCAGTTACAGGAGCCAAGAAAAAACAAAGAGGAGTAACAAGAGATATTAACGTATCAGCTGGAAAGGGGAGGTAGCCCCAGGATCACGGAGGGAGGAGGTGGTGGAGGGAAGCAAACACAGCGGGTAGACGAAGAAAAACTATGTACAATGTCCGGCTGGGTAGGTGACGGCGGAGGGGGTGAACCAGAACCAAACTCCTCTAAAGACTCCTCTATAACTGCTTGGCCCACCACCGCGTTGTTCTGTACCATTAAATCCAAACAGTAATGTTGGGTTAATGTATGTATTTTTTCTAAGCTGCAGCTCCTCAGATGTCTTGTATAGACACAAGCAAAAAGATTAGTCAACGTACTCCTAGTTGGATGTGATTTCACTGATCCAAAGGTCTACCTGCTTAATTATCGCAAACGATTATGGCTGCTGAAATCCAACCTGTTATGCTTTGTTTTGAGAGGACAAGGCCCCAACCGGAATTGCCACATGCTACCAATAATTGGTTAGTTTTCCTGAAGGCACTGGTTCTAGCACTATAAAATGTTATGCATTGTTTAACGTCTAACATTTGTAGCGTTGTCTCAGTTGAGTCCTTGTGGTTCTGGAAGAAAGTTTTTAATACCATTAGTTGATGTAGATGGACCTCTGATGGTACTTTAGGGATACAATAGGGATTTGCCCTTCGAATTACTAAATCGTCTCTAAACTGCATATAATGCTCCTTAGTGGTGGAAGCTTGTACCTCACTTACTCTTCTTGCCGAAGTGAGTGCAACGAAAAATGCCACCTTCCATGGAACATATTTAAGTTCTACTGTATGAATAGGATCGAAGGGACTCTTCATTAGCTCTGAAAGGACTGTATTTATCTTCCAACTGGAGGATTCTTTAAAGGAAGTAAAGCAATGAAAAGTCATTTTAAGAATTCTTTTGTAATGTTATTTGACCACAAAGATGAATTATTAAAAGCTCTCCTATAACGAGATATGGCTGCCAAATGCACCTTAATAGAAGAGGGTGACAGACCAGATTTGGATAGATAATAGACACAGTAGAATTGTATGAGGTTGCAATGAGATTGGATGAACCCTGGTATTCACGCACCATAAACAGTGTTTCAAATTGAACTGATAAATTGTATTAGTGGATGGAACTCTGGCTTAAGCTAAGATTTGTCTACAATTCTGCTGAATGTCTAAGTGTGAAAATTCACTCAATTCAGGAGCCAAGCCGAGAAGTTCAAAGGTTTCAGGTCCAAATGAAGCAATTGATTGATGATCATTGTAGAAGATCGGAGCTTGGTGTTACTTTCGATGTTTCACTTCGGATAGAAGTAGCACGATGAACCAATATTGTCTGAGCCACCTTGTAGCTTCTAAAATTATTGTACATGGTTTTCACCAAAGACGACCTTTGGAATTAATAGTATTGGTGGGAAAGTGTAGGCAAATATATGCATCCATGAAACTGAAAAGGCGTTCACCACTGATTGTGGTTGGTGGTGTCAGCTTCCAAAGAATTTGCACTTCCGATTTTGGGCTGCAGCAAAGAGACAGATTTCACTTTCCCCATCATGCAAAAACTTTCGTGAGAACCTTTTGGCTGAGCTCCCATTCATGACAAGACTGTCATTCTGCTTAATGTGTTCGCCCACTGATTGTGACTGAAGGGAGAATACCCCACTTTCAGTTGAACTTAGTGCTTCAATGAACACTCCCAAATCCTTTGAACTTCAAGATCAGGGGCGATCTAGTTCGCCCTTGCTAGTGTATGTAATGCATTTATATAGTGCTGTCCATCAATTTCAGGACTGAAGACCTGGGATAATGATACCGCTCTTAATTCTAGTAAATTGATGTGTGGAGCTTTTTCTTGAGCAGTCCATTTTCCGCGAATCTCTAGGTGCTGTAAATGAGCTCCCCAACCTTATAAGGAAGCGCCTGTCATCAGGAATTGTTGTATTTGGGCTAAGAATATAAGCCCATAGATATGTTTGCTTCTCACATCCACCAACAGACAACAGCTTTAATTTCATGGTGACATTTATAATTGTTCCGAATGGCCCTTCAGTTTGTAGCCATTGTTTGTTTAATTCCTCTTGGAGACCCCTCATTCATAGGCAGCAGAAAGGAATTAAGGGGATGCACAATGAATCATGCCCAGGAAAGATTTGTAGAGTAGTACCACAACAGACTTTTTTTTTTAATTAGCTTACTAATTATATCAGTTTTCAGTATCTTTCTACTGTTGGGAATGCTTGGTTTTTTATGTTCTCTAGAACATCCCCCAAAAACAATCTTTTGTGATGGAGGGAAGACTTCGGAGTGTTTCACTTCAGGCCCAACTGGATGACTGCTTGTAGGCAAGTTTTGGTTGACCTTTTGGAGGCCTGAAAAAGACTGAGCCTTTATCAGCCGGTCGTCTAGGTAAGGAAACAATTGATGACCCCTTTGTCTCAAACAGGCTGCCACTGGAGCTAGACATTTTGCTAAACTTCGAGGAGCTTATTTCAGTCGTAAGGGGAGAACTTTGAATTGGTAATGGATGTGTGCCTCTTTAAAACTGAGACTCTTCCGGTGTTTTGAATGAATGGGAATATGAAAATAAACGTCTTGGGGGTCCAATGTTGTCATAACCTCAGAACTATGCTGCAGAATCTCTTGCAACATGACCATACAAAAAGACTGCCTTTTTGGAGGTAATTCATTCAAAACTCCATTCCCTGGATTTTTCTTATCTGGAGAAAGAAAAGAAACGGTAATAGAAACCTACATTTCTATGAGAAAAGGGTTGTTTTGTATAGCTCCTTTATTTAAAATTGTGATGATTTCCAATTGCAGTAAACAAAGATGAGCGGGTGGTCTCGGAGGAGGATTAAGATGAGGGCTTTGTGTAATCTCCAAAGTGTAACTGAATCTTACTAGGTCTAAGACCAATGACTGTTGTATTAAGATTACAATTTGAGAAGTAATTGGCTATATGTCCTCCTAGTGTCTTCAACTTTAACAGGTTGTGACTGGCGCCTGAATCATGTCAATGTTTTCTGGTTGAGTCCTTAGCTTGAGGGTCTTACTTCCTTTGCAGCCCCCACTTTGAATAAGCTGTTGGAAGCGGCGGACAATACAGTTGATATTGATGCGGACGACTAGAAGGTTGTTGGTGAAACTGATGTGGTTGATATCCGACTGGAAACCTTCCCTATAGGAAAATTGTGCCCTAACTCAGATACCTCAAAAGGGCTGACTAGCAACCTAGCAGTGGTAGTATCCACTTTAATTGGGTCATTGATGTTTTTTTTCCGAAGAGTACATCTCCGTCATAAGTCATATTTAGCATTTTGCTTTGGACCTCGGGTCTAAACAATGTCAATTTCAGCCATCCCTATCTTCAGACAACACATGCTCATGCTAGTTGTCTGAAACCTGTAGATGTGAGGTCTAAGGCACAGCCAATCATTTCCGACAATGACATTTCTCCTTCCATGAGAATTTTCTTAGCTTCCCACTGTTTATTTTCTGGCAAGAACTCAAACATTTTGATGTCCAACCACTTCTGTCGATCATAACGTACAAGAACGGTGAGGGCTTTAGCTGCTCCTACTGTGGAGGACGCTCTGGTAGAAAACCTCTTGCCTAGATCATTAAGACGTCTCCTTTCTGGATCCCAAGGAGTAGTGCATGATGCAGATTGATTTCTTGAACGGCGTCGAGCGGCTTGCATTACTACAGAGGCAGCTTTAGGATGTTCAATGAGACAAACTGGAGTGTTGTCTGGATCATTATATTTTTTGTACAGATGAGTGATGACGGCTGACACGGACGATTGGTTTTCGTTTGCATAATTCCTTCATTGCAGACTTTACTGATTTTCGCGATGGTTCTTTAAAGTCATAAAGAAAACAGTAGGGAATGGTAATATCAAATATATTGTATGCCCTTTCGAAAAAGAACAGGAAATCCTCCTATGTCATCTGGTGGCGAGTCAGGGAGTTTAGAAGCAATTGGTGGAGGAATGGGGGCTACATTTTCATCCCGTTCGGATCCCTTTTCCTGTTCGTCCTGCACCTTCCCTTCCTCTCAGTCAACATCTGAATATATATCTTTACTTACGGGTTTGAGCTTTTGGACTTCAGAAGGAGAGGATCTAGGTGGTATTGGCTGAACCTCCAGAGAATGTGGTACCAAAGGAGGATTTGGAGGGACCTAGAAACCTGTTGCGGTAATCTGCTAGTATACATCTTAAGTCTCTAACCGGTGCTCAAGGAACTTGCAACTTTTCTTCTCAAAATGTTTATCCTGGTTTCAATTATATTTAACATGGAGGTCAGTTGGGCAGTATGTGGGACCAAATAGTACATCATCTTTCTCATCATCATCGTTCTATTCCTCCATATCTAACAGGTGACTATGTGGTAAAGATGACACTTTACTACAAGATGCATGTTCAGATATTAAGGGCATAGGAATACCCTTTTCTGAAACCATGATCATTTTTTGTGCCCATGGCGAGGTGGATGTTGTCGATAAAGAAGTGGACAGTGTTAAAATCGCCGCCGTATCAAAGACAATGCAGTTGTCATCAGCCACTGTCGTCCACATTGGTGTCGATGGTGCTTTCAGAGATACCTGCTTTGGTAATCGCGTCAACACTGATTCTGAATGGTTTTACTCTTTTTGACTGTTTGCTTGTCATCAATACAGTCTACAATTTATTTTAAATGTAATTGAAACCGTGCAAGTCCGATTACTCTTTATGGAGCCTTTTTTAGGAGGTTCTAAAGTTTATCGAGGTTTATATGAATGACCCTCTGATCTATCGTGAGACTTTCTGCAGGATTCTGAGAGACTTCTCTTGGTCTTGAACATTTGAAGACACAGCAGTAACCTACCTTCTCTATCCATCACGGTCTTGGAGGAAAAAGTGAGACATTGTGTGAAGGATAGAAGACAATAAATGCTGACGCCACTCAACTGATCCTCTCCCTCACCAAGGACCCCCTCACCGCCAAATCCAACCTCCACCAGGGAATGAAGGCCGTCGCAGACTGGATGGAGGACAGCCGCCTCAAACTGAACACAGACAAGACTGAAATCCTCATCCTCGGGTCCAACCCCTCCGCATGGGACGACTCCTGGTGGCCCACGTCACTGGGGTCCCCCCCGGCCCCCACCGACCACGCACGCAACCTGGGAGTCATCCTCAACTCGAAACTCTCCACGACCAAACAAGTCAACGCAGTCTCCTCCACCTGTTTAAACACCCTCTGCATGCTCCGCAAGATCTACAGATGGATCCCGACAAACATGAGGAAAACAGTCACCCAGGCCCTTGTCAGCAGCAGACTCTACTACGGAAACGCCCTCAACGCCGGAGCCTCGTCCAAACTCATCAACAGACTACAGAGAATCCAGAACGCCTCTGCACGCCTGATCCTAGACGTCCCACGCCGCGACCACAACAATGTCCTACAAAGTAATCTTTGACTTTGCTATTCAAATCTACGATTTGTAAGGCATGTGATCTAGAATGGAGCACACAGCTATTTTGGAAATTAAGTATGATTAATTCAGCACTATCCTTTTTCCACTTAATACAACTATGAAGCAGTACCTCCAAATCCTTCAACAGAAGCATTATATTCCTTTGTCAGGCAGTATTGCCATGACTTCTGGTTCTTGCCTTGGTTTGCGTTCCATGCAGTACTCATACTGGACAGTTTGTGAGACCCATCTGTAAAAGGTTCTTGGACATCAACGCTGAGAGAATGTCAGTCTCCCATCAAAAGCAGAGGTAGGGTAACTTTAATACAGATTTTGGCACAGTCTAGTTTTTTTCTTTAACTTTTTTTTTTTTACCTTTGGGCTTGGTTACGTTCATTGTCATAAAGGAGGATCGTTAAAATGGAGTGTGCTGCGTCTCAAAATGGTGTACCATGTCTCTAGGTAGCCCTGTTTTATTGCGGAGAAGATTGTGTGCCGCGGTTATCCTTGGAGCCCATGTGGCGATTATGCACCCCTTAAGAAAGAGGTCTTTTTTTTTTTTTTTTTTTTAAGTGCACCCATGACCACTTTTTGTTTTTTTTAATACACTTAAGCTGTTCTAATGTGGCTTTACCACTTAAGAAGAATCAGAAATCCATAAGGAGAGATCATCTAAAACAAGGAAATTGTGACTAAATGGATCATGTGTGGCTTTGATCCAGGTATTGGATGACAAAGTCCCATCATTAAACATCTATCAAAAGGAACATGTGATGAAGGCACGTTGTTCAACAACCCAAGGGATCTTTCACTGTTAGGGAGCAAAATGGCTATACAGTGCTTTGAAATTTCAACACACCACTGTGCAACTGTTGCAGTTTCTTCTATAGTTTAAAAAGTTTCTTGCACTACATATTTAGAGGGAGCTCTTTCGCAACACTGAGGTAGACCAATCTGCTCCAGGCTGCTGGCACAATGAATGCGTGGAAAGGCTAGGAACTGATTTAGGACGCACCTGGAGGATGCCAAGGAGCAGGATGGAACAGTTTTTTAATCCAATAAGTCACCAACTATCCTATGCAGCAGTCTTGAAAAGATCGATCCCACCTGCAGGATATATGGGGGTACTTAAAGTTGCTGGTTTTTCCTCTGAATTAAAGCATCTCCATCAAAGCACAGGAGTCATCATCTAACTGAATACAAATTTTGGACCAATCTGCAATACAGTCCTGTGACAACTTGCTGCATCGAATGGTATGGGCATATTAAATAGGATTATCCAAACAAGAGAAATCTGCTTGTTTATAATTCCAGATGTGTAGGTCTTCGCTTGGATCACAGGAGGGATCGTTAGTATTATCCTGGTTTTAAGACATGGCTACATTCTCTGGCAATGGAATTATGCTAATGTTCCACTGCTGGACATATTTCTGGAGTAGTGAGATCTTCTGTGCCTATGTGGATAAAAACTATTTCTGTGGCTAATTTTGACTACATTTCTGCGAAAGGCACAGTAGCATACAGCTTTTGAGAGCATTAGGGGTTTTTTTGTACCTTGAATTTTGTTGGCACCTTTGGCATCCAAAACTAATTATTGTTTTGCTCGAGGAGAAACATCATTTCAGTTTAAGTTTAGTTTGTTTTCAGCTAGGAAGTCCTCTTCAGCTACATGTTGTAAGGAGCTTTGGCTGATGTCTGCTCGCCTTTTGTCCACAAGTAATGTTTTTGTTTAAAATCCAATAGCATCAACATGGCAACAGGGTGATTTGCACTTTAAGTACTTCTGTATTTCTAAGGTTCTTAAGTGTTTTTGCTCACAGGTTTCAATGATACGGACATTAGGAGGATAACCTTTTGAAGCGTTTTATATTTGTCAAAACAGAGCTCGTTCCCTTTTACTGTCTGAAAAGAAGGCATCCGAAGCTCAATCGGTGTCCTCCTTAATGGCCATTTTCTGTCAAATAGTTTCAGAAAACTGACCACAATCAAGCTTCGGTACCAATGTGTTCCTATGGGATACCCAGTACTTTTCCACCAGCGTTTCCAAAGCCTTGGAAGGAAATGGTCAAACGCACTGCACATAAGTCACAGGCCTGTGGAAAAAAACATTCCATAACATCTGTGACCTTATTATGGCTACTCACAAGTGATAGCAGTGTTGGGGGAGTCGCACGGCATGCACAGCCCCCCCAAAGCATTCCTGCCATTCCTTCAGCACGGCTCGTCGCAACAAGGCATGCGGCACCCCGACGACTCCGGTAAGGGGCATGGAAGGCAGGAGTCTGTTCTTGAACGGAAGGCGCGTCCCTCCACATGGTACTCTGCACATTCCTTGGTGAATGTCCTGTGGCTTGTTCCCCTTAAACTACCATTGAAGGGCAAGCAGCTTATCAAGAGCACGAGACACCAGTTACTCATATTTTGCTTCAGCTGCATAGTTTTTCTGCTCCGGATAAGCTTTTTTGCCCTCAGAGCTTTTTTTCCCCCTTACGGCCTGTTGTATTTAGAGGGGCGGTATAGAGTAGGCCCAATAAGCATGGACTAATGCAAATCTGCCTGGGCCGGCTAGGGAGTGTTTTATGCTGTTTTTCATGCCTATTTACCTCTAACTTAACCTGATCAGCGATGGTACATGCTTTTGATGAATACTGGGAGTCCGTGGAGGAGGAGCAGATGCGTCTCCCTATTCATGAGGCTCTACTGGATGCCATAAACCTCCCTGGAGAGGGCAGTCTCTTTGGCTCTGGAACCCCTGAGTCAAAGAATTATTGAACTGATGGTGGGACTCAGTTTATTACCCCCAGCTGGGGAAGGCATGAGGCTTGAGCCTCCTACTGACAATCAGGGGGCCCCTAAGGCCAGACTGAACGCCATTGTTCTGGCGACCCCTACCTCAGACACCTTTGAAAGGCATCCCTAGGCCTTCCTTAAAAAGCGCATGGAAGCACAGGATGATTCCCAGCCTCTATATACCCACAAGGACGATTCATGCTCCCAACAGGGAACAGATAATGCCGGGAAGGTTCAGATACCCATGATGGGGGGCCTCGGGCGACAAATCAGGGCTGAGCAGACCCTGGCAACCGGAAGGTGGCGCCAAGAGAGCCAGGCTGGAGGAAAAAGGCGAACAGGACTCAGCGAGGGTGCAGAGTATGTTGAACCAGGAAAATATTTATCATCCCCACTCTACAGACTGGGTTCTAATGGCATGCTATGTGGCCAGCCGCATTAGGAAGCACATGGACCAGGAGGTCAAGGGTGTCTGTGGGCGAGTGCCCTAAACCTTCCTTGGCTAATTGGGTGGCTAATACCCAGGAAATTGACAAAGGAATGGTGATGTTCATTACAAAATTTGTCAAAGACCCTCAGAGGGGCCTGGACCGGTCCTGGTGATCCCTACAGGATAAGGTGTTAGTTGTTTTGGGGTAACTTACCAACATTTTGGATATCCCTGAAGAACAAGGAATACGGTTATCTGATTGACCCCACTATTTTGGGCTCAACGGGCCCTATGCTTTTTAGGCACCGTCTACTGTGCCTTATTGATAGAGCGCAGACGCTCTTACTGATCAAGAGAGAACCCACGGCGGCCAAGTTGGCCACCTCAGATGCCGGCCCAGTGGTGAATCGAGGTCTCTTTGGAGAACCATTCATTAAGGAGCTATCAAGCTTCGTCTCTACCTTCTAGTTCCTGTACAAGGCTCAGCAGTCCATCAAGGTGGTCTTCAACCAACAGATATTTGGAGGGGCCAGAAGAGGTAGGGGGCGGTCCTCTGGACCCCGCTCTATCAATTGGAAAGACTACAAGAAATTTAGAGGGTTCTATCCCTCAAGAGGTCGTGGCAGAGGACATGGCGGCAAAAAAGCCTTCCGAACAGCCAGCAACACACCAGGTGTTAAGAGATATTCCTTCTTTCCGCATGGATGCTTCAAGCCGTGAAGGGCTTT
Organism: Triturus cristatus; assembly: GCF_964204655.1. Lineage (NCBI taxonomy): Eukaryota > Metazoa > Chordata > Amphibia > Caudata > Salamandridae > Triturus > Triturus cristatus. The sequence goes on from NC_140583.1 coordinate 977,470,398, forward strand.
CACATAGAGTTCTACGGTACGCCCCATCAAAACTCCCAGCCCGTCCCATGTTTTTTTTTTTTATTTACAGCAGGTGGTAAACCAAGAGGTGAGAGGTAAGAGCTCCTAGGAAAAGGGACAATTACCCATTCTGACCTTCATCCCAGGGGGTTTGAGCAATATTTTCCTGGTGGGGAAGAGGACAAAGGTTTCAGACCAGTCAAATTTGAAAGACTTTAAATCGATGAGTGGTGTATCACCATTTTCAAATGGAGGGAATCCACCTCCTACAAGATATTGTGTTGCCAATGACTGGTTGGTAAGACTCGATCCAAATAAAGTCTACCTCACCATTCAGATTTTTCTTGCCAACAGACTATTTCTACAGTTCGAGTGGGGCGGACAAATTTTCGAGTTCACGTCTGTTGTTCGGCCTGTCCTCAGCACTTTGGTGTTGCAGCAAAGTATTGCGGCCGGTCATTGAATGGCTTCACGCACGGGGAGTTCAGCTAATAATGTACATGGACAACATTCTCCTAACGCACCAGGAAAAATCCAATTTAGCCTCCCAACCTAAAATGACCAAGACCCTTCTTCAAGACCTGGGGTTTATAGTAAACGTTAGGAAATCTGAATTTATTCCAGCTCAACAAATGACCTGTTTTGGATTCATGGTTGACACAGTTCAACAGTTTCTCTGGTTGCCCAGAAAGACGCTTCTGATCCACCGGGAGTTGCACAAAACGTTGGAGGGAGACAATTTTCCTCCCTCATCTGGCCAGAATTGTAGGCCTATTGTCTTCTATCCAGGTGATCTTTCCGGATCTATGGCATTACCAGGCCCTGCAACACCCTGAAGTCACAACACCTAAGGAGGGTTCGGACGTATGCACAAGGAATTTCTCTTTCTCCAGAGGCCCAAACAAAACTTAATTGGTGGTTCGATCACATGCATGTCTGGAACGGCAGAGCCATCTTTGGGTCAGCCCCGGATCTGGTTATTGATTCAGACACCAGTTGTCAGGGATAGGGCGCATGTTTAGAGGATACTACCAAAGGAAGACAGTGGACAGAGAATGAGGAGGCTCTCCACCTCTCCACATCAGTTGTCTAGAACTCCTTGCAGGATCCTTCGTGGTGCGGCGTTTAGCGGCAAACTATGTGCCTTGTTTCATTTTGGACAACATCTCGGCATCGAGATGTATATACCGCTTGGGGGTACCTGGTCCAAGGTACTGTCGGAACTGGTCAGGGATTTCTGGATCCATTGTCTGGAGCACAAGTTGTCGATGACTGCAGAATACCTGCTGGGGAGACTCAGTTAGCGGACTAGCAATCCAGACACCGAAAGGAATACAGTGCATGGAAACTGGATCCCTCTTTGTTTCAGTGGATTATGGAATTGGTGGGGTCCATGCCAGGTGGATCTTTTTGCATCAAGAATCCACCCTCAACTCCCAAACTTTTTCAGTTGGCATCTGAATCCTCTAGCAGAGGCGACAGACGCCTTCCTCCTAGTCAGGACTCATGGTTTTGCTGGTGACAGAAGACAATTGATCCTGATGAAACCGCTTTGGAAATTTAAAGAATGGTATCCAGTTCTTCTGGAACTTTCCATGGATTTTCCAAACCCACTTCCCATGACCCCTCATCTACTGATGGATTCTCATGGCTAGCTTGCACCCACTGGTTCAGGGCAGAACTCTCTTACTGATGGGCTGGATGATTACAGGAGAAGTTGAGACGTCCCTGGACTTTCGACACAGACTGCCTCCCTCATCAGAAGAGCATGGGCTTATTATACTGTCAAGCGATAGGGTTTGGCAAGGAGGAGATGGTCACGCTGGTGTATGCGAAGGGATCTTGATCCTGTGGGGGCAGATTTATTACATATCGTCAATTTCTTGTCAGAGTTGATGGACAATGGGTTGACATATTGCACTATAAACGCATGCAGATCTGCAATTTCTGCAGATCATAGGTCTCTTCATGACATCTTGGTAGGTGAACATCCATTAATCTGTCTTTTGAGGGGTATTCGGTTGTCTTTTTCACCAGAACCAAATTCCTCCTTTTGGGATGTTAATGTAGTACTCAGAATGCTGCGCTCATGGCAAGATAATCAATATTTGTCTCGTAAGGAACTAACAGGTAAGTTAGCAATTCAATTATGCCTCATTTCTTGTAAAAGTTTGATGTTTGTGCCCTAGATATTATGGCATGTATGTTTACCCTGGAAGGGGTGTCATTCACCGTTTCAAGACATACTAAACAATACCAGGGTGGTTCATTACCCTGCTTTCCCTGGTCATCCAAAATTCTGCTTGGTCTTTTGCCAGAGAGGATATGAAACTATTACCAAGGATTGCAAGCCGCCTGGGACGGCTCAACTATTTATTTTCCTCAGGAAACTTTTTAAGCCGGTCTCTGCCGCGACTATCGCCCTTTGGAAGAGATGGGTCCTACAAGAGGCAGGTATTGATACATCCTCATTTGGGGCCCACTACCCTGGGGGAGCTATGGCTTTGACAGCCTTCTCTCTGGGGAGCCACTTGAAGGACACTCTCAGAGCTGCTGATTGGTCTTCCGATTCTGTTTTTAAGACCTTTTATTTTAAACTGATCACTGGCATGGCTTCACTTGTTGTCAACCAGTTTTAAACTAGCATGATCGGAGCTTTCAGTCCCAACACAAAATATACAATTTTCTAGCTATTGGGAAGGAACGTTTCAATTCTATTAAGGACCTGGAGGTGAGGATTATCCCTCCCAAGTGGGTACACTCTATTACCCTACCTGTATCCAAGACATCTGCGGTGTTGGATATAGATATATATATATATATATATAGATATATATCTATATCTATATCTATACATACACAAACGTGTGTTGTTGTCTCCTCAAGAGTTTAACAAAGGTTCTTATACAATGTATTGTCCTGAAGTATGCCTATTGCCATGTTTCTCTGGAAGCTAGTCGACTTTATGGATATCTTAATTTCTGCCAATATTTGTTGATATTGATGACTGGTTTTAGACATGTTTGATGGTTGGGGAATTTACCTGCTGTATTTTGTTTTTCCTAGGATCAGACCAGAAACAAGAATTCGAAAAGAAAAGCTGAGTTCAGGATGTTTCGCTCAAAGAAAGAGGAATTGCCTTTCCTTGTTGTTGGATATAAGGGACGCACTCTATGGCTGTCATGCTGAGCTATTGAAAGACTCATGGGATTTGTAGTCTACGAATAAAGTATGGTTTGTTAAGGCTGCTGAGTGAATAAAATTAAAAGGTAAAGCGAAATCCTCGCCTCATCCTTAATAATTGAAACTTTCCTTCAAGATATCTAGGAAATGTTATATTTGCTTCAAAACTAAACCACTTGATGGCAGGATAACTTACACTACATAAATCTATAATAGAATTGTATTTCAGAAATAACTTAAAACAGCCTGGCACAAGGGAGGACACATGTTCATGTTGAAAAACAGATTAAGAAAGTAACTGTCACACTATAGCATGAATCCTGTTTCAACAGATACACATTTGTATTGTTTCTACAATATCCTTCACAAAACATGCCCAATTTCACAAGCGGGCGAGAAGTACTGATGAGACAGTGTTGGTGGAAGAGGATGATCTTGAAGTTTCATGACATAATGCCCAACCAAATTTGTAAGCGTGGTTTAAGTTTACAGTCCGCTCCTACAGCACACAGTAACACCATTGCAATCTCCATTAAAATAGGTCTGTTTCACCAGAAGAAAAGGAGGTCTACTCCTCTCAGAAAGCTAGTGGTAAGGTGATTAGCTCTCTTCATGAGGCACAATACAAATATTGTTGACCGGTACCAAAATTGACAATCTGCTTCTAACCATGAACTATGGATTTTAATACAAATGTTTTCATTATGTTGATTAACAGGTGATATATGCCGCACAACAATTATATGTTGAGATTCTGCAGATTCAAAATCCTACAAATGGAACACAAAATAGTCCATAACTTGGACAGCAAGCAGTTCATTGAAGGCAAGGTTTACATAACTCCCTTTCACTATCCAAGCTAAATTAAATAGCAGATATCCATTTCAAAGCAGAAGCCAATCACAACTTAATAATTGACCGAGTTAGTTGTACTAGGATTCCAATCCAAAGGACTGCAAAGTGACCCTTCAATCTTAAACCAAACAGTGCATCAGAACACACAAGAAAGTAGGTGACTTATTCATGTAACTTTGTTACTATGAAAAGACAACAGTTGACCTTGGCTGGAAAAATTAAACAAATCCATTCCATGGTGTGAATCAGTATTCTAAGGAAACCTTTGGGCAATGGATCACGGTCAACACATACATAAATTATTGAGTGACTCTCTAGCAGGTAGAAGGATCCACCTTACAGAGACCTAATACTGGACAGCTTGGAATGTGTTCTGTTACTTGGCAGCTTGATGTCATGTTAATGTTTCATGAAAAAGCTATCAACATGTAAAAAAAACCAGTAGTTCGAGGAGTTTTTTGTTTGTTTTTAAATTACAATTTTAAGAGGTTTATACTTACTTCTCCCATGGCTCTCCCTTCCAGGGCAAGTGCTTGAAAGTCATGATTCAGCTCATCCATTGAACGAACCTGTTCGAAAAACAAAATGAAGTTAGGGTCTCCTAATTTAATGAAATGAAAACAGAATGGGTATGTTAATCAAGCAGGTAATCTACAAATTCCATCTTAAATAACAAAATAAAATAGAAATAAGTAGTACAGAATTAAGGTTAAATAATGGGAATATCTCTATCATCTTCCTCACTGACAATCCACCATGATGCACTGGCAGTACAGTACATGTTACTTATTTGCACAAAGTGCACTACCGCCATGGTAATGCCGTATCCTTTTGGTCTTTGCCTAAAGGCATACCATGCCTCACTCACAATCCTCTTGCTACCCTATTCTGACCTCAGTCAGCACCCTGCTCAACCACACCTGTAAGCCAGGTTAACTTCTAGCTCACCGGCCAGCTATCTCCCCATCTTTGCCCATGGCAAACCGCATTGTGACCTCAAAGACCCTGCCCAACTCCTGCACTGGAAAAGTGACTAAACAATGTTCACTGGCAGGGTGAGAGCTGTGACGGACAGACTGAATAAGCAGAGTCAAGTCTGCTACCTTTCAAAACCTGGGTAGCTTTGCAACATACAAAATAGCTCAAAACGATACTTAAGATTATTTTTTTGTAGTAAAAGCACAGGTGCTTTTGGCTTTGTGCCACTTGGTACCATTGGTTATGTTGAAACGGCAGGAGTTTGCTAACTATTTATTTCTAAGAAACAGCGCCCAAAGATAAAAATTGTATTGTTAAGCAGTAAGAAGTTTCTGATCCCTTCTTTAGCTCGACCTGCAAATCAACAGGCCCCCTCAAATCTTATAGACGTGGGAGACATAAGGGGTATGGAAGGGGTATGGACGGTGGAATAAAAAGGCCTTAAGGTAATCCCAGAATAATCTTTGATGATTGTGAATGATATTAAAATAGGCTTGTTTTCAAGTGATTTTGTAAGTTGTTAGTTTAGGAAGGTTCTTCGGTTTTGGGTACAAATTGCAAAGGCTCTACTCTCAGTAAGCATACAGACTTCCAGACATTGAGCATTGGGCTGAAATTGGCCAGTAGGAAGTATTACATGACCAGTGGCTGGAGATATTTTTAGTTTCAAATTCAGGTAAAGTGTGAAACATTGCGTCATCAACTCAGGACAAGTTCTTTAAAAATGCCAATTAAAATTAAGATATTAGAGTGAATAATTTGTAACCGGACACACCAGCTCATCACTTCGACTGTTTAATAAATTTTAAATCGCAACAGTGATTAGTTCTTCAGGCAGAGCCAAAGGAATGTAACCGGTTTACCGGTCACCAACAACCAGCTAATGCTTTCAAACAGATTATCTAAAAGCGAGGAATAATTGGCCTAGGTTTTATTTGTAAGGGTCATCTCAGTAAGCCGTAAGCAGCTGAGGTCTACCTACCACCCAGTCCAAAGTCTGTTTTCAGATGTTTGGGGCACTTCGCCTACGCCTTCATAACTAAAAGTTACCCAGGATTAGTGGATCCAGAGGAGGGAACTGAGAAAATAGCCACTATAAAGCAACATTTATTTTTGTTTCCTATTTTTGACAAATTGGACGAAAAAAGTACTGTGCAAGAGTGGAGTTTTTCAATTCGTTGTGGTTTCTATCTACTTGCAGGTGAGAATTTGACTGGTTTTAGCAATGTGGGTAGCAATGGTATTTGGGATCAGTCTCGGCCGCCACCAACAGAAACCTACAAAACTAAGACATTTCTAAAAACCAGGCACCCGGGAGCCTTCAGGGTAGTATGACTTTCATGAATCCCACCCAGTATGTTTTCTTAATTAGAATGTCTGCAATCCTCAAACTTTGGCTAAAATCGCAGGTTTTTTCACCTTTCTGTGAGGGGAAAGTTCAAAAATCACATGGAACTTTAGGTTTGGCTCTGAAGCCTAGGTAAGTCTTCACCCTATTTTTTTTCTTCTTAAATAAGAATATAAATTCACTAAAATGAAACAAAGGATAAATTGCAGTTCTACATACGTCTCATAATAATAAAATAAAAACTGCCATTTTAAAACAAGAATACGGCTGAAATTCACCAGTTCTACGTAATAGACATCAGAACTTGCAGTGCCATAGATTTCAGACATCAGTGACGTAATGTGAAGTATTAAGCAGTGCATTATAGTGCTGTAAGTTATACGGATGTGAGTTACATATAACTGGTGAATTTCAGTTTTTTTAATTGAAAAAACTGTAGGTTTTTCAATGATTTCTTTTTTTTTTCCTTTTTCTTTTAACTAAGTAACACATGATTAAGGGCCAGATTACAAATAGCGCCGATCTGGGGACACAGTCGTGTTTTCAGCGGTCCGACCGCCTGATTATTATCTGTGTGGTGAGACCACCGCCATCATTTCTGCCACTATAGAGCCAGAGGCTGCCTACAGAGGCAGTCTTGTGCAGCTTTCAGGCAAAGATGAGTAAGGTAAAAAAGAGGTAAGTCTTGCTCATGCCAACTTGCGGAGTGGGTTTAGGGGTACCAGCAGAAAGGGAGACAATGCTTATTCAACGCATGAAAGCGGCTAAGACATTTTAATGACGTAAATTGACCAGATAAGACATTTAAGAGAAGAAATCAAATCTGAGATTTCTGAATGATGTGCCATAGGCCAAACAAATCTTTGGTATCCGGCATATGCCTGGTCCTTCCCTCATCATCCATGAACCTTTGAATTTGCTTCCTCAACCACTTCAATTACAACCCCCTACAGCCGGTCTCCAAAGGATGTCCTTTGTCTTACTTTTCAAGGGGATGGCAATAAAATATAAATGGAGGGCTTACACAAGGGCTTACACAAACTGAAGTTCTCTACAGCCTATGCTACCACCAGACCACCAGAGTCTTGAGGAACTTGCAATATAAAAAAGAATCCAGGAGTGGATTTTTGGCTGACTTTATAGTAGGTCCAACATGGATTATTGCTCTCATTCATAACCCCTAATTCTCCACCAAAAGTGAGATACCTAAATTAATCAACTCTCTCCACTCCTTTTCAACATACATCTCTCACTTCAAACAGATCGAACTCTAGTATTTAATTTAATCTGCTACAAAACTGACACAGGTAAAGTTAAATTTAGAAAATCCAGAGGAACTAGCATACTTAGCTCTGCCTCAGAGTAATTAATGCATGGTTAGCGAGTAACCTCTTACACTCAACTTGTCCAAAAATGAGACTAAAACCAGTGAACAACTGAATAACTGCCTATAACAATCAGGCCCCAGGAACCGGCCATCCCATCATTCACATAAAATAAAGAATCTCAGAAGTGATCATGGACAACTGATACCACAAGTGAATGTCTCTTGATCACATTTTCCCTTATCTAGGCAAGCCTTAAAAACCGAGGTGGTCACCATTATTGTCGTGTCTTGACAAAACTGCGTATATAGTCTTTACTTAGGGCCACCACTGTTTCGGACTCCAGAGAATCAAAAATCTGAATTAAGTCAACTCCTACATCTTCCTCCAGGGGAACAGCTAACAACCCTCTAAGCTAATCACTAGCTCCCTATAACCACACTCTACACCTTCAAGGCACTTTAACCTAGCCACAGAGCCATTCAAAGTAAGAGCCCACTGTTCATCCAAGCTCTATTCCAGACATCCACTGAGCACAATACTTTGTTCCAGACTAAAACCTCGACTGATCATCCACACATACAACACAAATACAATTTAAAAAAAAAAAAACTGTGGAACTAAATTTTTCATACAAGGTGCAGAACAACTGACATCTCATTCTGGCAAAGACAAACATACAGGACCACTTTGAAATTCAGACAGGAAGTAAAGACCTGACTTCACAAACAAATGATGCAGAAGCACGCTGACAAACTAACAAATTGCACTCGCAAGGATGCATAAGTATTACATAATTCTAACCAGTCTACCATGAACACCACACCGCTGAAATCTTGGAAGGTGGCTGTACGGTGCCGCAAGGCTGCCTGAAACCAACTTGACAGTTGAGCAGGGGGCAGTTGGTGTTCTTAAAAATTAGTTGTCTGCTTTTTTTTTTACGATCTTACCAAGATGGGCTGAAGGAAGGTGGGTAATAGGAAACAGGTGCTGAGGTTTTTGGAGGGGGGGGGGGAGAGGAGCTAGGCTAGAATAGGGGGGTAGGGGATTGTAGCTTATTGATGGTGTCCAGAAAAAAAACGTAGAGTGAAAGAACAAGTTACTTACCTTCGGTAACACCATGTCTGATAGAGACTATCTAGCCACAAATTCCTTACCTTAGAATTATCCGCAAGCATTAAAATGGTCTGGAAACTACTTCATGAGCGGTACCCTGGTGCACTGGTAGGTGATGTCCTTCGGCTCCACGTGGCATCGTCCGCGGCAGAAGGGACGTGCTAGGTGCCTATAGAGCGGCCACCTCCAGCATCAGGACATTAGCTTCTATTCATGACTTTCCAAGATCGAAGCGCAGAGCCATGAAGAGTACTGGTGTGTGTAAAATCTTGTAGTCCATAAATTTGTTTGCAGACCGGGGACAATGGGTGAGTCAGCGTGGAATATGCAGCTTGATAGTCTCTACGGGGGGCTGGGGAGTGCACTCTAACTAGACATTGCAAACTCATCCCCTTATCAGTCACAAATCCTGCACTAGATAAACCAGCCACTGCAAAAATCTAATCAGTATAACTATGGGTGCGGCTTCCTGCAGATACATCTTTTCACTGAACCGCCTGCCCAGGCATTCGTAGAGCTTGCGGTGTGAGTCGACCGGGGCCTACACCCGCGTGGTGACGATCTGCTTGAGGCTGCAGATGCGCTGCTGACTGACTTACGGAGCCAGACAGAGGCAACAGGTGGCCCCGACTACACTGGGTTGCCCCCCCCCCTCCCCCTACTAACCTGCGGGCACGATGGTCTCCAACAAATGCTTACATTGTTGCCTGGACTAACGCGGCGCGAACACGTCCACTGCATTGGACCTGGTGCAGTGGAGGTCCAGCCCAAAGAAGTACATTGTGACGGTGAGAGGGGTCCTTAGCAGAGGCTGACTGGCAGATGTGGAGAACGGCATAGTGAGGTGAGCTGGGGACTGAGACAATGCTATATTCCAGATTGTCTGACCTGCGGTCCCAGCAGGAGTCCGGAGGTCATGTTGTGCCAAGGCTTGGCCATGACGGGAGATGGTGAAGACCGCTACACTGCACCATGCACCAGTACTGACACCGATCCTGTGCCCCTCTCTGATCCGGCACTGCTTGGAGGACTTTACTCTCTGGCCAGATTCCCGGTAAGGCCGCGGCCATAAACAAATGAGCAGGAGAGGCACGGGGTGACATCAGACCCAGTACCCCGCCCCCAAATGAGGCACAAGCACACGCGTCGCATAAGGGACACATACCCAGAAAAACACCAAGTGGGGCCTATATACTTCAGGACAGGGCAGGCCATCACCTACTTAGCCTGACACAGACAGATTAAATATAGGTGGTTGAGGTGCTGTTGCCTTCGTGCCCGCACATTCCTCCCCACTGGGTGATGCTCTGATCATAGATTGGTGTGCCCTATTGGACGGGCACCGTGCAGCACCTGCCTTCGCCCCAACGTCTCTCCTGCCGGTTTGTTTGCAATGCTATGCATGCAAACTATAAGCACTACACCTAACATTTGGTGAAGTCGCATCTGGACTGGTGCGCTTGGGTGGGTGGACTATGGCCTGAGGGTTCTGCGACGCTTCTCTGCTGTATGTTGTTTCTGGTACTCGCAGTGCGGTCTATTTTCCTAGTCACCAGCACACAAGTGGATCTATACGTGTGCCGACCGGGGGCAGCCCCTGCAATCACCAACTGTTGATGACTTGTGAAACAAGCATTTGCAAAGCGATAGGTCTCCAATTTACGCTAAACATATTGCATTGCAAATGGTTGGTGTCATGGGCTGGGGGAAGGCACAGACAACAGGAGGGAGGGCTGGAATGGGGGGAGGTACAGACAACGGGAGGAAGGGAGGGCGTGGGGGGAGAGGGGAATGCAGGGACAACGGGAGGGAGGGGTGGGGGAAAAGAAGACACGGACAGCAGGGGGGAGGGTGGGGGGTTGGAAGAAGGTATGAAATTACGTTGTGCCTGCAGTAGGAGAACCTCATTAAAGAAAGTAGTGCTGAAAGACTACAGAAGACGTATGGTGCAACAACCGAAGCATTTAGGACAGACTATGACAAGCAAATGGCAAATATAGGCGGAGAGAGGCTGGGGCTTCTATTCGTAACTCCACCACAAGTCTCGCAGAGAAGTGTATGCGTGCTGGCTCTAGGCTCAACTTAAAAAGGGCCCGTACCCAAGCTGGATATTGGCCTGCAGAACGATTCCTCCCCAGTCATAAGTCAATGTGTGAAGACCCATACCGCATGAACCGAACTGTACTGATGCATGTTACATAACCAAGACCAGGCATGCTCTATGGAAGGGGTAACTTTCTCATTATCAAGGGACTTGACAAAGTGCTTTGACAACCCTCTTGAACCCTGCACATAACCGCCTCCACTGACAACCTAATTTTGCAGGCTGCCTGCTTTGCTGCGCCGGCCTGGGGTTGGAACAGCGAACTGGCCAAGTTGCTGGCTGAGATGCCGGTCCCTGCCCCTCTGTGGTATGGTTAGACTGTGGACTCGGCACTGCACTAGTGGCTGAGATAGGGGCGGTTCCTGGTTGCCAACGAGATTAAGTGGCCTGTTATGTTACAGAGCTGATGACCGACTGACTGGCCAGAGCCACGATCCCCAGTCGCAGCCCAGATTGACACTAAGCCCTCCAATGCTAAGAAGCCAGCAATTATGCATGGGTCACTTGCGCTCGATGGCCCCACCGGCACGACCCACAATGCACCTAGAGCAACACTCTGGAGAGTGCCCAAAGGGCGAGTTGCCTCACACGGATGCGTCACTGAGCACCAAGCTAGACACAGTCTACAGGCGGTGGAGAAAATCAGAGCCATCCTTGATCAGATGTGCATACCGCTCTAAAGTAAAATTGACAAAGTGACTGCAGATTTCACTCTCCTGCGTGCAGATCACCGCAAGCTTGCTGACAGTCCACAACACAGAACTCCCACTAGTTGAACTCCAACCAGCAAGAAAAGGGCCAAGATGCGGTGGCCAATGCCGGAACCTGGATTTGCACACTACTGCCTGATGCCACGCTATCACCCTTCTTTACAATCAAGCATGCTTAACTGGTGTCGAAACGTAGGCCACTGCCGGTGCTAATCCCAGGCCCTTTCTGTTCCGTCTATTAAACTATAGGGACCGAGACACCATACTACATGAGACAGGCAAATGGCAGGAAATCAAAGTGAACAATGCCTTAGCCATGCTCTTCCCAAACTATACTGTATAGGTACAAAAACAAAAGAGCTCGTTTCAGGCAGTCAAGCACCACCTTTGCGAACTGGACATACGTTACTCTAGGTTTCCTGCCTGCCTCCTCGTAGTAGACAAAGGCAGCGCTCACTTCTTTGACCCACCGGAAGATGCCTGGGACTGGATGGAAGCAACTGGCCTCACGATTTTGCACCCGTCGAGAGGGGGTACCACAAAACTATGCAAGAGGCCATCGGGATGGTCGTGGCAGGCAGACAAATCACCCTCTTACACCTAGAGCTATACCGAACCTGGAACAAGTAATATTAGAGTGGCAACAACCTTTACATATAGCAGCTGCTATGCGTGAACACACCCTAAGCTTGGATCAAGATGTCCGTTCCACCAAAATCTTGAGTGACAATGGCTCCTCGAACATTTGGCCGAATCGCCAACTCCACAGGCTATAACGCTGCAAACAGCTGATGACATATGCACTCATAACAGTGGATAGTAAACAATGCACCAACAACCTTCTAGTGATCTGTAGCTCCTATGTAATAGCTTGCAATTGTGTACATTGACAACTTCAGAACTGCGGCAGATGGGAACCCTATCACACTAATGAAGCAGTTGATACACCACACAAGTAAAATACAGAATGATAGCGCAACATGAAATAAATCTACTTGCTAGTCACAGCTGGTATATTACACACAGCACAATAGGGGTCTGCAATGCTGGTTTTCGCTACTGTGAGTCTCAAAACTTTTCTGCCAAATACAATTGCCCACCATTACCCTTGCGCAGCGAGAGCTAGATGAACCAATCACGCTCTTTGAGATCCGCAAAGCCATCAGATTTCGGGCTCTTTATACAGACTATTGTCTTTAACAATGTAGATGTCAAAATTCTGACAAAGATAGTTGCCATGAGACTTATGCCGTACATCGCATGCTTAGCAATGCCAGATCAACCTGGGTTTATCCCTGTGCTTTGTACAACACACAATTTACAGACACCCTTCGTCATGACACATTAAATTAACTCAGACATTCCACCAGCAGGTGTGTTTCTGCATGCAGGCATTCAACTGTCTTGAGTAGAGCTTAGTGTTCAGAGTGGAGGGTCGACCTTGGCGACCATTTCATTAGCTGCATATCTCTCCTGAATAAAGCCTTTAGCATGTGAGCAAGGAGAAAATGTTGCACAGTGAGCCCAATCAAACTATTTATAGGCACCGGAGTGTGTTGGCCACTTACTCTATTATATGCCCTACCATTGGAATCACTGGTGTGCACTTTCAGAGAACACTACCCCAGAAGGAGTTTGAGAATAAAGAGTCATGTACTTATGTCTCTGAATGTAAAACTACGCTCTATTTATAATCAAGATCCAGTCTGGATTATAAACTCCAAAATATTAAAAATTTGGAGAACTTGTAGCCTCCATATTAGTTGGGTAGCTTGCACTAACCCAAGGGATCACTAAATCGAACACTAAATTCCCCCTCAGGAAGAACAAGCGTGCTACTTTGGAATAAAAATTCAGTGAGATGCAGAGGTGGCCCAGAGAGACATCTATGTTCGAGCTATCTTTGAACTACAGAAGACAGAAAGATTGATTATTCTTCTATGGTCCACAGCTGGAAGCATAGCCATCACAGAAATGGCAATAGTCCCACCCACGTTCCTCTACCTCGGTCATAATTCTGTTCCCTCTCACTTAATCCTTATCCAAAACCTAATGCACCCTGCAGATAAAACTAGTCTGAATAGGAATGCAACCCACGTGGAGCAGGAATATACTAACTTTCCCATATTATAGCCATGTGGTGCTATTACAGTCAAGCAACGATACTACAACGCCCAAGCATGCTCTGAATAGTACCAGCTCCACCTGGATCTGCACCCATCTCATTAAGGGATTGAGAGAAATATCTGCCCAATGCCCACAGAATACAGCCCAATGCCCACAGAATACAGTGCTGGTGTTCCTCCTGCCAAAACCAACCACAGATGTTAACACAGTGGCTTGCGCCAACTGAACATAGAAACGCATTATAAAATACTGTGGCCTGCCTTCCCTATATTTTTCATCTATGCCAATGGCCAACAAACCATCTATACTGCTGCCTACGAAACCCAAGACACACATCTAACTAATGAATCTGCTGTAACATTTATACAGTATAAACACCCAAGTAGATACATAAAAAGGTATTCGTTAGAAATGATACTCCTAACTGGTCATTTGCAGAGGGATGTTAAGATGCAGCTCTCAGGGGGTCGTGGCTTGGACGGCAGAGCTAATGGCTGCCTGATTCCGTCGCGACGCCGGATCGGATTAAAGAACCTTAAATCCCCAATGAGCAAATGAAGCAAAAGAAGCAGCGTTCAAAGATTTGACCATCGGAAAAACCCGGCCCAAAGATGTTATCCTTGCGAGGCCCTCCAGCGCTTGCTGAAGAGAGAAAACTGCACTTACAATGCGGATGCAGAGAAAGTAAAGCGAGAGCAAAATGGCAGCATCCTAGACCTCCACAGAATGTCAATCGGACGCAAAATGCGGTGAATATACAGGCGAGTGACACGCTGGTACACCGCTAATCTCACCCGCCAACACCAACCAGCAACTGATGGCGATTCAGAGGTATGCACTGATCGCTGCACATAGCAGCCAAAGAGTGAGAGCGCGAATGCGAGTGTGGCAGCAACAATGGTGGCTAGCAGGAGCGCACCTAACACATACTGCCTGGAGCTGTATACCGCACACTAAGACGCAGGAGGTTTAGGAGCCGGCTGCATGTCGCAATTTGCATCTGCATTTGGGAACGTAAGAAAAATTAATGCGGCATGAATGGACCGAATAAATGAAACCGAAACAAAACTGGAACTGATGAACAAAACAGGGCGGTGGAAAGCTAAAATGGCGCCCGCCGACACAAAGGCTTAGGGGAAGCTGCTATATTTCGCGCTATGACACAGGAAGCATAAGTACCATCAGCAGTTGGTGGGAGGGTGTCGATCAGCAGAACCGCTGTGCTCCAATGAAGAGAACACACATAAGCAAGAATAACGCACCTGTGAGCGAGTGAGTTAACAGCTGCTATGGCACTTGGCGGAAAAGTGCCGGACATAAGATCCGCAGCGCCCCACTATTGACCGGAAGAGAGCAAAGCCTCCAATTTACCCCGAGTTTACTTAACAGAGGCGATCTACGGAGCTCAAGCAAGCACGGACAAAAACAGAACGAAACAAAGTGAAAGGCATCATCGTGCAGTGGATCCCTAAAATGGCGCCCACCGTAAAAGGGACATAGGGGAGGCACTGGCACCGCACCGACATCACTGACACCGTAGGCTCGTCATCTACGCAAGGGGGGGCGTTCATCAAGCTATACGACCTTGAGTGCGACACGTCAGCACACCAATAAATCCATCCGCCAGCACTGCCCAACAACAACTGACGGCCCCTACCCAAGGATCTCTGAGATACGCAAAACACACTTCTCATAGTGAGGGGGTGGGGGGGGGGGGCAACAGACCAGAAGATTAAGTAAGCGCGGGGGCAAGAGGGACTGTGAGCGAGAGGATTTATCCACAGATGCGGCACCAGCAAAGGCGCTCTCAGCGCGTGCTGCCCGGAGCTGCTTCAATTCAGGCTAAGCCTGAGAACCTATTGCAGAAGGTCTTGAAAGTGCCAGATATCATAAATGCAGCGCCAAGAACAGATCGCGTTAGGCAAGAATAACGCAGACAATTACAAACCCAATAAACGAAACCGAAAACTGTAGAGCAAAACACTGCTGGGGAGCCCTAAAACGACGCCATTGGGAGGCAGTGGCTCCACATTAACACCGCTGGCTCAGCAGTTTGCTCGAGGTGGGCACTAATCAAGGCTGCATCTGGAGCGAGCGACGAAAATCTGCCTTGAGAGCAGGGTCCTGCTACAGGGGTGCAGGGTAGAAGGCAGAAAAAAATGGTCCTATAAGCAACACACAGCTGTTGATACCTATATTTGGCGCTCGCCACAACAAAGTCACATACACGGTCAGACACAGAGAAGGCAAGGCTACCTACAAGGACATTGAAAACAAACAGTAACAGCAAATACATCGCGAGAACAAAGAAACACCAATGACAATTCCACAGAAATAATCATGTCGGAGAGAGAGTCTCGAGGCTGTAACAACAGCTAAAAAAGAGCAAGGGAGAGCCAACGATATCGGATTCCCCGCTCAAACAGAAGCCAGACATCAACAGCACCCTAGACATGAACCTTTCTAGGAACAAGACCCAGATTACCGCAGGGTCTTTCTGATTGCTCCGTGTACGAGATGACGGAGGGGGGCTCCAATGGACATTTGATTGAGTTGTTCTTCTCTTGCCTCTGGAACGGCGTTGGCCTTGTCCTAAAAAAGGCTGCTGTTGAAAGTTGTCTTGATGCATTGGACCTGGATATATCGGATGTTGATAGTAGGGCTGCGGATAGTTGTACGGTCCAGGCGGCCACCACTGTGGCCGCCTGGACTGAGGCTGCGAATAATCATAGGGAGGCTCTCCTGAAGAAGAAGATTTGTAATCCAACTGTTGAGGACAAGAGGATCACGTGTGTTAACACGTTTTGCAGTTACTCTTAACGCACTGAAGAAGAGCATTCTAAAGAATTGGAAAGTGCTCAAAATTGAAGGGACTGTTTTACCTCCCCCTTTATTTGCCTTTAAGAGGAGCTGTAACATAAAAGATCAGCTAATACACACACGTCCCAGACTTTTGAGAGATTCTGTGAACACCCCACTATGGGGTTTACCCCCGGTTAAAGGCCTTTTTCCCTGTGGGAACTGCTCAGTGTGCCCCCAGACCTCGCACACAACAGAAGTAGATATTGGTACGAATAGACCGTGGGTCCTTAGTAAACACACTAATTGTAACAGTGACAGAGTTGTTTACTTGATAAAATGCCCTTGCGGAAAAAACTATGTGGGTATGACCTCTCGCAAGATTAAGTTGAGGATTTCAGAACACAAGAGCACTATACGGTGTAAAAAAAGTGCTACCAAACTCACAAGCCACTTTATCACAGCCGGCCACAAAGAGACTGACTTACATTGGGTTATTTTAGAACAACCCTACATTCCTCCACATATTGCAGATGTTCAACGGTTTCTCTTACGTAGAGAACAAAAATGGGTACATCGATTACATTCTGATATAGTGGGGTTGAATGATGATATTCCTTGGCTGTTGATATAGTTCTATTGTTCAGAGCACATGATAACTAGATAGAACTTGACTCCAAGTTCCCTGTTGTTGGCAATCTATATTTTCTGCCTGGAAGGTCTGCAATAGTTCAGGATATAGTGTTAGTGCATATTAAATGGGTTGTCCTCTCTATATGCACGCGCCTTTCCCTTTGTCTCCTTTAAATCACACAGAGGTTTAGGAGCTGTAGCAGACGAGCGGCTGAGTGCCGCACATGCGCACATTGATGAAGTGCCTTCTAACGGATGTCTTTTCTTTACACATGCGTGCCGAATTCTGTAATACAACAGGCACTTATTTGGCCACCCTGAGGAACAGACGAACCTGAAACCAATTAAGGTCCTTCTGCCATAAAGAACGCTGAGCCTTTCTCGCCGGTACCTCTGGTCTTCACTCAAAGACCGCCCCGGGGTACCGACGGATAGGTAAGTTCAGCGTTAGCCTTTTATTTTTGTGTTCTAATCATTCTAAACGTTAGCGTCTGCTTTGTAAGCATGTATTTGGCAAACGATTTAGTTGTCGTTCGAGTGCGTTTGTTAGACGTTAGTGATCTTTTACCAACACCACACTCTTTTGTAAAGTATTCCTAGTCAGGAAGTATTTTTGAAGCTCATTGTTCTGATCCACTACACAGCTCTAAAATGAGCTATTGCCCAGACTATGACCATGTCGCCACTATCCACATGTTGCCTGTAGTACATGGACTATGCCCATTTCTTCTAGCCATGTCTAACGGGAAGATACATTTTAGGCATGTTAATTAGCAGCCTGGTATTTTTCTTCCTTTTTACTAGAGCGGGGCCCCTTTTCCCTGAGTACAGACCAGGTTGAGGTGAGGGCATCACCCAATAATTTTGGGTAAGTGCAATTTAATACAATAATTAAATGCTTTGAAGCATCATTGTATGCTTGTGTCAGTGTCATTCAATGAAGTTGACCTATTGCTGTTTCATAAAAAACCAGGTTGATTGTATTTCTTATCCGTCTTTTTGCTTTCCTAGGTACCCGGTTTCGATATCTGTTGAATTGACCGGTGCGGTAGGATTCTTGTATTTAAGAATTTTTCACTTTAATTAAAATATATTTTTTTGACACTTTTTCTTAATCACAGCAGCATTCAAGGTCCTGAAGAAAGCCCCGATACTTTGTAGATCAGAATGGGCAGAAACATGTCGACCATACTGCTATGGACATTAGCATAATGACAAATTATTTGTGCTAAATTGCCATATTGCTTTTTAATTATGACAGAGGCACTCTGCCGATTAAAGAACATTTGAGTTCCTCTAGCCATTTTTATTCTCACCTTTATTATTTAGTGCCGCGTATTTTAGGATCCCTTTCACAACTTGAGGGTTTAACGATGTTTTGGATATTATTGGAGATCGGACAGCAACCCTCTTATGCTACATTCTCTTTGTACGTTACCAAGTCGTTATGTCAAGACCTGGTTCGTTATATCGAGATTTACAGACCCAAATGATGACAAATGCACTACCTTCCTGTGATTGAAGGGTCTTGTTCCTAGAAGGGTTCTCTCCTAAAAGAGATGTCGGATTAGTCAGATTTATTTTCTCCTGGTTCCCCCTTTTTTTGATTCAGCACCAGACCCAGGTTTCTTTAGTGGTTATAGTGTTTAGATTTAAGGGAAACACAACCTGCAGGTCTATAAAATTATTTTCTCCCTTGGACCTCCCCCTAGGTTGTTTCGTGTTACTGTAGACGTACTGAACCTGGGGAGTAGGGTGATAGGGCAAACATTCCCGCCCTTCATTGCAAAATTCCGAGATAGCGATGTTGTGAAATGCTGAGACTCCTACAACACTACACCCCAGTTGATGGCCCACAATAACACACTCACCCTGGCAACCGACCTCAACATAGTGTCCCTCAACGTCAAAGGTCTTAACCACCCTATTAAGTGCCACAAGATTATAGACTACCTAGCTAAAACCAAAGGCGATCTAATCCTACTACATGAGACCAAACTATCCCTGGAGGATGCCAAACTAGTGAGAGGTAACTGGATCTCGCAGATAGCTTGCTCGCCGACAAAAAGAAACTTGTGGTTATGACGCGGATATCCAAAAGATCCAACATTACACTAGACTCACAGTCCCACGATAACGAAGAAAGACTGCTGTTGACACATTTAAGGGGGGAGGAGCTAATCCACGTAGCAAACATACGGCCCCAACGCAGACGACCATTCCTTTTGGTCTGAGGCTCGCTAGATAGCTTTTCCCAAAATGACCTCATGGTGGTAGCAGGGGATTTTAACATCCCATTGGACCACATAACAGACAGACAATCCTCCTGTCAATATCACCCTACGAACTCGCATGCTGTACTCCAGAATATCTGCTCCAAATTTAACCTAAAGGATGCATGGCGCCTCCAACACCAGGACACTAGAGACTACACATACTACTCCAATCCTCACAAATCTTACACCAGGATAGACTATATACTAATCTCTGGAACTCTCACACGTCTAATCGAACACTCCAACATAGCACCAAGAATAGTATCAGATCACTCCTGTATTAGCCTAAATTTGAGCGGGTGTCACAATGACGCCGTCCCGCCGAGATGGCGTTTTAATAGTGATGTACTTGTAGACCCTGCGAACAAAACAAAACAAAAAAAAAAAAAGATTGGAGGCCATAATAGACTACCTCAAACACAATGACTCCCCGGAGACTAGCACTACCACACTCTGGAATGCCCTGAAGGCAACCATCCGAGGCACAATAATTGAAATAAAGACAAAAATAAACAAGAGTACAAATCTGAGACTAACACAGCTTGAGCACGAGATCAAGAGTTTAGAAATGGCCCATGCAAGGGCCCTACAGGATAGCAAGACTCTCGCAAAATTAACACAAAATAAGTACGAATACAACAAAATACTGAGTGAAAGGGCGGGACTGTGGATTAATCAATACAAAGCCCTTAACCTTTGCGAAGCAAATAAAGCAGGGAAACTCCTGGCCTCCTACCTCAAGCACAAACGCAACCAGTTTGCCATCTCTTCCATCACAGACTCTAAGAACCAAACACACACAAGGACATCCTAAAGACCTTTCAAAAGTTCTATCAAGAACTTTACAAAAACGAACAGAACCATAATTTAGAGGAGTGTACAAAATACCTCGATAGACTAGGGTTACCGCAACTAAGCACCGAGGATACACTTAGGCTAGGTCAAGAAATTAACTATACCGAAATTGAAATGGCAGTCAAATCACTGAAAGAAAATAAAGCCCCCAGGCCGGATGGGTTTACAGCCGCTTTCTACAAGACCTTTCTAAATCAGCTGAAACCAACCATGAAACAAGTTTTTAACCACTCAGCATCTAGGGGGGCAGTATCACAAACCATGTCAGAAGCTAACATTATAGTCATTCCAAAGGAGGGGAAAGAATAACTGTCACCAAAAAACTACAAACCCATATCCCTTAACAACGTGGACTGCAAAATATATGCTAAATTACTGGCAGTCAGACTCAACTCTTTTCTCCCCAAACTAAAAAGCAACTCCCAGGTTGGTTTCCTACGTACTCGAATGTCTAATGACAACACCAGACTTCTCTGCCACATAATAGAACGTGCAGCCACGAAATCTGAACCGTCAGTAGTTATCGCATTAGATGCGGAGAAGGCCTTCGATAGAGTCTCCTGGGTTTTCCTGGAACGCTGCATGCAATCGTTCAACTTAGGGGCGGGATACATATGGATGGTAATGGCTCTGTACGGCGAACCATCAGCCCGTATCGTCGGTTATGGGTCTCCCTCTAAACCTTTTACACTGCAACAGGGCACTAGACAGGAATGTCCACTATCCCCTTCATTATTCTTACTTGCACTGGAACCCCTTATTCAAGATATCAAATTAAAAACGAACATAAGAGGGATCGATATCAATGGTGTTGAAGTAAAATCAGCCGCCTATGCGGATGACATACTAAGTAACTGAACAACCAAAGACATCAATTGAGGTCCTGATGGAGACGACAGCAAAATATTCCGGGTTCTCAGGGTATAAACTAAACAGAGACAAGTCAGAATGCAAACCACTACATATTCATTGCACGAGAGACCCGGGGGGTGGGGGGGGAGGGGGGTGTCTTACTTAGCCTGGCAAATAGGATATATCAAATACCTAGGTATAAATGTTGGTAGCGACTTAATGGACACGCTATATCAGAATGAGAAACAACTACTAGAAAAGTTTAAGAAACTCCTGGTCTCCAAAATTCATAACGTGGTGGGGCAGAATCAAAACCATTCAAATGATGATCACCCCAATGATTAACTATCTGATCAGTATGCTCCCGCTCCTCCTCACAGATGATTTCCACCGCAAAGTTGACATCCTGATCTCTAAATTCCTTTGGCGAGGGAAAAAAGCATGGATAAGTATAAAAAATGTAAGACTGGATAAAAGTCAAGGAGGGGTAAATCTAGCAGACTTCAGAATATTCCAGCTAGCCTTTCTGGCAAAACAAGACTCATACTGGATATCACCGCCCACCGACTACACGCCTGTATGGCTACAGGTAGAGAGGGCCATCCTGAATAACCTAAGCCCCCTTGCTCTATTAACGGCAAATAGATACCCCCAAGTCCATCTTTAAAAATACAAAAATCGCGCTACTAAAGGTAGATAAGAGGCTGGAAAATAGCATCAAAGGTTCTAAAATGGAGTCACTATGGGCCAATAGCAAGATTTTGTATAAAGGGAAAAGCCTAGCCTTCGATGTATGGATTGAGAAAGGTATCCACTACCCTTACCAACTAGAAAACGAAACATACCCTATTACATTCACAGACCTCAAGTCAAGAACTAACCTAGCTGACATTGAATTCTATAATTTTTTTAAATTAAAACGGCCCTGTCAAAAACCAAATTATCCACCTCACAACCATCAATCTCCTGGTTTGGGTGGAACATTAATAAAGTGGGGCAACAGGTCTCACAGCTCTACAAACTCCTCTGCCCAAAATCCTCTAAACTTAATGATAAGACGGTTGCCTATTGGGATAAACAAATGAAAGCCACACATAACGAACAAGAATGGGCCACACTATGGAGCTCGGCCTCAAGTAATATCTCCCCGGTGCTCTCACAAACAACATTTTGGCTGTTACACAAGGCTTTTTGGACCCCGGACCGTTTATTCTCATTAGGCCTCAGGGATAACCCGTTATGTTGGAACTGTAACAAGGAAACCGGGGACTTAGCACACCTTATCTTTCACTGCCCAACACTCAAATCATTCTGGGAGAAAATCGTGTTTATACATGGTTGGTTTGACTGTACGCTAACAAAAGAATTTTCCACCCTTACCATGGTATTTATGTGCACAGACTTGAGATCTGAACCCGATAAAGACCTACTACTGACAACAGCAGTGAAAATGGTCCTCGCCAATTGGAAAGACACAAGTAAAACTTTTTACAAAGGCTGGTTCAACTGGATCACCCATCTCAGAGGTGCGGACAACACTGCACTGCAAAATTCATCCTGGAAACCGGCATCCAGAAAGATGTGGAAATTTCTTGAGACGTACCTAGACTCTTACGAACCTCTGTGAAAATAAGAGACCGGCGGTACACAACCTGGAACCCCCTATGAATGCACCACCCAGACAAACGTACATAACTGGTCTCAAACAATGTTACCTTCTCGGGCCGGCCGCAAGGGGGGAGCCCCACCAACACTGGCCTACATGGGTGCCAACATCTCCACAGAATGTCATATGTAATTGTTAAGAAATGTAACCCTTCTTGTCTGTCTCCTACTTCTTTCCCTCCTTGTTTCTCTGCCTTTTTCTACCTGCCTCTTTCTCCTTTCTCGAACTATCGTCATGGGGGGTTAGCCAAACAAACGTGACATAACGTCTCAATATACTGATGTACAAGCTGCACTTGGTTCAAACTATGCTAACCCTGTAACAGAATTGCTAATATGTTCTTATATAATATAATAAATAAAACCTGTTGAAATTAAAAAAAAAAAAAGATGAGCTCTCTTGCATAAAAGAGGAAGAGAAATAACTCCTGTGTAAAATTAATCGGATTATATTACTACTAATAGATTTAAGACACACTTCTGATTGGTGAAATAACTAGAAGTTTCTTCAGAAGGGCAAAAATAAAAATTCACAGCAATGGAAAACAGGTTCCGGGGGGGGGGGGGGGGGGGGGGGGGGGGGTGTCATTTACTCAATTTAAGTCACGCTTGCAAGCAGCTTAAGTTTTCTATTGCATATCCATTCCCACTAAAACGTTAAAAAAAAAACATACAAATGACTTGATAAATCAGCCCCTTGTCCACATTTGGATGACTCTTCGTACCGGATTTCCTTTCTTTCAGTACTTCCTGGGAATACATGCTTTTTCTTGTTCTCACTCTTGTGCGCAGCTCCCCATTCCGAAGGACGAACCTCCCCATTATTGTCCGTGTGGCTCCCTTCAGCTCGCCCGTTGTTTACTTCACCCATCCCTGCCGGATTTTGTTTTTTTCCCCTCCTGAAGCTCCTTCATTGCTCCCCCAGCCTTGTCCCACTCCCCACTAGACCTCGACCTTCTCTACCGTTCTTTTAATCCCTCATTCCTCACATCTTGCAACTCACCTGCTTTAGAAGAACAAATTAGGATTCTCTGGAGGACCCCAAAGTTGCAATTCTTTCACCAACTGCTCCTTTTTCAAAACACGCTTTCATGCAGGTTTCTTTTTTTTATAACTTTTTTTGTATACCATTCCAAAATTCATAACAGATTGACCTTCCCGGAACAAAATGTTGACTGTTTCATGTTGTATCACTATGCATGCTTGGTGACATTAGTTTGCACGTAATCACACCTGAACATTTTAGTCATGATACATTTGCGCATTTGTGAGAGGATGCATCTGCATGTGTGAGTCGTCATGCATTTTTAGGGCTAAGCTTGCCAAAGAACCCATATATCTGGTTGCAAGAGATATTGGGGACATGTTGATAACCGACTTGAAAATTAAACTCCAGCCACAGCGTTCCCCTTGCTGGTTTTGTCACTTCTATATTCTTGCTTATATTTAATGGTTTTAGGTTGTTATCCAGTCTTTGTCCCTACCGCAGAGCACAGCCCGATTACCATCACTCTAATTGGCTCCTTTTATCCTTCCACAAATGTTTGCTTTTAGACCATTTTTTTTCTTTGTTTAACATTTTTCTAAAAGCACTCCTTAAGACAGGTTAGTTATCCGTTCTCTAGTGTTTTCCCGTATTATAAAATGTATGACAAACTGTTTTAACATTATACTTTTTACTTTCCACAGCGATGCCCTTCGAGTTGCTCCCACGTGCGTTAAGTTCACACTGCGTTCCATTTGGTTTGTTAGCTACCACACCTCCACATTGCTCCGTTTCCACTTGCATCTGTCCCATGCCTTCTGCGTTCCTTCCCCACCTTCTATCTCCGTGTTACTTACACCTGCTATCTGTGATTCCACCCTCTATGATGCTTCTCCACCCAAGTTACTTCCGCCCAACTGCTCACATTACCCTTTTTTTACTTTACAGATCCAACAAAATCGGCAACCCAAAAAACGCACTCATAATTTTTTATAGCCGTGCACATGCTTGGTGCGTGTCCTAAGATGACACAATTTTTCATAGGCCTCTCTTCCGGTTTACAAATCATTTGGTGTAGCATCAGGCATGCTGTGCACATTGCTAAAGCCCTTGGCAAATCTTAAGTCTCAAAGGTGTCGCCTTTGGAACCTTATAAGTGTTTAGCTATGCAACAGTTGATGTTGTTGCACCAAGGATATTGTGCTGGATAACTAAACACTTATAAGGTCCCAAAGGCGAGACCTACTGGCTATGCCAATGCTTGGTTTTTTTACGAGAACGCAACAAATTCAGTCTTTTTTCAACTGGGGAAGGACAAGGAACGAGGTGGAGTTGTGCCGCCCCCCATCACGGAGCTGCCGAAGATCAACGAATTTATGGTCAGGTCACAGGACCTAAGAGCTTCAACTTGTCGAAGTGAAATAGTAAAAAAAAAAGTGGCAGGTACATCGCTTGGTGTGTGGTTGTTTAAGATTCACTCCGATACCAGCAACACAGTCAAAGAAGAAATGGACTACACAAACAAATGCACAAGGGGGAAGCAGGAAAACCAAACGAGGGAACCGCGAGGTGCTGCTGGTGTCCCCTCCAACTAACCTGAAGCCCCACTGTTGTCTGCCTGGGCTCCTTTCGCCGCGATATCATCGTGCGGCCACAGAGCGGGGAACTACCGCTCCCAGGTGCCCCAGCGGCGTGTGACGCCGAAGAACGCGCCCGGAGGCGCTTAAAACTCTGGTCCTCCCTCGGTGGAGCGGGGAAGCAGGAAAACCAAACGAGGGAACCGCGAGGTGCTGCTGGTGTCCCCTCCAACTTACCTGAAGCCCCACTGTTGTCTGCCTGGGCTCCTTTCGCCGCGATATCATCGTGCGGCCACAGAGCGGGGAACTATCGCTCCCAGGTGCCCCAGCGGCGTGTGACGCCGAAGAACGCGCCCGGAGGCGCTTAAAACTCTGGTCCTCCCTCGGTGGAGCGGGGAAGCAGGAAAACCAAACGAGGGAACCGCGAGGTGCTGCTGGTGTCCCCTCCAACTTACCTGAAGCCCCACTGTTGTCTGCCTGGGCTCCTTTCGCCGCGATATCATCGTGCGGCCACAGAGCGGGGAACTACCGCTCCCAGGTGCCCCAGCGGCGTGTGACGCCGAAGAACGCACCCGGAGGTGCTTAAAACTCTGGTCCTCCCTCCGCGTCGCGGGACGCGCGCGGGCGGACGCCGGGCTAAGCCCGGGCAAAGGGCGGGCCCTCTGTCGCCCTCAGAGGACCGAGTAAGGCCGGGCCGGGCCCTGTTATTTGCTCCGTGTACTCTACAATCAGGACACACAGTAAGACTTTGTTTCCCCAGTTGTTTATGTCCTGGCTAAGGCTGTAATTCATATTGTGACTGTCAGTGTGACCTTAACCTGATTTATATTGTATAGCTTGCTAATGTCTAAAGTGAGGCCCGGTAAACAAGTCCCACATACTGAAGTAAGGACAATGGATAATTATCTCGTCAAGGTTGTCAGTAAGATTAACAAAGATAGGAGACTATCACTAACAAGGATTAGCCCAGAATCGTCACCTACAAGGGCATGTACTCAGTCTACATCATTGCCTAATCGTTGTTTGTTAATGGATACTGATACAGAAACAAATAATGAGATATTAGAGGCCGAACAGGAGATTGTCCATGACCTTATATTAAGTCCAGGTGCGACATCCCCTCTAAGGCCTACACCACCTCAGTCTCCATTACGGAGAAGGGTACGTGCATGTAGGAAGGCACCCGTTAGAAGAGTAGTGACCCGGAAGCCTAAATAGGCAGGCACATCCCCTGCTAGTGGAGAAGATGCCCCTGAGCTAACAAATAATGTCGAGGGAAATATTCTGCTCCCTTCCCAGATTATTCTCTTGACAAACTTACTTGAGTCTAAACTACAGGCATTGATTTCTCCACTGGTAGAAAAGCTAGATAGCGTGGCCCAAAAAGTCACTAGTTTGGAAGGTGCTTTAAATTCCTATATTACCCAGTCCCAAAATGGGTCAATACCACAACCACAACCTCGTCTATTGGGGGTGATGGGATCTAGTATAGGGGGCACAGGGGGTCCAGAGGCACATCACTTGGAGGGGCCAAAGGTATATGGTAATGACATCAGGGCGAATGCAAAGGCGCCTTCAGTCACTAACTCACTGACTACCCAACCAACGTGTATGCCATCATTGGGTATTGCGAATGCACAGGCATCAGTACAAACATAATATGCCCAAAATAACAATAACAAGCAGAATATTGCAGGTGGGACCGAATTAGGTGGGAGAAATAGACCGAGGTGGAGTGAATGTGTAAACCTCCCTCCGGATTGCGTGCCATATACGCTTGTTTTAACTAATGTTCCGGAGATTGATAGTTGTCTGTCTGACTCAAGGCAAGAAACATATGTTGCCCTAAAAAACAAAACGCTGGCCTGGTTGAACAGGAATTGTGGTTTTCCGTGTGCCCTTGCAGAAGACATATTATTCACCCGTCGAGTTAGCTGGATTGGCAGCGGTAGGAAGAACACAAGGGGGGACTGCATTATCATAAACTTCAAATATCCCCAACACGTGGCAACAGTCCTCCTCAGGGCTGCCGTTCTGCCAACCGTGGAAAACTCGGTACGTGTTAGACCTCTGGGTTTCTTTTATAATCATTTGGACAATTCGCAACACTATTTGCCTGTACAGCAGAGGTATCCTGGTTTTGGGAGGGGGCCAGTTGGTTCTGTGGCTAATATGAATAGATCTTCCAATCAAAACAGTGGGGACATGCAGGTTCAGCAGTTTCCAAACAGCCAGCTGGGTAATACTTTATCCCTCCATAATCGTTTTTCTGTTTTATCATCCTTGGAGGAAAACGACTGACTGTCTGAAACACCAGTGAAGTCGGCACAGCCAACAGTTTTATCCCTTAAAATTGCCACATGGAATATCGCCGGCATAAAAAACAAAAGTGGGATTGATGAATGGCTAACATCATTAAAATCTTTTGACATCATTGCCCTCCAAGAGACTTGGGATATATCGAACAGTTTTGCCTTGGAGGGCTATTCCCATTTTTTTGTTCCAGCAACGTGCAGTGTGGCAGGGAGGGCTAAGGGGGGTCTGCTGAGTCTATTCAAACTGGATTTGAAAGGGACCCTATCACAGTGTATGTCGGGCTCTGAAAATTGCTTGGTTGTTGAATTATTAACCCTTGATAAGGTCAGGATTTTATTTGTAAATTTTTATAATACACACGCTAAGGAGTGTACTAGCCAAAACCTGGAAGTTTTGGACAAATTCTTGTCGGTCTATAGTGCTAATGTAAATTCTTTCGAATTAATACTATTAGGGGACTTTAATATACATCCGTGTACCCTCCCCTGTATTAGTCAAGAGGATGAAGGCCCCCCTCTTTCCTCACCGGTTCATTTAGAACATACCAGGTCTGGGGAGCTTTTGGAAATCTTTTTGGCTAGATGGAACCTATATGAATCCGGGTGTGGGAAGGGAATATATAGAGCCCCTACTTTTAAGGCAAAGGATACAGCTACTATAATTGATTATATTTTTGTTTCTTCTTTTTTGTTGCATAATGTGTTAAATTATTATACAGAGGTTTCAGTTTTTAGTGATCACAATCCCGTTGTACTAGCAGTAATGCAAACAGATTTAATCTCACTTAATAGAGCAAAAAATAGAGGGGGTGTAAATCTGAAGGCAAAAGACCAGAACCGATGGCTGAAATGGACTAAAATTGTGCCGGACATTTTCTTACGAGATGTGTTGTCCAAAGTAGAAGAAGAAGTCAAAATATGTTTAGAGAGCAGTACACAACCTACAGATATTCTAATGGCTTTTGAAAACATCGGTAAGGAATTGAACCAGGGTCTCCAGAACAAATCGAGTCAGAAGCCCGTGATGGGAAAAAGATGGTTTGACAAGGAATGCACGAAAGCACATGGAGTCTTATTAAAGGCTCTTAAAGCGACCCCTACGATTCGTGCTGATATAATCAGTGCAAGGTCTGTGTATAAAAAAAAACCATCTTAGAAAGAAAGAGGGTCTTGAAAGAAAATGCGCTGATTCAACTCCTTGAACCAGAAACTTTAAAAAATAGCAGCTTATTCTGGAAAATAATAAATCAGCCATTTCTCCGTGATGATTCCAATAGCCCCTTGGAGGCAAATATCCCAGATGAAGACTGGATCAAATATTTTAGCCAGATATATTCAGCAACAATGAGTGTGGCTGCAAATGATGGGATCCAGGAAATTGACGTAGGGGCACCCTCTATTGGCGACACTGCTGTCACCTTTGATATAGTAGACGTTGAAAGGGCGATAGATCTAACTCAAAAAAATAAAGCCCCAGGACCTGACGGGGTGCCTGGGGATGTCTATAAAAGTGAGCCGAAATTTTGGGCAAAAATTTTATGTAATGTTTTTAATGCTCTTTCCAATGCAAGAATCCCAGAATCCTGGAAAAAATCCATCATTATTCCTGTTTTTAAAAAGGGTAATAGACAAGATCCTTCTTGTTACAGACCTATTTCCCTGATTGATACATCAGTGAAAATATTGGGACGGGTTATCTTAACAAAATTGAATGAGTGGCTTACGGAGAAAGGGGTATTGTCAAATGCCCAGTATGGTTTTAGACCAAAAAGAAGCACAATAGACCAAGGGCTTAATTTGTATTTACTAGTTGAAAAATATACAAGGGCTAAAGAGGGTTCTATGTACCTGGCGTTCATGGACCTCTCGTCAGCGTTTGACCTGGTAAATCGCTCTAAACTATGGGAAATTTTGCTAGATATTGGTCTAGATAGGGCCCTTGTTAATCTATTAGCAGACCTACATACTGACTTAACAACTTCGATCAGAGTAACCTCAGAAGGGCGCTGTACAAGTCACTTTAAGTCGGACAGGGGCGTGCGGCAGGGGTGCATTCTGGCGCCGCTATTATTTACCATTTACATAAACGCCCTGGACCCTATTCTCAAAGATGCAACCCTAGACATCCCACGCGTAGGAGATCTTGGTATTCCAGTTCTCTTATATGCCGATGACGCTGTTTTGCTCTCACGCACTGGGGTGGGTTTACAAAGATTATTGGATGCATTTGAGAAATTTATGGGATCATTGGACTTAAAGATTAATGCTAAAAAGTCCCAAATCATGATAATGGGCAACAATAAAAAGAGTAAGATCTCAAAGACATTTGTTTGTGGGAAGCAGGAGCTGTGTAAGGTAGCTACTTTTCCTTACCTGGGGATTACATTTGATGAAAGAGGCACTTGGGGCCCCCAGATAAAAACTAGAAATATTGCCCTAGCAAGATCATCTTCAGCCCTACAGGGATTTGGTAAAAAATTAGGTGCTAGGCCAATAGCGTCGCTACTCAAAATCTATAAGGCAAAATGTCTTGCTGTTGCCACATATGGAAGTGCTATATGGGGCAATTGCAATTCTGACAGTATACAGATTACTGAAAATAAATTTTTGAGATCGATACTCTCTGTACCGCAGTCTTTTCCAACATATATTGTCCATACAGAACTGGGAATGGGTTACATTTCAGACCTGATTAGAGTAGCTCCGGTCGGGGCCTGGTTAAAAATATGGTTGAAATTCCCCTCAATCACATCATTTTAAAAGACTGTTTGCAGTTGGATAGAGCCACAAAAATACCGTGGCTAGTTTATATTAAAAATTGTTTTGTTAAATTGGGGAGAGTGGAACTTTTTTCAGCCCCAGAAATGATCACTGCGAAAGACATTGGTCTTATTAAGAGGATGATGGGCGAGTTATTAAGCTCAGAAAGAGAAAGAGTTGAACTGGAGAAACCTTTGGTTCGGGGTAGCATCATTTTGAGTACCCACATGGGTACCGAACCTTATTTAACTATAGTAAATCTTCCTTTTCACCGGTTCCTTTTAACTCGTTTCAGGTTTAACATGATTCACCTAATACTTGGACACTTCCCATCCTGGTGTATCCCAGAAAACGCTAGTCCGTGTAAATGTGATAATTTTTCGATTCAGGATACCACACATTTCTTGATGTTCTGTGATTTTTACACTGCCCCAAGAAAGAAATACTTGCTTCCTATTTTAAGGGAGGCTGGGTTTATTCAAGTCAAGCCTGCTATCCTTTTTTTACAGCTTTTACAAACCCCCAGGATTATGTATCATGTAGCTAGTTTCCTGGTGGGGGCTATTAGGATTAAGAAAAGCAAGTCACCCAATAATTAGATAAATATCAACCTATAATGGTTTTATTAACACTGTCAGCTGGATCTTGTTTCTTGGGGGATTCATGCATGTAAATGTAATTTTTAGATGGATGCAAATAGATGGTTTTATCTGACTGACCTCTTTTTTAATATTTTAAATGATTGAGTTGATTAATGAAATAATGTCTTTTTATGAATTTGTATTGTATTGTTCCTATGTCTTTTTATGATATTTATTTATCGAAATAAAAGTACTTTGACTGAAATGCACATACAAGTACAGGGTCAATACATAAAACACAGCTTTCTTTTTGTCTCTATCATTTTATCCATTTATTATTTTGAATGTTTGCAAATAGATAGATGGTGACACCGTAGCCTAGAGCTATAGCAGCACAATAAAATATAGGAGAAAAACAAACCAAGAAAAGGGAACCAAAGAAGAAAGAGTACAATTGAGGCAAAGAGAAATAAATAGCTAACTAAGTAAAGAGGGGGGAGAATACAATTTAAAAAAACGGACAATAAAGCAACAATAAAGGAAGAACACGAAAAAGGGGAAATAGTGGAATAGCACGAGAGAGAGAGCGAGGGCGAGGGCGAGGGCGAGAGCTGCGTGCGTACGCGATCTGCTCATTTCAAGCACTGAACTCGTGCTTGTGGCGCACCCCTGCTCGCACCCCCAAGGTGGATGCCGCCACAAGCACGAGTGTGTGCTTGAAAATGATCAGAGCGACAGCTAAAGGTCCTCCTATGCAGCGCATGTGCGCGTTGTTTTTGTTCTTCTGGTAAAGCATGTCACTGACCATCCCCTGGAGGCTAATAACAGTTTGTTCTGCAGTGAGGATTCTGCACCCTATCCCTATCTGCAGATCAATTATGCAGCTATATGGGAGTCATTTTAAAATATTTATTTACAAACCATTAACTAACCGATATAGATCATTTATTTAATATTTACTAACCGACAATATCTCAATAATATTGGTCGCTTCCGACTTCCGGAGAGCTGTTCTAGTTATCAAATTGGAAACAGTTGTTTGATTACCAAACAAATCACTTGGGATTTTTTAATCTGCGTTACAGTCCTCTACTGACCAGGTCTATCTGCCATTAGAAAGGATGTGTAGTGTGCAGATACACTATACCTCGGCATGTTTATCCACCTACCCTTTGTATTTGCTTATAGAAAAACGTTTAACTGTGTGTATGTTTGCACCAATAAACATATACAAGCTAAACAAAGTGGGTCTTTCAGTGAAAAGTTTAGCAAAACTATAATTACAGAATCGCTATCACTACGCTACTAATATATCGCGAAGTCCGAAGAAAGTATGCAAAGTACATTTATATTTCACGCGTTCCGATATTTTCGTTTTTATTTGTCATCAATGATGCAGAATTAAAACGTGTGTTACATTGGGTTGTTGTACATACACATACATATATATATATATATATATATATATACACACATATACACATATGCATATACACACACACACACACACACACACACACCCGTTGACCACACATGCATTTGTCACAAATCGTATCTATCTCGACATTACCTTTTTAGTTTTGCATTGTTCTGTAGAAAGACCCTGGTGTTAGAAAATACTCTCTGCAGTGTTCACGTTTGTGTGTGTCTACATAAACACATGCTAGTGCACTGTGTTTAAGGCACTCTCTAACTCAAGCCTGACGGCATATTGTGCGTAATCGCGATGAGTGGATGGATGGATGAAAGGCCGGATGGAGGGAGGGAGGGATGGATGGATGAATTTGGGTAGATGGTGAAATGATGCCCACCTACACAGGTACAAAGACACACTGCGTTCTGACAGCAGTAGAGATAGCGCGCAAGCCGGTTGTAGCAGGACACAGACGCTTATCACTGTCAATGTGCAAACAAGTCCAAGCATTTCAGAAGTAAATGGAAAAGAAAGTTGATCTACGTGCAGCAATAGAACAGCCTTTCATAAAGGAGCTGCGCTCCGCATCTTATCCAGTATTGGTATCTTTCATAGATTCACATGCCTGAATCATTTCCCGTCGCCGAGGCGGGAGTCCCACGGTAAATACAAAAGAAGTGCCAAAGGTAAATAATAGTAGTAGGCCCCAAGGAAAAGGCCTGAGGCCTAGATCCTAGTAGCCTATCTACCTCATTATGCTAAAAGAACCAAAAGTTGGCCCCAACCAATCAGCACCCTGTAGAACACTCAGCAGAGCCAGTTCTCCTCAGACTTTCACCTTGCGTCGTGTGGAAGGGAGTCTCCCTGAGTGCCACTCAGTTTTTCTTCATTTCTTTCCATGATGTCTGACAAGAAAGCTTTATTCAAGCCCTGCAGAACCTGCGAGAAGAAGAGAGTCCATATTGATGATCAACATAAGGACTACATCTACTGCCTCTACTCTAACCATGAGGCAAAAGATTGCAAAATTTGCCATACCTTCCCTGCTAAGACTCTTAGGGATAGGGAGGCAAGAGTGCTGTTGTGGCTCAAATCCTCTTCGGCTGAGGATGAAAGAGCCTCTACTTCTAGCAAGAGAGCTAGATCCGAGGACAGCTCTTCGAGTGAGGGGAGAAAACCCCATAAACCTTCTCACTCTACTTCTGACCCTTCACAGAGGTCTCCTTTCATCTCCTCTGGGTCAGCGCAGTCTCCTCAGTTCTCTGCTCTCAAGGACTCTAAGAAGGTGTCTACAAAAACGGAGTAAAACCCTTTCAAAATCTCTGGTTTTACCTCCTTCGTCGACGATTTCTGTCACTTCTTCTGCTCCATCGTCGACGGAGACTGTCTCGAAGAAGTCTATAACCTCTCCTCTACTGTCGACGAGGATTACTATCCTTTCCAAGAAGACAGTCGTCGAAGAATCATCTACGAAGACCTAGTCAACGAAGTCAGCGTCGAAGAGGATTATGAGGACGAAGCAGATGAAGGACCGTTTGGGATAGCTCATTATCCTTATGAGCTCCACATCAAATGTCAAGATGATGATGATTAGGAGGAAGATTACCATGAGCAATATTATCAAGAGAACATTGTCGTTCCACACCATAGAGTTTATCGTAGACAATCTCGCCAGAGTGAGATGAGCCATCTGCCTCCTACTCTTATACAGGACATGCAAGCCATGCTAGCAGATTACAGACAGCGGTTTCCCCGGCAGCAGGTTATTCCACCTCTACCTGCAGCGGTTCCGGATTCTTTGCCTCAACCGGACGCTCCCGCTCCAATGCCTCAGCTTCCAGACCCTCCTCAAGAACGACAGCTTCCAGACCCTCATCATGGTCAAGACACATCCTCCGAGGAGGAAGTTGAAGAGGGCGAGCTACAAGATGCCCATACTGCAGATCCTTGGGATTCATACATTATTCCGATGCCTTCACCACCGCTTCCACTACAATCTGATCCACCCCCAGAGGATATAGGGGGATTTCACAATCTAATGCAGCGAGCGGCTGCTAGATTTCAGTTGCCTGTCACGGTTGAACAAACAGAATGCTACTTACATGATTTTAAGGGGAAATCCAGAAGGATTACAAGGGCGGTTCCGATAATTGATTACATCTGGAACGAAGGGATAAAAATAATGAAAACTCCGGCATCTGTTCCAGCAGTGCTTCCACGTATAGAGAAGAAATATCGTGCTCCTGCTAATAGTCCATCCAGTCTCATTGGCCACCCCCGGCCAGATTCAGTCATTTCTCAGGCTGCCCAACAAAGATCAAAGAACCCGGCAACACTCATTACTACACCGCCTAACAAAGAAGGGCGTCATCTTGATTTAATCGGCAAAAAATTCTCAACAATGGCAGCTGCCTCCATTAGAGCGGCTAACTCCCTAGCAATAATCGGGCGTTATGGCCGCCAAATGTGGTCAGATATGGCCGGCCTTATTGAGCTTATTCCTGAAGACCGGAGACAAGACATAAGGAAAATCCTGTTAGAGGGAGAACGTGCTGCATCCGAAACCATAGATTGCGCACTTGACATTGTTAATACAAATTTTCGTCAGCTTGCAGGTGCGACAGTACTCAGACGCCAGGGTTGGCTTAAGGCCACCTCTTTCAGGCCGGAGGTCCAGACTAAAATTTTAGACATAGCCTATGATGGCGAATCGTTGTTCAGAAAACACATCGATGAAGCTCTCCAAGCGATAAAAACGGATACGGATACCGCAAGATCATTGGGCTTATTGCAATACAAACGTGGATCCTTCAGAGGCCAAGTGGACGTGACTTTTCCTCAAGAGGAGTATACCAAAACCAGTAGAACAGGCAGTACCAACCCCAGTATAGGCAGAATTACAGCCAGTCATCGTACCGGCAATCCAACACGGTTGGTTTCTCTCGTCAGGGTGGTCGAAAACTATCACAAAATCAAGGATGAGACGCCAACAGGAAGCAGTGATCTCCGCAGGGCGCCAATCACACACCTATTCCCATGGGCGCGAAAATTTCAGCATTTGTGGACAAGTGGCAAGAAATTACCTCAGATCAATGGGTTCTAGACCTGGTGAACAACGGACATACCCTAGAATTTGTCAAAAAGCCACCTACCACTCCGCCCAAGGGACCCCCTCCACCCTCGTCTTCACTTATTATTCAAAGAATCCTTAACGATGCTCCTCAATAATGCAATAGAGAAGGTTCCATCACATCAGAAACGGACAGGTTTCTATTCTCGTTTTTTCCTGATCAAAAAGAAGTCAGGGGAATGGCGACCAATTCTAGACCTTCACAACCTGAACAGATTCCTCAAAAAACAAGGATTCCAGCATGGTCACAATTTCAGAGGTTGTCTAAACGAAGGAGATTTTATGGCGTCTCTGGATATGGAAGACGCTTACTTCCACATCCCAATCCATCCCAAACATCACAAATATCTTCGCTTCACTGTGGCTGGCGCCCATTATCAGTTCAAAGTGCTCCCGTTTGGACTAAAATTGGCTCCAAGGATCTTCACAAAGTGCCTAGCTCCTGTAGCAGCAGCGTTAAGATCCCGGGGAATCCAAGTATTCCCGTATTTAGACGATTGGCTTCGGAACGAGCAGTCAAGATTGCCACTACAACGCCTCTTCATCTCTTCAATTCTCAGGGTCTGACTGTCAACAGGAGCAAATCCCAGCTACGTCCGATGCAAGTCCTTCCATTTCTTGGAGCGCTACTGGACACGGTCCAGTGCAAGGCATTCTTATCTCACGAATGACAGATAAGTCTTCAAAAGCTGGCATCTCTGATTTCAAGAAAAAAAAGTCAGTTTCTGTCCGCATGTTTGCTTCGCTCCTGGGGGATGGGCTCTTCGGCAATAAATCTCTTCCCTTTGGCAAGACTCAGAATGAGACCTCTACAAGAGGAGCTGCACCTTCAGTGGCAACAAGCCGTGGGTTCGGGGCGCTAGAGGGCGCCGAACCAAGATGGCCGCACAAGTGTGAGGCTCTCGCCAGACCGGGCGCTTTCACGATCCTTCATGCCATCCTGACCAGACTATCCTCGACCTCACCTCCATGTCTGCATAGGCGGAAACCTGCGCTGCACCCCGATACCCGACTTGTCCCTGGAGCCCGCCGAGGCGCGGAGATACACGCTGTGGTTCCCCCCCGGCCGGGAGAGAGGGCTTGTCTACGGCCGGCGCACTGCGGGGGACGCGCTCTACGAGAGCCCGGGGCTCCGAGGCCTTCGCGCCGTGGTGACGACTCTGCCTGGTGGAGCCGCGAGCGACGCTGGAGGACCGGATGACCGGTGGCCACCCCTGCCTGCGTCGGGTGCTGAGACGCGGGCTCTGGGACATCTTCGTGGCTGCTCGCACACCCTCCGCTAGCTGAGGCCTGCGCCCGTGACTGGCGCGCGGCCTGGGAGACCGTGGCGGCTGCTGCCCCCGCCTTGGTGTCCGTGGCTGCTTGTGAGGGGAGGTTGCGGCTCCGTGGACGGGTGCTGCCTG
Organism: Triturus cristatus; assembly: GCF_964204655.1. Lineage (NCBI taxonomy): Eukaryota > Metazoa > Chordata > Amphibia > Caudata > Salamandridae > Triturus > Triturus cristatus. The sequence goes on from NC_140583.1 coordinate 977,507,389, forward strand.
GAGTCCCTGGCCTGCTCTATCCTTGCCTCGCCCTAACCTGCCGGACTTCTGGCCAATCCTCGCTTGCTGTTGGACTCCTCTAGGGACTGCCTGGGCCGGAGCCGAGCGGATTGTGACTCACCCTCTGCTGTCCTTCGGGTGCGGGTCGCGACCGACGGGGGTCGGAGGCTGCTGAGGCCCCCCCCCCCCCCTGTGCTCGCCGGCTGGTGGCCCGCGCTCCCTGCACGCTCGATCGCCTGAATTGGCTACCTCCCTCGCTCCAACGATCCTAGCGGCAGATTTGGGGCTTCGTGCCGCCCCTCTCTATTCGCGGGGTCGCGGCCTGGGCTGGACGTGTCCCCTGCCTCGTCTGGACTGCTGGTGGGGCGGCCTGTACGGGCCCGGTGACGGGGCGTCATGGGGCGCAACGACGCGCGACAGTCCAAGCTGTCGTTTGATGCCAAGAAGGCCCCCGCGCCGGCGTCCGAGCCTGGCCCATCCGCTGCTGTCCCTCCTGATGACGACTGGAAGGCTCTCCTGCTGGGATTAAAACAAAGCTTAACTACCATAGACTCTAAAATTGACAACATTACTACCAGGTTGGATGGTGTAGTGGCCAGACTGGAGAGACACGACACCCGCATCACTGAGACGGAGGATAGGATCTCCGCACTGGAGGACGGTGCCACCTCTGCAGGCCGACATGTCACCCAAATGGATCGTCTCCTTAAAATAATAGCGGACAAGAACGAGGACCTAGAATCGAGGTCCCGTCGCAACAACGTCCGCATCCTGGGCCTTGCGGAGACCACCAACACCGGGAAAATGGAGGTCTTCATCGAGAATTTGTTGTCCGAACTGTTTGGGCGGGACTCCTTCTCTCCACACTTCATTGTGGAGAGGGCACACAGGTCCCTTGCTGCCCGCCCCCCTCCTGGTGGCCAGCCTCGGCCCATAATTGCACGCTTCCTTAACTATCGAGACCGGGATGTGGTGCTCAGGCGTGCACGGGAGATGGGAACGGTGCCCTACTGCAACACTACGCTGTCCTTCTTCCCCGATTTCACTGCATCGGTGCAGGAGGCCCGTCGGAAATTTGCAGTGGTGAAAAAGAAACTACAGGCCCGGGAAATTCCGTATGCTTTGCTATACCCCGCTAAACTTAAGGTCTTACACCAGGGCAAACAATTGTTTTTTCAGCAACCGCAGCAGGTGGAAGACTTCCTCAAGCGGCAGCGCGGGGACTCGGCGGGGGGTGCTGCCGGGCCGCGGCCCTCCCGGTCGCCCTCTCCGATGGAACAACAGGACTGAACGTGTCGGGGGGGCTGCTTCCCCCCCTCGGACTCACTCTGCTGTTGGGACACCACATGCCCGAACGGATCATCATCCTGGTGAGGTACCTCTCTTTGTTTCATGCCCACATCATTTGAATGGGTCGCTGACACACTTGGTGCCCGGTCGCCCACCTCCGTCCCACTTCGAGGGCCTAGTGTGACTCTGGGTTCCCGTGGGTGCAAGTAGGGAGGTGGTTGGCAGGTCTGGCGCCCCTAGAGCACGACCCCCCAATGGGCGCACCCCAAAGTACCCCTTTCCTCATCAAGGCAGGGGTAGTTACTGTATTTTCTCTGTTTGATGGGTTGTGTTGGATAGTGAGGGGAGGGGACGGGTGGGTGATGTGTACCCGGCCAGTTGGGGTTGCCGGAGTGGGTGGTCGAATGTTCCGCTCTGCATCTGGGCTCGCTGTTTTCTCAGCACAAGATGCGGAGGGGCGGGTGGGGGCGGGAGTTCAATGGGGTTTTGTTATGGAGTTTGTTACTGAGTGCTACGCGCAATTGCCAGCTGCGATATCATGCCACTTATGCCTTTACACGTGGGAATGGGGGATTTAACTGATAAGCGCCCTGCGCAGAACTTTCAGTTACTATCATGGAATGTGCGAGGGCTAAACGACCCGAGGAAGAAGAGACAAATCCTCGGCTACCTGACTCGGCAGGGAGTGTCAATCGCCATGCTCCAAGAAACGCACCTGCAGCCTGGGATGACCCCCCCGTTTGCGTCGCGCTGGGCAACGGACAGGGTGTTCTCGTCATACTCCAGTTACGCAAGGGGAGTGACCATTCTAGTGAGACGGGGGATGGGGTTTACTCTGGCGGGCACTGAGGTAGATTCTGGGGGGCGGTACTGCATGGCTTGGGGGACACTGTACTCACATACAATTCTGTTTGCTTGTTACTATGGCCCCAACACGGATGACCCTTCTGCGCTCCTCTCGATGTGGGGTAAGATCCAATCCCTAGGTATTTCCCACATTATACTGGGGGGTGATTTCAACACTGCACTTCGGCCTGGGATGGACAGGTCACACCCGCAGGCATCACACTACACGCACACACAGCGCGCGTTGTTGAATATAGTGGACGACCATCGCTTAATTGATGCATGGAGGCACTTTCACCCCACGTTCCGACAGGGCACCCACCATTCCGCGGTACATTCCACCTGGGCGCGTATTGACTACGTGTTCCTCTCATCTGGCCTCTCCCCTTGGCTGGGTGGGGCGCTTCACCTGGCTCGCACCTTTTCTGACCACTCTCCGGTCCTTCTGTCCCTGCGCATTCCCCTCGCGATCTCCCCTTATCTGAGCTGGCGACTGAATCCTGCACACCTCACAGACCCGGTGTTTCATGCGGAACTTGAGCAAGACATAAAGGATTTCTTTGAGCGTAACATAAATTCCGTCTCCAGCCTTACTACAGTCTGGGAGGCGTTCAAAGTTACCGTGAGAGGATGGTGCATAGCTAAGGGAGGTGGGGTCCTTAAGTTTCTACGCGGAGATTTACGCAGGCTCGAGGCTGAACTCCGTAAGCTGGAGAGTGACATGGAGCGTACTGGGCGAGACCCTAGCACAGCGGCACAGCTGCGAGAGAAACTAAATGAATACTCGGAAGCCGCTGCCGCGGAGAGTAAGTTTCTGGGAAGACCCTTTGTCTCCCGAATATATGGTGAGGGCGATAGACCTGGCAGGGCGTTGGCCACCGCGACCCGCTCCCCCAGGTACAGTAACTACGTTGCTACCCTGATGGATGAACGTGGCACCCCGCAGCGGGAGCTTTCGGACCAACTCAAGGTCCTCACGGAGCACTACACTAGGCTATACACCTCCCAACGGACTGCACCGATTGCGTTACATGAATACCTTGATGACACCGCGCTGGCATGGCTGGGCCCCACACAGCAGCAGTTCCTCCACCACCCACTGGAACTAGATGAGATTACGGATGCCATTATGTCCATGAAGTCGGGGAAGGCGCCAGGGTCGGACGGGCTGCCGATCGACTTCTACAAAGCCTTCAAGCAGGTGTTGGCCCCCATTCTGCAGCAGGTGTACTACTCCTCCTTAGAGGAGGGATCCCTGCCTGCCACGATGCGGGAGGCCCTTATAACGTCTTTGTTAAAACCTGGAAAGGCGCCGGAATATTGCGACTCCTACAGGCCCCTCTCACTGTTAAATGCAGACGTTAAAATATTAGCGAAGGTCCTGGCTACGCGCCTTAATCTCCTGATGGAGCGCCTTGTGCTTCCGGACCAGGCCGGGTTTGTCCCCAACCGGGCAACTTCTCATAACTTGCGCACACTCCAGGCGGTGATTCAAGATATTGACCCGAAGAGCGAGGCTGCCGCGGTCTTTCTCGACGCCACTAAGGCGTTCGATTCCCTCGAGTGGGATTATCTACTGGCCTTGCTGGAACGGATGGGCATGCCCTTCAATTTCTTGGACTGGATCCGACTGTTATACTACCGGCCGAGAGCAATGGTGCTGCTTAATGGTGCCCGCTCCCCCCCCTTCGAGATCCACAGGGGGACCCGACAAGGATGTCCCCTCTCCCCGGTGCTGTTCGCACTAGCTATTGAGCCCCTTGCGGCCAAGCTTCGGCAGCATC